>NC_091993.1:108879776-109479776 GCF_044704955.1 Pristiophorus japonicus | reverse complement strand
ACAAAACCACCAATGGCCAACTTTACGAATCATAGAAAAAGTAACCTGAAGGTACCATTCATCATCACTTATTTCTTTTCCTCTTTTAAAAAATTTTCAGTTCATGACATCATTTTTTGCCTTGAATATATGCATTTTAAGAAGGTTCTGACGTTAGTGTTTGGACTGGCTCTGTGCTCCATGATTGAGTGGAACTGGCGTCGCTAGATCTGTCGCCCACTCTTGTAAACACAGGCACGTGTGAGAGATTACAATGTTGATTGCAAAGTATAAATCAAGTTTAATATAAAAAAGAAGTGATTTTTTTTTTTTCTTGATGAGCCTTTAATCTTATTGCTGAATATTGAAACAGGATATTGGTGGTTATGAGAAGAGTCAATTCGCAGAATAATCCACACAGATATACAAATAATTAGCCACTCAGCATTCTTACAAATACTCCTGAGCCACAGCAATATCTAAATGCAAAAAATATATTTGATGAAATTGCAGTTTGAAACATGTGAAGTTAGTTTGTTAAAACCCGTTGCTTATCTCAATCTAAAACATTGATTTCAGTTTGTGACTGATGTTCATGGCAACCACGTCAACTGCATCTGACTACCATTGTTCAGCTCGAGAATTACACCCATGAGACACACTTATCGTGGTCCTATTTTAAATCTATACATAGGCATAACAGAACATGCTTGTTGCTCAATCTTGTAAAATATTGGCTTCCCTTTCGCCAAATGCTAGACAAAATCACGTGCTGAGCAATCACATTGCCACCAAGTGAACAAAATCAGGGAACAAAACTGTACAATGACTTAAAGCTGCCTTATCTGACCTTGGGGTCATTTTTTTGCTAACTGAATACATCATTATACTCTGACGAGGGCAAACAATACCTGCCCCAATAATGGGCAGGCCTGAGGCGCACCCTATATTGGGCCATGCACCTCACTTAAATGGGACTGGTGGCAGCAACCCTCAGGTGGATCCTGCAAGGGATGATTGTGAGAGGTAGGAAACAATTCAGGGTGGGGGGCAGGGGTGTCCGGAAGGGGGACGATAGTCTTTGGCACTGCAGCAAAGCCTCCTCCTCCCGGCTTAAATTCAGGGAAGTATTTTTTTTTAAACGTACCTTTTTGATGGCAGTCTCCAGGGGTCCCTTGTTGATTAGGCCTGGCACCGGCTGCATTCAGGGCAGATCAATCTTGCAAAGGGGCCTCGAACAGGGATTAGGCATCTTATTTGCCTTTACAAATGGTCTAATGCCTGTTTCGGGCCCAGGCCTCTTTTTCTGCCTTCATCAATATGCCGGGCGGTGCAATTCCTGTGCAGAATACGCTGCCCGCCATATTGGATGCTTTGCTGCCCATTTTAGGCCTACAAAATGTGTCTGGCATCAATCCAGTTTCTAGGCTTAGATCTACATGCTGCACTATAATAATTCACCAACCTTATTTTGACAGCACCTCCTAGCACTGCAATCTTTATCATCACAAAAGACAACAGGAGCAATGTTATGGGAATATGAATACCTCTAATTTCCCCTACATGTCACGCACCATCCGGATCTGGACATATATTTCCACTCCTTCATCAATACTGCAGTTCCCAACATCTTGGAGTTCCCAACCCAACAGCATTGTGGGAGCACCATCACCACAAGGGCAGCAGAGAGTGCAATAACCAGGGGGCATAAATTTAACGTAATTGGTAGAAGAATTAGCGGGAAGTTGAGAACTTTTTTCACCCAGAGGGTGGTGGGTGTCTGAAATGGTGATAGAGGCAGAAACCCTCATCGCATTCAAAAAGTACTTGGATACGCACTTGAAATGCTGTAACCTACAAGGCTATGGACCAAGAGCTGGAACGTGGGATTAGGCTGGGTAGCTTTTTGTCGGGCCAGCACAGACACGATGGGCCGAATGCCCTTCTGTGCCGTAAATGTCTATGATTCTAAGATGAGGGAGTTGCTTAAGCAGTCTTGTGATTTAAATGATATTCCTCAGTCATTGGATAAAAATGGCATTCTACAGTTATTAACTGATTGCTTTTCGACAACTGCAAAACAGGTTCAGTTAATACAAATAATGCATTGTCATGTATTTGTTAGTGCTATTTCCTGTTGACTGACTATCCTTATCACTATCTACAGAAATATGTGAACCATGTCAGGAGTCGCAAATGAAGCTGGTGTTTATTAACTGCTGCAAGTTAGTTTGTATTGTGCAGTTTCAATTGAAGGTTCGAACCAACACAAGTAAGATATCACTTACAAATTCTTTTTGGACTGTTTGGAACCTCTTCAGATATTTGCTTGAATCTCTTCATGTTGCTCCTTGTGAGATCCCTCCTAACCAAGCTCTCCACTCTCTAATCACCCCACACCCTGCCCCACCCCCTTTTCTGGGTTGCGTAGCATTCGAGATCCATGGGGTAGCTTAACCCCAGTCAGACTCAATTCTCCTCAAGATCACCTCGCTGATTCAACTTTAGGATTTTTGTTAACTTGTGTAGGATTCTGTCAGCCTCTTCTCCAACACCGGCTTTCTTGATGGTTTGTGTTTATTTTAGAGTAGTACAACACCGAAGGAGGCCATTCGGCCCATCGGGTCTGCACTGGCTCCTTCGAAGAGCATTCCAGTTAGTCTCCCGCCCCGCTCTTTCCCCATATCCCTGCAAATTTTTTTGCCTTCAAGTATTTATTCAATTCCCTTTTGAATGCTAGTATTGAATCCACCACCCAATCAGGTACTGCATTCCAAATGTTAACCACTCATTGTATAAAACAGTTTTTCCTCATGTCACCTCTGGTTCTTTTACCAATCACCTTAATTCTGCGTCCTCTGGTTCTCGACCCTTTCGCCAATAGGAACAGTTTCTCGCTATCCTATCTAGACCCCTGATGATTCTGAACACCACTATCAAATCTCCTTTTAACTTTCTCTGGTCCAAGGAGAACAACCCCAGCTTCTCTAGTCTATCCACGTAACTGTAACCCCTCATCCCTGGAACCATTCTAGTTACTCTCTCCTGCACCTTTTACAAAGCCTTCACATCCTTCCTAAAGTGTGGTGCTCAGAATTGGACACAATACTCCAGCTGGGGTCAAACTAGTGCTTTATCCTGTGAACATTAAGAAAAGCAGCAACTACCAACATTGCCACTGTGATGACATTGCATTCACAATCATGTCAGTGCATGCTGTTCGTTAACTACTGCTTCAACAGATGGTTATGTGAAGAGCTCTCTCCTGCAAAAATGCTATTTTGACTATTTCACTAAAATATAAAGCTCCTAGTCTCGGGTCCCATCCCTTTCTAAAACTTCGAGCTTCTCCTGGAGCCACTGCGAGTGTTTTTAGTGGTGGAGTCTTTGTTTAGAATCCGGGACAGCTGATTAAGGGAACAAGCTTTTTCCTGTTAGACAATTGCTTACACTGCAGGTCCACTGGAAGGATAGACGCACCAATGTCAGTGTTCTCGCTCAGGTCAACATCCCCAGCATTGAAGCACTGACCACACTCGACCAGCTCCGTTGGGCGGGTCACATCATCCGCATGCCCGACACGAGACTCCCAAAGCAAGCGCTCTACTCGGAACTTCTACATGGCAAGCGAGCCCCAGGTGGGCAGAGGAAACATTTCAAGGACATCCTCAAAGCCTCCTAGATAAAGTACAACATTCCCACCGGCACCTGGGAATCCCTGGCCCAAGACCGCCTAAAGTGGAGGAAGATCATCCGGGAGGGCGCTGAGCACCTCAAGTATCATCGCCGAGAGCATGCCGAAATCAAGCGCAGACAGCGGAAGGAGCGTGCGGCAAACCAGGCTCCCCACCCACCCTTTCCTTCCACTACTGTCTGTCCCACCTGCTCCAGAGACTGTAATTCCTGTATTAGACTGTGCAGCCACCTGTGAACTCACTTTGAGTGGAAGCAAGTTTTAAGTGTTTGTGCAACAGTGAATTTTCTGAGACAAGAGTGCTTGAACTGTGGGACATGGCAAAACGGTCAAACTTCATGGGAGATGAACTGGATTCCATTAAGGAGGAACTGAAGAACTTTGAGACAAAGATTGAGAAGCACCACCATTATCAGGAACAGCTGGACTTGTCCCACCAAAAGCTTAAACACGTGGAGACGATCGGGGACAAGGAACATTTGTCAAGGAACAAAGAGAAGTATGCAATGCTGACTGAAAAGACAAAAGAACTCGGGTACAAGGTAAAGAAATACATGCAGGATCTTCTGGCTTGACTCTCGAAGGGAAGGCTGAGCCACAACGAGCTGTGACTCTCCTCTGGCCCAAAGGCTGCCCCGTGACCAGAAACTGCTGGATTCCTGTAGCTGGAATATATACCAAGTCGAAATGCAAACTAATCGTAAATCCTCGGGTTTGTCGGACGCTATCCAATGTATGTTTATGTCTATGATGATTTGCCTCTTTTGTACAAAGAATTGGAACCCAATCGGCACGCAGGTTTTAATTTGCTGCTTATGCTGAATCACAAGCTGTTAATGAAGGTACCTCTTTACACTAACACTATCCAAACCAAAGCGGTTATTGGACCGTGCGCCATCTCTCGCTATGTAATCAACGTGTTTTATAAATTAAATTCAGAGATTTCTGTAAAAAAAAGCAAGTCTTCCTTGATTTCGAGGGACTGCCTATGATGATGATGATGACTGCATGTCCAGGGGTAAAAATGAAGGAAAATCAGTATCTCAAGGGAAATAATTTCAAACAATAATAATTGACCAGTTATGTGACCTGATAAACTTGTATTTATTTATGTCCATGTGTTGTTTTTCACTTCTGGAACTCTGCTCTTGAATACTTTCGTAGATCTTCTGCGACCATATATGTCATGTATCTTACATTATTATATATAACTGTATCCTAACATGCTATACATGACTGTAATAAGATATGACCTGTAACCACCAGCATACCTTACCACCAGGGGTGCACTTGCAAGAGACAAGTATATAAGGGCAGGTCTCAGGCAAGTGCAGCATTCCAGAGCTGTGAAATAAAGGTGCAGGTCCAGAGTGACCTTGACTTCACTACATGCCTCGTGTGAATCTGTACTGAGGGGACAGGACTTTACAGTGGCGACGGGTTACGGGATTACAGAATCTACAGAATGGCGAACAACGGATCAGATGAAAAGTACAATGCAGGAGACAATTGGGAGGATTTTATAGAAAAGCTCCAGCAAAGCTTTGTAACCAAAGACTGGTTAAGCGACGATAAGGCAGACAAGAGAAGAGCCCATCTCTTGACCAGCTGTGGCTCGAAAACATGCGCTTTAATGAAGGATCTGTTGGCACCCGAGAAACCAGCAAGCAAGTTGTTTGAAGAATTGAGCACACTGGTAAGAGACCACCTGAAGCCAGCGAGCAGCCTACACATGGCCAGACACAGGTTCTACAACTACAGACGCTGTGTGGGCCAGAGCATACCCGACTTCGTGGCGGAACTTCGGAGGTTGGCTAGTTTATGTGAGTTCTCCGATGAACTGAGGAGAGAAATGCTGAGAGACTTTTTCATTGAAGGAATAGGCCACGCAGGCATATTCCGAAAGCTCATAGAGACCAAGAACCTGACCTTAGAGGCAGCAGCACTGGTTGCATAGACATTCTTGGTAGGGGAAGAAGAAACGAGGTTGATTTACAATGCAGGTATGACAACTAACGAAATATTGGAACAAGAAGTTCACAGCATTAAACAAGCTGCTACCCCCACACACAGACAAAACCGGGAGAATAGGTTCTCGACAGCAGGCAGAAGCCATCAAGGGCCACAGGAATGGCTGTTCACACCTCATCAACCCACAATGCGAGCAATCAACTACAAACTGAGAGAAGTTCAAGAGAGATCAGCCAGACTCAGCTCATTCTTTGGAAACTCTTTGAACAATGGAACAGGTCTGTGCTGGAGGTGTGGGGGTGGGCACTCGGCAAGGGGATGTCGATTTCAGCAGGCTGTTTGCAGAAATTGTGAATATACAGGGCATTTGGCCCGCATGTGCAAAAAAACGGCAGCTCGGCTGGTATACGAATCGGATGGATCAGAAAGCGGACCAGAAGATGGTGGGGACAGTACCCGGGACACCGATGTACAGCAGATCAACACGATCAATGGCCGCTGCTCCTACAACAGGACGCCTCCTATAATGATGAGGTTCCTACTCAACGGGATATCAGTCAACATGGAGCTGGATACGGGAGCGAGTCAATCTCTCATGGGCGCTCAACAATTTGAACAACTGTGGCCGCATAAAAGAGACAGACCAAAACTCACAAGGGTCGACACCACACTAGGACCTATACCAAAGAAATCGTACCAGTCCTCGGCAGCGCCATGCTGTCTGTCACACACAAAGGGACAGTGAACCGACTTCCCCTGTGGATTGTCCCCGGAGACCCCCAGCACTGCTGGGGAGAAGCTTGCTGGCAAAACTAAATTGGAAATGGGATGATGTCCATGCCATGTCATTAGAGGAACGGACCTCCTGCTCAACAGTTATAAAGCGATTTGAACATCTCTTTCAGCCAGGTGTGGGCACTTTCAAAGGGGCCAAAGTCAAAATCTACATCACACAGGATGCTAGACCGGTCCATCACAAGGCCAGAGCTGTACCCTCTGTGATGAGGGAAAAGATTGAACACGAACTAGACAGGCGTCTGCGGGAAGGCATTATATCACCTGTGGAATTTAGCGACTGGGCAAGTCCTATCGTCCCAGTCATGAAGCCTGATGGATCCGTATGAATCTGTGAGGACTACAAACCTACTATAAACAGAGTCTCCCTACAGGACCAGTACCCACTGCCCAGAGCGGAGGACTTATTTACCACATTGGCTGGAGGTAAACTTTTCTCAAAATTAGACCTCACATGCGTATATAACGCAAGAATTGACCGAGGAATCCAAGCTACTCACCACCATCAACACACATCGAGGCCTTTTCATGTACAATCGATGCCAATTCGGCATCAGGTTGGCAGCTGCCATATTCCAGCGCATCATGGAGAGTCTGCTCAAGTCCATCTCGGGGACGGTTGTATTTCAAGACGACATACTTATCACAGGCAGGGACACCGACTCCCATCTCCGTAATTTGGAGGAAGTACTAAAGCGGTTGGATCGGGTAGGCCTACGAGTCAAGAAATCCAAGTGCCTGTTTCTCGCACCCGAGGTTGAATTTTTGCGCAGAAGGATTGCCGCTGATGGAATCCGCCCAACAGACTCCAAAACAGAAGCAATTCGCCTGGCACCCAGGCCCCGGAATGTCTCAGAACTGCGCGCCTTTCTTTGGGAACTTTATGCAGAACTTAAACACACTGATGGAGCCTCTCCATGTGCTACTCAGAAAGGGGTGCGATTGGTTTTGGAGGGACGCCCAGGAATGCGCCTTCAATAAGGCACGCAACCTTCTGTGTTCCAACAGTGTTTTGACTTTCTTTGACCCAGGTAAAAAGCTAGTTCTCACATGCGATGCGTCAGCATATGGGGTCGGGTGCATTTTGCAACATGTCAATAGTGCGGGCAAATTACAACCCATAGCTTATGCCTCTAGATCGCTTTCGTGGGTGGAGCGCGGGTACGGAATGGTAGAGAAGGAGGCGCTCGCGTTCGTGTACGGTGTCAAAAAGATGCACCAATACCTTTTCGGGGGCCAAGTTCACGTTAGAAACCGACCACAAGCCCCTCATGTCCCTCCTATCCGAGAGCAAGGCAATAAACGCCAACGCCTCGGCGCGACTTCAACGGTGGGCACTCATGCTGGCGTCCTACGACTATACCATAAGGCACAGACCAGGCACAGACAACTGTGCCGACGCGCTCAGCAGGCTACCCCTGGCAACCACGGAAGGGTCTGACGAACAGGACTGTGAGATAGTCATGGCAATCAATGCCTTTGAGTCCACATGTTCGCCCATGGCGGCTCGCCAAATCAGAGCCTGGATGGCCAGCAACCCCATGTTATCCTTAGTAAAAAGATGTGTCCTAACCGGTGACTGGGCAAAGGCTCGTGATGCCTGCCCCGAGAAATTAAAACCCTTTCAAAGGCGCATGCATGAGCTATCACTATAAGCAGACTGCCTGATGTGGGGCAGCCGAGTAGTCATGCCTCTGTGAGGCAGAGAGGCATTTGTCCGGGAGCTCCACCGGGAGCACCCGGGGATCGTTCTCATGAAGGCCATAGCCAGATCCCACGTATGGTGGCCTGGTATTGACACGGACCTGGAGCTCTGTTTCCGAAGGTGCACCATTTGTGCCCAACTCAGCAATGCCCCCAGGGAGCCTCCACTGAGCCCCTGGCCTACCAAGCCGTGGTCGCGGGTGCACGTAGACTATGCGTGCCCATTCATGGGCAAAATGTTCCTCGTAGTTGTCGATGCATTTTCAAAGTGGATCGAATGCACCATTTTAAACTCGAGCACAACCTCCACCACTGTGGAGAGCCTCGCAACCATGTTTGCAACGCACGGAATCCCTGACATATTGGTCAGTGGCAATGGTCCGTGCTTCACCAGCGCAGAATTCCAAGACTTTATAATTGACCACAGCATAAATCCCGTCAAGACGGCACCGTTCAAGCCGCCTCCAACGGCCAGGCGGAGAGAGCAGTGCAAATCATTAAACAAGGCATGCTTAAAATCCAAGGTCCCACACTGCAGGGTCGCCTGTCGCGACTGTTGCTGGCATACAGATCTCGTCCGCACTCACTGACTGGTTCCCCCCCCGCGCAACTGTTGATGAAAAGGACTTTAAAAACAAGGCTCTCATTAATCCTCCCAGACATGCACGAAATCGTTGAGGCAAAGCACCGTAAGCTGACTAAGCACCATGACAGAAATTCGAGGGGGAGATGGAATGAGATAGGGGACAAAGTGTTTGTACTAAACTATGGCAGGGGTCCCAAATGGCTTGCAGGGACAGTAACGGGCAAGGAAGGAAACAGGCTACTGGTAGTACAAATGGACAATGGCAAAACCTGCCGGAGGCATGTAGACCAAGTCAAAAGCAGATTTACCAACAACACTGCGGAACCAGAGGCAGACTACAATGTGGAACTCGCACCACACCTGGTGGACAGACAGAGGGAACAACTTGAGGAAAGGGCAATCCCAACAGACAGCCCAGGCGAGTTAACAACAATGACACCAATCGAAACAGACAGCCCAGGCGAGATACCAGCAACCACACCCAAAGAAAAACAGACACCAAGGCAAACAACTGAACCACAACTCAGACGCTCCACGCCAGAGCGTAGACCACCTGAGAGACTGAACCTATAAAGACAATAAGACCTTGGGGGAGGGTGATGTCATGTATCTTACATTATTATATATAACTGTATCCTAACATGCTATACATGACGATAATAAGATATGACCTGTAACCACCAGCATACCTTACCACCAGGGGTGCACTTGCAAGAGACAGTTATATAAGGACAGGTCTCAGGCAAGTGCAGCATTCCAGAGCTGTGAAATAAAGGTGCAGGTCCAGAGTGACCTTGACTTCACGACATGCCTCGTGTGAATCTGTACTGAGGGGACAGGACTTTACAATATACATCTAGGCAATGTATCATTATATGGCTTCCCATAAAAGCTATGCTTATAGCTATCCACCTTCCTTTCCCCTCAAATTGTTCCATTTATGCTGTGGCTCTTGGCTCATCCTCCTTTCACTCGAGATTCCCAGGGCTTTGTTCTCTCTTGCACTGTTACTTCTTCATAGCAATAGTCTCCACGAGAATTAGCCTCAGCGCCCCAGAAAATGCTGGAAGCACTCAGCAGATCGGGCAGCATTTGTGGAGAGAGAAACAGAGTTGACGTTTCAGGTCAGTGACCTTTCGTCAGAAATGGAAAATGTTCCAGGTGTAACAGATTTTAAACAAGTGCAGGGGCAGGGAAAGGGGGCGGGGAGGAAAGAACATAAAGGAAGGTCTGTGATAAGGTGGGAGGCAGGAGAGATTAAGGGATAAAAATTCGGGGGCTTAACGTCACCCGTAACTGGCAGAAAAACCGAGAGCGGCGGCCGCTCTCTTCACCAGCTGGTGGCGGGTCCTGTGGTGTCTTCCATTTTAGTCCCCTCCCCAGCGCTGACAGTAAGTATTAGCGCCCTGCAAAAAAAATGGCAGACTGTTGACATGCCGACTTAATGTCACCACAGCCAACTTCAATCTTAGCGCTGCGTTCAGCGCTGGGTCATAACCACGCCAGGGAAACCCAGTGTGCTCAGTACCTCTTAAAGGGATGCACACATTTTTCAGGTAAGTTTGCATTTAAGGTTTTGAACTGAGGTTTTTTTTTTGATTTTACTGAAGTAGGGGCTTTCTGCAATAGCTGTTAAAAGTTTTTTTTAAATGTATAATGAGTGCTGCTGGATGCTTTCAAGGCCTTGGGTGGTAAAGGAAGGCCTCTGAGAAAACAGAAAATGCTGCAAATACTAAGCAGGTACAGCAACATCCGCGGAGAGAGAAACAGAGTTCACATCTCAGATTGAGATGCTGCCTGAGCTGCTGAGTACTTCCAGCATTTTATGCAGTAATTTCAGATTTACAGCATCCGCTCGCAGAGGGAAGAGGAGGAAGCCGAAGAGGAGGAAGCATAAGAGGAGCAAGCAGACGGAAGGATGCATCCCAGACAGCGGCCGGGATATGTGGGATGGAATCCATTCGCCTGCGGTCCATGTGAACACACTCCAATTTCCCTTTCAACATTAGTCTCACACCTTACCTTCCCTCTGTTATTGACCATCACATCGTCCTCTTGGCCACGATGCTGAAATAAAAGCCACCACAAAGCAAACTTTCCAATCCAACTTTATACATCAATATATTATACAACAATATGACATCAAGAAATCAACTCATCACCCTGATGCATTCTCTTAGTGACTGTTTTGTGTGTCCCTTTGCCTATCCTATTGAATGCTACCCCAGCATGTCTAGTGGAAAGCTGCTGACTTTCAGTGGGGCACACTGCAAAGGTCCTTGCTGGTTGACCTTGAGGATTTGGCTGGGCGTGTCAAATCAATCTTCTTCACTCTCCTCTCCCTCGTCTTGGTCACTGTCATATATGTACTTTTGGGATCACTAGCCACTAGATGGCGTCACTGTTGGAGGCCATTGGGCTGCACGCACATATGTGCAGCCCAAGTATAAAAGGCCAGCCATTTTGTATATTTGTCACTTTGGGCCTTAATAAAGCAGAGCCAAGATCATACCTCTTGGAGTTAAACAGTACTCAGTCTAACAGTTATTGCATGCACAACATATGGCGACGAGGCAACAAGAACCTATGCATGCAAAAATGAGCACAATTGGATTGTTGGAGTGATTTGTGGAAGGAGAAGGTTGGGCAGACTTTGTGAGCCATTTGAGCCAGTTCTTCATGGCCAACAAAGTGGAGGAGGTCGGCGACGCAGATCGGCACCGGGCGGTGTTCCTCACGGTTTGCGGTCGACAAATTTATGGTCTGATAAAGAATCTACTCCTGCCTGTGAGCCCAACAGAGAAGACGTATGAAGAATTGTGTACACTGGTACAGGACCACCTTAAGCCAGATGAAGGCATCATCATCTCGAGATACAGATTTTACAAGCACGTTCGCTCAGAGGGCCAGAATGCGGCGGAATTCGTTGCCGACCTGAGATGTCAAGCAGGACCGTGCAAGTTCGGGGCTGTGTTGACAGACATGCTGCAGGACTTCTTTGTAATCGACATCAACCACGTAAACTACTGGCGATGGAGATGTTGGACTTGATCAGGGCCATCACGATTGCTCAGTCAAGCATGACGATGGATAGAAATCTAAAGCAGATATAAGTGAAAAATCGAAACTCGGCAAGAACCATAAATATGATTGGTTTGGCAGAGCGGCACATGGCAGGGCCTACCCGACTGCGTACGCGAAACCTATGGCTGCCCAAAGTCTGCCAGCGGGGAGGTGGGACCAGTACAAACCGGACGGTCTGCACCTGGGCAGGACCGGAACCAATGTCCTAGGGGGAGTGTTTGCTAGTGCTGTTGGGAAGGAGTTAAACTAATATGGCAGGGGGATGGGAACCAATGCGGGGAGACAGAGGGAAACAAAATGGAGACAGAAGCAAAAGACAGAAAAGATATGAGTAAAAGTGGGGGGCAGAGAAACCCAAGGCAAAAAACAAAAAGGGCCAATGTACAGCAAAATTCTAAAGGGTCAAAGTGTAATAAAAAGGCAAGCCTGAAAGCTCGGTGCCTCAATGCGAGAAGTATTCGGAACCCAAGAGAGGGCTCTGAGCTAGTTAGAGTGGGTGAGAGCGCAGATGAACAGGACCCCAAGAAAGAATGCAAAAGACAGGAGGCAACAGAGCAGAGTAGCACTGGGGTAAGTGTAAACCACAAGGTGATAGGAAGGGACAATATGTATGAATATAAAGGGGCTGCAGGAGGGGTCAAAACTAAAAATTGTGGTTTAAAAACTAGTATTAAAACACTCTACCTAAACGCACGCAGCATTCAAAATAAAGTAAATGAGTTGATGGCACAAATCATTACAAATGGGTATGATTTGGTGGCCATTACAGAAATGTGGTTGCAGGGTGGCCAAGACTGAGAATTAAACATACAGGGGTATCTGACAATTCGGAAAGATAGACAAGAAGGGAAAGGAAGTGGGGTAGCTCTGTTAATAAAGGATGATATCAGGGCAGTTGTGAGATGATATTGGCTCTAATGAACAAAATGTTGAATCATTGTGGGTGGAGATTAGAGAAAGTAAGGGGAAAAAGTCACTGGTGGGCGTAGTTTATAGGCCCCCAAATAATAACTTCACGGTGGGGCGGACAATAATCAAGGGAATAATAGAGGCATGTGAAAAAGGAACGGCAGTAATCATGGGGGATTTTAACCTACATATCATAAGAACATAAGAACATAAGAATTAGGAACAGGAGTAGGCCATCTAGCCCCTCGAGCCTGCTCCGCCATTCAATAAGATCATGGCTGATCTGGTCGTGGACTCAGCTCCACTTACCCGCCCTCTCCCCGTAACCCTTAATTCCCTTATTGGTTAAAAATCTATCTATCTTTGACTTGAAAACATTCAATGAGCTAGCCTCAACTGTTTCCTTGGGCAGAGAATTCCACAGATTCACAACCCTCTGGGAGAAGAAATTTTTTCTCAACTCGGTTTTAAATTGGCTCCTCCATATTTTGAGGCTGTGCCCCCTAGTTCTAGTCTCCCCCACCAATGGAAACAACCTTTCTGCCTCTATCTTGTCTATCCCTTTCATGATTTTAAATGTTTCTATAAGATCACCCCTCATCCTTCTGAACTCCAAGGAGTAAAGACCCAGTCTACTCAATCTATCATCATAAGGTAACCCCCCTCATTTCTGGAATCAGCCTAGTGAATCGTCTCTGTACCCTTCCAAAGCTAGTATATCCTTCCTTAAGTAAGGTGACCAAAATTGCACGCTGTACTCCAGGTGCGGCCTTACTAATACCTTATACAGTTGCAGCAAGACCTCCCTGCTTTTGTACTCCATTCCTTTCGCAATGAAGGCCAATATTCCATTTGCCTTCCTGATTACCTGCTGCACCTGCAAACTAACCTTTTGGGATTCATGCACAAGGACCCCCAGGTCCCTTTGCACCACAGCATGTTGTAATTTCTCCCCATTCAAATAATATTCCCTTTTACTGTTTTTTTTCCCAAGGTGGATGACCTCACACTTTCCGACATTGTATTCCATCTGCCAAACCTTAGCCCATTCGCTTAACCTATCCAAATCTCCTTGCAGTCTCTCTGAGTCCTCTACACAACCCGCTTTCCCACTAATCTTAGTGTCATCTGCAAATTTTGTTGCACTACACTCTGTTCCCTCTTCTAGGTCATCTATGTATATTGTAAACAGTTGTGGTCCCAGCACTGATTCCTGTGGCACACCACTAACCACTGATTTCCAACCGGAAAAGGACCCATTTATCCCGACTCTCTGCTTTCTGTTCGCCAGTCAATTCTCTATCCATGCTAATACATTTCCTCTGACTCCGCGTAACTTTATCTTCTGTAGTAACCTTTTGTGTGGCACCTTATCGAATGCCTTTTGGAAATCTAAATACACCACATCCATCGGTACACCTCTATCCACCATGCTCGTTATATCCTCAAAGAATTCCAGTAAGTTAGTTAAACATGATTTCCCTTTCATGAATCCATGCTGCGTCTGCTTGATTGCACTATTCATATCCAGATGTCCCGCTATTTCTTCCTTAATGATAGTTTCAAGCATTTTCCCCACTACAGATGTTAAACTAACCGGCCTATAGTTACCTGCCTTTTGCCTGCCCCCTTTTTTAAACAGAGGCGTTACATTAGCTGCTCTCCAATCCGCTGGTACCTCCCCAGAGTTCAGAGAATTTTGGTAGATTATAACGAGTGCATCTGCTATAACTTCAGCTATCTCTTTTAATACCCTGGGATGTATTTCATCAGGACCAGGGGACTTGTCTACCTTCAGTCCCATTAGCCTGTCCAGCACTACTCCCCTAGTGATAGTGATTGTCTCAAGGTCCTCCCTTCCCACATTCCTGTGGCATATCGATTGGTCAAATCAAATCGCACGGGGTAGCCTGGAGGAAGAATTCATTGAATGCATATGGGATTGTTTCTTAGAACAGTATGTTACAGAACCTACAAAGGAGCAAGCTATCTTAGATCTGGTCCTGTGTAATGAGACAGGAATAATAAATGATCTCCTCGTAAAAGATCCTCTCGGAATGAGTGATCACAGTATGGTTGAATTTGTAATACAGATTGAGGGTGAGGAAGTAGTGTCTCAAACAAGCGTACTATGCTTAAACAAAGGGGACTACAGTGGGATGAAGGCAGAGTTAGCTAAAGTAGACTGGTAACACAGACTAAACGGTGGCACAATTGAGGAACAGTGGAGGACTTTTAAGGAGCCAATTCACTAAATATATTCAAAAAGGAGTTAGATGTAGTCCTTACTACTAGGGGGATCAAGGGGTATGATGAGAAAGCAGGAATGGGGTACTGAAGTTGCATGTTCAGCCATGAACTCATTGAATGGCGGTGCAGGCAAGAAGGGCCGAATGGCCTACTCCTGCACCTATTTTCTATGTCTCTATGAGCTCTTGCATAGTGCTCAACAAAAATATATTCCAGTGAAAAAGAAGGGCGGTAAGAGAAGAGATAACCAGCCATGGATAACTAAGGAAATAAAGGAGAGTATCAAATTAAAAACCAATGCATATAAGGTGGCCAAGGTTAATGGGAAACTAGAAGATTGGGAAAATTTTAACTGACAGCAAAGAATGACTAAGAAAGCAATAAAGAAAGGAAAGATGGATTACGAAAGTAAACTTGCGCAAAACATAAAAACAGAGAGTAAAAGCTTTTACCGATATATAAAACGGAAGAGAGTGACTAAAGTAAATGTTGGTCCCTTAGAAGATGAGAAGGGGGATTTAATAATGGGAAATGTAGAAATGGCTGAGACTTTAAACAATTATTTTGCTTCGGTCTTCACAGTGGAAGACACAAAAACCATGCCAAAAATTGCTGGTCACAGGAATGTGGGAAGGGAGGACCTTGAGACAATCACTGTCACTAGGGAGGTAGTGCTGGACAGGCTAATGGGACTCAAGGTAGACAAGTCCCCTGGTCCTGATGAAATACATCCCAGGGTATTAAAAGAGATGGCGGAAGTTATCGCAGATGGATTCGTTATAATCTACCAAAATTCTCTGAACTCTGGGGAGGTACCATCGGATTGGAAAGCAGCTAATGTAACGCCTCTGTTTAAAAAAGGGGCAGACAAAAGGCAGGTAACTATAGGCCGGTTAGTTTAACATCTGTAGTGGGGAAAATGCTTGAAGCTATCATTAAGGAAGAAATAGCGGGACATCTAGATAGGAATAGTGCAATCAAGCAGACGCAACATGGATTCATGAAGGGGAAATCATGTTTAACTAATTTACTGGAATTCTTTGAGGATATAACGAGCATGGTGGATAGAGGTGTATCGATGGATGTGGTGTATTTAGATTTCCAAAAGGCATTCGATAAGGTGCCACACAAAAGGTTACTGCAGAAGATAAAGGTACGCGGAGTCAGAGGAAATGTATTAGCATGGATCGAGAATTGGCTGGCTAACAGAAAGCAGAGAGTCGGGATAAATGGATCCTTTTTGGGTTGGAAATCGGTGGTTAGTGGTGTGCCACAGGGATCGGTGCTGGGACCACAACTGTTTACAATATACATAGATGACCTGGATGAGGGGACAGAGTGTAGTGTAACAAAATTTGCAGATGACACTAAGATTAGTGGGAAAGCGGGTTGTGTAGAGGACACAGAGAGGCTACAAAGAGATTTAGATAGGTTAAGCGAATGTGCTAAGGTTTGGCAGATGGAATACAATGTCGGAAAGTGTGAGGTCATCCACCTTGGGAAAAAAAACGGTAAAAGGGAATATTATTTGAATGGGGAGAAATTACAACATGCTGCGGTGCAGAGGACCTGGGGGTCCTTGTGCATGAATCCCAAAAAGTTAGTTTGCAGGTGCAGCGGGTAATCAGGAAGGCGAATGGAATGTTGGCTTTCATTGCGAGAGGGATGGAGTACAAAAGCAGAGAGGTCCTGCTGCAATTGTACAGGGTATTGGTGAGGCTGCACCTGGAGTACTGCTTGCAATTTTGGTCACCTTACTTAAGGAAGGATATGCTAGCCTTGGAGGGGGTACAGAGACGATTCACTCGGCTGATTCCGGAGATGAGGGGTTACCTTATGATGATAGATTGAGTAGACTGGGTCTTTATTCATTGGAGTTCAGAAGGATGAGGGGTGATCTTATAGAAACATTTAAAATAATGAAAGGGATAGACAGGATAGAGGCAGAGAGGTTGTTTCCACTGGTCGGGGAGACTAGAACTAGGGGGCACAGCCTCAAAATACGGGGGAGCCAATTTAAAACCGAGTTGAGAAGGAATTTCTTCTCCCAGAGGGTTGTGAATCTGTGGAATTCTCTGCCCAAGGAAGCAGTTGAGGCTAGCTCATTGAATGTATTCAAATCACAGATGGATAGATTTTTAACCAATAAGGGAATTAAGGGTTATGGGGAGCGGGCGGGTAAGTGGAGCTGAGTCCACGGCCAGATCAGCCATGATCTTTTTGAATGGTGGAGCAGGCTCGAGGAGCTAGATGGCCTACTCCTGTTCCTAATTCTTATGTTCTTATGTTCTTAACACCAGCTTTCACACCGAGACGATCAACCAGGGCAAGAAGGGCCCCAGATCGACTCACATTGTAAATAGTTACACTATTGACTTTGGGGGGGAATGTTGTTATATATGTGGACTTGTATTTACTCTGTACAGCCACCAGAGGGCTCATTCTCCGGATTCCTAAGGGATCCCATAATCCCTTGGGAGCACAGGTATTTAAGAAGGCTTCACAGGTCGGAGAGGCACTCTGGAGATCTGCAATAAAAGACTAAGGTCACACTTTACTTTGAGCTCACAGTGTTCAGTCTGATTCTTTCTCCATACACAAGTACCTGTTTGGTCTTCGGTTTGAACTGGAGACAGATCATGAGCGACTCATTTCACTGTTCTCTGAAAATAAAGTTATCAATACCAATCATCCCGCATCCAGAGGTGGGCGCTGACATTATCTGCTTATGATTGTCATTCGCCTTTGACCTGGAACCGAGAATTGTGCCGATGCTCTGAGCCGTCTGCCGTTGCCCACACCGGTTGTGGAACCGGCACAACCGGTGGACCCACTGTTGTTATGGATGCTTTTGAGAGCGAAGGAACCCCCGTCATGGCTCAACAAGTTAAGACCTGGACCAGCCAGGACTCGATTTCATCGGTGGTGAAGAGTTTCAACCTCAAAGGTGATTGGTCTGCCATACCGAAGCAAATGTGCGAGGAGACCAAACCTTACATTCGTTGCAAAGAGAAATTTGTATGTGAGCTACAGTAGCACACATCCCGGCATTGTACTGATGAAAGCCATCGGCAAGTCTCATATATGGTGGCCGGGAATTGATTCTGAATGGAATCGTGTGCGCATCAGTGCAACACTTGCATTGAGCTCAGCAAAGCACCAGCGGAATCGTCGCTGAGTCTGTGATCGTGGCCGTCCAAATCATGGTCCAGGATCCACGTAGAAACCATAGAAACATAGAAAAATAGGTGTAGGAGTAGGCCATTCGGCCCTTCGAGCCTGCACTGCCATTCAATAAGATCATGGCTGATCATTCCTTCGGTACCCCTTTCCTGCTTTCTCTCCATACCCCTTGATCCCCCTAACCGTAAGAGCCATATCTAACTCCGTTTTGAATATATCCAGTGAACTGGCATCAACAACTCTCTGAGTAAAGAAGTTTCTCCTCATCTCAGTCCTAAATGGCCTACCCCTTATCCTAAGACTATGCCCCCTGGTTCTGGACTTCCCCAACATCGGGAACATTCTTCCCACATCTAACCTGTCCTGTCCCGTCAGAATCTTATATGTTTCTATGAGATCCCCTCTCATCCTTTTAACTCCAGTGAATAAAGGCTCAGTTGATCCAGTCTCTCCTAATATGACAGCCCAGCCATCCCAGGAATCAGTCTGGTGAACCTTCGCTGCACTCCCTCAATAGCAAGAACGTCCTTCCTCAGTCTAGGAGACCAAAACTGAACACAATACTCCAGGTGAGGCCTTACTAAGGGCCTGTACAATAGCAGTAAGACCTCCCTGCTTCTATATTCAAATCCCCTAGCGATGAAGGCCAACATACAATTCGCCTTCTTTTCCGCCTGCTGTAGCTGCATGCCCACTTTCAGTGACTGATGAACCATGACACCCATGTCTCGTTGCACCTCCCCTTTTCTTAATCTGCCGCCATTCAGATAATATTCTGTCTTCGTGTTTTTGCCCCCAAAATTGATAACCTCAAATTTATCCACATTATACTGCATCTGCCATGCATTTCCCCACTCACCTAACCTGTCCAAGTCACCCTGCAGCCTCTTAGCATCCTCCTCACAGCTCATACCGCCACCCAGTTTAGTGTCATCTGCAAACTTGGAGATATTACACCATATTCCTTCATCCAAATCGTTAATGTATATTGTAAAGTGCTGGGGTCCCAGCACTGAGCCCTGCGGCACTCCACTAGTCACTGCCTGCCATTCTGAAAATAACCCGTTTATCCCGACTGCTTCCTGTCTGCCAACCAGTTCTCTATCCACGTCAGTATATTACCCCCAATACCATGTGCTTTGATTTTGCACAACAATCTCTTGTGCGGGACCTTGTCAAAAGCCTTCTGAAAGTCCAAATACACCACCTCCACTGGTTCTCCCTTGTCCACTCTGCTAATTACATCCTCAAAAAATTCCAGAAGATTTGTCAAGCATGATTTCCCTTTCATAAATCCATGCTGACTTGGTCCGATCCTGTCACCGTTTTCCAAATGCGCTGCTATTTCGTCCTTCATGATCGATTCCAACATTTTCCCCACTACTGATGTCAAGCTAATCGGTCTATAATTACCTATTTTCTCTCTCCCTCCTTTTTTAAAAAGTGGTGTTACATTAGCTACCCTCCAGTCCATGGGAACTGATCTAGAGTCGATAGACTGTTGGAAAATGATCACCAAGGCATCCACTTCCTTGAGCATTCTGGGATGCAGACTATCAGGCCCCGGGGATTTATCGGCCTTCAATCCCATCAATTTCCCATAACACAATTTCCCACCTAATAAGGATATCCTTCAGTTCCTCCTTCTCACTAGACCCACTGTCCCCTCGTACCGTTGGAAGGTTATTTGTATCTTCCTTCGTGAAGACAGAACCGAAGTATTGGTTCAATTGGTCTGCCATTTCTTTGTTCCCCTTTCAAATTTCACCTGAATCTGACTGCAAGGGACCTATGTTTGACTTTACTAATCTTTTTCTCTTCACATATTTATAGAACTTTTGCAGTCAGTTTTTATATTCCCTGCAAGCTTCCTCTCGTACTCTATTTTCCCCCTCTTAATTAAACCCTTAGTCTTCCTCTGTTGAATTCTAAATTTCTCCCAGTCCTCAGGTTTGTTGCTTTTTCTAGCCAATTTACATCCCTCTGCCTTGGCTTTAACACTATCCTTAATTTCCTTTGTTAGCCATCGTTATGCCACCTTCCCAGTTTTATTTTTACTCCAGACAGGGATATACATTTGCTGAAGTTCATCCATGTGATCTTTAAATGTTTGCCATTGCTTATCCACCATCAACCCTTTTAGTATCGTTTGCCAGTCTATTCTAGCCAATTCACACCTCATACCGTCGAAGTTACCTTTCCTGAAGTTCAAGACCCTAGTTTCTGAATTAACTCTGTCACTCTCCATCTTCATAAGGAATTCTACCATATTATGGTCACATTTCCCCAAGGGGCCTCGCACAACAAGATTGCTAATTAGTCCCTTCTCATTACACAATACCCGGTCTAGGATGGCCAGCTCCCTGGTTGGTTCCTCGACATATTGGTCTAGAAAACCATCCCTAATACACTCCACGAAATCCTCCTCCACCGCATTGCTACCAGTTAGTTTAGCCCAATCAATGTGTAGATTAAAGTCGCCCATGATTACTGCTGTACCTTTATTGCACACATCCCTTATTTCTTGCTTGATGCTGTCCCCAACCTCACTACTAATATTTGGTGGTCTATACACAACACCCACTAATGTTTTCTGCCCTATGGAATTCCGTAGCTCCACCCATACCGATTCCACTTGGGACGTTTTTAGTTGTAGTGGATGCATAGTCGAAGTGGATAGAGTGTATAATCATGTCATCCACAGCTACCATTGAGAATCTCAGTGTCATGTTCACGACACATTGTCTGCCTGACATCATTATTAGCGACAACGGATCGTGCTTCACCAGTCAGGAGTTCCAAGAGTTCATGAAACTCAATGGTATCCAACATGTAAGGTCAGCATCGTTCAAACCTGCATCCAATGTGCAAGCAGAACGTGCTGTCCAAATCATAAAGCAGAGTATGAAGCGAGTAACCCAAGGGTCACTGCAGACCCGCCTATCATGCATACTGCTTAGTTATAGGACCACACCACACACGCTTACTGGAGTCAGCACTGTCCCCCAGTCATCAAGATTCATGGGCGGCCCTCGACACCGTGGATTATTCCCCATACCTCGGGAGCCTCTTATCAACGAGAGCAGACATTGATGCGGAGAGTCAACATCGCCTCCAGTGCACCAGTACAGCCTTCGGCCGTCTGAGGAAAAGAGTGTTTGAAGACCAGGCCTCAAATCTACCACCAAGCTCATGGTCTACAGGGCTGTAGTAATACCCGCCCTCCTGTATGGATCAGAGGCATGGACGATGTACAAAAGACACCTCAAGTCACTGGAGATATATCACCAACGATGTCTCCGCAAGATCCTGCAAATCCCCTGGGAGGACAGGCGCACTAACATCAGTGTCCTCGTCCAGGCTAACATCCCCAGCATTGAAGTACTGACCACACTCGATCAGCTTCGCTGGGCAGGCCCCCTTGAATATATCCAATGAACTGGCATCAACATCTCTCTGCGGTAGGGAATTCCACAGGTTAACAACACTCTGAGTGAAGAAGTTTCTCCTCATCTCAGTCCTAAATGGCTTACCCCTTATCCTTAGACTTAGACTGTGATCCCTGGTTCTGGACTTCCCCAACATCGGGAACATTCTTCCTGCCTTTAACCTGTCCAGTCCCGTCAGAATTTTATATGTTTCTATGAGATCCCCTCTCATCCTTCTAAACTCCAGTGAATACAGGCCCAGTCGATCCAGTCTCTCCTCATATGTCAGTCCTGCCATCCCGGGAATCAGTCTGGTGAACCTTTGCTGCACTCCCTCAATAGTAAGAACGTCCTTCTTCAGATTAAGGAGACCAAAACTGAACACAATATTCCAGGTGAGGCCTCACTAAGGGCTCTGTACAACTGCAGTAAGACCTCCCTGCTCCTATACTCAAATCCCCTAGCTATGAAAGCCAACATACCATTACTAACATACCAACATATTACGAATGGGAGATGTGCTTCATAATTGATACAGACTGTTGGTAGGTGAGTGATGGTGTGGTGAGTCGTGCATTGAGCAGTGTGTAAAGATAGTGATGCAGTTGGTAGGAGACAGCTTTTGAAGATGCATTCACTGACTTTGACCAGTGGTTTGAGGTCATGAAGCTTCTTTGGGCATTGGAGCCGGATGGTAGGGAGTGACAGCCTCAGAGATATGGTCCCACATTGTTCTTTTTGGAGGGCCTCTTGGCCCCTGTGGGGAGAGAGCATGTTTTGCATTGTTGACCCACTGCACAAAGCTTGAGTGCTGCATGCGAGACCCTGGGCGCCCCTTTCCTGGCTTGCTGAGCCATTTATGTTGGTGCTGAAGCACTTTTACCATTTTTTTTTGGTGTGGAAGACAATTCAGATTTAAGAGCTGAAGACTCCCATTTGGAAATTATTTTTAATGTTTATTCTTTCTGAAAGTCAATAAGGGCTGAAAAATAAATGTTTTCACTTGATTTTAATTTTAATTAATTTTGAATGCATTGTCCCTTTGATTCATCGCCCCTTTAATTGCTCACAATGCGAACTCCACAGCCTCACTCCCACAAGCTGTAAGAAGCTGTAACGCCGACTGTGGACGGGAACTTCGTATCAGAGGCCTCCATTAACACCACCAGGAGGACGTTGCATGGGAAGTTAGTGCTGCACTCCACGCCGTCAACTTACAGAGCCAATTTTCCAACTGTAGCACTGCGGCCATTTTCGGCGGCCGTTAACTCGAGTTGCCAGCGACACCGGCAATTCTGTTGGCGCATGAATTTTTTCCCCTAAATGATAAAAGGGATGATTGTACAAGGCAAAAGGGGGTGCTAATGGGTCAAATTAAGAGGGCTGGATTTTTGGCTTTGAATTTTTGGGGGCGATAATGGCGACAGGGCGGGAAAGTTAGTGCCCGGGAATAGTTTGCGCCTCAGTAATTAACTTTGGGCAGCTGGGCCCTGTGTCAGGGGGTGCAGTGCTAAGGGAGAGTTGTACACCCTTTAGCCTGAGCTAAAGAGCTGGGCCAGGAGCGCTCCGAGAGATGCCTGAGGGGGAGGCGGGGGGGGGGGGGGGGAGGAAGAACTAAAAAAAAACCACAAACATTCCCAAAACATTACTCACGCCACCGCAAAGAAAATTAAGAGAAAACAATCACATTTACCTGAGGAGTCCATTACTCACCTCTTCGACGACGGAACGGTTGGATCGCCTGATTTCCCAGGCATTTACTGCGGGGCGTACGGGTCGGGCAATAGTCAAAACTCGCGCTGGTGTTGCAACCAGGGGTGTTGCACACCAGGCGCAGCTCTTCCGGGCGGTGCTGCAGGGCGCTGCAGGCTGACTGCCCGGCCACAACACCTCTCCGCCGACATTGCTGCCACTCCGGGGTGAAAAACAGAGCGCAGAAGACCCGAAAATCCAGCCCTAAAAGATTGGTCTAGAGGAGTTGTCTGAAAAAATGGGGGGAGAGTTTATGATCTGAAATTGGTGAACTGAATGCTGAGTCCAGATGGCTGTAAAGTGCCTAATAGAAAGATGAGGTGCTGTTCCTCAAGCTTACATTGAGCTGCATTGGAAGAGTGCCGGAGTCCAAGGACGGTGAGATCAGAGATCTCTTTTGATCAGTGTCCCTGAGTAGGGAGAGGAAAGGTCACGCAAGATTCCTGGCACTGATTACAATGCAGTGAAACCGCCCGGCCTGTGTGTGGGGAGGCGGAGAGGGGGTGAGGTGTGGATACTGGGTGAGCAGCTGTGATATCCTTCACCTTTAAATATCCTGCCAACACTCACTACCATTGCATGACAAATGGCTACTTGAGTGAAGTACTGGATACTTGTGGAACCACAGGTGGAGCCTTCAGAAGAAGAGGGAAGAAAAATTAGGAAAAGAAGAAACCCAAGGAAAATCCTAAGTAATAACATCTAAAATAAATGATTTATCAGAGGAACACTCTTACAACACGGCTTCATTTGCTGCTTAACATCTCGGCTAATGGAAACAAACTGGGACTTTTTTAAGGTAATAAACAGGAAATTCTTATGAATAAACTTCATTGCATTATACAGAACAGTAAATAGGTAGGAGGCAGTTGAAATAAATAGTGTAAACTTAAGATTCAGATGACGTTTGTAACCCAGTCAACCACCATTATTGTGGTTTATAGTGTCAGGTGAGCTCTGTTATTAGTGTCTAACTCCTCTTCGTAGCTATTCTAGGTTTTGTCCACATTGTACTGTTTTATACAATTCAAGTCAGCTTGATGTTTTCCATAACATATAAGTAACGGATAAGAACATAAGAAATAGGAGCAGGAGTAGGCCATTTGGCCCCTTGAGCCTGCTCCGCCATTTAATAAGATTGTGGCTGATCTGATCATGGACTCAGCTCCACTTCTCTGCCCGCTCCCCATAACCCTTTATTCCCTTAGCACTCAAAAATCTGTCTATCTCTGCCTTAAATATATTCAATGACCTAGCCTCCATAGCTCTCTGGGGCAGAGAATTCCACAGATTTACAACCCTCAGAAATGAAATTCCTCCTCATCTCAGTTTTAAATGGGCGGCCCCTTATTCTGAGACTATGCTCCCTAGTTTTAGTTTCCCCTATGAGTGGAAATATCCTCTCTGCATCCACCTTGTCAAGCCACCTCATTATCTTATAAGTTTCGATAAGATCACTTCTCATTCTTCTGAACTCCCATGAGTATAGGCCCAACCTACTTAAACTATCTTCATAAGTCAACCCCCTTGTTGTAGGTATTAGGCACCCTAGGGCAACGGCACCTGTAGGATAAGGTTAGAATTAAATATGTAACTTGTACCATAAAATGGCTACCAGTGAAGCCTCAAGGGATTTATGTTAGCTGAAATAGACCGCATTCCTGGAGACTGATACTTGTTGCTTCCCACACACAGGACCAGCAAGCAAGCTCTGCAGGTGTCTCTAATCAGCTAGGCCTCAGGACCAAATGTTCTAGTAACAATACGGCTCTGTAGCAGGATGGAGATAAGGAGGCTACCCAATGCCAGCATCCAAGGAAGTAAGATAAGAGAGACCCAGGCCATGTTACAAGACACATGAGTCATCCCTAGCAACACACCCCTTAGCAACACATCTTTTGGCAACACATGAGCCACTTTACGTTTAGAGACTAACGCTATTGGTCTAATGTAACTGTAGTAAACTGTTGTATGTAACTGTAGTAAACTGTTGTAAAACATATAAAGATCCATGAAACCCTTTGTTCAGCGGAGAGAAGCCTGGATCCAGTGCTGTGATTTCCTCCCCGCTGGCGTAAATAAAGGCCGCACTGGCGTTGGAACCGAATCTGAGTGTTGAGTGATTCTTCTGATAAACACTAACACTAACAGTGACGTCACGAACAGGATTTTGGGGTCGTTGACGCTCTTGGAGAAACCGGGTGAGTATATCTTACAAAAATAAAGGTGCGGAAGGTGGATGCTGGTTGATCGACACGAGGAGACAGTCCAATATCTCAAACACCTAGCCTGAGCCTGAATTAAGAGGACTTTAGTCCCACGTGACGGCCAGGAATTAAGTAGGTGCCGGGAACACACTTGGACCGTGGGATTGTGATACCGAAAGACATTTTCCGGACCCAGTAGTGTAATTTGAGATATACCCCGGGGTAGAACCAAGCGGTGTACAGCGGCTAACGGAATCCAAACCTGTGAACAGGGTCGGACCAACGGGCGAGAGCGGTGGTAGGTAGTCGTTAAGGTTAACGTAAGCACTGCGGGAATTGCTTAAACGCGTTTTAAGAATTGTATAAGTCTGTGTAACAGCAGAACTTGTGACCTGACAGTAGCTAGGAGACGGTCTACTACAAGTAACGCTAGGCAGAAAGCGGACCTCTGAGAGTAGATACCTAACGGATCTAGTCCTAACCAGGAATGGCCATGAAAGCAAGTAAATTCGAGTGGGGATCAGAAGGGTCCATTACCCGCCATCTGGCGGAAAAGCAAAAGAAACTAATCAAGTCAAAAAGAAAAAAAAGGCTGTGGTCTTGATACTGCGAGCCCATGTAAATTAACATAGGAAGTTAATCAATAAAAGAAACTGACGGTGATTGTCTTAAGTGAAGCATGGAAGAGGAATAGAGCCGGCCAAAACAATAGGAAAGAAGAGAGACTTTTGTGAACGTCTGTTTTAAATGAGCAGTGCCTGTGTGATTTTGTGACTGCGGAATGAATTTTTATGTTGTCATGTTTCTGAAAGCCTGGTTGGAAGTGGAATGCAAGTGTCTGTTTATTTTAGCTAACCCTTTGTAGTGTTGTCCTGTATGTGGGAAGTTTTAAGACATTTTAAGTTAGAAACGCAGGTGTGGATTTATTCAGATGATTCGGATGATAAGTTATGAAGCTAGGAAATGTACAAAGGATAGGTTTGTTGAGCAAAAGATAAAAAATACATGGTCCCGGTGGTTAAAAAAAAAGAATTTACTTGCCGAAAGAAAACATGCAATGATTGATTGGGTTGAAAGACATAAATTTAGTCTTGGAATGAGATAAAGAATGCTTTTAAAAAAAAAGAGCTTCTAGCAAAAAAAAAAGGTTTTAAATAAAGATTGAAATTACAAAGTTTAAATTGGGATTTTGAGATATTCAGAGAAGGCACAGAAAATACTGAGGTGGATTCAAAAAAGAAAAAGATTAAATTAAATCTGATCAGGTCAAAGTCCTGGGCGAATGGCGAGCTATCTGCGAAGGTGTAAACGGGACTTTTGGAAAATGTTAAAAACAGCAAGCTTTAGTAACGACTTTGAAACTGGAGCATTTTGAGATAACAAAAAGCAGCCCTCAAACCCTCAAAGCTGGACTCCATTCCAGTTATGAAAAAAAAAGAAAAAGATAAAGACGCCACTTTGAAAGTAAACAAAATGTGTTCGTGATGGAAAAAGACATAACTTACTAAATACTAGTTGATGTTTGCTGTCAAAAAGATATTGGTTTAATTAGAAAAAGAAAAAAAAATTTGGAAGAGGAAAAAAACACTCAACATTGATGATTTTAAATTATGAGAAAGTTTCAATGCAGTTTGAAAAGATTTCCAAAATGGACAGTGTTTATCAAGAAAAGTCCCGAACAGTCTAAACAAGCAGGAGGATTTTTGAAGATCTAAGCTATGCGAACTCAGCACAGAGAAAAAAAAAACTGGGAATTAGAGAATCTTACTGAATTCTTAAATTCTTATAGAAAATGGAACTGGCACAGAAGTTTAGATTTTGTGCTGAGAGAGAAATTTAAAAAATACAAAATTCAATTTCAGTAAACAAAATTGCTATTAAAAATGTGTGGTCTCGTTTTATATCAATTAAAAAAAAAATTTCTTTGGCAAGTACTTGAATTAGAAGTTAAGAAAACATTGGAGTTTACTCTAAAATGCCGTCTTCCCTGATGAGAAGATTTTTATTATTTATGCTGTTTAACGGATTCCTAATTTCTAAGTAAGTTTTGAAGGCACAAAGACTTTTTTTTTCAGATGATTACGTGAAGTCACGTAATGACATCAGGTCTTCTTACAAACCTGGAAAGGAGTTAACCCTTTCCATTGACAGCCGTTTAAGATACTGAACATTATTAGTTTGGATTTCTTAATAGAAAAAAAAGACTCACCTAACAGAGGAAACATGAAATAAAAACAGAACTAGCTTATGTAATAATACTTGCCTGATACAATAAAGAAATAGATACTCAATAAAACAAATTGAAGAGTTAAAAGCTAAGATAAACAGGCTGGAAGAGATAACGGGACTAGATGGATAGTGCAGTGAGCAGCCATAGCACCATCACCTATGGCAATAGAGCCAATGTACCCCACAGTGGGTAGGTGTAGTCCACAAACCCAACCTAACGGTAAAGCAGGCAACGATGTTCGGAGGAATAGCTTTGGCCTTGGTTATAATAGGAGTTTGGGTAATATTTAAGTGGGTAAAGACACGGGCGCACGCCCCACAGATTCAACTCGAAATGATTCGATTATAACCTTGTGCTTCTGATTTCGCAGGGTGACAGGGATACTCGTAGAGCAAAACCTAACCCCTGGTGACGACCAGGCCGTCTGTTTAAAATTACAGATAATACCTACCAGAATGGGAATACAAACGGCACTCCTCGTAATATGGATAGCCCTGCGACAGGCACGTACCCTGGATGACACCGACGGATTGTAGCGCACTCAGGAAATAAACAACTACATGAACTATGGAGTCTTGTTTAATTTAACGGATGGAATGTGCATCCCAGCAGCCAAGGACTGGAGCAAGGACAGGACTTATTTTAATGCATGGTTACAAGTGAATCCTAATAAGAATCCTAATAAGAATAAGAGTATGTGTACAGTGCTCCACAGGTATAAGGAGCAGCTGCATTAAACGGAGGGATGTCAAAGGGCCTGATGAATGTACTTTCGGCATAATTTGCGCGCCTCCGGGACAATCCCAGCAATCAGTCATCCGCAAAAAGGGAGTGGGGCTGTGTGGGTACTACGAGGAGGTGGGGGCGGCTGCAATATGTATGCTTCTCACCCCCTCTGACACCGTGCCCCATAAGAACCACTACATTGCCCGAGGAACTGCCTTGTCCCATGACTACTAAGGGACCAGAAAATGGAATTGTAATGTACAACGAAGGGGAATTATTGTATGATAATGTTAAACATGAAATTGTGCCTGTCCTGATCAATATTTCAGGCATCCAGATGCCGGAATACTGTACAGAACAGTCAAGGAAAATGTACAATGTATTAAGTAAAGTTGTAATGCAGCAGGCTGCCGATGCAATGGGTGCCAGTAGATTCCGAGGACAGGGGTCAGCCCCCAGGATAAAGAGGGAAATGGAGATACAAGGGTTAAATGAGAGGGTGGAACAGCTTAGAGGGGTGATGAAGGGGTTATTAGAGAGGGTGAAGCAAAACCAGCAAGACCAAGCCAACCTAGGAAAGGAGGGTGCCGAAATCCAGTTGGATGGCATCTCAGTCCTGGAAGCTCACGCCAAAACCATCAATCACCTCATTGATAGAGAAAAAGAAGATACAGGAAAGCAAAGACAGGGGCAGCTCTGTCACGCTTATGGTCTGTGGATGGTAGGACAGATCCGCTACAATCTCGACCAGATCCAACGCAGGCAAGTACCCGATTGGATAGACAGTTCACATCTGGCTCAGTTGGCTAACCAGAGGGGGACACTGGATAATTGTACTTTGAAGGGACTGACCCGAGTATACCCAGCAATTCCAGATTGCCAGATGGGTAGGAATACTGGGATAGGGATAGTTCTGATGATCCCTATAGCCACGCCGGACTCAGGGCCGTTCCCCCTATACCAACTAGGGAATATCGGAGTAATACGGGAAAATGTCTCCATGCGTTACTATCTGACCACCACCTCCGCCGTTCGTCGAAACAACATACTTACCGGGATTTCCCTAACAGATTGCAAGCAAAGGGGGGCGATCACAGTATGTCCTCACCCGGTAGGCCGAGGGGAGCTAGACGAGTGCGGGTTTAACCGAACCGACGGGTGTGTACTAGAAATAGTGCCCGCACATCGGCAGTTCGCGAGGTCAGGTTATGGAGGAAAAGGAAGATACTGCGTCTCTACCACAGAGCGTTCATACCAGTATAATAACCTGCAGTGCCCTATACCACAGCCAAACTTTTGCTTTATGCCACTACGAACTGTCACGATCGGGCAAGCGCATATCACCCAGGTTAGGTGCCGGAAGCTTGAAGCTATTGATGTAACCGATCAGCTCCATGATCATTTGCAGGATTATGATGAGCCAGATCAGGTCCCTATTGAGGCTCAGGGTGGGTCAATCTGTAAAGCTCTACCATCAACTGCAAACTAAAATCAAAGTACTGGAAGAAGATATCGAAATAGACTTACAAAGACAGAGTTGGTGGAGAAAGGTCTGGAACTGGGGAATAAATGTGAACATCCATCCTTGGATTTGTATAATTTCACACATACTGGTCGGGATACAATTGATCTTAGCAATAATATGGGGCATAATGGCCTGCCAGGCATGCAGGCACCAAGCACAACGAAGAGGGACCCAGGATCGGTCCCCAAATAATAAACAAGCCTATCTAATAAAAGAGAAGGAGGATTTGACCTTAGTTAATTTGATCTAAGCAACCGGGACTCCTGAAACCACGTGACTGGCCAGCACGTTGAGGCAGGGAGTACCGGGCCGTGCACAAAATCTAACATAAGTAGGGCGGTCGGTTAAAGGGGGACTAGGACTAGTCCCCTTACCGAAAGGAGGGAATTGTTGTAGGTATTAGGCACCCTAGGGCAACGGCACCTGTAGGATAAGGTTAGAATTAAATATGTAACTTGTACCATAAAATGGCTACCAGTGAAGCCTCAAGGGATTTATGTTAGCTGAAATAGACCGCATTCCTGGAGACTGATACTTGTTGTTTTCCACACACAGGACCAGCAAGCAAGCGCTGCAGGTGTCTCTAATCAGCTAGGCCTCAGGACAAAATGTTCTAGTAACAATACGGCTCTGTAGCAGGATGGAGATAAGGAGGCTACCCAATGCCAGCATCCAAGGACAGTAAGATAAGAGAGGCCCAGGCCATGTTACAAGACAAATGAGTCATCCCTAGCAACACACCCCTTAGCAACACATCTTTTGGCAACACATGAGCCACTTTACGTTTAGAGACTAACGCTATTGGTCTAATGTAACTGTAGTAAACTGTTGTATGTAACTGTAGTAAACTGTTGTAAAACATATAAAGATCCATGAAACCCTTTGTTCAGCGGAGAGAAGCCTGGACTCAGTCTTGTAATTTCCTCCCCGCTGGCGTAAATAAAGGCCGCACTGGCGTTGGAACCGACTCTGAGTGTTCTGTGATTCTTCTGATAAACACTAACACTAACACCCCTCATCTCCGTAATCAACCTAGTGAACCTTCTCTGAACAGCCTCCAATGCAAGTATATCCTTCCTTAAATACGGAGACCAAAACTGTACACAGTACTCTAGGTGGGACCTCACCAATACCCTGTATAGTTGTAGCAGAACTTCTCTGCTTTTATACTCCATCCTCCTTGCAATAAAGGCCAACATTCCATTTGCCTTCCTGATTACTTGCTGTACCTGCATACTAACTTTTTGTGTTTCATGCACAAGGACCTCCAGGTCCCTCTGTACTGCAGTACTTTGCAATTTTTTTCCATTTAAATTATAATTTGCTTTTCTATTTTTTCTGCCAAGGTGGATATCCTCACATTTTCCCACATTATATTCCATCTGCCAAATTTTTGCCCATTCACTTAGCCTTTGCAGATTTATTGTGTCCGCCCCACAATTTGCTCTCCCACCCATCTTTGTATCATCAGCAAACTTGACTACATTACACTCGGTCCCTTCATCCAAGTCATTAATACAGATTGTAAATAGTTGAGGACCCAGCACTGATCCCTGTGGCACCCCACTAGTTACTGTTTGCCAACCGGAAAATGACCCATTTATCCCGACTCTCTGTTTTCTGTTAGTCTCTATCCATGCTAATATATTACCCCCAACCCCATGACCTTTTATCTTGTGCAGTAACCTTTTATGTGGCACCTTATCGAATGCCTTCTGAAAATCCAAATGCACCACATCCACTGGTTCCCCGCCGCCCCCCCCCCGCCATCCACATTGCTCATTACATCCTCAAAGAACTCCAGCAAATTTGTCAAACATGATTTCCCTTTCATAAAATTATGCTGATTCTGCTTGATTGAATCATGCTTTTCCAAATGTCCCGCTACTGTTTCCTTAATAATGGACTCCAGCATTTTCCTAACGATAGATGTTCGGCTAACCGGTCTATAGTTTCCTGCTTTCTGTCTGCCTCCTTTTTTAAATAGGGGCGTTCCATTTGCGGTTTTCCATTCTGCTGGGCCCTCCCTAGAATCCAGGGAATTTTGGTAGATTACAACCAATGCATCCACTATCTCTGCAGCCACTTTTAAGACCCGAGGATGTAAGCCATCAGGACCAGGGGACTTGTCCGCCTTTAATCCCATTATTTTACCGAGTACAACTTCATTAGTCATTGTATTAAGTTCCTCCCTCCCTGTAGCCTCTTAATTATTCACTATTGGGATGTTTTTAGTGTTTTCAACCCTGAAGACCGATACAAAATATTTGTTCAATGTCTGTGCCATTTCCCTGTTCTCCATCATTATTTCCCCAGTTTCACGGCACCATGGGTGGCTCTGCTGCACAGGAGGGCAGGAAAAAGAGTGGGAGAGCTATAGTCATAGGGAATTGTATTGTAAGGGGAATAGATAGACGTTTCTGTGGACGCAGGCGAGACTCCAGGATGGTATGTTGCCTCCCTGGTGCAAGGGTCAAGGATGTCTCGGAGCGGCTGCGGACACTTTGGAGGGGGAAGAGTGAATAGCGAGTTGTCGTGGGGCATATAGGTACCAACGATATAGGTAAAAAACGGGATGAGGTCCTTCAAGCTGAATTTAGGGAGCTAGGAGTTAAATTAAAGAGCAGGACCTCAAAAGGTGGTAATCTCAGGATTGCTACCAGTGCCACGTGCCAGTCCAAGTAGGAATTACAGGATAGTTCAGATGAATACGTGGCTTGAAGAGTGGTGCAGGAGGGAGGGATTCAAATTCCTGGGACATTGGAACTGGCTCTGGGGGAGGTGGGACCAGTACAAATCGGACGGTCTGCACCTGGTCAGGACTGGAACCAATGTCCTAGGGGGAGTGTTTGCTAGTGATGTTGGCAAGGGGTTAACCTAATATGGCAGGGGGATGGGAACCTATGCAGGGAGACAGAGGGAAGTAGAATGGGGGCAGAAGCAAAAGATAGAAAGAAGAAAAGTAAAAGTGAAGGGCAGAGAAACCCAAGGCAAAAATCAAAAAGGGCCACATTACAGCAAAATTCTAAAGGGGCAAAGTGTGTTAAAAAGACAAGCCTGAAGGCTCTGTGCCTCAATGCGAGGAGCATTCGTAATAAGGTGGATGAGTTAACTGCGCAGGCAGCTATTAATGAATATGATATAATTGGGATTACGGAGACATGGCTCCAGGGTGATCAAGGCTGGGAACTCAGCATTCAGAGGTATTCAACATTCAGGAAGGAAAGACAGAAAGGAAAAGGAGGTGGGGTAGCATTGCTGGTTAAAGAGGAAATTAACGCAATAGTAAGGAAGGACATCTAACCTGTCCAAGTCACCCTGCAGCCTCTTAGCGTCCTCCTCACAGCTCACACCGCCACCCAGTTTAGTGTCATCTGCAAACTTGGAGATATTACACTCAATTCCTTCATCTAAATCGTTAATGTATATTGTAAAGAGCTGGGGTCCCAGCACTTAGCCCTGCGGCACTCCACTAGTCACTGTCTGCCATTCTGAAAAGGACCCGTTTATCCCGACTCTCTGCTTATCCCAGTTCTCTATCCACATCAGTGCATTACCCCCAATACCATGCGCTTTGATTTTGCACACCAATCTCTTGTGCGGGACCTTGTCAAAAGCCTTTTGAAAGTTCAAATACACCACATCCACTGGTTCTCCCTTGTCCACTCTGCTAGTTGCATCCTCAAAAAATTCCAGAAGATTCGTCAAGCATGATGTCCCTTTCATAAATCCATGCTGACTTGGTCCGATCCTGTCACTGCTTTCCAAATGCGCTGCTATTTCATCCTTAATGATTGATTCCAACATGTTCCCCACTACTGATGTCAGGCTAACTGGTCTATAATTCCCCGTTTTCTCTCTCCCTCCTTTTTTAAAAAATGGTGTTACATTAGCTACCCTCCAGTCCATAGGAACTGATCCAGAATCAATAGACTGTTGGAAAATGATCACCAATGCATCCAATATTTCTAGAGCCACTTCCTTAAGTACTCTGGGATGCAGACTATCAGGCCCCGGGGATTTATCGGCCTTCAATCCCATCAATTTCCCTAACACAATTTCCCGCCTAATAAGGATATCCTTCAGTTCCTCCTGCTCACTAGACCTACTGTCTTCTAGTACAATCGGAAGGTTATTTGTGTCTTCCTTCATGAAGACAGAACCGAAGTATTTGTTCAATTGGTCTGCCATTTCTTTGTTCCCCATTATGAATTCACCTGAATCCAACTGCAAGGGACCTACGTTTGTCTTCACTAATCTTTTTCTCTTCACATATTTATAGAAACTTTTGCAGTCAGTTTTTATGTTCCCTGCAAGCTTCCTCTTGTATTCCATTTTCCCCCTCTTAATTAAACCCTTAGTCTTCCTCTGCTGAATTCTAAATTTCTCCCAGTCCTCAGGTTTGTTGCTTTTTCTGGCCAATTTATATGCCTCTTCCTTGGCTTTAACGCTATCCTTAATTTCCCTTGTTAGCCATAGTTGAGCCACCTTCCCCGTTTTATTTTTACTCCAGACAGGGATGTACAATTGTTGAAGTTCATCCATGTGATCTTTAAATGTTTGCCATTGCTTATCTAATGTCAACCCTTTAAGTATCCATTGCCAATCTATTCTAGCCAATTCACGCCTCATACCGTCGAAGTTACCTTTCCTTAACTTCAGGATCTAGTTCCCGAATTAACTGTGTCACTCTCCATCTTAATAAAGAATTCTACCATATTATGGTCACTCTTCCCAAAGGGGCCTCGCACAACAAGATTGCTAATTAGTCCTTTCTCAATACACATCACCCAGTCTAGGATGGCCAGCTCCCTAGTTGGTTCCTCGACATATTGGTCTAGAAAACTATCCCTAATACACTCCAGGAAATCCTCCTCCACCGCATTGCTAACAGTTTGGTTAGCCCAATCAATATGTAGATTAAAGTCGCCCATGATAACTGCTGTACCTTTATTGCACACATCCCTTATTTCTTGTTTGATGCTGCCCCAACTTCACTACTACTGTTTGATGGTCTGTACACAACTCCCACTAGTGTTTTCTGCCCTTTGGAATTCCGCAGTTCCACCCATACCGATTCCACATTATCCACGCTAATGTCCTTCCTTACTACTGAATTAATTTCCTCTTTAACCAGCAACGCCAGCCCGCCTCCTTTTCCTTTCTTTCTATCCTTCCTAAATGCTGAATACCCTTGGAGTTGAGTTCCCAGCCTTGGTCACCCTGGAGCCATGTCTCCGTGATGCCAATTACATCATACCCGTTAACTGCTATCCACACAGTTAATTCAGCCACCTTATTCCGAATACTCCTCACATGGAGGTACAGAGCCTACAGGCTTGTCTTTTTAACACACTTTGCCCCTTTAGAATTTTGCTGTAATCTGGCCCTTTTTGTTTTTTGCCTTGGATTTCTCTGCCCTCCACTTTTACCATTCTCCTTTCTATCTTTTGCTTTTGACTCCATTTTATTTCCCTCTGTCTCCCTGCATAGGTTCCCATCCCCCTGCCATATTAATTTAACTCCTCCCCAACAGCACTAGCAAACACTCTCCCTAGGACATTGGTTCCGGTCCTGCCCAGGTGCAGACCGTCCGGTTTGTACTGGTCCCACCTCCCCCAGAACTGATTCCAATGTCCCAGGAATTTGAATCCCTCCCTTCTGCACCACTGCTCAAGCCACGTATTCATCTGAGCTATCCTGCGATTCCTACTCTGACTAGCACATGGCACTGGTAGCAATCCCGAGATTACTACTTTTGACGTCCTTCTTTTTAATTTAACTCCTAGCTCCCTAAATTTGTCTCGGACTTCATCCCGTTTTTTACCTATATCGTTGGTACCTATATGCACCACGACAACTGGCTGTTCACCCTCCCTTTTCAGAATGTCCTGCACCTGCTCCGAGGCATCCTTGACCCTTGCACCAGGGAGGCAACATACCATCCTGGAGTCTCGGTTGCGGCCGCAGAAACACCTATCTATTCTCCTTACAATTGAATCCCCTGTCACTATCGCTCTCCCACTCTTTTGGTGCCCTCCTGTGCAGCTGAGCCAGCCACGGTGCCATGAATTTGGCTGCTGCTGCTCTCCCCTGATGAGTCATCCCCCTCAACAGTACTCAAAGCGGTATATCTGTTTTGCAGGAGGATGACAGCAGGGGCTACCTGCACTTCCTTGCTCTGCTCTTCCTGCTGATCTTCCATTCCCTATCTGGCTGTGGACCCTTTACCTGCGGTAAGACCAACTCACTAAATGTGCTATTCACATAATTCTCAGCATCGTACATGCTCCAGAGTGAATCCACCCGCAGCTCCAGTTCTGCAATGCGGTCCGTCAGGATCTGTAGGCGGATGCACTTCCCGCACACGTAGTCGTCAGGGACACCGGAAGCGTCCCTGACTTCCCACATAGTACAGGAGGAGCATAACACGTGTCCGAGCTGTCCTGCCGTGACTTAACCCTTAGATTAACCTAATTGGGCAACAACAATGTTAAAATGTTACTTACTGATAAAGAAAAGAGAAAGAAAAACTGCTCATCAATCACTTACCCACTTGGCTGTGATGTCACCTTTCGATTTCTTTCTACTTCTTTTTTGCCTCTCTGCTGCAGTTGCACTGGTAGGCCTCACCAATGAACTCCCGCTCCACGAACTCCCCGGACTCCTTGCTCACGGGCCTTTATAGGCCTCTGGCTCCTCGCTCTCCCGCCTCACTACCGAACTCCCGCTTCCACGAACTCCCTGGACTCCTCGCTCACAGGCCTTTATAGACCTCTGGCTCCTCGATCTCCCGCCTCACTAACGAACTCCCACTTCCACGAACTCCCCGGACTCCTCGCTCACGGGCCTTTATAGGCCTCTGGCTCCTCGATCTCCCTACTCACCAATGAACTCCCGCCTCCACGAATTCCCCGGACTCCTCGCTGACGGGCCTTTATAGGCCTCTGGCTTCTCAATCTCCTGCCTCACCAATGAACTCCCGCCTCCACAAACTCCCCGGACTCCTCGCTCACAGGCCTTTATCGGCCTCTGACTCCTCGATCTCCTGCCTCACCAACGAACTCCCGCCTCCACGAACTTCACCAGACTGATTCCCGGGATGGCAGGACTGACACCTGAGGAGAGACTGGATCGACTGGGTCTGTATTCACTGGAGTTTAGAAGGATGAGAGGGGACCTCATAGAAACATATAAAATTCTGACAGGACTGGACAGGTTAGATTCAGGAAGAACGTTCCCGATGTTGGGGAAGTCCAGAACCAGGGGTCACATTCTAAGGATAAGGGGTAAGCCATTTAGGATTGAGATGAGGAGAAGCTTCGTCACTCAGAGAGTTGTTAACCTGTCGAATTCTCTACCACAGAGAGTTGTTGATCCCAGTTCGTTGGATATATTCAAGAGGGAGTTAGATATGGCCCTTCCAGCTAAAGGGATCAAGGGATATGGAGAGAAAGCAGGAAAGGGGTACTGAAGGAGTGATCAGCCATGATCTTATTGAATGGTGGTGCAGGCTCGAAGGGCCGAATAGCCTACTCCTGCACCTATTTTTCTATGTTTCATCCTCTAGGGGACCAATATTTACTTTAGCCACTCTCTTCCTTTTTATGTACTTGTAGAAACTCCTACTATCTGTTTTTATATTTCGTGTTAGTTTACTCTCATAATCGATCTTCCCTCTCTATCATTTTTTTAGCTGGCTTTTAAAAGTTTCCCAATCTTCTGGAATCTCAATAGTCTTGGCCACATTGTATGCTCTTGTTTTCAATTTGATACCATCCCTTATTTCCTTAGTTAGCCACAGATGGTTATCCCTTCTCTTACCGTCTTTCCTTCTCATTGGGATATATTTTTGATGCGAGTTATGAAATATCTCAAAATCTGCCACTGTTCATCAACAGTCCCATACTTCAATCTATTTTCTCAGTCCACTTTTGCCAACTCTGCCTTCATACCTTGGTAGTCTTCTTTCCTTAAGCATTGGACACTGGTTTGAGAACCAACGCTCTCACCATCCAACTGAATTTGAAATTCAACCATGTTATGGTCACTCATTCCTAGAGGATCCTTTACTAGGAGATCATTTATTAATCCTGCCTCATTACACAGTACCAGATCTAAGATAGTCTGCTCCCTGGTTGGTTCAGCAACATACTCTTCAAGAAAACTATCCCGGATACACTCTCTGAACTCTTCCTCAAGGCTCCGCTGGCCAATTTGCTTTGTCCAATCAACATGAAGGTTAAAATCATCATGATTATTGCAGTTCCTTTTTTACAAGCCTCCCGTATTTCTTGATTTCTATTGGGTCCAACAGTGTAGCTACTTTAAGGGGGCCAAAAGACTACGCGCACCAGCGACTTTTCCCCCTTATTATTCCTTATCCCCACCGAAACTGATCCTGTACCTAGCCGTGTCTCTATACCCAGCCGTATCCCTATATCCTATATATGAGGGGGCCAAGTGTAATGTAGCCAAGTTTGCTGATGATACTAAGATGGGTGGGAAAGCAAATTGTGAGGAGGACACAAAAAATCTGCAAAGGGATATAGACAGGCTAACTAAGTGGGTAAAAAATTGACAGATGGAGTATAATGTGGGAAAATGTGAAGTTATCTACTTTGGCAGAAAAAATAGAAAAGCAAGTTATAATTTAAATGGAGAAAAATTGCAAAGTGCTGCAGTACAGAGGGACTGGGCAGTCCTTGTGCATGAAACACAAAAAGTTAGTATGCAAGTACAGCAAGTAATCAGGAAAGCAAATGGAATGTTGGCCTTTATTTCAAGGGGCATAGATGTACAGCAGACACCTCAAATTGCTAGAGAAATACCACCAACGATGTCTCCGCAAGATTCTGCAAATTCCCTGGGAGGATAGACGCACCAACGTCAGTATCCTCGATCAGGCCAACATCCTCAGCATCAAAGCACTGACCACACTCGAACAGCTCTGTTGGGTGGGCCACATCGTCCACATGCCCGACAGGAGACTCCCAAAGCAAGCGCTCTACTCGGAACTCCTACACGGCAAGCGAGCCCCAGGTGTGCAGAGGAAACAGTTAAAGGACACCTTCAAAGCCTCCTTGATAAAGTGCAACATCCCCACCGACACATGGGAATCCCTGGCCAAAGACTGCCCTAAGTGGAGGGCGCTGAGCACCATGAGTCTCGTTGCCAAGTGCAGGCAGCAGAAGAAGCGAGCGGCAAACCAGACTCCCCACCCACTCTTTTCTTCAATGACTGTCTGTCCCACCTGTGACAGAGACTGTAATTCCCATATTGGATTGTATAGTCACCTGAGAACTCAGTGGAAGCAAGTCGATTTTGAGGGACTGCCTATGACGATGATGATGATGAGAATATAAAACAGAGAAGTCCTGCTACAACAGTACAGGGAATTGGTGAGGCCACACCTAGAGTACAGTTTTTGTCATGTTTTCAACTATCATTGTAAGCCATGTATAAGCTGACCTAAGTTGTACACCTTGAGAACATTGACCACAAGGGGGTGAACTTGTGGGAGACACTCCTAACCTGGACTTTCCGTTATAAAAGGGAACGCTCCACCCACCTTCATCACTTGAGGTCTTGGTAATAAAGATAACTGGTCACAGAGTGACCTTCTCTCAAGTATGGGCCTCGTGTGCATTTATACTGTATAGTAAGGACATATTATTGGCGACGAGAAACTGGGATTTAAACCATGCGAGCATGGCCACTAGCAGCACAGAAGAGAGATACTGTGTTGGTGATGGTTGGGCTGACTTTATTGCGAGACAACAGCAAAGTTTTGTCACTAAGGAATGGTTGGGACAGGATTCGGCCGACAAACGCAGGGCTCATCTCCTGACGGTTTGTGGATCCAGAACGTACTCTCTGATGAAGGACCTTCTAGCGCCAGAGAAGCCGGCAGACAAGACGTTCAAAGAGCTCAGTAAGTTGATCGGGGAACACCTTAAACCGGCGAGCAGCATGCACATGGCGAGACACCGATTTTACATGCACCGGCGGCAAGAAGGGCAAAGCGTTCCTGACTTTGTGGCAGATCTCCGGCGACTGGTGAGCCTATGTAAGTTCCCAGATGTATGCAGAGCAGAGATGCTGCGAGACTTTTTATTGAGGGCATCGGGCACGCTGGGGTTTTCAGGAAACTGATTGAGACCAAAGACTTGATCTTGGAAGCGGCGGCTCTGATAGCCCAGACATTTATCTCAGGGGAGGAAGAGACCAGAATGATGTATGACAAAAATCTTGGCTCAAATGCGGCAAACAACCAGGGAGTCAACATTGTTAACGCGGCACACAGTTCTCTATGCAGACAAGGGCAATCGGACATGCCCCAGCATGTAGTCGAACCCAAAGGGGGAATTCAACAGAGACAATGGCTAGCTGAACGGCGATTCATGCCATCGCAATGGGCAATGCGGCCAGTAATGGGGCCATCAACACCTGTTAATGGTGCGCTTAAGGACAGTTACAGAGACAGTCAGAGACGATCGACTGGTATGGACCTTTTGTTTCCAACAATGGGGCCTCCAGCTCATGCTGGAGGTGTGGAGGCAAACATCCAGCCAGAGCTTGCAGGTATCAGCAATACACCTGCAGAAACTGCAACGTCAGCAGTCACTTGGCGCGTATGTGCAGAAAGCCTGCACCCAGGTTGATGTACGAGGAGGACGGGTCCGATGTAAGCCCTACGAGGCCAAATGAATACTGGGGGAAATTGCTGGAAGCTGAAGTTCAGCGAGTTCATGTGGAGCACATATACAATTCATATACCGGATGCCACCGATAATGATGAAAGTGCTCCTCAATGGCATCCCACTATTAATGGAGCTAGACACGGGGGCCAGCCAGCCCCTGATGAGTATCAAATGGTTCGAAAGGTTGTGGGTGTCCAAGGCCAGGAGGCCAAAATTATTGTCGATTGACGCACAGCTACGGACATATACAAAGGAGATCATTCCGGTGCTAGACAGCGCCACGGTAGTCGTGACCCACAAAGATTCGGAGAACAGGTTGCCACTCTGGATTGTCCTGGGGGACGGTCCCGCACTACTGGGGAGGAGTTGGCTTGCTGTCATGAACTGGAAATGGGGCGATGTCAATGCAATTTCTTCTGTGGAGTGAGTAACATGCTCACAGGTCCTGGACAAATTTGACTCATTATTTCAACCCGGCATCGGCACTTTCATGGGGGCCAAGGTAGTGATTCACATAAACCTGGATGCCAGGCCAGTACACCACAAGGCCAGAGCGGTGCCATACGTGATGCGGGAAAAGATAGAATGCGAATTGGACCGCCTGCTGAGGGAAGGCATCATCTCACCAGTCGAATTCAGTGACTGGGCGAGCCCGATCGTGCAGGTGCTCAAGGCGGATGGGTCAGTCAGGATATGTGGTGATTATAAGGCCAGCATCAATCGGGTGTCACTCCAAGACCAGTACCCGCTACCGCGAGCGGAGGACCTATTTGCGACGCTATCCGGTGGCAAACTTATTTCCAAATTGGAATAGGGAGACGGCTGGATATAGGAACACAGCTGGATATAGGGACACGGCTGGATATAGGGACACGGTTGGATATAGGAACATACTGGATATAGGGACACGGCTGGATATATGGACATGGCTGAATGAAAGAGGAAGCTACTACAGTCAGGTCTGATTCAAATCCACTTTTTTTAAAGAAAAAAAAGGAAAAATATTCAGAAACTATTCATGTTCCAAGCAAATCATTTATATATTTGAACAAGCATCAATCACAACTCTGAAAATCTGTTAGTATTTCTTAATTACTCTTTCTTTTCCTCGCAGACTTACTGCTAGCTTTTTTGGTGTGATCCAGGATGTCCAATTGCACAAGTGATCTTATTTTTGCCCTCACTGTTCCCAATATGCCTGGATCCAATGGACTGTTGCTCAAAAGTGTTGTTAGAGGGAAGTGGGTCATAACTTTCATTTGTAGGAATTATTTATGACTTTCACACCTCCCACATTGGGTGTTAGAGTGGGGTTTGTGGACTTGAATCCAGCTTAACAGAAACGCACGGATACGCTACCTCTGAGATTATCTTTATTTAACTACTAGCACACAGATTAAATAAGAAACACAACTAAACCTGTCCTGGAGTCTTCAAGTGCCTGGTTGGCCAAAGCGACAATCATTCGAAATCTGTTGAATCTTTAGACATCATCTTTCTGTTAGATTAGGGCACGTTAGACTAGCTGACTGCAGTGAAAGAGCTAGGTATTATATTAGTCCTTATATGCTCTTATGTCCACATTTCCTTTGTGATTCTCACATGCACATCCCACATTCCTTCAGATATGCCTATAACCCTTATTGGTTCGTGGTTGGTTCAAAGTTGAGCGGGGTTGCCTCATAATGCATGTGGCTTGTTGCAGTTGAATGTCAGATTGGACGGTACCATTTCGTTCTGCTGACCCCATAGCATCCCAAGCTTTGTCCTTGCTTACCTGCCGCCTTTATCTGACAGAATATCTGTTAATGTTCCCGTTTCTCAGCTTGCAGTTTAATGTGGTTTAGCCACCATTCAGATTTCCAACATCCGCAGTATTTGGCTCTTGTTAGGGATGTTTAAAACAGATTTTTCCTTCACATTCCTGAGTAACTACAAGTTGAGTTGCTCATGTTTGTCTGTAGATACTTCTCTTTCACTTCCACTTATTCCCCTGATTCAAATCAGTAACATGATGTCTAGCTTTCTGACTCAACAAAGACTCCGATATTTGAAAAGGGTAAATCCAGTTTTCCCTGTTATTTCAGTGAAAAAGATTAATAATGCTCTGTCACGTTTATTATGGCATTCATGAAAAAAAGTTATATCATGTGTCTTGAATCCTGTGAATTCAAAAGGACAATGCAGTGTTAAGAGATGACCTATACATCATGATGACTACATGAAACATCAGCATGCAAATATTTTATTGAGTCACACGTCTGGTTTAGTCCTAACAGCAAACTGTGTAAATGTTTGTGGGAACCATTACTGAAAAGTGCTATTGAGAAAATGAGCAATTAGTGATGATTACAGAATAAGAACCAAAGGGGACTTATTTCACATTGGATAGTCGGTCCATGTATGTTATTTTCTATATCAATCAATCCCTGCGTTTGCTATTTTCTGAAAACACAGACCATTTTATCAGAACTGAGTACCGCAGCTTTTCAATACTAAAGTGTATTTGCATTTTAATCTTCATAGATTCTGAGCAATTTCTTATAAATATGTACAAAATTGAGATTGCAAAAAAAAGGAAAGAACTTGTATTTATATAGCGCCTTTCATGACCTCGGGACATCCCAAAATGTTTTACAGCCAATGAAGTACTTTTAAAGCATAGTTACTGTTGTAATGTAAGAAACATGGCTGTCAACGTGCACAGCAAGGTCCCGTCAATAGCCATGAGATACGTGACCAGATAATCCGTTTTTACCAATGTTTGTTTGAAAGCCATCTTGTTGATGATTGTCACAGCATTGCTTGCACTAAAAGGCTAATTTCCAAATAGTTTTTGATTGCCATTTATTTTATAGAATCGTTAATTACTTTTCAGTGTTGGCAGTGTAATAATGTTGTGTCACGTTTATGATATAATTGTAACAAAAATGCCATTAAGCTGTTCATCCTCTCCCTGCAATCAAGATAATGTCTCTCTAATAATCGTCATAATCTTTTATAGGATAATCTCATTTTATTGATTGAACATGTGCAAGTATTGAATGGAATTGTACAAATGGTTTCATTTCTACTGTTGGTAAACTGAATGATAAAGTGGGAAATCTCATAGAAACGTTTAAAATTTTGATGGGTTTAGACAGGTTAGATGCAGGAAGAATGTTCCCAATTTTGGGGAAGTCCAGAACCAGGGGTCACAGTCTAAGAATAAGGGGTAAGCCATTTAGGACCGAGATGAGGAGAAACTTCTTCACCCAGAGAGTGGTGAACCTGTGGAATTCTCTACCACAGGAAGTTGTTGAGGCCAATTCACTAAATATATTCAAAAAGGAGTTAGATGTAGTCCTTACTACTAGGGGGATCAAGGGGTATGGCGAGAAAGCAGGAATGGGGTACTGAAGTTGCATGTTCAGCCATGAACTCATTGAATGGCGGTGCAGACTAGAAGGGCCGAATGGCCTACTCCTGCACCTATTTTCTATGTTTCTTCTAAAATGAGACTATCCTGTAAAGGATTATTATGATGATGACTCGAGAGACATCATCAATACTGAAAGTATTTCAACTACATAGAGAATCAATATAGTAATAGCGGTGAATAATAGCTGATTCTTAGCATGTTAGCTGTGCCTCAGTTGGTCACACACTTGCCTCTGAATTAGAAGGTTGTGGGTTCAAGTCTCACTTCAGTGACTTGAGCGCATAAAAATCTAGGCTAACACTCCAGTGCAGTGCTGAGGGATTGCTGCGCTGTCAGAGGTGCCGTCTTTTGGATGAGATGTTAATCCGAGGCCCCGTCTACCCTCTTGGATGGACATAAAAGATCTCATGGCACTATTTCGAAGAAGAGTAGGGGAGTTATCCCCGGTGTCTCAATATTTATTCCCGATGTCCCAATATTATGTTGATTGAGGAATCAACATAACAAAAACAGTTTATCTGGTCATTATCACATTGCTGTTTGTGGGAGCTTGCTGTGCGCAAATTAGCTGCCATGTTTCCTATATTACAACAGTGACTACACTCCAAAAGTACCTCATTGGTTGTAAAGTGCTTTGAGACGTCCAGTGGTTGTGTATGGCGCTATATAAATGTAAATCTTTCTTTTCCATTGGCATACTGCGAAGGATATTGCTTAAGGCTTTCACTATATATTGTATCATATATTTATGAAACAGATTGGAGGCAGAATGTAATTACTCAGCCAACAATTTCTCCATTTTGACTTTTTGAACCCAATGTCAGTTTTATGACAAATGAACAGGGGAGTGTAGAATCCTGAGCCGGTGTCATTATAACAAAGCTGCTGGGCTCCAAGGGACTTCGCTTGGACGAGGTGTGTCAAATACAAATGGGCATTACCAATAAAGCAACAAAAGACCTCTCCTAATTCCACCCATTTGTGGCACCTAGCAGCTCTTAGTATTTTTCCAGAAGACATAATTCAGAAAGACCCTTTAGAGCACAATTAGACTGAATCTAAAATGCTGCATGCTAGTGACATAATACAACGTAACTAAAGCACACCTGTAGAAAGCACATGTAGTGCAAGGTCTGCACTTTATTGCCAATTAGCCATCTAAATCAGCAACGGCAAGGACACCTAAGGCATTGTGCCAATGTTTACATCTGTGATTGGAGGTCACTCCTTTCAAACTGTCACAACATTATTTTTCTTTCCACTTTCATAATTTTGTGTGAAAGTGGAAAATATACACATTTGCCGCACTGATATTTATCTGACATTGTCATAACTAGAATAACAAGTGTGATCTTTCTCAAAACAAATTTCTTCCATTCCCACTAAAATTGTTTTTCAATTAAAACATTTAAGCTGAATATTTCCACCAACAAATGGTTGTAATTATATTTTAATTGTTCTCGTTCAGTGTGGCCTGACATTCTGAATTTTGACCCATGCTATAATTGTGGATGATTGCATTGACATCGTGGCCTGGACAGAAGCTTGGCTCCTGGGGGATGACACTTTGCCCTTACTGAAGCCTGCCCCACCCGGTTATACCTTCCACCACGGGCTGCGACCAAATTGCCGCAGTGGCAGTGTGCCCTTATATCCAAATCTCACCTTGGTTTGTCCGCTTACTCTTCTGGAACCTTCCCCTCCTTTAAGCAGCTCACCTTGTGCCACCCATCTCGCCTCCTTTAAAACCTTCATTCTCATTCACCAACCCAAGCCCCGTGGCGGTTCACACTGAGCTGTCCTCGGCACTGGGCAACTTCTCCTCCGATTTTAACCTCCATCTCAACTCACCTTAGCCTCTCACCTCTTGAGTACACTGCCCTCCTGTCTTGCCTTAAACTCCCACCCCAGATAAACTCCCCTACCCATATTAACGGCACCGCCCCTCCCCCCCTGAATCTTGCCATCTCATGTGACCTCTCTGTTCCAATTGTCTCAATCACAGACAGGGCCATCTCTGATTCTTTCCTTTTATTCTTCAACACCCACACCCCACCTTCCAACCCCACTTCCTTCTGCATCCACCCCAGAAAAAACTATCTCCAAGGCACTTTCAAACTTCAAGCTATCATTCTCAGAGTTAGTGATTGTGGCCAGCATCTATGTCAATTTTCAAGATTAGATTGGATAGGCGAATGAAGGAAAGGGGATTAAGGGAAGTACGAGAGGATGGCAAAATGTGATTTAAATTACAACAACAACTTGCATTTATATAGTGTCTTTAAAAAAATTCCCAATGTGCTTCACAGGAGCATTATCAAACAATATTTGACACCAAGCCACAACACATAAGGAGATTTTAGGACAGGTGACCAAAAAACTGAGTCAAAGAGGTAGGTTTTAAGGAGCGCCATAAAGGAGGAGAGACAGCTAGAAGGCAAAGAAGTTTAGGGAAGGAATTTCAGCACTTAGGGTCCAGGCAACAGAAGGCATGGCCACCAATGGTGGAGCGATTAGAATCGGGGATGCGCAAGAGGCCGGAATTGGAGGAGCGCAAAGATCTCGGAGGGTTGTAGGGCTGGAGGAGATTACAGAGATAGGAAAGGTCGAGGTCATGGAGGGATTTGAAAGCAAGAATGAGAATTTAAAAATTGAGACATTGCTGGACCAAAAGCCAACGTAGGTCAGTGAGCATAGGGGTGGTGGGTGAATGGGACTTGGTGCAAGTTAGGATACGGGCAACAGAGTTTTGGATGAGCTCAAGTTTATGGAGGATGGAAAATGGGAGGCCGGCCAAGAGAGCATTGGAATAGTCAAGTCTAGAGGTAACAAAGCCACGGATGAGGGTTTCAGCAGCAGGTGAGCTGAGTCAGGGTCAGGATGGGCAATGTTACAGAGGTGGAAGTAGGCGGTTTTAGTGATGGAGAGGATATGTGGCAAGAAGTTCAGCGCAAATAGGACACCAAGTTTGCGAATGGTGTGGTCCAGCCTCAGACAGTAGCTAGGGAGAGGGATGAAGCTGGTGACTAAGGAATGGCCAGGCCTGAAAACATTGGCTTCACTCTTCCCAATATTTAGGTGCAGGAAATTTCTGCTCATCCAGTACTCGGTGTTGGACAAGCATTGTGACAAATTAAAATCAGTGGAGGGGGTTGAGAGTGGTGGTGGTCAGGTAGAGCAATGGCACATCTGGGACACCCACTGTCTAAAGGAGGCCATACACTGAGACACCGGTTGGCAATTTTGAGGACAGGAGGTGCTGGGCTCCCCCTCTTACCTGGAATGAAGAGAGAAGAGCCCCTATTAAGTGGCCAGGGCAGTTGGAACTCCTAGTGTTGCTAGTCCCTGTCCCTGGCCCCATTCCTGCCTCAGAAATGGCCATCTCTGGGACAAGTAGAGGCAACACCCCCTATGAAGACCAGAAAAAACCCTAGATGGTCAGTACCCAGCGTATGTGGGTGCCGGGCTTATTTGCAGCCTGCTGCATGCGGGCATGGACTGCTCCATTATTGAGGAGTTATCTCAGTTACATCACAAGAGGTAGGTGACAAGCAGAGGTGAGGGGTCATCCCACAAGGAGGATGGGTAAGTCAAAAGATGAGTCACCCCAGGCAACTTCCACCAGTGTTACAGCATTAGTGCTTCAAAGGGGCTAGGGATTTTCAGCCACTGGATTTTTAAGTTGTGAGATTAATTCAACCCCATTGTTAATTTAAATCATAGGCGTTAAATATCTATGACGATTCTCCTCATTGTCCACCGTAACTTCGGCAGAAGATCCATGGAAACCCTGCTTGGTCCAATGTACTGTTTGGATTTAATTATATGTAGGCAATTATGAGACAAACATGCACAAATACATAGACATACCCATCCATTTATGCCTGTCCATGTGAATGTGCATGTGCTTGCACACAGTTTAAAGAGGCTCTGCAGTTTTTTTGAAGAGCTTTGTAATCAAGTGCTAACATGAGGAACAACCTAAAAAAAATTAAATGATCATGTTAACAATTCAAACTGCAGTAGTTATCACTCTTTTGCAACTTGATTTTCCCTCCAACAATTTTAATTGTTTTTTTTTATCTCCAAACAGTTTCTTTTTAACTCTTTTCACCATTTTTATAGGTTTGTTTTGTGCCACTCACTGCCAACAGGCAACCTATTGTCGAGTTTGTGTTAATGGTTATGTGACCGACTGCTACAAGACCTGAGAGTTGCCTGGGATGACTCATCTTTTGACTTACCATCCTCCTTGTGGGATGACACATCACCTCTGCTTGCCACCTACCTCTTGTGATGTGACTGAGATAACTCCTCAGATAATGGAGCAGTCCATGCCCGCATACAGCATGACGTGGATGACATCCAGGCTTGGGCTGTTAAGTGGCAAGTAACATTCGCGCCACACAAGTACCGGGCAATGACTATCTCCAACAAGTAAGAGTCTAACCACCGCGCCTTGACATTCAACGGCATTACCATTGCTGAATCCCCCACCATTAACATCTGGGGGGTCACCATTGACCAAGCCTAACTGGTCCAGCCACATAAATACTGTGGCCACAAGAGCAGGTCAGAGGCTGGATATTCTGTGGCAAGTGTCTCACTTCCTGACTCCCCAAATCCTTTCCACCATCTACAAGGCACAAGTCAGGAGTGTGCTGGAAAAAGTCTCCACTTGCCTGGATGAGTGCAGCTCCAACAACACTCAAGAAGCTTGACACAATCGAGGACAAAGCAGCCCGCTTGATTGGCATCTCATCCACCACCTTAAACATTCACTCCCTCCTCCAACAGCACACTGTAGCTGCAGTACGTACCATCTACAAGATGCACTGCAGCAACTTGCCAAGGCTTCTTTGACAGCACTTCCCAAACTCACGACCTCTACACCAAGGAGGACAAGTGCAGCAGGCGCATGGGAACACCATCGCCTGCAAATTCCCCTTCAAGTGATACACCATCCTGACTTGGAAATATATCGCCGTTCCTTCATCATCGCTGGGTCAAAATCCTGGCACTCCCTCTCTTAACAGCACTGTGGGAGTACCTTCACCACAAGGATTGCAGCGGTAAAAGAAGGCGTCTCATCACCATCTTCTCAAGGGCAATTAGGGATGGGCAATAAATGCTGGCTTTGCCAGCGACGCCCACATCCCAGGAACGAATAAAGCAAAAAACGATACATGAACCTCATTATAATTATGCCCAGCTGATGTCCTCAGACAATGTGGCTGTAACTGATGGCCTTGATTGTCCAGAGCCACACTGGTGGGGCAACCAATTTACTACGGAGCTATGTAAGGTTATGAGATTCAGCAGAGAGAAAGTTAATATTGATTATGTGCTAAATGTGAATGCACTTGCAAAACCGGAACCAGGGAGCGATCTTGAGGTTTTAGTGGTCAAGTCACTAAAACCATCAGCATGATGTTCCCTCACTGTTTAAGAAAAAGAACATAAGAACATAAGAAGTAGGAGTAGGCCATAAGGCCCCTAGAGCCTGCTCCGCCATTCAATAAGATCATGGCTGATCTGATCATGGACTCAGCTCCACTTCTCTGTCCGCTCCCCATAACCCCTTATCCCCTTATCATTTAAGAATCTGTCTATATCTGTCTTAAATTTATTTAATGGTCCCAGCTTCCACAGCTCCCTGAGGCAGTGAATTCCACAAATTCACAACCCTCTGAGAGAAGAAATTTCTCCTCATCTCAGTTCTAAATGGACAGCCCCCTTATCCTAAGATCATGCCCTCTAGTTCTAGTCTCCCCCACCAGTGGAAACATCCTCTCTGCATCCACCTTGGCAAGCCCCCTCATAATCTTATACGTTTCTATAAGGTCACCTCTCATTCTTCTGAATTCCAATGAGTAGAGGCCCAACCTACTCAATCTTTCCTCATAAGTCAACCCACTCATCCCCAGGATCAACCTAGTGAACCTTCTCTGAACTGCCTCCAATGCAAGTATATCCTTTCGTAAATACGGAAACCAAAACTGCACGCAGTATTCCAGGTGTGGCCTCACCAATATCCTGTACAGCTGTAACAAGACTTCCCTGCTTTTATACTCCAACCCCTTTGCAATAAAGGCCAAGATTCCATTGGCCTTCCTGATCACTTGCTGTACTTGCATACTATCCTTTTATGTTTCATGCACAAGTACCCACAGGTCCTGTTGTACTGCGGCACTTTGCAATCTTTCTCCATTTAAATAATAACTTGCTCTTTGATTTTTTTTCTGCCAAAGTACATGACCTCACATTTTCCAACATTGTACCCCATCTGCCAAATTCTTGCCCACTCAGTTAGCCTGTCTATGTCCTCCTGCAGCCTCTTTATGTCCTCCTCACACATTACCCTTCCATCTTTGTATCGTCAGCAAACTTGGCTACGTTACACTCAGTCCCCTCTTCCAAGTCGTTAATAAGCTAGTAAAAGGCAATGAGATTCGTAAGTTGTAAGTGTGTTGAACATATTACCAGCATGGGTGGTAGAATAAAAATCCTTAATGGGCTTCAAGAAGGAAATAAACAGGTTCTTGTCGAGAATTGGGTTTCAGAGTTACTAGAAATGCACCAACAGATTACTGTGGATAGGTAGACTTGACACACCAAAGGTCTTCTCCTGCTTGAAACTGTTACTGTGTTACTATGTAGAAAAAAAGCATAGCAGCAAAGACAGAATAGAGTACAAAATGCCTTCAGTACAACAATAGCAAGTGAACTATCAGAAAAATGCAAATTGTATCGAAGTTGAAGGTGAAAATAAGATAGTAAATATTCTGAATAACCAGTTCCTCAAAGTATTCACAAGAGAGGACACAAGCAACATGCCTACCCTCCTTAAAAAAAAGTATCAAGAGAGTTACCTGTAGATTGTAAACTGACTAATGTGGTGCCCACATTCATAAAGGGTGACAAAACAGACACAAGCAACTACCTACGTGTTAGTCTTACTTCAATTCTGTGTAAAATAATGGAATTAATTATCAGGAGTAAATTTGAGGATTATATGTACAATAACCTAGTAAATGGCAGTGGCTTTAGATGGGGAAAATCATGCCTGGCCAAACTCCCTCATTTCTTTGAGGAAGTGACAACCCACAGGATAGGACAGGACAGGTCTGATAGGCCATCTTATAGAGGTATCTAAAATGGCAAATGGTATGGGAACATTTAATGCAGAACAATATTACAAATTGAACTATGGGGGGTAGAAACCTGGCGCACCTAGAAGGCATTCGATAAGGTGCCACATAAAAGATTACTGCACAAGATAAAAGTTCATGGGGTTGGGGGTAATATATTAGCATGGATAGAGACTAACAGAAAACAGAGAGTCGGGATAAATGGGTCATTTTCCGGTTGGCAAACAGTAACTAGTGGGGTGCCACAAGGATCAGTGCTGGGTCCTCAACTATTTACAATCTATATTAATGACTTGGATGAAGGGACCGAGTGTAATGTAGTCAAGTTTGCTGATGATACAAAGATGGGTGAGCGAGCAAATTGTGAGGATGATACAATAAATCTGCAAAGGGTAAGTGAATGGGCAAAAATTTGGCAGATGGAATATGCTGTGGGAAAATGTGAGGTTATCCACTTTGGCAGAAAAAATAGAAAAGCAAATTATAATTTAAATGGAGAAAAATTGCAAAGTGCTGCAGTACAGAGGGACCTGGGGGTCCTTGTGCATGAAACACAAAAAGTTAGTATGCAGGTACAGCAAGTAATCAGGAAGGTAAATGGAATGTTGGCCTTTATTGCAGGGGGATGGAGTATAAAAGCAGAGAAGTCCTGCTACAACTATACAGGGTATTGGTGAGGCCACAACTTGAGTACTGTGTACAGTTTTGGTCTCCATATTTAAAGAAGGATATACTTGCATTGGAGGCTGTTCAGAGAAGGTTCACTAGGTTGATTCCGGAGACAGGTTTGTGGTGCTGGTGCACTGTGAGTGGCTTAGCCAGTCATGTGATGTTCACAAGTCTCAATGAAACCCCAGTTAATTGAATTCAGGTTCTCCACGATGAGGCGTGCAGTTGTGAGCCTGGTGGATGAACGGTTTTGATTGTTAAACCGTTGCTAATAAACCAGCCAGTTGTTTTACAGCAAATGTGTAGCTGTGAATTCTTAAGCAATGAACCCATAAAGCAAATACATTGCAAAAGGTTTACTGAATATGGCATCTCACAAATCTTACATTCAGGCCTGTATTGTGCAAGGCACCAACAGTATGTGCGCGCTCACAGAATCATCATCATCATCATCATCATAGGCAGTCCCTCGAAACAAGGATGACTTGCTTCCACGCCGAAAAGGGATGAGTTCATAGGTGTTTCAATGAAGAACCTAATATTCCAGGTCCTGAACTACATCCTGAAGGGTGTAAGATGCCTGTGCGTGGATTTTTTTAACGTGTTGGGGCCGTTGCACACCAGCCACCATTCGGGCTTGACAGAGCTAGGTCTTGGTCCAGTGGCAAAATACACCATTGTTGAATCACCTTAGTAACAAATCAATCTACTTTCTTTTCTACTTTTCACTGTTATTTCCAGTAGTGACTTCCCTCAGCCCTGTCATAGTTTTGTTTCATACAATAAAACTTTCAGAGTTTCACTTAATTTAATTAGGCTCCTTTCAAGTTCTCACGGCTCCAGATGTGGTACTGTTATGAGTCAACGGGACAGAACGGCAGTAGGCTTAAGTTATGAAATAGGTCAGATAAAAGCATTGTATTAATGAGAAAGAAAGGGTTGCCACTTCAAGCAAGTTGGCCGAAATAGCGAGAATTATTTGAAAAGGATTGAAACAAGTGATAGACTATCGCCCTGGCAACTAAATCCTTCAGCACCCTCGCTATAAAAAATATGCCTGAATAGAATACTAATTGCACACTTGGACACAGAAAATTAGAGTGATATTTTGTTTTTTCACTAAACATAATGCTTGTTCTTGCCTTTCAGGACTCTTACACATTTAAAAAGATTGGACAGATTTATTAAAGAAAGTCTTAAGCGGTTTACTCATGATATAATTCAAATGTTCATATTTTTTAATTCATTCTCGGTATATGGGTGACACTAGCAAGGCCAGCATTTTTTACCCATCTCTAGTTGAAGCGACGATGAAGGACATATGTTCAAGTCGGAACGCGATGTGACTTGGAGGGGGGCGGGGACTGCGGACTTGGAGGTGTTCTCATACACCTGATGCTCTTGTCCTTCAAGGTGGTTGAGGTTATAGGTTTGCGAGATTCCCAGCGCCTTAAGGAAAAGGCAATGGGGGCAAAATAGCCCATAAGAGCATTAAAAATAGGAGCAGGAGTAGGCTATACTGCCCCTCGAGCCTGCTCCGCCATTCAATAAGATCACGGCTGATCCGATCTTGGCCTCAACTCCACTTCCCTGCCTGTTCCCCATAACCCTTGGCTCCCCTATAGTTCAAGAATCTGTCTATCTCAGCCTTGAATATATTCAATGACTCAGCCTCCACAGCTCTCTGGGATAAAGAATTCCAAAGATTTACGACCCTCAGAGAAGAAATTCCTCCTCATCTTCAGAATAAGGCGACCCCTTATTCTGAAGCTATGCCCCCTAGTTTTAGATTCTCCCACGAGGGGAAACATCCTCTCAGCATCTACCCAGTCAAGCCACCTCAGAATCTCATACGTTTCAATAAGATCACCTCTCATTCTTCTAATCTCCAATGAGTATAGGCCCAACCTGCTCAACCTTTCCTCATAAGACAATCCTTTCTTAAATAAGGAGACCAAAATTGTTCGCAATACTCTAGGTGTGGTCTCACCAACACCCTGTACAGCTGTAGCAAGACTTCCCTACTTTTATACTCCATCCTCCTTGCAATAAAGGCCAACATTCCATTTGCATTCCTAATTACTTGCTGTACCTGCGTGCTAACTTTTTGTGTTTCATGCACGAGGACACCCAGATCCTTCTTTACCACAGCATTCTGTAGTCTCTCTCCATTTAAAAATATTTTGCTTTGCTATTCTTCCTACCAAAGTGGATAACCTCACATTTTCCTACATCATACTCCATCTGCCAAATTTTTGCCCATTCAATTAAACTATCTATCTCCCTTTGCAGACTCTCTGTGTCCTCCTCACAACTTGCTTTCCCACCTATCTTTGTATCGTCTGTAAATTTGGCTACAATACACTCGGTCCTTTCGCCGAAGTCATTAATATAGATTGTAAATAGTTGAGGCCCCAGCACTGATCCCTGTGGCACCCCACTAGTTACAGTTTGCCAACCTGAAAAAGACCCATTTATCTTGACCCTCTTTTTTCTGTTAGTTAGCCAATGCTCTATCCCTGCTAATATATTATCCCCAACACCATGAGCTCTTATGTAGTAACCTTTTATGTAGCACCTTATCGAATGCCTTTTGGAAATCCAAATGCACCACATCTACTGGTTCTTCTTTATCCACCCTGCTCATTACATCCTCAAAGAACTCTAACAAATTTGTCAAACACGATTTCCCTTTCATAAAACCATATTGACTCTGCTTCATTGTATTATGATTTTCTAAATGTCTTGCTACTACTTCCTTAGTAATGGATTCCAACATTTTCCCAATGACAGACATTAGGCTAACTGGCCTATAGTTTCCTGCTTTCTGTCTCCCGCCTTTCTTGAATTGGGTTGTTACATTTGAGGTTTTGCAATCCGCTGGGACCTTTCCAGAATCTAGGGAATTTTGGTAGATTATAACCAATGCATCCACTATCTCTGCAGTCACTTCTTTTAAGACCCGAGGATGCAGGCCATCAGGTCCAGAGGACCTGTCAGTCTTTAGTCCCATTAGTTTGTCCCTTACTCTCTTCTTTCTCCCTGTTATTTTTTTTTAAGTTAACTTTAATGCTCCTCTTGTTCCTGACATAAAAATCACCAATTTTCTGGCCTCCTTTCTCGCATTGTTCACTTTGTGGGTGTGAGTAACTTTGCAAAAATTACTAACTGATCGTGTCTGCCGCCCAACAGTCTCCTGTCTATTTAAGCAGGTTACAGGGCATTCCTCGAAACTTTGCTCTCCTCTTTCCCTTCTCCCCTTTGCTCTGATTCTAATTCAATGTTTCTTCATTTTGCAGCTCTGATGAAGGACCCCAAATGTTAACTCGTCTGTTCTCTCCACAGGTGGTGGCTGCGCTGCCTGCTATGTGGCTCCAGCGTTTGCTGTTCTTGTTCCAGCTCTTAAGCATTTGCAAGTCTTTTGTTTTGCTTTTTATCTGCAAAAAAAAAACCTACCACTTCATTGGTTCAGCAACAATGAATGCTGCAAACCTTTGAAGTGCCTTTAAATCTAAAATCTGTGCCCCACCTTTCTTGAATGATGACTCAGTGTGGCTCTAGTTTTGAACCACATTTGCAGCGGGCGCATCTTGCACTGGTGAGCAAGGCACATTGGCCTAGATTTTCCTCGCTAGCACAGTAGCTGGTGGCAGTGTGGGTGTGTGAGGCGACTCCCCACCTGAGTGACCTATCACTGACCCTGGTCAAAGGTTACCAGATCAGCTTTGTTTAAATAATGATGGCCGACTCCCAGCAATCTTGTTGTCTCCGCCGGGGCTGGTGGCTTGGCTGGTGCGGGAAACGGATGCTGCTGGCGGATGCCATTGCTTGAAGCAGCAAACGGCCCAGTCCTCATTCCTCACTCCAGCTGGCACTACGCAGCTGCCTCCGGTCAGAATCGCAAAGCCCGTCGAGAAGGGTCAGAAGTTCCAACGGCCCTCTTTACATTAAAGTGTGTGCTTAGGCTGTTTAAATCTCCTTGGGGTTTTTCCTAGGTATCACCTAGCTTATATAATGTCTAGGATCACGGAGGCGGTAATAATGGGAAATACATCATAGTGGGTCCCTGCCCCATTCTCTGCGTCCTCCCACCGGAATAAAAAAGACTTGGATTTATATAGCGCCTTTCACGACCACTGTTCATCTCAAAGCACTTTACAGCCAATGAAGTACTTTTGGAGTGTAGTCACTGTTGTAATGTACGAAATGCGGCAGCCAATTTGCGCACAGCAAGCTCTCACAAACAGCTCTCGCAAAAAACACAAAACCTCCCTGAAAAAGTGCAACATCCCCACTGACATCTGGGAGTCCCTGGCCAAAGACTGCCCTAAGTGGAGGAAGTGCATCTGGGGGGGCGCTGAGCACCTCGAGTCTCATCGCCGAGAGCGTGCAGAAACCAAGCGCAGGCAGCGGAACGAGCGTGCGGCAAAAATTGTCCCACCCACCCTTTCCCTCACCGACTATCTGTCCCACCTGTGACAGAGACTGTAATTCCCGTATTGGACTGTTCAGCCACCTAAGAACTCATTTTAAGAGTGGAAGCAAGTCTTCCTCGATTCTGAGGGACTGCCTATGATGATGATTATGAATGACCAGATAATCTGTTTTTTTGTTACGTTGATTATTGCCCAGAAAGCAGATGGTATTCAAAAGGAAAGTCCTGGTTTTGTGAATTACAAAATTCTTAAAATGGATACAAATGTTTTGCTCTGCTATGTAACATAGCAATAATAACTTACAACAGGGAATTTAATATGTGCTTATAAAGGAGAAATGTGCAGGTCTCGGAGTGGGACTAATTGGATAGCTCTTTTAAACAGCCGGCACAGAAACAATGTGCTGTATGATTCTCTGACTCTGTGTGGAACATCTGTTGTCTGTTATCTCTCTATTTGTGTGATTTTTTTTTTCTGAAACTGATTGTGAAAATGAACCAGCATTTTGCCATGTTTCCGTAGTACTTGTTATCATAAACATTAAATCTGTCCTCTTTAGAAAAAAATATTCTTTGAAAGTGACTGTTGTTACCTTGATGTATAATTAGTGCATTTTTGTATATTATTTTACCTACAAATGATAATCGGATGAACATCTCTTTCTGCAGGCTGTAAAGATCCTCCATGACCCTTCATGCGGGCGAGACCAGAACTAGGGGCCGTAAGTGTAAGATTGTCACTAATAAATCCAATAGGGAATTCAGGAGTGACTTCTTTACCCAAAGAGTGATTAGGATGTGGAACTCTCTACCACAGGGAATAGTTGAGGCGAGTAGCATAGATGTATTCTAGATAAACCTGAGGGAGAAAGGAATAGAGGGATATTGCAAGGAAGATGAAGTCTAAAAGTAGGGAAGTCCTGCTCCAACTGTACAGGGCGTTGGTAAGACCATACCTGGAGTACTGCGTGCAGTTTTGGTTTCCTTATTTAAGGAAGGATATACTTGTTTTGGAGGCAGTTGAGAAAAGGTTCATTGGGTTGCTTCCTGGGATGAAGAGGTTGTCTTATGAGGAAAGCTTGAGTAGGTTGGGCCTGTAATCCATGATCCAGATCAGCCATGATCTTATTGAATGGCGGAGTAGGCTCGATGGGCCGAATGGCTTAATCCTGCTCCTATTTCTTATGTTTTTATGTTCTTATGTTCTTATGTTGAGATGATGTTTCCCCTCATGGGAGAATCTCGAACTAGGGGGCATAGTTTCAGAATAAGGGGTCGTCCATTTAAGACAGAGATGAGGAGGAATTTCTTCTCTCAGAGGGTCGGGAATCATTGGAAATCTCTACCCCAGAGAGCTATGGAGGCTGAGTTATTGAATATATTCAAGGCTGAGATAGACAGATTCTTGAACTATAGAGGAGTCAAGGCTTATGGGGAACAAGCAGGAAAGTGGAGTTGAGGCCAAGATCAGATCAGCCATGACCTTATTGAATGGCGGAGCAGGTTCGAGGAGCAGTATAGCCTACTCCTGCTCCTATTTCTTATGTTCTTATGTGCTTATGTTCTTATATTTGTATTACTTATTTGAGGGACTTAACTCCAGAATGTACTGATATGAGGTTAGTGGTAGTACAAGCAAAAAACGTTGTAACAGGACTGTGTGCTGCAGTTGGGAGTCCCGAACAGTGCACCCTCTCGCAAGCAGCATGTAATTGGAATGTTCAGTGTGTTCACAAAATGTATGGGGGTGAAATTGGAAATGGGCGGCGATGCAAAGCAGGCAGGATAGCGATAGTCAGTTCTATTAAAGCCAATGGACGACCAATGCGATATCGGCTGCTTTTGTGTCAGTAAGATAATGGGACTAAAGACAGATAAATCCCCTGGACTGATGGCTTGCATCCTAGAGTCTTAAGAGAAGTAGCGGCAGGGATTGTGGATGTATTGGTTGTAATTTCCTGGATTCCATGGATTCTGGGGAGGTCCCAGCAGATTGTAATGCTCCTATTTAAAAAAGGAGGCAGACAAAAAGCAGGAAACTATAAATCAGTTAGCCTAACATCCGTGATTGGGAAAATGCTGGAGTCCATTATTAAAGAAGCAGTAGCAGGACATTTGGAAAAGCAAACTTCGGTCAGGCAGAGTCAGCATGGATTTATGAAGGGGATGTCATGTTTGACAAATTTGCTGGAGTTCTTCGAGGATGTAACGAACAGGGTGGATAAAGGGGAACCAGTGGATGTGGTGTATTTGGACTTTCAGAAGGCATTTGACAAGGTGTCACATAAAAGGTTACTGCACAAGATAAAAGTTCATGGCGTTGGGGGTAATATATTAGCATGGATAGAGGGTTGGCTAACTAACAGAAAACAGAGTTGGGATAAATGGTTCATTCTCAGGTTGGCAACCAGTAACTAGTGGGGTGCCGCAGGGCTCAGTGCTGGAACGCCAACTATTTACAATCTATATTAACGACTTGGAAGAAGGGACTGAGTGTAATGTAGCCAAGTTTGCTGATGATACAAAGATGGGAGGGAAAGCAATGTGTGAGGAGGACACAAAAAATCTGCAAAAGGACATAGACATGCTAAGTGAGTGGGCAAAAATTTGGCAGATGGAGTATAATGTTGGAAAGTGTGAGGTCATGCACTTTTGCAGAAAAAAAATCAAAGAGCATTTAAATGAAGAAAGATTGCCAAGTGCTGCAGTACAGCGGGACCTGGGGGTACTTGTGCATGAAACGCAAAAGGATAATATGCAGGTTCAGCAAGTGATCAGGAAGGCTAATGTTATCTTGGCCTTTATTGAAAAGGGGATGGAGTATAAAAGCAGGAAAGTCTTGCTACAGTTATACGGTATTGGTGAGGCCACACCTAGAATACTGCGTGCAGTTTTGGTTTCCATATTTACAAAAAGATATACTTGCTTTGGAGGCAGTTCAGAGAAGGTTCATTAGGTTGATTCCGGGGATGAGGGGGTTGCCTTATGAGGAAAGGTTGAGTAGGTTGGGCCTCTACTCATTGGAATTCAGAAGAATGAGAGGTAATCTTATCAAAATGTATAAGATTATGAGGGGGCTTGACAAGGTGGATGCAGAGAGGATGTTTCCACTGATGGGGGAGACTAGAACGAGAGGGCATGATCTTAGAATAAGGGGCCGCCCATTTAAAACAGAGGTGAGGAGAAATTTCTTCTCTCAGAGGGTTGTAAATCTGTGGAATTCGCTGCCTCAGAGAGCTGTGGAAGCTGGGACATTGAATAAATTTAAGACAGAAATAGACAGTTTCTTAAACGATAAGGGGATAAGGGGTTATGGGGAGCGGGCGGTCAAGTGGAGCTGAGTCCATGATCAGATCAGCCATGATTTTATTGAATGGCGGAGCAGACTCGAGGGGCTGAATGGCCTACTCCTGTTCCTAATTCTTATGTCTTTATGTCCTTATTTCATCCCCTATACCTTTTGGTAAACTTTAGAAATAAAATAATGATCTTAAATAAACAGATGCCTGTATATGAAGGTAATGAGAAAACATGCTGGGCAGCCCACGTATTCTCCGTTAAATGGCTTACTGAAATTAGATGCGCGTTATTAAACCTGAGCACACTTACCTATACATGACGGTTAATAAGAAACAAATTTTGCTTCATTAAGTACGTGGTCTGCTTATGGATAGCTGTGAACATGACAGCAAGTGTTGGGAAATTCTTCTAAACAGCAAACATAAGTTGGATCTCATTTTGTTTCCATTGTAGAGTGCTGATAATCTCAGTTCCCAATGACATCAAAGGATTAAGGAAGCGGAAACAGGAAGATTTGGGAAATGCTGCACATATTACAGATTGAGGGTAGTGGATTCATTTTATGATTTTCACTTCACCCATCTATGTCATCTTTGAGTGAGATTATTCATTTAATGTCAGCCTGTAAAGTTCTGTCCCCTCAGTACAGATTCACACGAGGCATGTAGTGAAGTCAAGGTCACTCTGGACCTGCACCTTTATTTCCCAGCTCTGGAATGCTGCACTTGCCTGAGACCTGTCCTTACATACCTGTCTCTTGCAAGTGCACCCCCGGTGGTAAGGTGTGCTGGTGGTTACAGGTCATATCTTATTACAGTCATGTATAGTGTGTTAGGATACAGTTATATATAATAATGTAAGATACATGACATCACCCTCCCCCCCAAGGTCTTATTGTCTTTATAGGTTCAGTCTCTCAGGTGGTCTACGCTCTGGCGTGGAGCGTCTGAGTTGTGGTTCAGTTGTTTGCCTTGGTGTCTGTTTTTCTTTGGGTGTGGTTGCTGGTATCTCGCCTGCGCTGTCTGTTTCGATTGGTGTCATTGTTGATAACTCGCCTGGGCTGTCTGTTGGGATTGCCCTTTCCTCAGGTTGTTCCCTCTGTCTGTCCACCAGGTGTGGTGCGAGTTCCACATTGTAGTCTGCCTCTGGTTCCGCAGTGTTGTTGGTAAATCTGCTTTTGACTTGGTCTACATGCCTCCGGCAGGTTTTGCCATTGTCCATTTGTACTACCAGTAGCCTGTTTCCTTCCTTGCCCGTTACTGTCCCTGCAAGCCATTTGGGACCCCTGCCATAGTTTAGTACAAACACTTTGCCCCCTATCTCATTCCATCTCCCCCTTGAATTTCTGTCATGGTACTCAGTCAGCTTACGGCGCTTTGCCTCAACGATTTCGTGCATGTCTGGGAGGATTAATGAGAGCCTTGTTTTTAAAGTCCTTTTCATCAACAGTTGCGCGGGGGAGGGGGGATCCCAGTCAGTGAGTGCGGACGAGATCTGTATGCCAGCAGCAGTCGCGACAGGCGACCCTGCAGTGTGGGACCTTGGATTTTAAGCATGCCTTGTTTAATGATTTGCACTGCTCTCTCCGCCTGGCCGTTGGAGGCCGGCTTGAATGGTGCCGTCTTGACGTGATTTATGCCGTGGTGAATTATAAAGTCTTGGAATTCTGTGCTGGTGAAGCACGGACCATTGTCACTGACCAATATGTCAGGGATTCTGTGCGTTGCAAACATGGTTGCGAGACTCTCCACAGTGGTGGAGGTTGTGCTCGAGTTTAAAATGGTGCATTCAATCCACTTTGAAAATGCATCTACAACTACGAGGAACATTTTGCCCATAAATGGGCTCGCATAGTCTACGTGCACCCGCGACCACGGTTTGGTAGGCCAGGGGCTCAGTGGAACCTCCCTGGGGGCATTGCTGAGTTGGGCACAAACGGTGCACCTTCGGACGCAGAGCTCCAGGCCCGCGTCAATACCAGGCCACCATACATGGGATCTGGTCATGGCCTTCATGAGAACGATCCCCGGGTGCTCGCGGTGGAGCTCCCGGACAAATGCCTCTCTGCCTCGCAGAGGCATGACTACTCGGCTGCCCCACATCAGGCAGTCTGCTTGTAGTGATAGCTCATGCATGCGCCTGTGAAAGGGTTTTAATTCCTCGGGGCAGGCATCGCGAGCCTCTGCCCAGTCACCGGTTAGGACACATCTTTTTACTAAGGATAACGAGGGGTCGCTGGCCGTCCAGGCTCTGATTTGGCGAGTCGTCATGGGCGAACCTGTGGACTCAAAGGCATTGATTGCCATGACTATCTCACAGTCCTGTTCATCAGACCCTTCCGTGGTTGCCAGGGGTAGCCTGCTGAGCGCGTCGGCACAGTTGTCTGTGCCTGGTCTGTGCCTTATGGTATAGTCGTAGGGTGCCAGCATGAGTGCCCACCGTTGAATTCGCGTCGAGGCGTTGGTGTTTATTGCCTTGCTCTCAGATAGGAGGGAGGTGAGGGGCTTGTGGTCGGTTTCTAATGCGAACTTGGCCCCGAAAAGGTATTGGTGCCTCCTTCTCTACCATTCCGTACCCGCGCTCCACCCGCGAAAGCGATCTAGAGGCATAAGCTATGGGTTGTAATTTGCCCGCACTATTGACATGTTGCAAAACGCACCCGACCCCATACACTGACGCATCGCATGTGAGAACTAGCTTTTTACCTGAGTCAAAGAAAGTCAAAACACTGTTGGAACACAGAAGGTTGCGTGCCTTATTGAAGGCGCGTTCCTGGGCGTCCCCCCAAAACCAATCGCACCCCTTCCTGAGTAGCACGTGGAGAGGCTCCAGCAGCGTGCTTAAGTTCTGCATAAAGTTCCCAAAGTAATTGAGTAGCCCAAGAAAGGCGCGCAGTTCTGAGACATTCCGGGGCCTGGGTGCCAGGCGAATTGCTTCTGTTTTGGAGTCTGTTGGGCGGATTCCATCAGCGGCAATCCTTCTGCCCAAAAATTCAACCTCGGGTGCGAGAAACAGACACTTGGATTTCTTGACTCGTAGGCCTACCCGATCCAACCGCTTTAGTACTTCCTCCAAATTACGGAGATGGGAATTGGTGTCCCTGCCCGTGATAAGTATGTTATCTTGAAATACAACCGTCCCCGGGATGGACTTGAGCAGACTCTCCATGTTGCGCTGGAATATGGCAGCTGCCGACCTGATGCCGAATGGGCATCGATTGTACATGAAAAAGCCTCAATATGTGTTGATGTGGTGAGTAGCTTGGATTCCTCAGTCAATTCTTGCATCATATACGCAGATGTGAGGTCTAATTTTGAGAAAAGTTTACCTCCAGCCAATGTGGCAAATAAGTCCTCCGCTCTGGGCAGCAGGTACTGGTCCTGTAGGGAGACTCTGTTTATGGTAGATTTGTTGTCCCCACAGATTCGTACGGATCCATCAGGCTTCATGACTGGGACGATGGGACTTGCCCAGTCGCTAAATTCTACAGGTGATATCATGCTTTCCCGCAGAAGACTGTCTAGTTCGTGTTCAATCTTTTCCCTCATCACATAGGATACAGCTCTGGCCTTGTGATGGACCGGTCTAGCATCCTGTGTGATATAGATTTTGACTTTGGCCCCTTTGAAAGTGCCCACACCTGGCTGAAAGAGATGTTCAAATCGCTTTATAACTGTTGAGCAGGAGGTCCGTTCCTCTAATGACATGGCATGGACATCATCCCATTTCCAGTTTAGTTTTGCCAGCCAGCTTCTCCCCAGCAGTGCTGGGGGTCTCCGGGGACAATCCACAGGGGAAGTCGGTTCACTGTCCCTTTGTGTGTGACAGAGAGCATGGCGCTGCTGAGGACTGGTATGATTTCTTTCGTATAGGTCCTTAGTGTGGTGTCGACCCTTGTGAGTTTTGGTCTGTCTCTTTTATGCGGCCACAGTTGTTCAAATTGTTGAGTGCCCATGAGAGATTGACTCGCTCCCGTATCCAGCTCCATGTTGACATATATCCCATTGAGTAGGATCCTCATCATTGTAGGAGGCGTCCTGTTGTAGGAGCAGCGGCCATTGATCGTGTTGACCCGCTGTACATCGGTATCCCGGGTACTGTCCCCACCATCTTCTGGTCCGCTTTCCGACCCATCCGATTCGTATACCAGCCGAGCTGCCGTTTTTTTGCACATGTGGGCCAAATGCCCTGTATATTCACAATTTCTGCAAACAGCCTGCTGAAATCGACATCCCCTTGATGAGTGCCCACCCCCACACCTCCAGGACAGACCTGTTCCATTGTTCAAAGTGTTACCAAAGAATGAGCTGCGTCTGGCTGATCTCTCTTGAGCTTATCTCAGTTTGTAGTTGATTGCTCGCATTGTGGGTTGATGAGGTGTGAACGGCTGTTCCTGTGGCCCTTGATGGCTTCTGCCTGCTGTCGAGAGCCTGTTCTCCTGGTTTTGTCTGTGTGTGGGGGTAGCAGCTTGTTTAGTGCTGTGAACTTCTTGTTCCGATATTTCGTTAATTGTCGTACCTGCATTGTAAATCAACCTCGTTTCTTCTTCCCCTACCAAGAATATCTGTGCAACCAGTGCTGCTGCCTCTAAGGTCAGGTTTTTGGTTTCTATGAGCTTTCGGAATATGCCTGCATGGCCTATTCCTTCAATGAAAAAGTCTCTCAGTATTTCTCTCCTCAGTTCATCGGAGAACTCACATAAACTAGCCAACCTCCGAAGTTCCGCCACGAAGTCGTGTATGCTCTGGCCCACACAGCGTCTGTAATTGTAGAACCTGTGTCTGGCCATGTGTAGGCTGCTCGCTGGCTTCAGGTGGTCTCTTACCAGTGTGCTCAATTCTTCAAACGACTTGCTTACTGGTTTCTCGGGTGCCAACAGATCCTTCATTAAAGCGTATGTTTTCGAGCCACAGCTGGTCAAGAGATGGGCTCTTCTCTTGTTTGCCTTATCGTCGCCTAACCAGTCTTTGGTTACAAAGCTTTGCTGGAGCCTTTCTATAAAGTCCTCCCAATTGTCTCCCGCATTGTACTTTTCATCTGATCCGTTGTTCGCCATTCTGTGGATTCTGTAATCCCGTAACTCGTCACCACTGTAAAGTCCTATCCCCTCAGTACAGATTCACACGAGGCATGTAGTGAAGTCAAGGTCACTCTGGACCTGCACCTTTATTTCACAGCTCTGGAATGCTGCACTTGCCTGAGACTTGTCCTTATATACTTGTCTCTTGCAAGTGCATCCCTGGTGATAAGGTATGCTGGTGGTTATAGGTCATATCTTATTACAGTCATGTATAGCATGTTAGGATACAGTTATATATAATAATGTAAGATACATGACACAGCCTCTGCTCTATTATGGGCAATTTAAGTTCTCGGACCTGAATTTAGACTGCCCAGCCTCATTTCACAAGTATTACAAAGTATTTACAATGCAGAAACATTTGGCTCAACAGGTCGATGCTAGTATTTATGCTCCACACGAGCCTGTACTCACTCCACTTCATCTAACCCCACCAACATATAAGGACATAATATAAGAACATAAGAAATAGGAGCAGGAGTAGACCATTTGGCCCCTCGAGCCTGCTCTGCCATTCAATAAGATCATGGCTGATCTGATCCTGGCCTCAACACTTCTCTGCCCACTTCCCATAACCCTTGACTCCCTCATCGTTCAAAAATCTGTCTATCTTTACCTTAAATATATTCAAAGACCCCGGCCTACACAGCTCTCTGGGGTAGAGAATTCCAAAGATTCACGACTCTCTGAGAGAAGAAAATTCCTCCTCATTTCCTTTTTAAATGGGCGACCCTGTATTCTGAAATTATGTCCCCTAGTTCTAGATTCCCCACGAGGTGAAATATCCTCTCTGCATCTACCCTGTCACGCTCCCTCTATGTTTCAATAAGATCACTTCTCATTCTTCTAAACTCCAATGACTATTGGCCCCTTCCTTAAGTATACCCTTCCTTAAATAAGGAGACCAATATCATGCTTGATTTTGGTGCTTTGCAAGGTACACTTCGGCAAGTGCTGAATAATGGATGCCACCTTCATACCAATACAATTTTGCGGGCTACAATTGACGTCCTTTACTTTAATCCAAATGACTGAGCAGCAATTTTTCATCGTAAAATGACTTTGCAAATTGTATCATATCTCAGCACTTAGTATGTGGCGAGATAAATGAATGGTTACTAAGATGAAATAAATATAGATATGATGCACTGTGATTCTCTGTATTGGTAAAGTGAAAATGAAGCATTTTTTTGCAGTAACTTGCAGTTTTGGCAAAGAGTACCGATTTCACAAGACATCAGCTGTGGAGAAATGATTTTTGTCTTGAGATAACCCTTGAGATGCTTCTATAACTCTAATTGCCTCTTGCATTTACTGGAAATACTTTTACTGGAACTGTCAATTACTTACTGGATGTGAAAAATGGGAGTTACTTAAAATGTAAGATATATTTAGATAAATGATAGATAAAATAGAAACATTTGTCCATTGCATATCTTGCAGATATTTGTTGCTGAATATAGATTATTTGTTTCCTTTGATATTTTTTTGTTCTTGGGTTGTGGGTGTCGCTGGCAAGGCCAGTGTTTGTTGCTCATCCCTAGTTAACTGAGTGACTTAGTGAGGCCACTTCAGAGGTCAGTTAGGAATCAACCACATTGGGGCTCGAGTCATGTATGGACCAGACCAGATATTAGACTCCCGAAACAAGCACCCTACTCCAAATTCCGATACGGCAAGCGAGTCCCAGGAGGGGAGAGAAAATGCTTCAAGGACACCCTTAAAGCCTCTCTGAAAAAATTTAACATCCCCACCGATTCTTGGGAATCCCTGGCCCAAGACCGGCCAAAGTGGAGGAAAAGCATCCGAGAAGGCGTCGAACACCTCGAGTCTCTTTGCCGGGAGCATGCGGAAGCCAAGTACAAGCAGTGGAAGGAGCATAGGACAAATCAAGCACCCCAACCATCCGTCCCTCCAACCACCATCTGCCCCACCTGTGACAGAGACTGTAGATCCCACATTGGTCTCATCAGTCACCTGAGAACTAATTTTAGTGTGGAAGCAAGTCATCCTCCACTCCAGAGGACTGCCTAAGAAGAAGAGACCAAATAAGGAAGGCAGGTTTCCTTCTCTAAAGGACATTCGTGACTCAGTTGGATATTAGCAACAAACTGACAGCGTTTGTACATTCCTGCACCTATTTTCTATTTTTCTATGTTTCTATACATGAACTAAGTCTCCAAGAACCAGTTATTGATGGTGGAAACTGCAGAGTGTAGTTGAGGATCAATTGTTACCAGAGTAACTAGATACGCCATCCAAGTGGAATAATGCTACTGTCATCATCATAGACGGTCCCTCGAGCTAGGATGACTTGCTTCCACATGGGTTCACAGATGTTTCAATGAAGGACTCGATATTCCAGTCCTGAACTCCAATTGAAGGGGTGGGACGATGCCTATGCATGGATTTTTTTAACGTGTGGTGACCGTTGCACAAGGGCTTGACAGAGCTAGGCCTTTATCCAGTAGCAAGGGTTAACCAGGACAACTGGAGACCTAATGCTACTGTATTAATAGTTTGGTCTACAGGCTCGGTATTTCTTTATATTTCTTTTTTCCATACCTTACAATTACATAGTGCTTTATATTTTGATTACAGCACAAAACCTTCCCATGGAAATGGTCCAATCTTTCCAACTTTTCCAGCAAAATAATTATTTTGGAGAACAACGGATAGCTTTTAAATGCTGTGCTCCAAGATGGTCAAAACTATCTGAATATTTCACATCAGTGTCTGATTAAAGCCATCTATTATTAAATTTATGACAGCCACAGGAATCTGTCAGTGTAAGAAAAGGATTAATTCATCTTAAAAAGCCATACTGGTCTTTTAACAAAGACTGCAACATTTTCAAAGGGTGTGAATTCCACTGTGCAATATTAGTAACCCATTGGTCAATACGTTTGTGTGAAATTCCCCAGCTATTTTATCAAAGTCATTGGGCCCGATTTTCACCCAGTAAGCCAGATCTAAATGAGTAAGAGCTGGGGCAATCCTGCCAGAATGTTAGAGCATTAAAAGCATCCAAATTTCTTATGTCAGTCCAATTGCATAATTATTGACAAATGCAGGTGTAGATTTCGGGTGGTGTAGGTAGTGCACTAGTGGTGGGAGTAGACGTTTGCGTCGAAATGACATTATTCTCCTTTTGGTATCTTTTGCTGGCATTTTGGTTCTCACGGGTTCTTTTTCCAATTGTTTTAACTTTTCTGCCTCCTACCTTGAAACTTGGGCAAGATGGGAGGAGACCCAGTGTTGTGAACTCGACTCCTTTCTGCTGGCATTTATGCCCCACAAACTCATGCTCACAAGATGTAACGGGGGCAAAATTGTTCTTCTATTGTAGTCAATGGCGCAGTGTAAGAGGGACTTCTGATTCACTAAAAACCCATCTCGTGCTACTGTCGAAGACCAGTTTCACTCCCAGTGGCACCGAACATAAGTCAATCAATCACGATTCCAATTTTAAAGAAGTTAGGAATACAACGTTTTCTTTTGGTGTGAATATTTGAATTGAATATTGGAAAGATCGAAGCCATTGTTTCCGGTCCCTGCCATGACCTCTGTTCCCTAGCCACTGATTCCATCCCTCTACCCAACTTCTGCCTGAGGCCGAACCAGACTGTTCGCAACCTTGGTGTCATATTTGACCCTGAAATGAGTTTTCGACCACATATCGGCCGCATAACTAAAGCCGCCTTTTTCCACCTCCGTAACATTGCCTGCATCTGCCCTTGCCTCAGCTCATCCGCTGCTGAAGCCCTCATCCATGCCTTTGTTACCTCTAGACTTGACTACTCCAATGCACTCCTGGCTGGCTTCCCACATTCCACCCAATGTAAACTAGAGGTGATCCAAAACTCGGTTGCCTGTGTCCTAACTTGCAACTAGTCCCGCTCACCCAACACCCCTGTGCTCACTGACCTACATTGGCTTCCGGTTAAGCAACGCAATTTCAAAATTATCATCCTTGTTTTCAAATCCTTCCATGGCCTCGCCACTCCCTATCTCTGTAATTTCTCCTAGCCCCGCCCCCGAGATGTCTACGCTCTTCTAATTCTGAGCTCTTGAGCATCCCTGATAATAATCGAGCAGTCAGTCGAGGAGGCGGGAGCTCGGAGCAGCGCGAGTCCGGGGTCGGCGAGAGGCCTATAAAGGCCAGCGGGAGTCGAGCAGTTCGAGCAGTCAGTCGAGGAGGCGGGAGCTCGGAGCAGCGCGAGTCCGGGGTCGGCGAGAGGCGTGCCGGTGCAGCTACAGGGAGAAGGCAAAGAAAGAAACAAAGGTGACGTCACCAGCCTAGGGGGTAAGTGATTGGCTGGTGATTGGTGAGTAGTTTTTCTTTTTCTTCTTATATTAGTCAGTAACTTTTAACATTGTTGTTGCCAATTTAAGGGTATCTAAGTGTTATTCATGGCAGGAGAGCTCGGTCGGGTGTTATGCTCCTCCTGTACCATGTGGGAACTCAGGGACACTTCCGGTGTCCCTGACAACTACGTGTGCGGGAAGTGTGTCCACCTCCAGCTCCTGACTGGCCGCGTTGCGGAGTTGGAGCTGAGGGTGGATTCACTCTGGAGCATCCACGATGCTGAGAATGACGTGAGTATCACGTGTAGCGAGTTGGTCTTACCGCAGGGAAAGGGTCCACAGCCAGCGAGGGAATGGAAGACCAGCAGGAAGAGTAGTGCAAGGAAGGTAGTGCAGGGGTCTCCTGCGGTCATCCCCCTGCAAAACAGATACACTGCTTTGAGTACTGTTGAGGGGGATGACTCATCAGGGGAGGGCAGCAGCAGCCAAGTTCATGGCACCGTGGCTGGCTCTGTTGCACAGGAGGGCAGGAAAAAGAGTGGGAGAGCAATAGTGATAGGGGATTCAATGGTGAGGGGAATAGATAGGTGTTTCTGCGGCCGCGACCGAGACTCCAGGATGGTATGTTGCCTTCCTGGTGCAAGGGTCAAGGATGTCTCGGAGCGGGTGCAGGACATTCTGAAATGGGAGGGAGAACAGCCAGTTGTCGTGGTGCACATTGGTACCAACGACATAGGTAAAAAAAGGGATGAGGTCCTACGAAACGAATTTAAGGAGCTAGGAGCTAAATTAAAAAGTAGGACCTCAAAAGTAGTAATCTCGGGATTGCTACCAGTGCCACGTGATAGTCAGAGTAGGAATCGCAGGATAGCGCAGATGAATACGTGGCTTGAGCAGTGGTGCAGCAGGGAGGGATTCAAATTCCTGGGGCATTGGGACCGGTTCTGGGGGAGGTGGGACCAGTACAAACTGGACGGTCTGCACCTGGGCAGGACTGGAACCAATGTCCTAGGGGGAGTGTTTGCTAGTGCTGTTGGGGAGAATTTAAACTAATATGGCAGGGGGATGGGAACCAATGCAGGGAGACAGAGGGAAACAAAAAGGAGGCAAAAGCAAAAGACAGAAAGGAGATGAGGAAAAGTGGAGGGTGGAGAAACCCAAGGCAAAGAACAAAAAGGGCCACTGTACAGCAAAATTCTAAAAGGACAAAGGGTGTTAAAAAAACAAGCCTGAAGGCTTTGTGTCTTAATGCAAGGAGTATCCGCAATAAGGTGGATGAATTAACTGTGCAAATAGATGTTAATAAATATGATGTGATTGGGATTACGGAGACGTGGCTCCAGGATGATCAGTGCTGGGAACTCAACATTCAGGGGTATTCGACATTCAGGAAGGATAGAGTAAAGGGAAAAGGAGGTGGGGTAGCATTGTTGGTTAAAGAGGAGAGTAATGCAATAGTTAGGAAAGACATTAGCTTGGATGATGTGGAATCTATATGGGTAGAGCTGCAGAACACCAAAGGGCAAAAAACGTTAGTAGGAGTTGTGTACAGACCTCCAAACAGTAATAGGGATGTTGGGGAGGGCATCAAACAGGAAATTAGGGGTGCATGCAATAAAGGTGTAGCAGTTATAATGGGTGACTTTAATATGCACATAGATTGGGCTAGCCAAACTGGAAGCAATACGGTGGAGGAGGATTTCCTGGAGTGCATAAGGGATGGTTTCCTAGACCAGTATGTTGAGGAACCAACTAGGGGGGAGGCCATCTTTGACTGGGTGTTGTGTAATGAGAGAGGATTAATTAGCAATCTCATTGTGCGAGGCCCCTTGGGGAAGAGTGACCATAATATGGTGGAATTCTGCATTAGGATGGAGAATGAAACAGTAAATTCAGAGACCATGGTCCAGAACTTAAAGAAGGGTAACTTTGAAGGTATGAGGCGTGAATTGGCTAGGATAGATTGGCGAATGATACTTAGGGGATTGATTGTGGATGGGCAATGGCAGACATTTAGAGACCGCATGGATGAATTACAACAATTGTACATTCCTGTCTGGCGTAAAAATAAAAAAGGGAAGGTGGCTCAACCGTGGCTATCTAGGGAAATCAGGGATAGTATTAAAGCCAAGGAAGTGGCATACAAATTGGCCAGAAATAGCAGCGAACCCGGGGACTGGGAGAAATTTAGAACTCAGCAGAGGAGGACAAAGGGTTTGATTAGGGCAGGGAAAATGGAGTATGAGAAGAAGCTTGCAGGGAACATTAAGGTGGATTGCAAAAGTTTCTATAGGTATGTAAAGAGAAAAAGGTTAGTAAAGACAAACGTAGGTCCCCTGCAGTCAGAATCAGGGGAAGTCATAACGGGGAACAAAGAAATGGCAGACCAATTGAACAAGTACTTTGGTTCGGTATTCACTAAGGAGGATACAAACAACCTTCCGGATATAAAAGGGGTCAGAGGGTCTAGTAAGGAGGGGGAACTGAGGGAAATCTTTATTCGTCGGGAAATTGTGTTGGGGAAATTGATGGGATTGAAGGCCGATAAATCCCCAGGGCCTGATGGACTGCATCCCAGAGTACTTAAGGAGGTGGCCTTGGAAATAGCGGATGCATTGACAGTCATTTTCCAACATTCCATTGACTCTGGATCAGTTCCTATGGAGTGGAGGGTAGCCAATGTAACCCCACTTTTTAAAAAAGGAGGGAGACAGAAAACAGGGAATTATAGATCGGTCAGCCTGACCTCAGTAGTGGGTAAAATGATGGAATCAATTATTAAGGATGTCATAGCAGTGCATCTGGAAAATGGTGACATGATAGGTCCAAGTCAGCATGGATTTGTGAAAGGGAAATCATGCTTGACAAATCTTCTGGAATTTTTTGAGGATGTTTCCAGTAAAGTGGACAAAGGAGAACCAGTTGATGTGGTATATTTGGACTTTCAGAAGGCTTTCGACAAGGTCCCACACAAGAGATTAATGTGCAAAGTTAAAGCACATGGGATTGGGGGTAGTGTGCTGACGTGGATTGAGAACTGGTTGTCAGACAGGAAGCAAAGAGTAGGAGTAAACGGGTACTTTTCAGAATGGCAGGCAGTGACTAGTGGGGTGCCGCAAGGTTCTGTGCTGGGGCCCCAGCTGTTTACATTGTACATTAATGATTTAGACAAGGGGATTAAATGCAGTATCTCCAAATTTGCGGATGACACTAAGTTGGGTGGCAGTGTGAGCTGCGAGGAGGATGCTATTAGGCTGCAGAGTGACTTGGATAGGTTAGGTGAGTAGGCAAATGCATGGCAGATGAAGTATAATGTGGATAAATGTGAGGTTATCCACTTTGGTGGTAAAAACAGAGAGACAGACTATTATCTGAATGGTGACAGATTAGGAAAAGGGAAGGTGCAACGAGACCTGGGTGTCATGGTACATCAGTCATTGAAGGTTAGCATGCAGGTACAGCAGGCGGGTAAGAAAGCAAATGGCATGTTGGCCTTCATAGCGAGGGGATTTGAATACAGGGGCAGGGAGGTGTTGCTACAGTTGTACAGGGCCTTGGTGAGGCCACACCTGGAGTATTGTGTACAGTTTTGGTCTCCTAACTTGAGGAAGGACATTCTTGCTATTGAGGGAGTGCAGCGAAGATTCACCAGACTGATTCCCGGGATGGCGGGACTGACCTATCAAGAAAGACTGGATCAACTGGGCTTGTATTCACTGGAGTTCAGAAGAATGAGAGGGGACCTCATAGAAACGTTTAAAATTCTGATGGGTTTAGACAGGTTAGATGCAGGAAGAATGTTCCCAATGTTGGGGAAGTCCAGAACCAGGGGTCACAGTCTGAGGATAAGGGGTAAGCCATTTAGGACCGAGATGAGGAGAAACTTCTTCACCCAGAGAGTGGTGAACCTGTGGAATTCTCTACCACAGAAAGTAGTTGAGGCCAATTCACTAAATATATTCAAAAGGGAGTTAGATGAAGTCCTTACTACTCGGGGGATCAAGGGGTATGGCGAGAAAGCAGGAAGGGGGTACTGAAGTTGAATGTTCAGCCATGAACTCATTGAATGGTGGTGCAGGCTAGAAGGGCTTAATGGCCTGCTCCTGCACCTATTTTCTATGTTTCTATGTTTCTATAATCGCTCAACCATTGTTGGCTGTGCCTTCTGTTGCCTCGGCCCCAAACTCTGGAACTCCCTGCCTAACCCTCTCCACTCTCTACCTCTCTTTCCTCCTTCAAGACGCTCCTTAAAACCTACCTCTTTGGCTAAGCTTTTGGTCACCTGCCCTAACTTCTCCTTATGTGGCTCGGTGTCAAATTGTATTAGATAACGCTCCTGAAGCGCCTTGGGACGTTTCACTACATTAAAGGCACTATATAAATACAAGTTGTTGTTGTTGTGAACCATTAGCTCAGCTTACTAGTCAAACATTTAAGAGATGTTTCCATGGAGATGTTGGCAAGCATATCCAAATAAATAGCTCAAGCTGTTGACTTCTGAATTATTTTCTGCTCAATAATAGTTGCACAGCGAAAGGACGCAGTATTCAACAATTTAAGATGAAGAAGAAACAACATTTTGCTGCTGAGTAGAATGGTTGTGACTCATGTACAGTATAGCCACAGAGCTCTCACTAATTAAAATCTACAGTGTGCAGGGACTGCCGTGTTCTAAACACATTGGCATTCACTGTACCCTAAGGAGCACATTTTGGATTGTTTGTTTCCAGTTTTGGTTTGTTCATTTTCACAGTTCCTTCACACACTTAACCAAGTTCGCACCCAACATATTTCATTTACCACGCCCTTGTAATTAAATTTTGCAGGATGTAACATTAACATATATACTGTGGACCAGCTATCAATTTGCTGAAAGCATACTTAACACAAGGATCAGCCTGAAACTGGTGCAGTTACTGTTCATGTGAACTGTGAATAGGTCATGGAATAAATATTTGGTTTGCTTGCTGACATTATGCTATTTTGCATTTTACTTTATATTATTCTACACAGCACAATTTTGCATCAAGTCGCATTTGTAAAGTGAAGAGATATTCTGGATAATTAATTGTTATATGCAAATTGAATGGTTAAAGGTAAATGATTCTGACTGAAGTATCATATGAGCTAAATTGTATGATATTATCACGCTTAATACATTACAGCCTAGATTTAATGATCAACGGTGAGGGACTAAGAATCACATTTTGTGCATCCACGATTTTCCAATATGTCCTGGCAGTGGACAAAGTTCCTTTGGGAAGTGTTAAATTGAAAGTAGGTGTGGGGAGTGTGAAGTGAGGGTGGAACTATGAGAGAAGTTGGTGAATGATTTTACACAGGCTAGCAAGCTTGAAAAGAATGGTGTGAGTGGGTGCTGTGAGGAGAGCAAGGAAGTGGTGTGGGTGGGTTTGTCATGAGAATGAAAAGTGGTATAGTGTGTTCCTGTGCTGGGTGGTTAAGGAGGTAATACCTCTGAAGCGATGGTCTCAACAACAACAACAATATGTATTTATTTAGCGCCTTTAATGTAGTAAAATGTCCCAAGGCACTTCACAGGCGTATCATGAAACAAAATTTGACACTGAGCCATATAAGGAGAAATCAGGGCAGGGCTTGGTCAAAGAGGTGGGTTTTAAGGAGCTTCTTAAAGGAGAAAAGAGAGGTAGAAAGGCAGAGTGGTTTAGGGAAAAAATTCCAGAGCTTAGGGCCCAGGCAGCTAAAGGCACAGCCACCAATGGTTGAGCGATTATAATTAGAGATGCTGAAGTGGCAGAATTAGAGGAGCGCAGATATCTCGGGGGTTGTTGGGCTGGAGGAGATTACAGACAAAGGGAGGGGCGAGGCCATAGAGGGATTTGAAAACAAGGATGCGAATTTTGAAATCGAGACATTGCTTAACCGGAAGCCAATGTAGATCAGGGAGCACAGTCTCACTGTTCCCGTTGTCAGCTGAGCCCCTATAGGGCTCGACTTTTGGCTTCATTGTCGACGATTTTCTCGACGGTACAGCTGGTTTTCTGCCCGGCGAGAGTTTCCATGTAAGTTTTTGAACATTATCGGCCACATCTGAAGTCGCCCGCCGGGACCAAACCGCCCACGTGCAACGCCAAGAACAACTGCCAGGGCGTAAGTTTGGGCTCAACCGCCGACGTCCAGATTGCTGAGAGACCCACCCTATAAAAGCTGCTTAAACAGTGTGGTACGGGGGGACCCTGCAAAGAAAGGTAAGTTAAAGGTTCTTTATTTCTTTTTTTTTTATTTTAAAATGGCGATTAGGTTTAAAACTGTCTTGGGAATGCTAGGTACGTTTTTTTTTAAATAACTTTTTTTTAAAGATTTTCTCCCTTCCTAGGCCCAACCGCAGCCTCAAACTAAATTTTTGTACTTACCGTCCATTCCGGTAACGCCCATGTTGCTAACTTTCCATTTACCTGCCGAGAAAACAGCTGACAATGAGTGTGCAACGCCCATTTTCTTGCCGGGCGATTAGTTTTACTTACTGTAAACCTAAAAATGGAAATTCTCGCCAGCTTTTCTCGCCGAACGTTAGCGATTCTTCTCAGCGGGCAATCGGGCGTTGAGGGCCTTTAGGGAAAGTCTAGCCCATAGTTTTTCTGCTCTCACTGCCGGCTCGCTCCTCGTTATAACACTTGCGGCTCAGACCTCAAGGTCTTGCTGCTCCTGCTGCTGGCTCGCACAATGGCCCTGATTTTCCCACCAGCAGTTCATGCCCAGTGACCATGCCAATAGAGATTTGGCTGATTTGGGTGGAGAGAGACATTAGGGAAACATGAAGGCAAATGGAAAAAGAAACAGCACACCTAATTCTTTTTATTATCTGCTTCATCATATTTTCAATATAATCAAAATGCATTAAATGGTTTGCGTAGAAAACAAAACGATGCACAGCAGCAATTCGCCAAGGCTTCTTCGGCAGTACCTCCCAAACCCGTGACCTCTACCACCTAGGACAGTAACTGGTACAAATAAAAGATGTGTGTATAGGTAATATATAAAATTAAACAGATTTGAAGTGTAATTGTAAAAGGATGGATTTACAATTTTATGCAAGTTCAATGGAAGAGCTGTGGAAACCCTGACAAACAGAATATGTGGTGCTAACAATGTGTGCCTGGGATTTCTTCAGCTCTTTCGTTGAAGTTAACAATGGACAAGTGAGAGAACCTCTGCAGAAATTCATCCAAAGGCTCAGATTGAAAAATTAAATTCGTTATATTCAAGGACTGAAAGCAAATTAAACCAGTGGAATGCATGATGCGAATTAAATTGTTACAGTTGATGAATTGATTTCATCTGTAAACTGATAATCACAGTTTACTGTGAAAAAACCTGATCAGAAGCAACACAAAAACGTATTTGAATGGTATATGTCATTTTTTATAATACAGATCAATTCACTGTAATTACTGTTGAGTTGGAAGGCAACAGCTGAAAGAGGCCAGTGAACAAGGTATTGCCCTCACCATCCAGGGTAGGAGGGGAGCCTTCATCTCCTCAGGAATTTCTGAATTAACATTTACCAGTAGACTTTTCAAATAAAACAGAAGCTCCATCAATCTGTTAGCTGATGTAATCAACATGTTTTCTTTTCATGCTGTCAAGTAATCGACTAGAGCAATGGCCACGGAACTCTGGCCTCAGTTTGACAGACGTGGTTCCCGAGCTGCGTGAATCCCATGGCCATGCAGGGAAATTTAAAAAGTAAGTGAAAAAAGGCTCGTCGGTGCCAGTAAACGACCTGATAATTATCTCAATTGGATCCGCCGCTGATCGGTCAGCTCCGTGATGATAGACGCACCTGGAGGAAAGGCGCGTGGGAGGGAGATGACGATGAGTTCCCAACTTGCTGTTAAAATAACAACTTTCCCACTTGATCCGCCACCTATCTCTACCATCCTGGAAAATTCAGCCCATATTATAGGAAGAATTTTGAAGCAATTCAGAAAGTACAGTGCAGATTCAGAAGGATGCTTCCTGGTATGAGGAAATACAAATATGAAGAGAGACTTGAAAAATTGGGGCTGTTTTCATTGAAACAGAAGAATTTCCATTGTAATTTTATAGAGGTGATTCAAATTATTATGAAGTAGTGCAATGGGGTAGATTGAAACAGGCTGTTTCTATTGGTTGAGATGCCTAAAACGAGAAGATTAAATTGAAACGATTTAGGACAGGGAGCAGGATAAACCTTTTTACATAGAAGGTTATGAGGCTGTGGAATACACTAATGGAGTTAGTGATTGAAACAGAGACTTTGTCAACATTTAACTGAGAGAGTGCTGCACTGTCTGAGCTGCCATCTTTCAGATGAGACATTAAATCGAGGCCCCATCTGCCCTCTCCAGTGGTTGTAAAAGTTCCCATGGCACTATTCAAAGAAGAGCAGGGGAGTCCTGGTCAATATTTAGTCCTCACCCAACAACACTATTAATGCTCTAGACTTAGCATCTAGGATGACATTCCAGTGCAGTAGACAGGGTGTGCTGGACTGTTGAAGGTGCCGTCTTTCAGATGATGCCCTGTTTGCTCTCTTAGGTGGATGTAAAAGATCCCATGGCACCATTTTGAAGACAAACAGGGGAGTTATCCCTGGTGTCCTAGCCAATATTTATCCCTTAACCAACATCTCCAAAAAATAAATATCTGGTCATTATCACTTTGCTGTTTGTGGGAGCTTTCTGTGTGCAAATTGGCTGCCACGTTTCCCACATTACAACAGTGACTACACTTCACAGGTACCTAATTGGTTACAAAACGCTTTGGGTCATCCTGAGTTCGTGTGAGACACTATAAAATTGCAAGTCTTTCTTTGTGTCTCATAAATATCTATAATTTTTCTCATATGCCTCCTGTTTTCTTATTTTTTTGGATAAGTGATTGAAGGAAAGAGGGATAAGTGGCTATGGAAACAGGATGGGGTCGTAAAATTAGGGCTATTGCTTGTGTGGAGGATAAACACCAACATTGACTGATTAGGACGAAGGTCCTTGTTCCAGTGTTGTAATTTCCAAATCATTTTTTGTAATTTGAGTGAAATTCATCTGCTATTTTCTTCTTTCTTAGGCAGTCCCTCGGAGTCAAGAACGACTTGTTTCCACACTAATATGAGTTCTCAGGTGACTGATGAGTGCAATGCAGGACCTACAGTCACTGTTACAGGTGGGGCAGACGGTGGATGAAGGGACGGGTTGGTGGGGTGCTTGGATTGTGGTACACTCTTTCCGCTGTTTGCGCTTGGCTTCCGCTTGCTCCCGGCGAAGAGACTCGAAGTGTTCGGCGTCTTCCCAAATGCTTTTCCACTTTGAGTGGGGATGTTGCACCTTTTCAAAGAGGCTTTGAGGGTGTCCTTGAAGCATTTCCTCTGTCCAATTGGGACTCGCTTGCCGTGTGGGAGCTCTGAGTAGAGCGCTTATTTTAATGCAAGATGAAACTCTTCAACTTCAATGGGGCTATGCCTCTGCTACAATAATGGACAGTAGAATGTTGTACATTAAATGTTTGCTAATATTGCCAATGGCTATTTCTAAGTCTTTGATTAGAAATTAATTTTACAAAAATGTCGTGAATGTATGTGTGTGTGTGTGTGTGTGTGTGTGAAGATGTCGGGAAGCAAGCTTCTTTGTGGAATTTATGATTTTAAGATATCATCTTTTGATGTGGTTTTTCGTATTTGGTTTGCCAAAACCAGAAGTAACTATTTATGCAGTATAGCATTATTGTGCATTATTTTACCTTGAGTTCCTTTTTAAACTCAGATTTCCTCACATAATAAACCACATCAAAGCACTTACACAATGGAGTAAACTAATTTTAGTAATTATGCATTTTATAACTCAAAAGTAAGAAACTGTTCTATACTTTAGTTTCAAATGGGCTCAGAATCATGACTTTGCATCCCTATTTCATGTTGTATATATTGTGTCACCATATATATGGATGTGATAAATATTGGATAATTTCGATTGTGGTACAAGGCAGTGACACATCAAAAGTTCACATAACATCAATCATAACAGCGAAGCACAAACAATCTATCAGCATCAATCATCTGGCCCCTGTGATGTGTTACTACTTCGTAAGTGGTACGGGGTGAGCCATTTTCCTGTAACGTTCTAGGAAATTATTTAGTGTACTACTGCATGTCATTCCTGTGTGACCGAGTCATCTACAAATGCGGGAGATCAGTCACCTAATGGACATGGAAACTCTCCCACTCCCATTAAGGATTAAAAAAAGAAAGACTTGCATTTATATAGTGCCTTTCACAACCTCAGGATGTCCCAAAGTGCTTTCCAGCCAATTAAGTACTTTTGAAGTGTCGTCACTCTTGAAATGTAGGAATCACGGCAGCCAATTTGGGCACAGCAAGCTCTCACAAACAACAATGTGATAATGACCAGATAATCTGTTTTTGTGATGTTGATTGAGGGATAAATATTGCCCAGGACACCAGGGATAGCTCCTGTATTATAGTAAAATAGTGCCGTGGGCAGACGGGGCCTCAGTTTAACATCTCATCCAAAAGATGGCACCTCCGACAGTGTTGCACTCCCTCAGTACTGCACTGGAGTGTCAGTCTAGACTTTTGTGCTCTGGAGTGGGAATTGAAATCCACAACCTTCTGACTCAGAGGCGAGAATGCTACCAACTGAGCCACGGTTGACACATTACAGGTACTGACTTTAGATTTTTATATATTGTAAAGAACAAGATAAAAGATTTTTCAAGCCAGTATGGTGTGAATTGTCTTTGATGTAACTGTGATATCCTTGGACAACACTACACAAGCACACACACTACAAGATGGCTCCTTAAAAGAACTGTGATCACATGACATTTCCACATGAATTTTATTGTTATTATAACAGTAGTCCACTAGGTGGAGCTCTATTACACTTCTCTCACCTTATTGAACAAAATAATCATTATACATAACTTGCATGGTACACACAACAAAATATATTAACTTATTTTTCCATATTTACAAATCAAACTTAACCAATGATTTTCTGTTTTGAAGAGGATAGCTTTGCTCTTGATCAGAACCTTACGCTCTTGTTTTCGGACGTAGACTCATTCTAGGCTGAGCCTGAGGAGTGACCTTAATTTACATTTGGACACTCTACACCTTCACACTGTTTGACTGCCTGAGTCGGACTCAGACTTAAATTCTGACTTTCTCTTGGATTTGTTTCTCGTACATCTGATGTAGTATTTACTATTGGTACTCTACTTGTAAGAAGACTATCTGACTTATCCGAATAAATTGAATCATCCCAACTTTCAAGTCCTTCCACATCTGTAGGTAAAATACGATCAATGTGAACAAACTTAACCTTTCTGTTATGTCTTGAATAAAGAGTCAGACTAGATACTGCAAGCTCAAAGTAAGGTGTGACCATAGTCCTTTATTACAGATCTCAGAGTGCCTCTCCAGCCTGTGAGGCCTCCTTATATACAGGTGCTCCCAAGGGATTGTGGGATCCCTTGGGACTCCAGGGGATGAGCCCTCTGGTGGTTATACATGGTATTTACAGGTTTACATACATAATACTTTCCATGATCAAACATTTTGACCAAATACATGCGAGGGCCACATATCTTCACTAGTCTTCCTGGTAACCACTTTAACCATTTATAGTGATGGTTCTTCACTCTAACCTTCTGATTCAATTTCACACTTCTCTCTCTTACACTACCTCTTCATGATTCTCTTTCTGTCTTGATTGTTTCTCTTCTACTGACTGTGCCAAATTTGGCTTTAACAATGAGAACCTAGTTCGTGGCTGTCAATAGAGGAACAGCTCTGCTTGTGTTCTACCAGTAGTGGTATGAGGAGTATTCTGATAAGTAATCAGAAAATTTGCCAGTTTGTGGCTCAACGACAACTGCCATTTCTTTGGATTTGGTTCCAACATTTGCTTGATGAGGGCACATTTTACAATTTGCACTGTATGCTCTGCTGCACCATTTGAAGCAGGGGTGATATGGTGGAACTTTGATATGTTTCACAACATTTCTGCTCATGAACTGTGCAAATTCTTCTGATCAAAACTGCGGCCCATTATCAGAGACAATTTCTTCTGGGAGGCCATATAAAGAAAACAATCTTCGCAATTTGTCTAGCATATTACTTGTTGTTATTTTCTGCATTGGAAACACCTCTACCCACTTCGAATGGCTATCAATCACAATGAACAGAGAAGGCGAGCGAGAGAAGCCGAGATAGCAAGGGTGAGTAGCCGGCATTCCGAGCTGTAGCGGCCGCAGTGAGTTAAGTAATGTCGACCTCAGGTAAGTGTGATTGATTCTTTTTGGGGTTTTTTGGATTTATGTTGTGATGGCGTGAGTTATTTAATGGGAATGCCCCCCGCCCCGAGACCTCTCTAGGTCGCTCCGAGGCCGTCTGTTTAACTCGGGATTTTCATTTGCTCAGCCGGCATAGAGCCCTAAAAGAGGTGTGGGATGCCTCCCTTAGCACTCCGCCCCACACTCAGGGCCCTGCTGATGAATTTTGTGGCAGCAGAGTCAGACCATTTGCCGGCACAAAATTTACCACTCCGCCTGGATTAACACCGCAACAGAGGCACAACCCAATTTCCACCCCTAAAAACGTTAAAATATGCACAAAAACGCTACCTCTGCCCTACTGAGTATCTCCCTGCATTCTCTCAACTTTCACATTTTCTCTTTTCCCTATCTTTTTACTTTATTTCTGTCTCTATCCTATTTTATCTGATCTTGGATGTCTTTTTGTAAGAAAATAATTTTAAATACTTACCTCACTCGTTTTGCCCTCACATTCCAAATCCCGTTCTCCACTTTAGAACCTTTGTTAATAAGGTGCTTCTGATTGACTGGCAAATGGCACCAAAGGCAAATTTTCCAGCGGATTGAAGCCTCACATCTGAACATAGGAATAGGAGTAAGCCATTCAGCCCCTCGAGCCTGCTCCCACATTCAGCTAATCATGGTTGATCTATGTTGTAACTCCATTTACCTGTCTTGATTCCGTAACCCTTAATCCCCTTACCTAACAAAAATCTATCAATCTCAGTTTTTACATTTTTAATTTTTACATTATCCTCAGGAGCTTTTTGGGGAGAGAGTTCCAGATTTCCACTACCCTTTGTGAAAGGGTACTATCCTGAAGATTGACATAGTCATGCAAAAATGCAGTAAAGTCAAATTTTGATGTGCTTTTCAATCACAAACTGCTCTTACTGCACGACTTACTGGTCTATACCATCAGCATCCTGATCGCAACCATCATGGTTGTGTCATGAATACATTAAAAACTGAATTGAGTGTTATGTCTTCTGATATGAGACGACAGATGGAACAGAACCCAACGTGTTATGTCTGGTTTGATTATGTGCTGGGTGATTTTTCTTTTAAGATATCACAAACCCTGCATTCAAACATGTGTGAGCTCCCACATTCTACCCTACTTAAACTAGAGGTGATCCAAAACTCAGCTGCCCGTGTCCTAACTCGCTCCAAGTCCGGCTCACCCATCACCCCTGTGCTCGCTGACCCACATTGGCTTCCGGTGTTGTGTATGCATGCCTGTTTACTGTGTGATGTCTGTAACACTGTTATGCCACACTGAATGTACACTTTTACTGTACACCAGAGGGTGCTGCTGCTGGAGACCTAAGGTTACCTGCACATGGCAGGTAACCCAGTATAAAAAAGAACTCACAGCCTGTTGTCCTCACTCAGGAGCTGCAAATAAAGGACTACAGGTCTACACAGTTTAAGTATCATACCCTGCCTCGTGGAGTCATTGCTAAAGGTGCCGACATACACAACAACTGGTGACGGGAATACGAGGTTACAATCCACACATTCAGCATATCGACTCTCAGCATCTTTCAGCAATTTACCGATGGGGAAGATTGGGACTCTTTTGTAGAAAGATTGGAACACTGAAGGAGACTGGCTGCACCGTGCGACTTTGGCGACCACCTAAATGAAGCACTAAGGAACTCTAAACTGACGAGAGCAGTGCACTGCATTGACACTTCTAAGGGCAGAAACGCTGCTCTGAGTCCCGCAACCCCTGAGTCCGTCACATGGGGCAAACTGGCTAGCCCCGTGCTGGCGCTGTGGAGGAAACCACAGGGCCCACCAGTGCCGCTACAAAGACTATGCCTGCAAAGAGAAAAGGCACCTTCAAAGGATGTGTAGAAAAAGCTGTACTCACCGCGTCTCTGATGAGTTGGCTGATCACCGGGGCTCCGACACAGAGGAAGTGAAGTTGCTCAACACCTGGAAGAAGAGTATGGAACTCATACCTGCTCCAACGAAAGTTCTCCGTGGACAATGAAAGTAGATGTCGACGGAGTCCCAGTTTCTTTGGAGAGCGACACAGGGGCGAGCCAGTCTGTGATGAGCCAAGCGACCTTTGAAGAACTTTGGTTGAATCCCGCCAATCGACCACAATGGCATCCTGTCCAAGCGAAGCTGCTCCCAAGCCTCTGGGCTCCGGCAATCGACCTCGAACATGGATCCATCGCAGCATCCGGAGGTTCCACTGTCCAGCTCGACTGCCCACAGCATTCCGGCGAAATCTCCAAGACCGAGGATCCAAACTCCACTTTCTGAGCCGAGGCAGCACTCCAAGAGGTGAACGGCATCGAAAGAAATGGATTCCCGATGTCCAGGGTCGAACCTGTGGAAGGAACGAGCACCACAGCCTACCTGCAGGAAAGCCAGAAATTGGCAGCCACAGCACGAGGAGAAAAACTTGTAATCAAAATGGCCGCGACCATACGACAAGTGAGCATGGAGGAGCATCACGTGACACCAAGCGACCAATCGGATTTAAAGGTTCCCTTAAAGGAGACCAGTAATCAAAGAAATTTAAAGGGGAAGTTTCAACTATTTGAGTACACGGACTCTAAAGCTAAAGATGCGATTAAAGGGTGCAAGCATGAAAATGTATGCAATGTAACAATGAAGTGTGATGCTGGTTTAACTAATGTGACTAATGAGATGAATGCAGGTATCAGTAAGGTTAAGAACAAGTTCATTATGCTTAACAATAATGATAGAGAATGTGAAATGCCGAATGTAACCATGTCTGTTGAAACCAGGACACTCAAAAGTGATGCTAATGCTAGAATGTATAATGCAGGCTTGACTATGTGTGATCAGAGCTAAGGTGTCATATATACCGGTAGGACACTGCCAAAGGACATTGGGTCCTACAGGGACCATGCTAATGCCAATGGAATCACCCTGTGGGAGACCCCCAGGTCCAGCAGGCTACCTGACCATGTGGTCTGGACCTTTGGAACGAATGTGATGCCTCTTGCAGGACACACACACAGCCAGTGGGAGCAGACCCACTCCAGGGACAGTGGCCAATGGGCAGCCCAGCCACCACCAATGGCAACCTGCATCAGACCAGCCCTACAACCCCTGGCCATCAGGGCCATCACCTAGAGCATGAGGCCAATACCCTCCAGCTTCCCTGGCAAACCTTGGGATGATCTGACCCTCTTCCCAATTAGTGGACAAGGAGCCCACCCAGTCTTGTGGCCCTGCACACCACCCACTGCTGCCGTGGCTACCCTCCCCTCCCCCCCCCCCCCCACGAGGGATCCCACAACAGTGACACACACTTGGTCTGTGTGTGAGGGAGGGGAAACATACGAGCCAGCCTCAAGCACAGGGGTCACACCCGGCAACCACACAACCCTCACCACAACCTCCCATAGCCCACCACTGATCACCTCCCCTGGTCATGATAATAAGGATATGAAAAATGCTTAGGGGGGAGTATTGTTGTGTATGCACGCCTGTTTACTGTGTGATGTCTGTAACACTATTATGCCACACTGAATGTATCCTTATACTGTACACCAGAGGGTGCTGCTGCTGGAGATCTAAGGGTTACCTGCACACGGCAGGTAACCCAGTATAAAAAGGAACTCACAGCTTGTTGTCCTCACTCAGGGGACTACAGGTCTACACAGTTTAAGTATCATACCCTGCCTCGTGGAGTCATTACTAAAGGTGCCTACATACACTACATCCGGTTAAGCAACGCCTCGATTTCAAAATTCACATTCTTGTTTTCAAATCCCTCCATGGCCTCGCCCCTCCCTATCTCTGTAATCTCCTCCAGCCCCACAACCCCCTGAGATGTCTGCACTCCTCTAATTCTGCCCTCTTGAGCATCCCTGATTATAATCGCTCGACTATTGGTGGCCTAGGCCCCAAGCTCTGGAATTCCCTGCCTAAACCGCACCGCCTCTCTACCTCCCTTTCCTCCTTCAAGATGCTCCTTAAAACATACCTCTTTGACCAAGCTTTTGGTCACCTGCGCTAATTTCTACTTATGCGGCTCGGTGTAAATTTTTTAAATCTCATAATACTCCTGTGAAACGCCTTGGGGTGTTTCACTACGTTAAAGGCGCTATATAAATCCTAGTTGTTGCTGTTGTTGTTGCCTGTCTTATTGCTAATCGCAACCTGTCAGTACACACCACTGAGATGGTGACACCTTCCCACCTAGTGAATGTGCATTAACAAGGTTGTGAAAGGATCCCAGCCAGAGAAAGATGTGCACTCAATGAGGCTGAATGAGGTGAAACAGTCCTACTGTGTTCCCCGTTCCTAGCCTAAACTGGTGATGTTTGGCTGACATGTCAACAGCCCTGCTCTGGAGCTGGTGATCCACCCAGACCAGACCTGTGCTGTCCCCGGCAGGAAGATCTCTGATAGCCTCGCACTACTCAGGGATACGATCGCCTACGTGCGGGACAGGAGGGTGGACACCTGTTTAATCAGCCTGGACCAGGAGAAGGCCTTTGACAGGATATCGCACACGTACCTGATGGACGTGCTCTCCAAGATGGGGTTTGGGGAGGGTATCCGCAATTGGATCCAACTGCTCTACACAGACATCAGTAGCACAGTTCTAATCAAAGCTTTCCGATCAGGTCTGGAGTCAGGCAAGGCTGTCCCCTCTCCTCTGTCTTGTTTGTGTGCTGTATCGAGCCCTTTGCTGAGCCCATCAGGAAGGATGCGGGCATTAGGGGGGTGACGATCCCAGGCAGCGGAGGCGCTCAGGTCAAGACCTCCCTGTACATGGACCACGTCACCGTCTTTTGCTCGGATCCGTAGTCGGTCCGCAGATTGCTCACAATCGGCGACCAGTTTGAACTGGCCTCGGGAGCAAAGGTCAATCGCAGCAAACGCGAAGACATGTTCTTTGGCAACTGGGCCGACCGATCCTTTATTCCCTTCACCGTTAAGCCAGATTACCTGAAGGTGTTGGGAATATGATTCGGAGCGTTAGGAGCGTGCGCCAAAAACTGGGAAGAGCATACTGCCAAAGTGAAACAAAAACTGGGATGGTGGAAGCTGCACTCCCTCTCCATCGCAGGAAAGAACCTGGTCATCAGGAGTGAGGTGCTCTCGGTGTTGTTGTACGTGGCACAGGTCTGGCCTATCTCACGCTCCTGTACTGCGGCAGTCACCCGGGCCGTCTTCCACTTTGTCTGGAGGTCCAAAATGGATCGTGTCCGCAGAGACACGGTGTACAAATCTCTGGACAGTGGAGGAAAGGACGTTCCGAATGTGGCCTTCATCCTGATGGCCACCTTTGTGTGCGGCTGCATCAAGCTGTGCACAGACCCCCGGTACGCAAACACCAAGTGTCACTACGTGCTGAGGTTCTACCTGTCGCCAGTGTTGCGAAGGATGGGTCTGACCACGCTGCCGCGAAATGCCCCACCAGCTGGACCATGCCTGCCCACCTGTCCTTCGTGGAAAAGATTTTCAGAAAAAAAACCCTTTGACCACAAGGCCATAGAGCAGTGGTCGGCACGTAAGGTCCTGGATGCCCTACGAAAGAAGGAGATGGTGGACCCCGTCGGGTGGTTCCCCGAGCAGACTGTCAAACTCGTCTGGCAGAACATCTCATCGCCAGAACTTTCACACAAGCACCAAGTCGTAGCTTGGTTGGCGGTGAGGAGGGCCCTACCCATCAGATCCTTCATGCACAGCCGGGGTTTCAGAGACACAGCACTCTGCCCCCGAGTTGGTTGTGGTACGGACGAGACAGTCATCCATCTCCTTCAGGATTGCCCCTTTGCAAGGCAGGTCTGGAAGGAGATGCAGTGGTTGCTGTCGAGGTTCATCCCAAGCAGTTCCGTAACACAGGACTCTGTGCTCTACGGACTGTTCCCAGGGACACACACCGAGACAGACATCATCTGCTGCTGGAGGGCCATCAACTCGGTCAAAGACGCACTTTGGTCTTGCCGAAACTTGCTGATCTTCCAGAGCAAGGAGAAGTCCATGTCTGCTTGTTGCAGACTGGCGCAATCCAAGATCCAGGAGTACGTGCTGAGGGACGCACTTAAAATTGGTGCAGTCGCCGCAAAGGCACGGTGGGGAAGAGCCACAGTTTAAAGCCCTTCTGCCGCGGTAAACCCAGGGGCGGGAATCAGTACAAAACTCCCCTCGGGCCGTACTTGTAAACTTTCTGTATACATAGAGCACCGTGACCTGAAAAAACCTATGTAGTGCCATGTATAATGCAAGTTCTGTTTAGTAATGTATGTTGCAAAGAAATGTAACTGTACCCTCACCCATTCCGTGTACCGTATAGTGCCACTAGTAAAGTAATTTGATGACTGTATTACAATGTATCCTGGATTGTACTGAAAGGTACCTCGAAATGTAAAGCAAGCAAAAGTATTGAACGGAACTGCCGTCAGCATCCAAATGTATTGTATAGAATTGCTGACCGCATCCAAATGTACTGAACTGTCTTCCAATGTATTGTGCAAATTTTTATATGAATAAAGTATATTTTGAAATTTAAAAAACATGTCAGCAGCCCTCCCCACAGGACTAGCTACAGGCAAGAAGGACCCACCTAGCCCTACTTGAATATAATGGCTCACCTGATGACATGAGTTCAAATCCCACCATGGCAGCTGGGGAATTTAAATTCAGTTAATGAATAAATCTGGAATTAAAAAGCTAGTATCAGTAATGATGACCAGGAAACTACCAGATCATCTTAAAACCCATCTGGTTCACTCATGTCCTTTAGGGAAGGAAAGCTGCCATCCTTACCTGGTCTGGCCTATATGTGGCTCCAGGCCCACAGCAGTGTGGTTGACTCTTACTTGTCCTCTGAAATGGCGACTCACCACCACGACCTTCTGAAGGACAGATAGAGATGGACAATAACTGCTGGCTTTGCCAGCGATGCCCACATCACATGAACGAATAAATGGTGGCAGGGCTGCAGAAATATGCCCTAAAATGCCACCGTTTTCCCCTAGAACCAGTCTCCAAAATGCTCTAGAGACCAAGCCATGTTGCAGGACTCATTTGCTATCAAACAATTACAATTTGTATACCATGAACATAGCAATTAATGTATGGCCATGCACAACTGAAGGACAATTGCGATATCAAAAAAAGGAAGTACGGATGCATAAATGCTGCATGTCTCAAATTGCAGTAATTCATATTGAGATTAAAAAGGTTCATTTGGCAGAGTAAAGCAAGAATACTGAATACTTCATCTAATTATTGCCCAATTAACCCACAAGTGCACATTTATCAGCACGACTGGAGCAAGTCCTCCCATTACTGCAATCAGTTTGATGTATTCAGCCGCAGTGCATCAGTGGAGCCTTGGGTATCGCCCCTTCTACTGGGCAACACCCAATACGCAATTTCTCTTTCCGCAAAACCAACAGAAAAATTGAGATGATAAAAATTTATTTGAATATTCTTACGTTGAATAAGTAGCTGACTCACTGTGGAAGGAATGATACGTGAGGCTCAGACAGCCCATGAAGTTAATAAGTTTTGTCTATCTAAGTGATTTTCTAAATGGCAGTTTAATTTAGTCATCATGTCCAGTCATCTCCAGAGAGAGGCAAAAGGCAGCTCATTATATGAGGGAAAAGTGCTATAATACTCTAAATCTTCTATAAGTCCTTGCTGAAAAGCATTTTTATTAAATAATGCACATGTTCTATTCTGAATTTTATGTAGAATCAAAGAATGGTTACAGCTTGGAAGAAGGCCATTCGGCCCTTCGAGCTCGTGCTGGCTCTCAGCTAGTCCCATTCCCCGCCCTTTCCCGTAGCCCTGCCAATTTTTTTTCTTCAGATACTTATCCAACTCCATTTTTGAAAGATAAAATTGAGTCAACCTCCACCACCCCTTCTGGGAGTGCATTCCAGATCTAAACGACTCGCTGCATAAAAAAGTTTTTTCTTATGTCGCCTTTGGTTCTTTTGCCAATCACCTTCAACCTGTGTCCTCTGGTTCTCGACCCTTCTGCCAATGGGAACAGTTTCCCTCTAGCTACTCTGTCTAAACAGAATATATAATGGAAAAACATCCAGTTTAGTCTATTTGCAAGGAAACCCTTGATAACTTACCCCATGAGTAAAATGTGTTAAAGAGACACTATTTAACATTGTCTATTGTCTTGCAACAATCTACCAGATTAATAAACAGAGTTTATTGCATCACAGATTGCAATATGTGACTAAAAATTCCATATTCCGGCAACAGCAATCACAGAAGAATAACCCGTAAGTTGTGTTATAGAAAGTGGCGCAGCAGTGAATATCACAACCAACATGGGACTTCCGCAGCAGTACTGTATCCTTTGAGCTTTCATAATAGGCTACTTCTTGCTTTGTCAGGAATTTAATTTCCCCCTTTAAAAACAGTTTGTGAAACTACACGGAAGTGTCATTTATAAAACGATATTTTGAGAGAACATTGGAATGAAGATGAAGAGGAGTGTGAATGTTGACTTATTATTAATGAAAAAAATAATACTTTGGGGGCGAACTGTTTCGCTCATCAGATTAAGGGACACCAGCAAAGAATTTGAAAATGCTTTGTCAGCACCAATTATCAGAGGTTAGAGCAATTCTGGGTACCCTACCTTCAAAGGCATTGGTGCAGTGGGGAGGATTCAGAGAAGGGCGACATGGATGATTCTAGAACTTTGGGCTCCAAGGGCTTGAATTTGTTGTCGGATGCCTCTGACCGGCAAAAAATCTACGAACTTGCCTTCTGCCTCGGGATCCACAGAGGCTCGCATTCCTGGGCCTCTATGTTTAGGCTCTGCGTAGAGGCCCACATATTCCGGGGACGCAGGTGGTTCGCAAGCGCCTCTGGGATCATGTGAGCCGGCCCAGCCAATGAAAGAAGGCGTTCCCCATTCATGTTTATAATTCCCATAAGCATGAATGGGGATCGCATAAAACACACGTAACATAACAAATATATATTTTTAAAATTACATATTTAAAATTAATTAAAATACAATATAATTAAACATGTAAAACAAAAATTGTATTTTATGAAAAATAAATGTAAATGTTTTAAAAGGGCTAAAAATAACCTTACCTTATTGTACATGTGTTTTGACGTTTATATGAATGAAACATTTTTGTTTTTTAAAACTCTTACGCTGGTAAAAACAGGCCTTTTCGCTGGGCACCCATGGGGCAAATTGCGGCCCCATGTTATGAGGAGGGACTCCTGCAGCCAGGCCCTGCCCATTTTCAGGAGCATTTGAAGTCATCAAACTGGGGTGGTGGATTTGTATGGATTATCTGGAGCAGAGCGAGCAGCATCATCCATTGTCCCTGCCTCTGTCCTGTGGCGGTCTTTAAGTTTATGAAAGGATTTGATAGGCTAGACATAGAGAAAATGTTTCATACTTGTGGGGGAGTCCAAAACTAGAGGTCGTAAACATATAAGATAGTCACTAATAAATCCAATAAGAAATTCAGCAGAAACGTCTTTACCAAAGAGTGATGTGAATGTGGAACGCGCAACCATAAGGAGTATTTGAGGCAAATAGCAGCGATACGTTTAAGGGGAAGCTCGATAAACAATGAGGGAGAAAGGAATAGAGGATATGCTGATCGGGTTAGATGAAGAGGGGTTGGAGAGGCTCTTGTGGAGTTTAAAGACCAGTATAAATCAATTGGGCCGAATGGCATATTTCTGTGCTGTATATGTGTAACTAGAAATCCAGACTTGTTTGATGGGACAAATGAACTTTCTTCATCGTATACTTTCTGACACTCTTTTGTCAGGAATGCACTGGTTCGACACAGTGCAAGGCTTCTTTACGTTTACCCAAACCCAAGTCCGGGAATTTTAACACTACTTGCCTGCCAGAAACTGGGTGGTTTGTGTGTGGGGCGGGGGGAGGGGGCGGTGCAGTTAATAATGAGCAGGTTAGTTATCCGCTTATATCCTGACCATTTACATAAGAATTAGGAGCAGGAGTAGGCCGTACTGCCCCTTGAGCCTGCTCCGCCATTCAATAAGATCAGGGCTGATCTTTGACTGTTTCTGATGCCAACCAGCAGGGTTTGTCAAGTGGATGAGAAAGGAAGCGAGCCACATGAACTTATGCGATTTTAACCAGGGCCTGAACCGGGAAACGAGTGTGGATTTTCCGCTGGGCAGAAGCAGATCTGCAGCTGGTCTGAAGACGGAAGAGGGCCCTATGGTAAGTCTAAAACGTTCCTTTGTGGGACTAAGAGGAGCAGGAGCACTTCTCTGGACACCACGAGGAAAGTTCCAGTCTCCTCTGCCACTGATACCCACTCCTCCCCTACCTGTATCCAACCCCACCACCCTCCCATGAGATCCTCCTAAATCTCCCTTCCAGTCACTTATCTGGCAGCCGGTGGGTGGGCCAGAGCCGATCGAACAAGGCAAGGAAATGCCTTGAGGAACAAAGGGACCTTGGAGTGCAGGTCCACCGATCCTTGAAGGTAGCAGGACAGGTAGGTAAGGTGGTTAAAAAGGCATACGGTAACTTTCCTTTATTAACTGAGGCATAGAATATAAGAGCAGGGAGGTTATGCTAGAACTGTATAAAACACTGGTTAGGCCAATACTGCGAGAGTAGTGTACGGTTCTGGTCACCACATTACGGGAAAGATGTGATTGCACCAGAGAGAGTACAGAGGAGATTTACGAGGATGCTGCCAGGACTGGAGAATTTTAGCAATGCTCATTCACTCTCCCCAAATAAGGTAGCAACCAGCACCAAGCTTTCCTGAGCCACAGGCAAGTCTTGTGCGCAGGACACACATGCACCAAAAAATGGAAAGAGATGCCCTATGAATGAAAGCTTTTGGAAATACTTCAAAAGGATCTAAAACTCTCGTCAAACATTGTCTAGTAACAATTTCTGTATGCAGTTCTGTTGACTGCAGAGTAACAGAAGTAATGTAGAACAATCCAGAAAGTTCTCAGACTGAATCAAACTGAACGTTAATTGGTGGACATTCCATTGAACATTGGCAAAATTAGCAAACCCTGAATTGATTACTTGCCAGTATATTTTTCGAGCTCTCATATTTAAATCTTTTACAAAAGTTCTCTATTTCATAAGTTGTTGAACTTGAACTCCAGAGTGCATTTCACAGTTCAGCCGATCAGTCCCCAGGCAATGTGCTGATACAGGCATCAATGGTTACTTAGAGCCATTTTTTAAAATGCAATGGATATTCTATCAAGATTGCTTAAGTCAGAAAAAGAAAGGATTCTGGTAAAGATCAGCGTTTTACCCCCTGGATATCCTTGTATCAGATTTGCCAATGCGTACAGTAATTGCATTTGACTATAGACAGTAAAGGACACATGACTGGAACAGGGAATGATCGAGCTGACTTCGTCATAAATCAGGGACACCTCCATCTGACTTTGCTGACCTAACTATACTATACAACAGCTAGTGTTGTCTTATTTAAGATATATGCAATGCTTTAAAAAAAGTGGGTGTGAGCACCACATTAGGATTGAAGCATATAATCTAGACTGATGCTACTGTGCGGTATTTGGAGAGCGATGTGTTGATGGAGGTGCAGTCGTTTATTTTTATTAATTCCTGGGATGTAGGCGTTGCTGGCAAGGCCGGCGTGTATTGCCCATCCCTAATTACCTTTGAGAAGGTGGTGGTGAGCCGCCTTCTTGAACCGCTGCAGTCCGTGTGGTGAAACATAGAAAATAGGTGCAGGAGTAGGCCATTCGGCCCTTCTAGCCTGCACCGCCATTCAATGAGTTCATGGCTGAACATTCAACTTCAGTACCCCATTCCTGCTTTCTCGCCATACCCCTTGATCCCCCTAGTAGTAAGGACCTCATCTAACTCCTTTTTGAATATATTTAGTGAATTGGCCTCAACAACTTTCTGTGGTAGAGAATTCCACAGGTTCACCACTCTCTGGGTGAAGAAGTTCCTCCGCATCTCGGTCCTAAATGGCTTACCCCTTATCCTTAGACTGTGACCTCTGGTTCTGGACTTCCCCAACATTGGGAACATTCTTCCTGCATCTAACCTGTCTAACCCCGTCAGAATTTTAAATGTTTCTATGAGGTCCCCTCTCATTCTTCTGAACTCCAGTGAATACAAGCCCAGTTGATCCAGTCTTTCTTGATAGGTCAGTCCCGCCATCCCGGGAATCAGTCTGGTGAACCTTCGCTGCACTCCCTCAATAGCAAGAATGTCCTTCCTCAGGTTAGGAGACCAAAACTGTACACAATACTCCAGGTGTGGCCTAACCAATGCCCTGTACAACTGTAGCAACACCTCCCTGCCCCTGTACTCAAATCCCCTTGCTATGAAGGCCAACATGCCATTTGCTTCCTTAACCGCCTGCTGCACCTGCATGCCAACCTTCAATGACTGATGTACCATGACACCCAGGTCTCTTTGCACCTCCCCTTTTCCTAATCTGTCACCATTCAGATAATAGTCTGTCTCTCTGTTTTTACCACCAAGGTACTCCCACAGTGCTGTTAGGGAGAGAGTTCCAGGATTTGGACCCAGCGACTATGAAGGTGATATATTTCCAAGTCAGGATGGTGTGTAACTTGGAGGAGACTTGCAGGTGATGGTGATCCAATGCACCTTCTGCCCTTGCCCTTCTCGGTGGTAGAGGTCACAGGTTTGGGAGGTGCTGCCGAAGAAGTCTTGGCAACTTGCTGCACTGCATCTTGTAGATGGTACACACTGCAGCCATGGTGCATCGGTGGTGGAGGGAGTGAACGTTTAAGATGGTGGATGGGGTGCCAATCAAGCGGGCTGCTTTGTCCTGGATGGTGTCGAGCTTCTTGAGTGTTGTTGGAGCTGCACTCATCCAGGCAAGTTGAGAGTATTCTATCACACTCCTGACTTGTGCCTTGTAGATGGTGGAAAGGCTTTGGGGAGTCAGGAGGTGAGACACTCGCGACAGAATACCCAGCCTCTGACCTGCTCTTGTGGCCACAGTATTTATGTGGATGGTTCAGTTAAGTTTCTGGTCAATGGTGACCCCCAAGATGTTGAAGGTGTAGGATTCGGCGATGGTAATGCCATTGAATGTCACGGGGTGGTGGTTAGACTCTTGCTTGTTGGAGGTAGTCATTGCCTGGCACTTGTGTGGCGCGAATGTTACTTGCCACTTGTCAGCCCAAGCCTGAATGTCATCTAAGTCTTGCTGCATTTGGGCATGGACTGCTTCATTATCTGAGGAGTTGCGAATGGAACCAGTGATGTCCTGGGGCTGAGCTGATTGACCTCCAACACATACAACCACCTTCCTTTGTGCTAGGTATGACTCCAGCCAGTGGAGTCCTCTGATTCCCATTGACTTCAGTTTTACTAGGGCTCCGTGATGGCACACTCGGCCATATGCAGCCTTGATGTTAAGGGCAGTCACTCTCACCTCAGCTCTGGAATTCAGCTCTTTTGTCCATGTTTTTAACCAAGGCTGTGATGAGGTCTGGAGCCGAGTGGTCCTGGCGGAACCCAAACTGAGCAGGTTTTTAGATAGTAAGTGGCGCTTGAAAGCATTGTTGATGACACCTCCCATCACTTTGCTGATGATTAAGAGTAGACTGATGGGGCGGTAATTGGCTGGATTGGATTTGTCCTGCTTTTTGTAAACAGGGCATACCTGGGCAGTTTTCCACATTGTCGGACAGATGCCAGTGTTGTAGCTGTACTGGAACAGTTTGGCTAGAGGCGCGGCTAGTTCTGGAGCATAAGTCTTCAACATCTTGGATGGTGTCGGGGCCCATAGCCTTTGCTGTATCCAGTGCATTTAGCCATTTCTTGATATCGTGGAGTGAATCGAATTGGTTGAAGACTGGCTTCTATGATGGTGGGGACCTGAGGAGGGGTCCGATATGGATTATTCACTTGGCACTACTGGCTGAAGATGGTTGCAAATGCTTCAGCCTTGACTTTTGCACTCACGTGTTGGGCTCCGCCATCATTGAGGATGGGGATGTTCATGGACCGGCCTTCTCCTGTTAGTTGTTTAATTGTCCACCACCATTCACGACTGGATGTGGCAGCACTGCAGAGCTTTGATTTGATCCGTTGATTGTGGGACCGCTTAGCTCTATCTATAGCTTGCTGTTTCTGCTGTTTAGCATGCATTTAGTCCTGTGTTGTAGCTTCACCAGGCTGATACCTCATTTTTAGGTATGCCTGATGCTGCTCCTGGCATGCTCTTCTACACTCTTCATTGAAGCAGTGTTGGTCCCCTTGCTCGATGGTAATGATAGAATGAGGGATATGCCGGGTCATGAGGTTATAGATTGGAGTGGAATACAATTCTGCTGCTGCTGCTGATGGCCCACAGTGCCTTATGGATGCCTAGTTTTGAGCTGCTAGATCTGTTCTGAATTTGTCCTATTTAGCATGGTGGTAGTGCCACACCACACAATGGAAGGTGGCCTCAGAGTGAAGATGGGACTTTGTCTTCACAAGGACTGCAGTGGTCACTGCTACCAATGCTGTCATGGACAGATGCATCTGTGACAGGTAGTTTGGTGAGGATGGGACCAGGTAGGTTTTTCCCTCATGTTGGTTCTCTCACCACCTGCCTCAGGCCCAGTCTGGCAGCTCAGTCAGTAGTGTTGCTACCAAGCTACTCTTGGTGATGGTCATTGAATTCCCCCAACCAGAGTACATTATGTGCCCCTGCACCTTCAGTGATTCTTCCAAGTGGTGTTCAACATGGAGGGGTACTGAGGGAGGGCGGTAGGTGGTAATCAGCAGGAGGTATCCTTGCCCATGCTTGGCCTGAAGCCATGAGACTTCATGGTGTCCGGAGTCAATGTTGAGGACTCCCAGGGCCACTCCCTCCCGATTGTACACCACTGTGCCACCACCCCTGGTGGGTCTATCCTGCCAGTGAGACAGGCCATACCCAGGGATGGTGATGGAGGAGTCTGGGACATTGGCTGAAAGGTATGATTGTGTGAGTATGACTATGTCAGGCTGTTGCTTGACTAGTCTGTGGGTCAGCTTGGCACAAGTCCTCAGATGTTAATGAGCAGGATTTTTGCAGGTTCGACTGGGCTGAGTGTGCTGTTGTCGTGTCCAAAATCAGTGCCAAAGTCGATGCCATGTGGTCCACCTGGTTTTATTCTTATTATTGTTTTCGGTAGCGGTTGTGTACAATTGAGTGGCTCGCTAGGTCATTTCAGAGGGCAGTTAAGAGTCAACCACATTGCTGTGGATCATATAGGCCAGACTGGGTAAGGACCGCAGGTTTCCTTCCCTAAAGGGCATTAGTGAACCAGTTGGGTTTTTATGACAATCTGATAGTTTCATGGTCACCATTACTGACACAAGCTTTTTAATTCCAGATTTATTTAATTAACTGAATTTAAATTACCCCAGCTGTCTTGGAGGGAGTTGAACTCACATCTGGATCATTACTCCAGGTCTCTGGATTATTAGTCCAGTGACATAACCACTATGCTACTGTTTGAATGTGATGTTAAGCCAATGTTTCGGTTCTGATGGTTCAGGTGCATGTTAAAGCTCCAACAGCACTAATTGAAGAAGTGAAATGTGTCTTCCTAATATTCTGGCCACATTCTCCCTCAACCATTGCCACAAAGGAAGCAGATTGACTCATTCCAAAGACTGGGCTCTTTGTGGGTCTTTGCATGTCCAGACTGGCTATCGCATTTAGCTGCAATACACCAGCCACTGCACTTTAAAACATATTTGCGTGAAGTGCTTTCGGGATGTTTCAAGTGAGAGGCACTATAGAAATGCAAGTGCCTCATACACCATAAGTCTCGACTTGTATGAAGACATAACTAACATGAGTGACATCTAGTGGTTAAGCAAGAGAAGTTATTCCTTCTTCAATACCACTCATTAATATTAGAATAAGAATGAGAAAATCTGAACAGAAGCTGCACTGGGGTTTGTGCTGTCCTCATCCATCAGCTCACGATTCTTTCACCTTTGTTACCCCCCCCACCTACCCCCACTCACCTAAACCCCCAACTAAGTGAAGTTAATGAGCTGTGGCACTCCAGTATGGAAGCTGAATAAACTCTGACTGCTTCACTCTTTTTATCACTGCTTCTTTTAATATATTTACTTCATGTCAGTAATCAACGTTTCAAGGACACCCTCAAAGCTTCCTTGAAAAGTGCAACATCCCCACCAGCACCTGGGAGTCCCTGGCCAGAGACCGCCCAAAGTGGAGGAAGAGCATCCGGGAGGGCGCTGAGCACCTCGAGTCTCATCACCGAGAGCATGCAGAAACCAAGCACAGACAGCGGAAGGAGCGTGCGGCAAACCAGGCTCCCCACCCGCCCTTTCCTTCAAACACTGTCTGCCCCACCTGTGACAGAGACTGTAATTCCCGTATTGGACTGTTCAGTCACCTGAGAACTCACTTTTAAAGTGGAAGCAAGTCTTCCTCGATTTCGAGGGGCTGCCTATGATGATGATGTGTGGTTTAATGCTGATTGTGCCTCGTACACATCACGACACTGCCACGACCTAGATCTGATACAGACTGCAAAACATTTGAATGGAATCGTCTGACTTCTAACAGTCACCACCTTGCCAATCACAATTTAAAATAGAGTTGCAGGAGTCGCCACCAGTGAAAAACGCAAAGGAGAAACATGCCCTGCGATATGGAAATGACTTTTCAGAATAAACCGCTGGAGGTGTTGGGCCATGTAAATCAATTCACCTCACTGTAATTTGCCATTCAGCTGCAATCCCTGTCCTCGCTCCTCGTGTGGTCCTCAGCTGCCAAGCTCCGCTATCATGTTTGGCCTGTTCAAAAACAGATGAAGCTCTTTCCAAATTTAGCTTGCACCATGATTCCTTTCATCGTTTAGCGATTGAGGACTGGATTTTCGGCTTTGATGATTTCGAGGCGGTAATGGCGGTGGGCCGGTAAAGTTTGCACCCGGGAACAGTTTGCGCCTCAGTCAGCAAAATTCAGCAACTGGACCCTGAGTCAGGGGGCACAGTGCTAAGGGAGGCGTTGTACACCTCTCTTGGGCGTTAGCATGGGAAACTCCCAAGCTAAAGAGCCAGGCCGGGAGCGCTCCGAGAGACGCCAGGGGAGAAAAAAAACCTGAAAAAAAACCCCACAAAATATAAATCGCAAAAAAGAAATTACAAGAAAACACAATCACACTTACCTTAGGAGTGCAATACTTACCTCTCTGCAGTCGGTAAAGGTTGGACCGCCCAATTTCCCAGGCGTTCGCTACGGGGCGTAGAGATCGGGCGGGAGTCGAAAAGCACGCCGGTGTTATGACCAGGGGTGCTGCACAGCCCTCTTCCGGGCAATACTGCTCAGTACCGCCGCAAAAACAACCCTGAAAACCCCCGCAGGCCGCTGGAGGCTGACTGCCCGCCCAGATTCTGGAATCTCTCCTCGTAATTTAACCCGAAGTCCGGGTATCATTCTGGTAAACCTACGCTGCACTCCCACCAAGGCCAATATATCGTTCCTAAGGTGTGGTGCCCAGAACTGAACACAGTATTCCAGGAGTGGTCTAAACAGGGCTTTGTACCAGGTGCAGCATGACTTCTAACTCCTTGTATTCTAGTCCTCTAGATATAAAGACCAGCATTCCTTTAACCTGTTCATGATATTGTAATGATTTATGTAATCCCTAAGTCTCTTTGGACCACCACTGTGCTACAGACAAGAGGAAGATTTCTCCTTTACGCTATTTGGAGTAAAATGGTATGTTCATGTATAAAGAATGGATTTATGGGTTGGATACAAATAAACCCGGGACTCCTCTACACCCCATTCCCCCTGCCCCCCGAAGCTACAAATTCCGATCCTTGGTCTGGGCAGAATGAATTGATTTTAGCTGGGATGATAGTGGGCACTATAATTAGCCTCAGTTCCAGACGGAGAGAAACCAGCCAGGGTACTCATTCCTGACCGCTATACCAATGAACCCCCGGAGAGTGCGTACCTGTGCACACTGGCTCAACGTTTGAAGATCATGCTGACTAATATTTTCCAGGCTCAAGCACTTCGGCCAGAAGCTGTGACCCAGCACAAACACATTGAAACAAAAAAGTGAATTGTGGTATAGGTACAGCAGGCTGCAAGCTTTTTATTCAATAAGTGCAAATTGGCTGCCACAGTTCCTACCTTACAACAGTGACTATGCTTCAAAAGTACTTCTTTAGTTGGGGTTTTGGAGTGGCTGCAATTACATTTCCAGTGTAAAACTCTTCCAGGTGGTCTCATTGCCAGCACACCATTGGATAACAACCTATTTTATACTGAGTCAGTTTTCTACCGATGAAGGTGCTGAGACTGTAGTATAAAGATAAACAGTATTCATAAAGTACATTTCATGACCTCAGCATGTTCCAAAGCACTTTGCAGCCAATGAAGTACTTTTGAAGCATAGTCACTGTTGTAAGGTAGGAACTGTGGCAGCCAATTTGCGCACAGCAAGCTCCCACAAGCAGCAATGTGATAATGAGCTGATTTGTTTTTAGTGATGTTGATTGAGGGATAAATATTGGCCAGGACACCGGAGATAACTCCCCTGCTCTTCTTTGACAGAGCGCCATGGGATCTTTTATATCCACCTGAGAGGGCAGACAGGGCCTCGGTTTAATGTCTCATCCAAAAGACAGCACCTCCGACACTGCCTCAATACTGCATTGGAGTGTCAGCCTTGATTTTTTGTGCTCAAGTCTCTGGAGTGGGACTTGAACCCACAACCTTCTGACCCAGAGGCATGAGTGCTGCCCACTGAGCCACAACTAACACAGGAGCAGTAGTTATGGCTTCATACCCTGCTGGCCCAGTGCCAATAGCATTTTAAGAGTAATAAAAGCAGGAATATACTGGGCATTGCTGTGCAGGGAGGTCAATTAATACTGATTTGAGAACAGTACCGATCTTGGCAGTGGGCGCAAATTGAAAAATGGTCTGCTCCAGTGTCACGAGCTTACAAAAAGAATCTTTTTAATGTATGGGAGCTGCCAATGTGAAGTGATATTTCCTCCTGGAAGTCCTTTTAATCATGCCAATATTAAGCTGCAGCAATATGTTTACACTGCTCTTTTGGCAACACTGTTGATGCAGCATCAGCACAGTATAAACGGCACACTGTGAACTGTCATCACTTCGAGTCTCATCGCTGAGAGCATGCAGAAATCAAGCGCAGGCAGCGGAAAGAGCGCGCGGCAAACCAGTCCCACCCACCCTTTCCCTCAATGACTAGCTGTCTCACCTGTGACAGGGACTGTGGTTCTCATATTGGACTGTTCAACCACTTACGGACTCATTCTAAGAGCGGAAGCAAGTCTTCCTCGATTCCGAGGGACTGCCTATGATGATGTACTGGCAACATCTGGCGCCACCTGCAGGCGTTAATTTCCATATTAGCTGTCGTACAATAAACACACAACTCTCTCCCTAAACCTCCCCGCCTTTCTACCTCTCTCTCTCCTTTAAGACCCTCCTTGAAACCTATCTCTTTGACCAAGCTTTTGGTCATCCGCCCTAATATCTCCTTATGTGGCTCGGAGTCAAATTTTGTTTGATAATCGCTCCTGTGGTGCACCTTGGCATATTTTACTATGTTAAAGGCGCTTTATAAATGCAAGTTGGTGCTCTTTCTCGGAGTTTTTTTTGGAGAAGGAGAAAGAAAACTGAACTAATAGCAAAACTTGTTTTTGTCAATATTTTACACTATGAAAATTAAAGTGCTCTCAATATCTCAATAATCGGCACGGACACGATGGGCTGAGTGGCCTCCTTCTGTGTCGTAATTTTTCTATGATTTGAATATCTAAATGATCAGCCCAATATATTACCTTTATATGTATGTATTCCTGGAGCACAGAGGCAGTAAACAAAAGATGATCCCACTTTATGGGAATATCTGACATGTGAATGTTTCTGTGTAATAAAAATTAACATTTTTAATTCATTGTTTACACTTTGTTGATTTAAAAATGTTACATGTGAAGTCTTTTTAATACTGAATTTACTTATTTTATTATAAAATCACAATTAAAATGAATGCTATAGAATAGAATTTCAATTTTAAAGCAAAAGGCAATAACCATGATGATTAAGGAGTTTTGTCCCCTCCAATATTTGTTTGATAACGATATTATTTTTGTTAGTAATGGTTTGGAGAAAAGTCGGGTAAATGGGGTACATGTTGAGTTGGGGAGGGGGTTAGTGAATGGGTACAGACCATCCATGAACTAGTTGAATGGGGGAACAGGCTCGAGGGGCTGAATGGCCTACTCCTGTCCCTATATTTCTATGTTCAGGAGCGAGGCTTCAATTGGTTTACCCAAGTGGCTATTGAATTTCTGCTGGGATTGGGATGGAGCTAGCCTCACATAAGAGCATAGGAATTCGGAGCAAGAGTAGGCCATACAGCCCTTTGAGCCTGCTCCGCCATTCAGTAATATCATGGCTGATCTTCTACCTCAACTCCACTTTCCCGCCTGATCCCCATATTCCTCGATTCCCCTAGAGTTCTAAAATCTATCTATCTCACTCTTGAATATGCTTAACCTACTTTAGGGGACCAATTGTTAGCAGTCAGCGTTTGGAACCCTGTCTTATCTTCTCTTCTTCAGAGTCAATGAAGTTAATTGTCAGCTCCTCCATCCCCAGCTAAGATCAAATCCCTGATATTAATGGGGAGGCGTGAATTGGGTGGGACGCACGGTAGCGGCGGGAAAACCTGACAAGGCCGGGGACAGGGCGGCTTTGTTAATCTTAACAACAAGACCTCATTGAAATAACTGCTTCAGACACCTGCTTGATGGCTGGCCATATTGGTGGCCTGGCCAGCGGGCGGGAGCTCAAGCAGATGACAAGAGACCATTGCCTGGGAGCCAAAGGGACGGTCCCCGCCAGTCAGTACACAGTGGAAGCTCCAAGGCACCATCAGGATGTGAGGGGTGAGGAGGGAACGATGACAATGGGGGAGCGATTGGGGGTGGGGGGGCATGACGACAACGGGGGTGCGATCAGGGAGGGGTGAGGGGGGGGAGCGATAACAACGGGGGAGCAATCGGGGGGGGGGGGCGGTGGAGCATGGCAATAACGGGGTCGGGGAGGGGGGTTAGCGATGACATCGGGGGTGCGATCGGGGTGGGAGGGAAGAGAGCGATGACATCGGGGTTGCGATTGAGGGCGTGGGGTGGTGGCGATGACTACAGGGCTGCAATCGGGGTGGGGGGGGTGGGGTGGTCACGATGACAACGGGGGCATGATCGGGGCTAGGTAAAGGCTTTCTTCTGAGGCCCGGTGGGGAGCTGGCCTGATCCCCATGGCCCGTAAGGAGTGCTAAAAGAAGCTGATCTTTAGGCTTTGGGCCTAAATACAATAGCCTATTAAAGATGATGTGCCGATGATGTCAACATGGTAATTAGAGCAAAGGCCATATGCAGGGACGTCGTCAATGGGCTGATTTGTGTTTCTTAAATTTTAAACCGACGGGAATGAGGTCAGGTTGGGGGTTAGGTTGTTCGATCCTGATATGTTAACCCCCCTCCCGCCCCCCCCCCACAACCCTCTCCCACGAATTGGGGACGGGTGGGGGGAAGGGTTAAAATTGAGGCCCAAGTAACTCAACATGTACCAGAGATTGAACTGAGCTCTTTCCAGGCCTGGGTGCCTCAGTATTATTCCTTTCCCATCTTTCATGGGTAGTTAATCTTAAAACATCCAATTTAATACATTCCATATGAATTTCTGTTACATGAAAGAATACAAACTGGCATCACAGTAGTTGCTTCATTCAATTCAATCACGGGCACGTTGATTCCCAATATAAAAACGTGTTGAATTGGAAGAGGAAGAAGTTGACTGCTGGCAGCAGCTGGCTGTACCTGGAAAAGGAGAAAGTTTTCTCGACAGTGGAAAGAAGTTGTTGCGAAATACAGATTCACTGATGACACATGCAATAAGGTGGGGAAAGGAAATGGAGGTGGAATTCAGAAAAAACTGGTCATTTCTATTAGCCAACCAAGCCGTTGGGTACTGATGCAAACATTGCACGCTGGTTACTGATTCATTGCATTTTGCACTACATCCATAGGGTTAGTTCCTTGCTGTTAGGAAATGTCTACATCTTTTTATAACTATATAAACATTAATTTATATTAATGCCCATCCCTAACAACTCTAACAGCACTCAAGAAGTTTGACACCATCCAGGACCGAGCAGCCCACTTGATTGGCACTCCATCCACAAGCATCAACATTCACTCCCTCCACCACCCCCACACTGTGGCTGCAGTGTGCACCATCTATAAGATGCACTGTAACACCTCCCAAACCCGCGACCTCTGCCACCTAGAAGGACAAGAGCAGCAGGTTCATGGGAACACCATCACCTGCAAGTTCCCCTCCAAGTTGCACGCCATCCTGACTTGGAAGTATATCGGTGTTCCTTCATCGTCGCTGGGTCAAAATTCTGGGACTTGCTCCCTAACAGCACTGTGGGAGTACCTTCACCACAAGGACTGCGGCGGTTCAAGAAGGCGGCTCACCATCACCTTCTCAAGGCAATTAGGGATGAGCAATAAATGCTGGTCTTGCCAGCGATACCCACATCCCATGAATGAACGAATAAAACATTTGTATTTTAAAGACAATTTTCTACTCTTAGTGTCCGCATTTCTTTCAAACATCAATGTTCTCCTCCACTCGGGGAGGAGGGAGGAGTAGGAGGATCCAGAACAAAGACATCTTGATGCTATTTCTTAATTGACTCATATTTGGATGTGCTTGAGTGATATGGGAAGGAATCCCTTCCTTCACTCGATTGGCAAGACTGGCAAACTCACTCTCGGAATATCCAACTTCAAAGTAACAGACCTGTGCTCAGCTCACCTAGTCAACTGCTTTAGAATTTACTATTTAAGAAAGACTTGCATTTAAAGCACGCCTGTCACAACCTCAGGACGTCCCAAAGCTCTTTACAGCCAATGAAGTACTTTATGAAGTGTAGGTTTTTTTACTCGTTCACAGGATGTGGGCAGCACCAGCAAGGCCAGCATTTATTGCCCATCCCTAATTGCCCTTGAGAAGCCTAGGCCATTTCAGAGTGCAGTTAAGAATCAACCACATTGCTGTGGTTCTTGGAGTCACGTAAGGTCAGCAGATTTCCTTCCCTAAAGAACATTAATGAACCAGATGGGTTTTTTAACGATAATCATGATTGTTTCATGCTCACCAGATTTTTTTATTCCAGATTTATTTGATTAACTGAATTTATATTCCCCAGCTGCATTGGTGGGATTTGAACTCATACCTCTGGATTATTAGTTCAGGCACATTACCACCATGCTACCGGACCCAATAGTCACTGTTGTAATGTAGGAAATGTATATTACGTAGATCCCTCACTTTATTTTCTTGAACAAAAATAAATGATTATCAAAAAGAACAGCTTAGGTTAACAATAACTTAAGATGACTGTGCCCCATAGCAGCTTTGAAGTATATCTGATGTATTTTTTAGCTATAATGAAGTGATCCATTAGAACTTTGAGGTAGACCAGTCACATTTTGTTATCTAGGCACATATTTCATGTGTTCTCTAATTTTAGGATAAAGATAAATGTTCATAAACACTGGTGTAACGATGGCTAGAAAGCGGTAAGTGACTGAACTCAGAGTGGAAAACTGCAGAATTACCCATGGTTGGAGGGAATATAAACAACAAAAGCTATTGACCTCTCATCAGACTGAGTGTTAGTAAGCTGAATACATGCGAAAATGTTAAAGTATTACCACGACTGAAAGCGGAAGCAATAAAAGAGGACAGACTTGCAATTATATAGCGCCTTTCACCGGTTGTTCCAAAGCACTTTACAGCCAATGAGATACTTTTTGAAGTGTAGCCACTGTTGTAATATAGGAAACACAGCAGCCAATTTTCACACAGCAAGCTCCCACCAACAGCAATGTGATAATGACCAGATAATCTGTTGTTTTTGTTATGTTAATTGAGGGATAAATATTGGCCAGGACACCGGGGATAACTCCCCTGCACTCCTTCGAAATAGTGCCATGGGATATTTTACATCCACTTGAGAGAGCAGACAGGGACTCAGTTTAACGTCTCATCCAAAAGACAGCACTACAGTGTCAACCTAGATTTTTTGGGGGCTTAAGTCCCTGGAGTGGGACTTGAACCCACAATTTTCTGACCCAGAGGCAAGTGTGCTACCCACTGAGCCACAGCTGACACAGCGTGCCCCCGTAACATCTAGTCTCCTAGTTCAGATTTGTTCTCACTTTGTAATTGCAACTGTGTTTATCAGGTACAGAATAGAACCGTTTGGTTCATTAATCACACAGTAATGCACAAGCTGCGCTTTAAGTGGGTGCAGTTGTTTCTGTGTTTCAGTGCCATTAGGATGAGGCTTAGTCAAAATTCATCACACTAGCGAGAATACCCTAGTAATCAAAGGACACAGATTTAAGATAATTGGCAAAAGAACCAGAGGGAAAATTTGGAGGTTTTTGTTAAATAACGAGTTGCTATGATCTGTAATGGGTGAAAGAGTGGTGGAAGCAAATTTAATAGTAATTTTCAAAAAGGAATTGGATATCTACTTGAAAAAGAAACATTTGTAGGGTAATGGGGAAAGTGCAGAGGAAGTGGGGCTAATTTTACAAAGAACTGGCCCAGGCACAATGGGCTGAATGGCCTCCTTCTGTGCCGTATGAGTCATTGAAATCTACAGGCCCTGTAAGGGAAGATGTTCCTCTTTGTTGCACCAGGGGCATGGAGGATTAATTGGGGCTGAAGACCCTTTGCGTCACATATCAACCATGATTTCATTGAATGGCGGAGCAGGCTCGAGGGGCCAAACTCCTGCTACTATTTCTTATGTTCTTACGTTCTCCCCCACAAAGCCACTCTGAGATTTCTTGGGGCTTCCCCAAATTCAGGTAACTGCGCCTGGAACAGGTGGAGGTCCGGTGTAAATATTGTAATGAGGGGCGAAGTGTCGTTCCTGTCCGCCTGCCTTAGTTTTCTCACTGTGCCCATTGGGTGCCCAGGTGGAGAGTGCCTGAAGAAATCTGATGAACTGGGACCCTCTGAAAACACAGCAGTCTGTCGAGGTCCCAGAGCAGCCCAAAGATGGTTGGAGAGACAAAAGTAATTTTAAAGGAATTCCACCTCCCCAGAATTATTCTTGGGCCTTGGAACCTCAATGCCGGTGACCAGGAGTGCAGATCCACTCTTGATATCACCACTAACCCCCCTTACATACCAATCCCAATGCAAGGGCCTGTGCCAGGAAATTTGTGAGCACCTGTCACCTCACAGGTGTACTGCACCTCCAGTATACTGTGCATGTCAAGCAAGCTCTCAAAGGGAGCCCAGAGAGATAAACTGGCCCCATAGTTTTATAGGGCACTTATGCTGGCTCTATGAATGCTGGGAAACTTCTACTTCCATTTTGTTCATTTGTCATTGATGGAGTGCTGGGCATATTGTGTCAGCTGTGGTTCAGTGGGTAGCACACTTGCCTCTGAGTCAAAAGGTTGTGTGTTCAAGTCCTACTCCAGGGACTTGAGCATAAAAATCTAGGCTGACACTTGAGTGCAGTGCTGAGAGAATGCTGCACTGTTGGAGGTGCTGTCTTTCACCTGCTCTCTCAGGTGGACATAAAAGATCCCATAGCACTATTTTGAAGAAGAGCAGGGAAGTTATCCCTGATGTTCTGGCCAATATTTATCTCTCAATCAACACAACAAAAACAGATTATCTGGTCATTATCACATTGCTGTTTGTGGGGGCTTGCTGTGTGCAAATTGGCTGTCGTGTTTCCCACATTACAACGGTGACTACACTTTGAAAAGTACTTCATTGGCTGTAAAATGCTTTGAGTCGTCCGGTGGTCGTGAAAGGCGCTATATAAATGCAAGTCTTTTATTTATAACCAATTATTGCCACAGATACCATTGTTGGTATAGTAATGCAGTGGTTCTGTTACTGGATTAGTAATCGAGAAGCCTGGACTAATAATCCACAGAATGTGAGTTCATATCTCACCATAGAATTTGAGAATTTTAATTCAATTAAAATAAATCTGGAAATGAAAAACTGGTATCAGTAAAAGTGACCATGAATCTATCAGATTGTTCTTAAAAACCCAACTGATTCACTCAGGTCCTTTAGGGAAGGAAAGCTGGTCTGGTCTCTATGTGAAACTGGTCCCTCACAAACTGCCCTGCAGCAGTTCAAGAAGGCGGCCCACCATTCATAGCAACTAGGGATAAGCACTGAATGCCAGCCTTGCCAGCGATACCCGCATCACGAGAATGACTTTTTAAAGATTGGATGGCTTCTCAAATTGTGTTCTGATTTTTTTCCCCATAAGAAAATGTTTAAAAAATCAGCAGCATACTAAACAAGTCACTCTCATCTTTCGCACAGGAGAAGAATATACAAAAACCTGGTGATGTTGAGGGAAAAGCTTATCTTTGTTTTGGTGAGGAGTATTCAAAAATAATAAAGCATGGGGTTTCTGCAATATTAATACAGCATTACTTTAAGATTGAATTTATCTATGCAAAAATTAACCAGTCATCGCCGTTGTGATTTAACTGGAATAGTTATTTATTTTTAAGTTGCTTAAAGAAGTCACCAGACTGATTCCTGGGATGGCAGGACTGTCGTATGAGGAGAGATTGGGTCGACTAGGCCTGTATTCACTAGAGTTTAGAAGAATGAGAGGGGATCTCATTGAAACGTATAAAATTCTGACTGGGTTGGATAGAATGGATGCAGGGAGGATGTTTTCCCTGGCTGGGAAGTCTAGAACAAGGGGTCACAGTCTCAGGATACGGGGTAGGAAATTTAGGACCGAGATGAGAAGAAATGTTTTCACTGAGGGTGGTGAACCTGTGGAATTCTCTACCACAGAAGGCTGTGGAGGCCAAGTCACTGAATATATTTAAGAGGGAGATAGATAGATTTCTAGACACAAAAGGCATCAAAGGGTATGGGGAAAAAGCGGGAATATGGTTTTGGGATAGAGGATCAGCCATGATCATATTGAATGGCAGTGCAGACTCGAAGGGCCTAATGGCCTACTACTGCTCCTATTTTCTATATTTCTAAGAGGTGATGTATAACTGTGTGAGACATTTATATGTAGGAACTATTTATATGTAAGGGTCTTGTGGGTAAATTGAGTTTTAATCCATTTTTATTTAGCCATATTACACAGATTTTGTGCATTTCACAGCTGGATTACCGAACTTTTTTTTCATTTATACGGGTACGGTAGCATAGTGGTTGTTACTGGACTAGTAATCCAGAGGCCTGGACTATGATCCTGGGACATGGGTTCAAATCCCACCATGGCAGTTGTGCAATTTAAATTCGGTTAATTAAATAAAGCTAGCATCAGTAATTAAATAAAGCTAGCATCAGTAATGGTGACCATGAAACTACTGGATTGTCATAAAAACCCTAATGTCCTAGGGAAGGAAATCTGCTGTCCTTACCCAGTCTGGCCTATATGTGACTCCAGACCCACAGCAATGTGGTTGACTCCACTTTGAAATGGCCCAGCGAACCACTCAGTTGTATTCAAGAATGCTGCTCACCACCACCTTCTCGAGGGCAATTAGGGATGGGCAATAAATGCTGACCTTGCCAGTGATGTCCACATCTGTGAATGAATAAATAAAAAGTGGCTTGTTAGTTGCTTGAGAAGTGTTAAAGGATCATTGCTACAACTACATCACGTTTGGCCATTTTGTGTTACTATTTCTGTTAATGATATTGCATTATGCAAAATCCCTCCATTTAAGACGACTGCCATTTTCCTAGTGGGTTGTAAATAATTATTTAAACAAAGAAGAAAATGATAGTCCCAGGTCTTTCAATGATCAATACTCGTTGAATCTCACCAATGCATGTCATTTATACAATGATGAAGGCTGTCTGGGAGGATTGTGAAACAAAATATAAAGAACTGATTGAATCAGATTCACAAATATTGACACAAATGATACAGGATGGGAAGCGACCTTAACTGGAAAATAAACCACAGAACAATTCTGGGTCCGACTAACACTAACACAATCGCAGGATAAAAATTCTATTTATGAGATGGCTTATCTTGATAATTCTCTAACTCCCATGATTTAACATATTTATAGTTCCTGTACATATAAAGGCAATTTTATATTGAGATTGTTGATTGAAAAAAAGATAAGGAATAGTTAAGTTAATAACCATCTAGAAGCTGTTGCATATGAAAATGTTTTTATGAGATATTGTGATATACCTTATTATTGGTCCTGTAACTTAAATTAATGCTAGCAAAACTAAACCATTGTGTGGTATAATGTATTATTAATATTGCCCATCAGTTACTGTTATGTTTTTTACAATATTTAAACCGGGCAATAATAAAGAAGGCCTGTTTGCTGATGTGTAAAGATTTGTACTGTTTTACAAATTACAGTTTGTAGGACTGTTTAAACTTCTAACTAAAGATCTAAATGATGTTCAAATGAAGCTCAAATGACAGCTGCATCAGTACGAGGCCTCTTTCTGCAGAACAATCTAAATTCTAAATCGCCATCTTAAGAGAGTTTGCCAAACGCTTCACAGCGCAATGGTAGCCAATCACAACATTCCTATTGAGTTTGCAGTGAACTTCAGGAAACCATCTTTTTTCGATGGCGCTCCATGCCTCTGCCCAATATCGCACAAGGTTTACTGTGTGAGGATGCTATATTCATTGGAGCAGTGGGATTTGTTTTAGGACGGGCCGAAGGACCTCCTTCTTCTTTGCTACAAGCGTCTGTGGCTCTATGAAGCAACTTGGCATAATTGGTAACTGTTCCTAATCTTCCAGTTCAAAATTTACATAGAATTACAAGTTGCTTCATAAAAAGGTAGTCTTCATACAACACTGACCATTTCAAAAAAAATTGAACTCCTTGAAAGAGCTGAAGTTTTGTTATCACTGGGCCAGGACTCCAGGCATGTGAACGAATGGTAATTGAGGGCAGATTCATTCTACGTTGTGTTGAATTATAATTACTGTGCATTTAACTGCTGGTCAGACGTTCATTCCCTCACTGCCAGCAACTAAAATAAGTGCCTGAGTGTTACGGGTAAATATTCTGAGAAGCCTCTCCCTGTGACTATAGGAAGGCAACATTAGCAGGTATTCTACTTCTCACCAGCAATAAGCTCCCCTCCCCCACCTCACAGACACTGGTAAAATGACAGATAGTTTCACGGAACTATCACGTTTTCCCTCCTTGTGCTCTAAAAAGATTAGTAGAAGGGGAGAACCCCTCTTTGATTTGCCATTAACTCGAATCATGATGTCATAGCTGGGTGGCTATGGGTCTGGTTTGAAATGCTGTGAATTCTAGTTTCACGTTGGGGAATGATGACGGATGTTTTTCATAACTTGCACATTTTCGGGCATTTGAGACGGTTCTTAAGGGAACAATTCACTCACCAAACCGCTTATGTAGAGTACACTCCTCCAATATTGAGTTCAGCGATCAAATCCATTCTTATCATTTCACCTTCGTAGTAAAAATGAGTTTCACCTATGAGTAAAATGGAGAAACTCACCCTTTGAGACAGATTTTGAGTTTCCCCACTTGTATTTGCACCCATTGTGAAACCATATCTAGCGATTAATATCTGATCATCCTCAATTTGTGGAAATATTTCTATCACAATGTCATTTGTTTCACATCCAGTGTCTCTTATTGGTATTGCATTTTATTTTAATATTAGAGTACAAGCAAGGTTGTGCATTTTGAAATTGTGATCTAATTACGACAAATTAGAACAGAAATGTATAGCATTGTGGCGGTGTTCAGGAGAAATAGTGCGCTCTCGTCTCTCCTGATTAATAGCTGACATGTGACCTCCCAATTGGGGAGAACTGGCTAGATCATCTCTCAACAATGATAAAATAGTCAATTTTTTTTCTATAGGTACATATGAACAGGAGTAGGCCATTCAGCCCTTCGAGCCTACTCCGCCATTCATTTAGATCATGACTGATCTGTACCTCAACTCCATTTAACTTGCATTTAACTACCTTAGCACCTTATCCCTTGACACCTTTACCCAACAGATATCTAGCAACCTCAGTCTTGAAAGCTCCGATTGTCCCAGCACTCACAGTTTTTGAAGGAGAGAATTGTAGATTTTTAGCTACTGTTGTATTTAAAAAGTACCTCTCGATTTCCTTACTAGGTGGCCTAGCTCTAATTTTAAGATTATGTCCTCTTGTTCCAGATTCCACCATCAGAAGAAATAGTTTATCCGTATCTACCCTATTGAATCTTTTTAACATTTTATACTCCTCGATCAGATCAGCCCTGAATCTTCTGTACTCAAGATAATTCCTTCAGAATGTCATGTCAAAGTTTTTACATTCCCAGTAGTTTAAACCTTTATGATATAAACTTCCAATCTGCCAATACAATTTAAAATTGGAAAAAACACCCAGGATACAAGTAAAATGCCACAGACTGACAGAGAGGTACGACTTTTATGTAATATGTGGGAATGAGATGATAATTCACAAGTGTTATATCACCTTGGATTATATTGGTACTTTATCCATCCAGATATGGGGTTCTTTATTTACCAAAACAATGAAGCTGAATGAAAGTTAGGGTATTTCAATAAAAAATGTGATTGAGATGTTCCCTGATAGTTTGAAATCTGATTTATACCTTGGGCCTGTTTTCTGACATGTTTGGATCTGATTTCTTTCATAGGATCTAAAGTTTTCAGGCATTCAGTAATAGTGTCAGTCACATACCGAAATCCAGCGAAACACATACAACCATGCCCTCACACCTTAAAGAAAAATACTAGCAATTTAGTGTCTCTGCTGTTTCGCTAAACCCTTTCTCCTCAATCTGTACTCCCACCATTACCTCATCAATCTAGTTATTCAACCCAAAATCACCTACTTCCAAGGCCATAAAAAACCATAATGCATTTAGTAGAGGTTAAGATGTGTGAAAACGGGACAGCTTATATAGGATAATCTTGGGAATCGCAGGTAAACTGCCAACGGTGCCATTCGTTCACATAAAGATCGGACACTTATTACAAAAGAGGATATTATTTATTAAGATATAGAACCAATAGGATCTTGCAAATTACATTAGTACCTGTTCTATTCCAGGTTTAAATGAAAAACAATCATAAATTATAAGTCAATTAATCTGATCTTGTGTAAATTGTTGAAGATCCTTTTAGAAATAAAATTATACAGAATTTTTTTTTAAACCTGTGGCTGGTTTTGAAATAGGGTGAGAACAGTAAATAAAATGTATTTTGGAGCGAGCTGTAAGGTTGGGCACTGCTCTTTCATCCCTGTAACATGGGGTTAAATCAAGCCCAGACTGATAAATTCAAAGGGCCCTTTGGCTATTCGGAATCAGCTTCAGCCGTATTTATCTGACTCTGAGTGGACATGGTCCCACCCACAAAACAAAACAAAACCTAACTCGGAACTCATTTGGCAAGCTTATGCAGAGAGGTCAAACGAATAGCTGATGTGAGAAATGCAATATGTTCCACAGAGTCGCTTTCTGAGGTTGGCTTTGCGGCACATTGTTATGAACAGAGTGGATAAAACTTTACTTTGTCCCTAACCAGTACTTGATGCTGACTCTCCTGCAATGGGAAGTTCCAGGCACTAACATCCCTCCCCTCGATGAACACATGGAGGCTACGGGGGGGAAAATGTGGTCGTTTGTGCCTCCCATCAGTGCCACTGGGGGCGCTAATGGGGCGTAAGCGACTTTTTGCCTGGGCGCACTGCTGCTACTGACTCCTGCGAAATTCCCCGGGCGGTGCTAACTGGTCGTGCCCCGGGCCGCTGCGCCAGCGATGATGATGTCATCACCGTACGCAGTGACCTGTTTTTGCCCTGGAGCGAAAATTCCCACAATGCCCGCAACACCTTCATGGGGCTTTACACCGCTCGCGGGGCAAAAATTAAAGGGGAGGTGCGGCACTGGAAATCTTTTAAATGGCCTTCTCATCTTCATATTATGGGCTGCCTAGTGGTATAGCGGTGACCCCCATCTCCGTAATGTAGAGTCGGCAGCGTGCCCTCCTCTTTAGGGGAGGGTTCTGTATTCTCGCCAGCACTACGCACCTCTCTGCCTAGCGCTGGGAAATTCGTGTTGGTTAGCGCCCCGGATGTGGAGCATGGGATTTTGCGCTCCACTTCCTCTCGGGGGCAGTAAGCCCAATTTAGCTGGTGGGGCAGGAATTCTGCGCCTGGAGCAGGAAGGCCCGCCTCACAGCGATTACGTCGCCCAACCAGGGAAGTACGCAATTCCTCGCTCTACATTGCTGGTTACTGCTTAGTTTTAAATTTGGCCCAATCACAGTTTTCAATTACTATGGTCAACTAAACTGTTCTCATTGGATTATCTATTGAAATAAAATACTAAGCATAAAGCCACTAATAAAATAAAGATTACAAAGTACTAATCTATCCATTTCTTTTATATTTTGAATGAATAGAGAAGGAAAGGGAACAGAAATAAGGGAAGGAAACGAAATTAAGAAGAGAAGAAAAGAGAATAAAGAATATTTACATTTGTGCTTATTTTCAAATCTAATTATTATTGGATGTCATAATCTTGTCACTACTGGGTTTGAATTTAGTCAAGATTGCTAACCTTTCTCTTGTGCCTGACATAAGGGTTTTAAGTGAAATTAATTTTGATAGTTTCATTTCAGTGGGAGGCAGATCCAGCATACACAACAAACTACAGTCGCTCACAGGCTGGCCAAAGGACAATTGATGGAGGAAATAGAGATTTGCAGCCCCAGTCGAGCAGTATAATCGAGGCACTGGAACCCAGTCTCAGCATGGTAGCTGCAGTGTGAACGTAGTGTTAGAGAATGAGAGAAACAGAGAAAAGAGAGTTGTAACAAGAAACATAGCAAAGGGATGGATTTGTCGCTCTGCTGCTCTTGTCAAGGGGCGATGCTCACAAGGATAACTAGTCTGCAAATTGGGTCCTGCCATATTTGACTTTCTGTCATTCATTTAAATGGGTGGAAATTGGAAAAAAAAAGACTTTCACTTGTATAGCATCTTTCATGACCTTGGGACGTTTCAAAGGTAATGCAGCAAATGCATTACCTTTGAAATTTCACCACTGTTGTAATGTAGAAAAAGTGGCAGCCAATTTGCACACAGCAAGGTCCCACAAATGGCCATGTCATAATGACCTGATAATAATCTGTTTTAGTGATGTTTGTTGAGGGACAAATATTGGCCAGGACACTGGGGAGAACTCCCCTGCCCTTCTTTGAATAGTACCATGGAATTTTATGTCCACCTGAGAGGGCAGTTTAACATCACATCCGAATGACAGCACCTTTGACAGTGCAGCACTCCCTCAGTATTGTACTGGAGTGTCAGCCTTTATTCTGTGCTCAAGACTCTGGAGAGGAACTTGAACCCGCGACCTTCTGACTCAGACGCCAAAATGCTACCAACTAAGTCATGGCTAGTCTATGATTTCCAACCCAGTACTCCTCTTCAAGTGTTGTTTCTCACAGAGCGTTTTAAGGAACCATCCCTAAAAAGACATAAAGAAATCAATAGAGAAATGGAAAGAAAAAACAAACTGAAGAAAACTGAACACAAAATGTGTTGAAAATGTTTGCAATACTGCTAATGTGCCAAAGATCTTTGTAAGGTCAAAGAAGGCCATGTACAAGGGTTGGTGCTGTTCCCTGCATTTCTTTTACAGTTGTCGCGCCATAAAGATCATGTCCGTTGTACCCCGTAGTGGACGGAATCCGCACTGTGACTCCGGGAGGAGCTCCTCAGTCACTGGGAGAAGACGGTTGAGGAGGATTCTAGCAATGACTTTCCCAGTGGCCAACAACAGGGAGATTCCTCTGTAGTTGCCACAGTTGGACTTGTCCCCTTTTTTAAAGATGGCCACGATTACGGCATCTAAATCATAATAAATGGAAGAGGAACTGCCTCTGTATTCAATGTGGCAGCAGACTTCGAGAGAACCTTACAGAATGGGGGTTCCATTACAGTTCCAAAATCTTAGTTGATCAAAAGCAACCAGTGTTGGGAGTTCAGTTATACTGTGTCTATTGAAAATAAAAACGGTAACAGTGGAGTGAGCTCAATTATGTCTCTTGGTGCCAGCGGCAAAATCCTGCACTTTATCACCAGCTCAATTAAAGTCTTGCAGTGGCTGCAGTGCTAAAGGTGCAGTCTAATGGAAGTGTCATGTAACAAGATGAGCATTTAATCTATAATTAAATACCTACCTCTTTGACCAAGCTTTTGGTCATCTGCCATAATTTCTTGTAATGTGGCTCAGTGTCAAATTTATTTTTTTGTCTTATAACATTCCTGTGAAGTGCCTTGGGACGTTTTACTATGTTAAAGGCGCTATATAAATACAAGTTGTTCTTCTTCTTGTTGTATAAAGGCTACTTAATCTGAGGTCATTTTAAAGGAAGAGAGAACTTGCTTTTTATAGCAAAACCTCAGGACATACCAAAATGCTTCATAGCCAATGAAGATCTTTTGAGGTGTAATCACTGTTGTAATGGAGGGAAATGTGGCAACCAATTTATATTTTAGGGAGCCATGACTGCCGTGACGAGTCTGAAATCAGTTTTTGGGTTGCAATCAGGCAGAACTGTGTTGACATTGCATGGCTTCTGCCTGTCTGGAAGTTGAACTATCCTCTTTGGATACGGTCTGTGTGCACGCCTGGACAGACACATGTGCTGACGTCTCCCCCAACAATTAGAAATGTATACATTTAGAGAGCATTTAATGTCAGAGCGAGATCTGCTCATGGGTGTAGCAACAGGTCGACAAGCATTTTGCAAACGAGGTTTGACACTGCACTTAATTTAACACTCCACATGCCGTCAAAATGAACACCCCACCATCAATTTTCCCCCATCTCTCCTGAAGGTCATGCTCCATCGGGTGCCCTTATCATCATCATCATAGGCAGTCCCTCGGAATCGAGGAAGACCTGCTTCCACTCTTAAAATTAATCCTTAGGTGGCTGAACAGTCGAATACAAGAACCACAGTCCTTGTCACAGGTGGGACAGATAGTCGTTGAGGGAAAGGGTGGGTGGGACTGGTTTGCCGCATGCTCTTTCTGCTGCCTGCGCTTGCTTTCTGCATGCTCTCGACGATGAGACTCGAGGCGCTCAGCACCCTCCCGAATGCACTTCCTCCACTTAGGGCGGTCTATGGCCAGGAACTCCAAGGTGTCAGTGGGGATGTTGCACTTTATCAGGGATGCTTTGAGGATGTCCTTGTAACGTTTCCTCTGCTCACCTTTGGCTCGTTTGCCGTGAAGGAATTCCAAGTAGAGCGCTTGCTTTGGGAGTCTCGTGTCTGGCATGCGGACAATGTGGCCTGCCCAGCGGAGCTGATCAAGTGTGGTCAGTGCTTCAATGCTGGGGATGTTGGCCTGGTCGAGGACGCTAATGTTGGTGCATCTGTCCTCCCAGGGAATTTGTAGGATCTTGCGGAGACATCGTTGGTGGTATTTCTCCAGCGACTTGAGGTGTCTACTGTACATGATTCATGTCTCTGAACCATACAGGAGGGCGGGTATTACTACAGCCCTGTAGACCATGGGCTTAGTGGTAGATTTGAGGGCCTGGTCTTCAAACACTCTTTTCCTAAGGCGGCCGAAGGCTGCACTGGCGCACTGGAGGCGGTGTTGAATCTCATCGTCAATGTCTGCTCTTGTTGATAAGAGGCTCCAGAGGTATGGGAAATGGTCCACATTGTCCAGGGCTGCGCCGTGGATCTTGATGACTGGGGGGCAGTGCTGTGCGACGAGGACAGGCTGGTGGAGGACCTTTGTCTTACGGATGTTTAGTGTAGGCCGTGCTTTCGTACGCCTCAGTAAATATGTCGACTATGTCCTGGAGTTCAGCCTTTGTATGTGCGCAGACGCAGGCGATGTCTTGCCCGATGTCCATTCTTGCTGGTCCAGCACCCAATTCCTCCCAGCACTACAATCCACCCGAGCACCTCAAATTAATACAGCCCCCATTCTAATACAGCACCCCAAACTATACCAGCACCCCAAACTATACCAACACCCCAAACTAACCCAACACCCCAAACTACCCCAGCAACTCAGCACGAGAAACCAACCCAGCAACCCACTCTTAGAGCTTGGCTCTGAAGGCAAGTCGAGCTACTGCAGGTTTATTGTCAGTGCAAAGCTGAAATCACTTTGCACAGATCAGCAGCTTACATATAAACAGGTCCTATATATTATATTGACTCAGTTGGTGGTACTTTCACTTCTGAGTGACCAAGCTGTGGGCACAATCCCCACTCCAGGCCTCTCAGCACAGACTCGTTGGGCCGAATGGTCTGTTTCTGTGCTGTATATTCTATGTAGCATTTCATCTAGACTGACATGTCAGTGCAGTACTGAGGGAGTGCTGCATTGTCAGAGGTGCTGTCCTTCAATTGGGATGTTAGACTGAAGCCATGCCGACCCATTGTAGCAGTTCAGGTGTTTGTTAATGATCTCTTTGTACCACTCGAAGCAGAGCAGTGAGTTCCAAATCCTAATCAACATTCTGCCTTCAAACATTACCATTAAGAATATATTAACTGGTTATTCATATCTCTTCTGTATGTAGGACATTGAGGTGTGTTAATAACAACAGCTAGCTGCTGTGTTAGTAACAGAGGCTGCACTTCAAAAAATAATTTGCTGTATGTGAAATACATTGTGATGTTTCTGATAGAGAAAATAAAGTGCTATATAAAGACAACTTCTTTCTTTCAATAATACAGTATATCATTTATTCCATCTTTCAGATGACACATTAAACCGAGGCCCCGTCTGCTCTCTTAGGTGGATGTAAAAGATCCCATGGCACTATTTCGAAGAGGAGCAGGGGAGTTATTCCCGGTGTCCTGGCCAATATTTATCCCTCAATCAACATCACTGAAAAACAGATTATCTGGCCTGACCAGGAATAAAAGTCCCAAATTGGGGAAAAGCTGACTTTGCTAAGTTGAGAAGTGATTTGGCCATAGTGGACTGGAAACAGCTGCTTGTAGGTAAATCAGTGTTGGAACAGTGGGAGGCATTCAAAGAGGAGATCCGGAGGGCTAAGGCCAAACATGTGCCCTTAAAGAAAAAGGGTGGGAATAACAATTCTAGAGCCCCCTGGATGTCTAGGGACTTATAGGGGAAGATAAAGAAAAAAGGGAAGCTAATGTCATATACCAACGGCTAAATACTGTAGAATCTTTGGAGGAATATGGAAAGTTCAGAGGTAAAATTAAAAAGGATATTAGGAATGCTAAGAGAGAGCATGAAAAATTAAAATTAAGGAAAACCCAAAGATGTTCTATAAATATATTAAGAGCAAGAGGATAACTGAAGAAAGGGTAGGGCCCATTAGAGACCATGAGGTTAATCTCTATGTGGAGGCAGAAGATGTTGGTACAGCTCTTAATGAATACTTTGCGTCTGTTTTCACAAAGGAAAGGGGCAATGCAAATACTGCTATTGAGGAGGAGTGTGAAATTCTGGATGAAATAAACATAGTGAGAGAGGAGGTATTAAGGAGTTTAGAAGCTTTGAAAGTAGATAAGTCACCAGATCCGGATGAAATGCATCCCAGGCTGTTGAGTGAAGTAAAAGAGGAAATAGCAGAGGACTTGACCATTATTTTCCAGTCGTCTTTGGATTTGGGCATGGTGCCGAAGAACTGGAGGACTGCTAATGTAGTACCCTTGTTTAAGAAAGGAGAAAGGGATAGGCTGAATAATTACAGGCCAGTCAGCCTAACCTCAGTGGTGGGAAAATTACTGGAAAAAATCATGAAAGACAGGATAAATCTACATTTAAAAAAACAAGGATTAATTATGGACAGTCAGCATGGATTTGTTAAGGGAAGATCATGTTTGACGAACCTGATTGAATTTTTTGAGGAGGTAACTAGGAGGGTCGATGAGGGTAGTGCATACGATGTAGTATATATGGACTTTAGAAAAGCTTTTGATAAGGTCCCACATGGTAGACTGGTCATGAAGGTTAAAGCCCATGGGATCCAGGGCAAAGTGGCAAGTTGGATCCAAAATTGGCTTGGAGGTAGGAAGCAAAGGGTAATGGTTGATGGATGTTTTTGTGACTGGAAGGATGTTTCCAGTGGGGTTCTGCAGGGCTCAGTATTGGGTCCCTTGCTTTTTGTGGTATAGATCAATGATCTAGATTTGAATATAGGAAGTATGATTGAGAAGTTTGCAGATGACACTAAAAGTGGCTGTGTGGTTGATAATGAAGAAGAAAGTCATGGGCTGCAGGAGGATATCAATCTACTGGTCAGGTGGGCAGAACAGTGGCAAGTGGAATTTAATTCGGAGAAGTGTGAGTTAATGCACTTGGGGAGGGCTAATAATGAAAAGGTATACACGTTAAATGGTAGGCCACTTAGAAGTGTAGATGAACATAGGGACCTTGGAGTGCTTGTCCACAGATCCCTGAAAGTAGCAGGCCAGGTGGATAAGATGGTTAAGAAGGCATACGGAATGCTTGCCTTTATTGGCCGAAGCACAGAATACAAGGGCAGGGAGGTTATGCTTAAATACTCTGGTTAAGCCACGGCTGGAATACTGCGTGCAGTTCTGGTCGCCGCAATATAGGAAGGACGTGATTGCACTAGAGAGGGTGCAGAGGAGATTTACTAGAATGTTGCCTGGAATGGAGAATCTTAGTTATGAGGACAGATTGGATAGACTGGGTTTGTTCTCATTGGAACAGAGGAGGCTGAGAAGAGACCTCATTGAGGTGTATAAAATTTTGAGGGGCCTGGCTATAGTGGATAACAAGGGGCTATTTCCCTTGGTGGAGGGGTCAATTACGAGGGGGCATAGTTTTAAGGTGGCTGGTGGAAGGTTCAGAGGGGATGTGAGGGGAAGCTTCTTCACGCAGAGGGTTGTGGGGGTCTAGAACTCATTGCCTGGAAGGGTGGTGGATGCAGAAACCCTCACCACAATTAAAAGGTGCTTGGATGGATACTTAAAGTGCTGTTATCTGCAGGGTTATGGACCTAGAGCTGGTAAGTGGGATTAGACTGGATGACCTTTTGTTGGACGGTACAGATATGATGGTAAGTACTGCAGGGAATCGAATACGGCCAGGGTGATCTCCTGGACTAGTTTCGAATGCCTGGATGGGTCAGAGGGGAATTTTCCCAGAATATTTTCCCCAATTTGCCTGGGTTTTTATCTGTTTTTTTGCCTCTCCCAGGAGATCACATGGCTCCGGTTGGGGTGGAGTGTAGAACGTTGCACTGCATGGGGTATAGTGTTGCTTGAGGTGGATTGGATGGGCTGGGTGCTCTTTACCTTTCTGCCATTGTCCATTGTTCATAGGTTTATTTATATGTAACCTTCAGGGCTGCTGACCGAGGGCCGTACGGCTCTTTGTCGGCCGGCGCAGACACGATGGGCTGAAATGGCCTCCTTCTGCGCTGTAAGTTTCTGTTTCTATGTTTGTATTAGCACATTGCTGTTTGTGAGAGCTTGCTGTGCGCAAATTGGCTGCCACATTTCCTATATTACAACAGTGTCTACACTCGAAAAAGTACTTCCTTGGGATGCCCGATGGTGGTGAAAGGCGCTATATAAATGCAAGTCTTTCTTTCTATATCCTCGCTGAATATCCTCGCTTACTTTATTTGTGTCTATGGCACGGACCAATCTCCAGGAAGGGATGAGGAACCCATGTGAATGCAGGTCTCCCTGTGAAAGGGTCCGTGAACATGCTCTGCTGGAACCTGAAGCATTTTGCTTATCCCTTTCAGTTAATATTTTGACAAAAGAATTGCTTATGACATAACCATTTTAAGGAACCTAATTAAGATTAGAAGATCTCTTGATAACTTATAATTGAGAAATCTGGAAACATTTCAACATCGTTGTAGACCCGTTCTTCATTGCAGCATCCGGTTTGCGCAAATTATTGATGAAATGCAATCTCTTTCCGTTGCTTTCCAGGTGGAAATGATGAGGAAAGTTCCCCCGCTCTGCTGTACAGGTGTATATAAAAGGGGCAACCGGTGGACAGCTGAACCTGAGGAATACGCAGCCAGGTCCAACACACTCAGGTAAGTTCCACTCTATCCAGGTGTTCAACTGTTGGAGAATACAAATCGCATTCTCCAACCGATTATTTCAAAGTGCAATCGGTTGACTAACTTTAAGCTATGAATTTTGTCCGGATAAGATTAATTAGATTTACCTTGTGAGATACATTGAAATGAAACTCTATAGTGTGCGCATCTTTTGAAGTGGAGTAAAACGAGTGACTGGAGGGAACTAACAGAACTCGGGGTAGGAACAGGTATTTCATTCATGTTATCTGAATTGTCGATGCTGCAACTTTTGAACCCAGAACACAGTGGTTGCCGAATGAAAATGAAGAAAAAATAGTTACTTTGCAGTGGGATAAAGTTCCCCCCATTATAATCGGGACTTTCTATTCACGACTATCTTTAATATCCAGACTCAATACAACCAAAATGACAGCAAATAAGACTGCTAAAAAATATCCTCTGGGAAATGATTGGAGAGAGTTGAGAGCAGGTCTGTAAGGCTGGATCCTGAATCCAGGGAGCTGAGTTAGGAAGGATTACCTGATACTTATGAAAAGGGCGAGAGGTTTAAGGGAGACTTGATAGAAATGTTTAAGATTTTCACCTATGGAGCATTAGATCCAGGGAAGGTTTTTTGTGAGGTGCAGGATTTGAGGGCCAAAATTTATTGTTTAAAGTTAAGGACGTTGAAAGAAAATAGGAAATTTAGGCAACCTTTTGTCAGCTGTGGTCCAGTGGGTAGCACACTCGCCTCTGAGTCAGAAGGTTGTGGGTTCAGGTCCTGCTCCAGGAACTTGAGCACATAAGTTCTAGGCTGACACTCCAGTGCAGTGCTGAGAGAGTGCCGCACCCTCTTTCGGGTGAGACGTTCAACCGAGGCCGTGTCTCAGATCCCATGGCATTATTTCGAAGAAGAGCAGCGGTGTTATCCCCGGTGTCCTAGCCAATATTTATCCCTCAATTAACATCACTAAAAACAGATTATCTGGTCATTATCACATTGCTGTTTGTGGGAGCTTGCTGTGCACAAATTGGCTGCTGTGTTTCCCACATTACAACAGTGACTACACTCCAAAAGTACTTCATTGGCTGTAAAGCGCTTTGGGATGTCCGGTGAAAGGCGCTATATAAATGTAAGCCTTTTTTTAAAATAAGAATACAGTAGAAAACCATGCAGCTTTTTTAAAGAATTGGGTGATCCCTCTTAAGAAAAGTAGCAATGAGCTATTGGTTCCAGAATCACAGTAAGGCAGCTGATTGGTGGTTTGGAATGGGAGGCTATTGGCATTCATTCCTGCCCAAAACATTACTACGTTACTATTTTCAATGAGTTGAATGCATGTTCTATAAACAAAATAAGAATTGTTTTAAGGCATGAGGAAATGTTTAATATCCGAAGATTCCACAGTCTTTTTTTCCATTCCAGATTTATTTTAGAAGCTGCCAACTGCAACGATGAAAGGATTCGGTGCCTTTTTCTGCCTGGCTCTTTCAGTTAACATCTTTCAGCCTCACCCTGCTGAAACCACAAGGCTGCAGTTCGGGCAATGCTCCCTAATGGTGAACTTACAAGAAATCAGAGATTACTTCTCAGAAATCAAGCAGATTATAGTAAGGAAAATGCTCAGACACCCCTTTTATTCTTGACTTTTGAATGAAAATGGCTTGATGTGTATTAAAAACAGTGTTTTGTTTTGACAGCAAGCGGAAGATGCCATCACTGACATCAGGCTCCTGACTGAATCTGTATTTCATGGCATTCAGGTATGCATTGTGTCAGAGCATTTATTGCTTGCTTTTGGATGCAAAGTTACACGTTTTCCATTTCACAGTCTCACAATAGTTGTATTATAAATGTAATTTAATTCGTGCTTTTGAAAAAAAGTAACATTGGTCATCAGATAGTTTGTGGGTATCAGTATGATCTTGGTTGTTACCTTATCATCAAATATTTCTGTAGCCAACTAGGTTTTTGTATCTGCTTATTGAATAATTTGATTAACAAAGCAGGCAGTAAAATCATTGTTTATATAATGCCAAAGTCGCTAAGGAGCTATTTAAGGAATTTATACATTTAAATTAATAAGTAAAATTTAGTTCCTTCTATAGAAGGGCAAAGTTTTAAATGGACCCAGTTTTATGACCTCTCACCCGACTGTCCGTGCTCTCATTTCCAGGCAGAGGAGAGCTGCTGTTTTCTGCGCCACATGTTGAGATTCTACGTGGAGACTGTCTTCAAACACCACACCCCATCCAGCTCCTTCATCGAGAGGAGGACCAGTAGCTTGGCCAACTCTTTCCTCAGCATCAAGCGAAATCTGCGGCAATGTGTAAGTGACCAGGATTGGAGCCTTTGAGTATTTGAGATGCTGCCTTTGTTGCAGACTGTTGCCAAACTTTGCCCACTGCTAGATTTATACCCATTCCCAGGACCCATCGCTCTACCAACTTTGCTTGTGTTACTGGATCCTTTGAATGGGGCGACAATGCTTTAATATCTACCTTGCTGTGCCAGTTGATTACATCTCCCTTTTTGCTACTTTTTTGTGACAACTGCAGTAAGACCTTTTGGACACATATTGCTGCAAAAGAGGCAAATTTGTAACTTCAAGCATTGTGCCCTAATCTGACACCTGAATTTACTGAAGTTGGGAGTTGTGAGACTTCCTCTATTAGATAATTTTGCTGTGCTTCTGCTCAGCACTGGGTGTAGTTCTAATCCAGCCCAGCGCAAATCACATTCTTCAAGATCTCAATCAGTGCACTATACCACTTGGCAACATTATAAACTTAATATAGAATCTTTTTAATGTTAATAGAAAATTGTAACTCTTGACTGCTCTGTCATAACTTTAGCTGGCAGGGATGCAGAGTTCAGTGTTCAGTCATATATGTGAAGAGTTTATTTGTCCACTGAGCTCGGTGTGAACTGCAGTGATGTACAGCCAAGAGTGTAATGCTATGTCCTGGCTGTGCATTGCATTATACAGACACTGGTATGGGGGCAGTAAATATAGGATAATGGCAGCCTATAGTGCAGGCTGAAAATATGAGTAGAGCACATTTGTTCATAATGTCAAGATATGAATCACCAATATTACAGTCGCATTTATCTAACATTATAATATATATGATCAGAGGAGTAATTATTGATTTGCTTACATATAACACTCATATTTATTAGGTGTGAAGTGCTGTTGGATGTTTCTTAGAGTTGATAAGATGCTATATAAATGCAAGTTTTTCTTTTTATGTTTATAGATGGCTCTGAAGTGCTCTTTAACAATTACAGTGTAAAATGTATTTATGTGTATGTCACACTTGCGATATATTGTATTTTTAATTTAAATGTCAGTCCTGCAGTATTTTTTAAAAAAATCAGCAAATAGGTTAAGTAGCGTGCCATTTATCAGTCACATGCCAGAATTAAAAGTGATTAGTATGCATATTGATTTAACAATGACTATTTGTGTGTTCAGAGTGGTGCTTTGAACACTGTAGGGTGTTAGTCCCTGTCTCACTGGTTTTTTTCCTATTGGACAGAATGCACAGCTGAAGTGCCAATGTGGAGAAGAATCCAAAGTCAAGATTGGGGAGATTCAGAATGCCTTTGAAAATGTAAGCTGACACACTTTCCATTTCACTTCTGTAAGAATGAAAATATTCCCTTTAAAAAGTGTTGCACCTATACTTGCATCTAGCATTCTTCCATCCACCATAGCCTGACGTTTAAGTCAGCTTTGACTTCAATAGAGAACATATGGGCAAAGATATATTCTAAATGGTGAACCCAAACTTCCCTCCCGAGACATGATGCACCTGTTCTCCTTCGAGCCACTAGAGGGCAAGCTAGACTGCATTCAGTGGGTTGGAAGAAAGGGCTGTCAGAATACACAGTACCTTGCAACCAATCAGTAAGCAAGACTTATTGGACCATGGTCTATGGCCAATGCTATCTGGTACTCCCTGCTGGAGGAGGAAGGCAAGGTCTTGATAGAAGAGAAGACATAGAAACAATATTTATCTCCTTCTGAGCATTATTATCCATGGGACGCTTGCCAACTGTTATTAATTAATACATTTCTGCTCTTCTTCAGTTGGATCTTAACGCCGCTGCTGTTAAAGCCATTGGTGAAGTGGATTTTCTCATCCATTGGATGGCACAGTCTCACCAGAACTGAGCACCATCTCACAGTGAGCAGCAGGAAGAATGTGACAATAGAAGACACTGAGTACCAAGAAATAGTTGGATAAGGAACGAACACCTAATATATAATTATTATATTTACATATAAATTAATGCATTTGTTGAGTTCTTCAGGCTTCCATCCTCATTGTAAAGCTCTCAGTTATAGCACTTTACCTGGTGACAGATTAGGAAAAGGAGAGGTGCAACGAGACCTGGGTGTCATGGTACATCAGTCATTGAAAGTTGGTATGCAGGTACAGCAGGCGGTGAAGAAGGCAAATGACATGTTGGCCTTCATAGCTAGAGGATTTGAGTATAGGAGCAGGGAGGTCTTACTGCAGTTGTACAGGGCCTTGGTGAGGCCACACCTTGAGTATTGTGTGCAGTTTTGGTCTCCTACTCTGAGGAAGGACATTCTTACTATTGAGGGAGTGTAGCGAAAGTTCACCAGACTGATTCCCGGGATGGCAGGGCTGACATATGAGGAAAGACTGGATCGACCAAGCATATATTCACTGGAATTTAGAAGAATGAGAGTGGATTTCATAGAAACATATAAAATTCTGACGGGATTGGACAGGTTAGATGCAGGAAGAATGTTCCCGATGTTGGGGAAGTCTAGAACCAGGGGTCACAATCTAAGGATAAGGGGTAAGCCATTTAGGACCGAGATGAGGAGAAACTTCTTCACTCAGAGAATTGTGAACCTGTGGAATTCTCTACCACAGAAAGTTGTTGAGGCCAGTTTGTTAGATATATTCAAAAGGGAGTTAGATGTGGCTCTTACGGCTAAAGGGATCAAGGGGTATGGAGAGAAAGCAGGAATGGGGTACTGAAGTTGCATGATCATATTGAATGGTGGTGCAGACTTAAGGACCGAATGGCCTATCCCTGCACCTATTTTCTATGTTTCTATGTAACACTGTACTTTATTCTGTTAGATTTTTGTGCTGGGTGCTGGTACATTGTGAACGGAATGCACATTGTTATAGAGCGAGCATGGGTCAGCTTCTGAGGTCTATTATAATGAGGCTGGAGTTTAATTTTATTTAATAAATTAATTTGTATTTTTAAACATCTTAATATATGTCACATGTTATTTCTGAAGCAAATAGTTATCCCCTTCTGACCATTATTATCTCTGGAGCATTTCCCAAGTATTATTAATGAATAAGTCTCTGTCCTTCTTCAGTTGGACCAGAATGCCTCTGCTGATAAAGCTACAGGTGAATGGATCACTGTCTCACAGTGCACAGCATAAAGAATGTGGCCATAGTAATGTCAGCCTTGGCTCAGTGGTAATACCCTTGCCTCTGAATCAGAAGAGTGTGGGTTCAAACTCTACCCCAGGGACTTAAGTGCATAATCTAGATTGGCATTGAAGGAGTGCTGCATTGTTGCAAGTGCTTTCTTTCCAGTCTGCCCTCTTAGGTGGACAGAAAAGATTCCATGGCACTATTGGAGAGGAACAGGGTTCTTCCTGGTGTTTGGCCAACATTTATCCCTCAACCATTACCATAAAAAACAGATTATCTGGCTATTTATCTCATTGCTGCTTGTGGGATTGTGCTGTGTGCTGCGTTTCCCTATATTGTGGCAGTGATTACATTTCAAACGTACTTCATTGCCTGTGAAGCTTTCTGGGACATCTCGAGATCATGAAAGGTGCTCTGAATAAGCAAGTTTATTCTTGTAATTCATTTTGTTAGACCATGTTTAAAACCTGAATTTCACGTGTATCTACGAAGAAGTCTAGTAAATATATTTTGTCCAGTTTAGTTTAGTAGTCATGATTATCAGTAAATATCAGCATAAACATAGGTTGTGAAATATTTATTTGATATTACTAAATTATCTTTTGTGGTAAACTTATTGAAATAAAATACTTGTGAAATATATCATTTTTGTTTTTGCTCCAACTAATTGAATGATTGTAAAACACAATTATGTGTATGTATGGCAATGATAAGCACTGGCTCTGTATAACATCTTGATGGGAGATTTTCCTTATTGTTCCTGGCCAGTGTCTTTTGTATGTGCTACATCATTAGCTCCTTCCACACAATTCTCTTTGTTTATCCCTTACCATTCTGTCACTTGTGTCATAAAGTCATCACTAGAATTAGAATAATGTTTGGAATAAATTCAGTCACAACAAAAAATATAATTCATTACAAAGTGCCATGCTGCTGCTCATGAGCTATGCAGCTTTCTACACAAATGTGTGTGAGAGGAGACTGAGAAGCCGAAATTGGCCACCGCCCGAAACGAGTCGCACCTACTGCTCTTGATGTGTTCCGTCCGCCCCAATTCATGGGGCGGCAAATCCAGAGAAATTCAGCACTTCCGGCTTTTTTTTGTTGCGGGGCGGAAGTGACCTGGTAGCCGGCCGACAAAAAAACCTAAGATGGAGTCGCCTGCAATGCCACCTCCCCTTTAAGGGCGGCCGTGCCACCAAGCCACAGAAAGCGTACCAACAGCAAAAGCTGTCAGTAGCTTTAACCGGCTGGCAACAGCACCGCTCCCACGGGGCAATTTTTGAAAGGGGCAATTTCCCACGGGGCAATTTCAGGAAGGGGTCGCCACCGATCGGCGCGTGCACGCCGCGCACGGCGGGAAAATGGGTGGAGCGGTCCCCTACACCACTCCAAGACTGAAAAAGGGCAATGTTCAAAATGGTGGCCCCTCCGCGGAGACTTGACGGCCAGTCCACACCGACCCATGGCCACCGCTTTCAGGTGGGCACGGACCTTATAGAAAGGAGCAATTTCAGCCCCTGATACTTTTGAATTTGTTTATATTCTGTGATTCAGGTTCTCTCACCTGTATGAACCATTGAATTTCCAATAGAAGAAATGATATAAATACTCTTGTGCAGTATGCCACTTGATTGATTTACATTGGGAAATGAGATAGTGAAAGATTAGCTATTAGACCACACACCTTGCTGTCACCTCCAGGAAATAACCTTTATGCTTCATGGGGATTACGTCAATGTATGTTCCATTGGAATTTTTCTTTTTGTAATTCATTTTTTTAAGTATATTGAAATAGTTGTTATAAAAGCTCATTTTAAATTTCAAAAATGGACTAATGTAAAAGACTATTGCAAATATTTATATACCCAAACATACATCACAAGGCAATAGACAAGCATTGCAACTGGACCCAGCTCCCATTGCTGTGTCATTGAATGAATTTAATAAAGTCATTATAATTATGGCATACGCAACACAAAAGTAACAGCAGTCACCTAAGGTGACGATATTGGTTTTATTTCTCAAGGGAGTGGGGAAAGTCACACTGTCCATGGACACATCAAGGGATATGGGGATCGGGCGGGCAAGTGGAGTTGAGGTTGAAGAACAGCCATGATCTTATTGAATGGTGGAGCAGGCTCAAGGGGTCATATGGCCTACTCCTACTCCTTATTGTTATGTTCTTATATCCTCCAACCAGAGGAGAAGGCAACTTCTAATTCTTAGATAATGTGCTACTGACAGCTATTAGAGTTTAATGATCCCTACGTTTACAAATTCTAGTGAGGAAGCCTTTTCTTTGGTCTTTAGATTATCTGTTGTCCAGTGTTACTGAGCAATTCGCAATCTTCCTGAACAATGAGTAAAGTACCAGTATTTAAAACTTTCTTCTGAACTTAGGGTATGAATATTCATGCTTTATATTTTTCACCTTTCAATTATATCTAAGCACCAGCCTGTTGGCCAGTCTTCATTTGCTAGGCATAAGCTTGGACAACATTCACTCCAGATCAATAGACCTGCAACATTGGGAAAATATTAGGTGTGAGTAAGATCTTTATGATGCTAAAAATGTCCATCTGTGTGGTTTTGACTGGGCAGGTTTTTGAATAGACTAGCAAGAAATGTCTAAAACGTAAACTGGATACCAAAATTCTGCTTCTTAAAATAGAATTCCAAATTTTCCATTTTATTCTTTTCTAATGTGGAGGCCTTTGTAATGGGTTTTCATCACTCGCAAAGTAAACTGCAGATATCAAGCCATGGCCCATGATTACACGCTGTGCCCATCGATATTCTGCCCTTGGCTAGTTTTGGACCTGGTGAAAGGTGGTAATCCTATTGCAAAGCCATTGATACATATGGAGTGAGAAACAAAAATGTACCCCGAGTTCTAGTCTCCCCTATCAGTGGAAACATTCTCTCTGCATCCATCTTGTCAAGCCCCCTCATAATCTTATACCTTTCGATACGATCATCTCTCAATCTTCTGAATTCCAATGAGTAGAGGCTCAACCTTTCCTTATAAGTCAATCCCCTCATCTCTGGAATCAACCTAGTGAACCTTCTCTGAACGGCCTCCAAAGCAAGTATATCCTTTCGTCAATATGGAAACCAAAACTGCACGCAGTATTCCAGGTGTGGCCTCACTAAGACCCTGTATAACTGTAGCAAGACTTTCCTACTTTTATACTCCATCCCCTTTGCAATAAAGGCCAAGATTCCATTGGCTTTCCTGATTACTTGCTATATCTGCATACTAACCTTTTGTGTTTCATGCACCAGGTCCTGCTGTACTGCAGCACTTTGCAATCTTTCTCCATTTAAATAATAACTTGCTCTTTGATGTTTTTCTGCCAAAGTGCATGACCTCACACTTTCCAACATTATACTCCATCTGCCAAATTTTTGCCCATTCACTTAGTCTATGTCCTTTTGCAGATTTTATTGTGTCCTCCTCACACATCTCCGCCCTCTCTCAGCCCAAGTGCTGTTGAAACCCTCATCCATTCCTTTTTTTAACTGCAAACTTGGCTATTCCAACGCACGCCTGGCTGGCCTCCCATCTTCCACCCGCCATGAACTTGAGCTCATCCAAAACTCTGCTGCCAATATCCTGACTCGCACCAAGTCCTGTTTACCCATCACCTCTGTGCTCACTGACCTACATTGGATCCCGGGGCACCAACATCTCGATTTTAAAAGTCTCATCCTTGTTTTCAAATCCCTCCATGGCCCCGCCCCTCCCTATCTCTGTAATCTCCTCCAGCCTCACAACCCTCGGAGAACTCTGTTACTCCAACTCTGTCGTCTTGCGCATCCCACACTTCCTTCACCCCATCATTGGAGGCCGTACCTTCAGTTGCCAAGGCCCTAAGCTCTGGAATTCCCTCCCCAATCCTTTGTCTCTCCTCCTTTAAGACACTGCTTAAAACCTATCTCTTTGACCAAGCATTTGATCACCTGTGCTATTATCTCCTTATGTGGCTCGATGTCAAATTTTGTCTGATAACACTCCTATGAAGCACCTTGGGACATTTTACTATGTTAAAGGTGCTGTATAAATGCAAGTTGTTGTTGTTGAGGTAGGCGGGGTTAGTGAGGGGGAATGGAAAGCATAGTTGGCGAGGTTTTTAAGAAGGAGGAAAAATATCTTAATATTTTCATTTTGCCTTTTTTCCAATTTTGATTGCTGGTTTCCTTTTGTCTCACTTCCCTGTCATTTCTTTACCTATCGCTGTTATCTTATGCTCTTCTGTTTCTTTCCAGTTTCTCTCCTCCCTTACCTAGTTCTCAGAATCTGAAGGGTTCAGAGTGAGTCAGTCCTGTACAGTGCACACTATATAGAAACGAGCTTGAATCATGCACAATGGACTATATGGGGCACATATTTTGTGTGTTAGTCATTGCTGGTTTATAACTTTGGAAGCGGCCACCATTCGAAATGCTGTAGAACCAGAGGTCCCCGTAACCACACTTAGTGTTGGGACGCCACAAAGTACAGAAAGTCGTGTAGAAACGGAACATTGTTTTGTGGATTGTACCTACTTTTCAGAAATGATGAATAAGGCTTTGCTTTTTACACAGGAAAAAATAGAAGTCATAGAATACAATCCCCAAAACTCTGGTAAACAATCCTCCAAATCCTGTAATCCTGTGTAATAAAAACATTATTTTACTTACTCAGTCACCATTAAGCAATGGGTTTTATTATAAACAAACAGAATTGTAGAATTTGCTTCCCAAGACACTGGTAGAAATTCCAGAATCCCACATAATAAAACTGGAATATGATTATTCAGTCACCTGAATATGATTTTTTCTTTGGTGAGTTATCTGGCCATCAAGATGAGGGATGTCAGTGCTGCGATTGGCAGAGGCAAGAGGCAGACCACATATTCCTCCCCACATTTGCCAATCACTTGTTTGCAGCCCTTGGGAAAACCAAAGGGCAACTTGAACATGGGAAACATTAGTGCTTCACACAGTGAGTTTGTAAATTCTGTTGAAAAGAGGATAGGATCTGCATTTTATTTATTCATGATAAAGGCCATCTGGGCACCATCTGTCAGCATCAAACACTCCCAGGGCAGGTACAGCACGGGTTAGATACAGAGTAAAGCTCCCTCTACACTGTCCCATCAAACACTCCCAGGGCAGGTACAGCACGGGTTAGATACAGAGTAAATCTCCCTCTACACTGCCCCATCAAACATTCCCAGGGCAGGTACAGCACTGGTTAGATAGAGAGTAAAGCTCCCTCTACACTGTCCCATCACACACTCCCAGGGCAGGTACAGCACGGGTTAGATACAGAGTAAAGCTCCCTCTACACTGTCAGCATCAAACACTCCCAGTGCAGGTACAGCACGGGTTAGATACAGAGTAATGCTCCCTCTACACTGTCCCTTCAAACACTCCCAGGGCAGGTACAGCACGGGTTAGATACAGAGTAAAGCTCCCTCTACACTGTCCCATCAAACACTCCCAGGGCAGGTACAGCACGGGTTAGATACAGAGTAAAGCTCCCTCTACACTGCCCCATCAAACACTCCCAGGGCAGGTACAGCACGGGGTTAGATACTGAGTAAAGCTCCCGCTACACTGTCGGAATCAAACACTCCCAGGGCAGGTACAGCACGGGTTAGATACAGAGTAAAGCTCCCTCTACACTGTCGGAATCAAACACTCCCAGGGCAGGTACAGCACGGGTTAGATACAGAGTAAAGCTCCCTCTACACTGTCCCATCAAACACTCCCAGGGCAGGTACAGCACGGGTTAGATACAGTGTAAAGCTCCCTCTACACTGTCGGAATCAAACACTCCCAGGGCAGGTACAGCACGGGTTAGATACAGTGTAAAGCTCCCTCTACACTGGTATGAGATGTGAATTGGCTAGGATAGACTGGCAAATGATACTTAAAGGGTTGACAGCGGATAGGCAATGGCAGACATTTATAGAATACATGGATGAACTTGAACAATTGTACATCCCTGACTGGAGTAAAAATAAAAAGGGGAAGGTAGCTCAACCGTGGCTAACAAGGGAAATTAGGGATAGTGTTAAATCCAAGGAAGAGGCATATAAATTGGCGAAAAAAAGCAGTAAACCTGAGGACTGGGAGAAATTTAGAATTCAGCAGAGGAGGACAAAGGGTCTAATTAGGAGGGGGAAAATAAAGTATGAGAGGAAGCTTGCAGGGAACATAAAAACTGACTGCAAAAGCTTCTATAGATATGTGAAGAGAAAAAGATTAGTGAAGACCAATGTAGGTCCTTTGCAGACGGAATCAGGTGAATTTATAATGGGGAACAAAGAAATGGCAGATCAATTGAACAAATACTTTGGATCTGTCTTCACTAAGGAAGCCACAAATAACCTTCTGGAAATACTATGGGTTCGAGGGTGTAGCGAAAAGGAGGAACTGCAGGAAATCCTTATTAGTCAGGAAATTGTGTTAGGGAAATTGATGGGATTGAAGGCTGATAAATCCCTGGGGCCTGATAGTCTGCATCCCAGAGTACTTAAGAAAGTGGCCCTAGAAATAGTGGATGCATTGGTGATCATTTTCCAACATTCAATAGACTCTGGATCAGTTCCTATGGACTGGAGGGTAGCTAATGTAACACCACTTTTTAAAAAAGGAGGGAGAGAGAAAATGGGTAATTATAGACTGGTTAGCCTGACATCAGTAGTGGGGAAAATGTTGGAATCAATTATTAAAGATGAAATAGCAGTGCATTTGGAAAGCAGTGACAGGATCGGTCCAAGTCAGCATGGATTTATGAAAGGGAAATCATGCTTGACAAATCTTCTAGAATTTTTTGAGGATGTAACTAGTAGAGTGGACAAGGGAGAACCAGTGGATGTGGTGTATTTGGACATTCAAAAGACTTTTGACAAGATCCCACACAAGAGATTAGTGTGCAAAATTAAAGCACATGGTATTGGGGGTAATGTATTGACGTGGATAGAGAACTGGTTGGCAGACAGGAAGCAGAGAGTCGGAATAAGCGGGTCCTTTTCAGAATGGCAGGCAGTGACCAGTGCTGGGACCCCAGCTATTTACAATATACGTCAATGACTTAGATGAAGGAATTGAATGTAATATCTCCAAGTTTGCAGATGACACTAAGCTGGGTGGCGGTGTGAGCTGTGAGGAGGATGCTAAGAGATTGCAGGATGACTTGGACAGGTTAGGTGAGTGGGCAAATGCATGGCAGATGCAGTATAATATGGATAAATGTGAGGTTATCCACTTTGGTGGCAAAAACAGGAAGACAGAATATTATCTGAATAGTGACAGATTAGGAAAAGGGGAGGTGCAATGAGACCTGGGTGTCATGGTACAGCAGGCGGTGAAGAAGGCAAATGGTATGTTGGCCTTCATAGCTAGATGATTTGAGTATAGGAGCAGGGAGGTCTTACTGCAGTTGTACAGGGCCTTGGTGAAGCCACAACTGGAATATTGTGTCAGTTTTGGTCCCCTAATCTGAGGAAGGACGTTCTTGCTATTGAGGGAGTACAGCGAAGGTTCACCAGACTGATTCCCGGGATGGCAGGACTAACATATGAGGAGAGACTGGATCAACTGGGCTTGTATCCACTGGAGTTTAGAAGAATGAGACGGGATCTCATAGAAACATAAAATTCTGACGGGATTCGACAGGTTAGAGGCAGGAAGAATGTTCCCATTGCTGGGGAGTTCCAGAACCAGGGTCACAGTCTAAGAATAAGGGGTAAGCCATTTAGGACCGATATGAGGAGAAACTTCTTCACTCAGAGTGGTTAACCTGTGGAATTCTTTACCGCAGAAATTTGTTGAGGCCAGTTCGTTAGATATATTCAAAAGGAAGTTCGATATGACTCTTACGGCCAAAGGGATCAAGGGGTATGGAGAGAAAGCAGGAAAGGGTTACTGAGGTGAATGATCAGCCATGATCTTATTGAATGGCGGTGCAGGCTCGAAGGGCCGAATGGCCTACTCCTGCACCTAATTTCTATGTTTCTATAACAGGTCAATCTGCATCTATAAGGGAAAGATAGGTCTTTCCTTTGGATGGAATCTTTCACCTGAACTGGCTGGTTCTGATGAATACCCGCAACATTAATCTATATTTCCCTTTCAGATGCTGATCACCCTTCTATGAATTTCCAGCATTTTCTGCTTTTACAGAGTCAGAAGGTTGTATGTTCAAGTCTCACTAGAGGTACTTGAGCATATAAATCTAGGCTGACACTCCAGTGCAGTGCTGAGGGAGTGCTGCACTTTCGGAGATGCGGTCTTTTGGATAAGATGTTAAACCAAGGCCCTGTCTGCTCTCTGGTGAAAGATTCCATGGCGCTATTTTGAAGAAGAACAGGGGAGTTATCTCCGGTGTCCTGGCCAATATTTATCCCTCAATCAACATCACTAAAACAGATTATCTGTTGATTATCACATTTGTTTGTGGGGGCTTGCTGTGCGCACATTGGCTGCCGCATTTCCCACATTACAACAGTGATTACACTCCAAAAGTACTTCATTGGCGGTAAAGCACTTTGAGACGTCTGGTGGTGGTGAAAGGCGCTATATAAATGCAAGTCTTTCTTTTATTTCAGATTTCAAGCATAGGGGTCCGCCAGCTGCTGAATGCATGTTCAGCTGGGCCAGGTTAAGAGAGGACATTAGCTGGAGCGTTGAGCTCCAAAGTGGTACCGCTGGTGTCAAATCAGCATTGCACGCTGCTTGACACCATGATCCGCCTGTTCTGCATACTTCCAGCGAATGTTCACTGTGTTAGCGCTAAGCCCTTCACCAATGTGGCGCCCGCCACAATTCACCCACAAGTGTGCACGCGTGCCACAGACTCCATTTTGGAACCAAATCGACACTCATAGTGCCGAAAAAATGGGCGCTACCTGATACGTTCATAATAAAGGATGAAACTGAGTACTGTGTACAATGAGCAAGTGTGACCTTAGCTCATTTAATAAGACTCCAGAGTGAAGGTACCTCGTGGGTGGCCTGCTTATATACCTTACTCCCAAGGGATGCTGGGATCCCTTGGGACTCTAACAGATAGGCCCTCTGGTGGTAGTGTAATACAGGTTACAAGGGTTTAAATACATAACGACACTCCCCTGTGACGTCAATAGTACACTTATTTACAAGATAAGATGATCTGGGGCTTTTCGCTCCCTTGTCGATCGTCTTGATATAAATGCGGATGTGGGTGAGTTGGTTAGTGCTTCACTGGGCTGTGGGCCTTGCCGGGCTGCTGGGGATGGTGAGTTCGGCTTCGTGGTCAACCATGATGTCATTTGGCACTTGTGTGTGTGTTGGAGGGTCAAAGTTGGTGGTGTCTTCTTCGAGTTGGTCATATCTGTTGGTGAACTGCAATTTGATTTAGTCCAAATGTTTTCTGCATGTTAGTCCATTGGCCAATTTGACCTGAAACACCCTACTCCCTTCTTTGGCTATGGCCGTGCCAGCAAGCCATTTGGGACCATTTCCATAATTGAGTACGAACACTGGATCATTGATCTCAATATCGCGTGACAAATTTGCGCGGTCATGGTACACACTTTGTTGATGCCGCCTGCCCTCCACGTGATCATGGAGATCAGGGTGGACAAGAGAGAGCCTTGTTTTGAGCGCCCTTTTCATGAGCAGCTCGGCTGGGAGGATCTCCGATGAGTGAGTGGGGTCTGGTGCGGTAGCTGAGCAGCACTCGGGATAGTCCGGTCTGCAGGGAGCATTCGACACGTGTTTCAAGCTTTGCTTGATGGTCTGAACTGCCCGTTCTGCCTGGCTGTTGGATGCTGGCTTGAACAGGGCAGATGTGACGTGTTTGATCCTGTTGCGGGTCATGAACTCCTTGAATTCAGCACTGGTGAAACACGGCCCATTGTCGCTGACCAGGACATCAGGCAGACCGTGCGTGGCAAACATGGTTCGTAGGGTTTCAAAAGTGGCCGTGGACGTGCTTACAGACATTATTGCGCATTCAATCCATTTTGAGTAAGCATCCACGACAACCAAAAACATTTTGCCTAGAAATGGGCCTGCATAGTCCATGTGGATTCTCGACCACGGTTTGGAGGGCCTTGACCACAAACTCAGCGGTGCCTCTCTGGGTGCATTGCTCAGCTGAGAGCAAGTGTTGCACTGGCGCATGCATGACTCTAAATCTGAGTCAAAGCCGGGCCACCACACATGGGATCTGGCTATAGCTTTCATCATTACAATGCCTGGGTGGGTGCTGACATGTATGTAACCTTTATGTAACAACACTGCAATACTGTATATATGTAAGAAATGCACACCTTGACCACAGGGGGTGAACTTGTGGGAGACACTCCTCACCTGGTCACCCAGGTATATAAAGGGAGGTCCCACACAGGGTCATCACTTCTTGGTCCTGTGACTAAAGGTTCAGGTCATGGAGTGACCTTGTCCACAGAATGTACCTCATGTGGATTTGTGGTATTGTGTAAGGACTTTACATTGGAGACGAGAAACGGGAATCAACGACCCACGAGAATGGCCACCGGCAGCACAGATGAACGGTACTGTGTTGGTGAGGACTGGGACGATTTCATTGAGAGGCTCCAGCAGAGTTTTGTCACGAAGGACTGGCTGGGAGATGCAGCGGCCGACAAGCGAAGGGCTCATCTGCTGACCAGCTGCGGACCTAAGACTTACGCGCTCATGAAAGACCTGCTAGCACCCGAGAAGCCAGCGGACAAAACCTTCGAAGAGCTCAGCAAACTAATCGGTGAGCACCTCAAATCGGCGAGCAGCGTACACATGGCCCGACACAGATTCTATACACACCGACGTCGGGAAGGACAGAGCATACCGGATTTTGTTGCGGACCTCCGGCGCTTGGCCAGCCTCTGAAAGTTCACAGACGCCTGCAGGGGGGAGATGCTAAGGGATTTCTTTATTGAGGGCATTGGTCATGCTGGGATTTTCAGAAAGCTAATTGAGACCAAGGACTTGACCTTGGAAGCGGCGGCGTTGATGGCTCAGACTTTTATGGCAGGGGAGGAGGAAACCAAGATAATATACGCGCGCAATTCTGGATCAGGGAGTCAATATCATAAACGCGACACAGAGCCCTGCAGGCAGGCAAGGGCAGGTCGAGACACACCAGGCAGCAATAGACCCAAGAGTAAGTCTCTAACAGAGACAATGGCAGGCTGAACGGACATTTACGCCCCCCCCCAGTGGACAATGCGGCCCGGGATGGGGCCATTGACACCCACTAACAGGGTGCTCAAGAGCAGTCAAAGGGACAATCAGCGAGGAATGCCTTGCAACAGCTCTTTTGTTCACAACAATGGGAATCTCAGTTCATGCTGGAGGTGTGGGGGCAGACATGCTGCCAGGACTTGCAGGTTTCAACAGTTCGTCTGTAGAAATTATAACCTCAGTGGCCGTTTAGCCAGAATGTGCAGAAAGCCTGTAATCAGGCTAATATACGAGGCAGGTGAACTAGATGAGGGGTCTGCGAGGCAGGATGACACTTGGGGCAAATCAATGGACGCTGAAGTTCAGCGGGTTCATGTGGCAAACATTCACAGCTCATATACCAATGATGATGAAAGTCCTATTAAACAGCATCCCTGTACGCATGGAGCTGGACACGGGAGCCAGCCAGTCACTCATGAGCATTCAACAATTCGAAAAGCTGTGGCCACTCAAAGCCAGCAGACCCAAACTAGAACACATTGAGACGCAATTACAGACGTACACCAAAGAAATCATTCCAGTGCTAGGCAGCTCAATGTTGGCGGTCACACACAATGGATCGGTGAACCGGCTGCCGCTCTGGATTGTCCCGGGCAATGGTCCCGCACTGTTGGGGAGGAGCTGGTTAGCTGAGATGAACTGGAAATGGGGGGATGTGCACGCCATGTCATCTGTGGAGCGAAGTTCATGCTCACAGGTCCTACAGCAATTTGAGTCACTATTTCAACCTGGCTTCGGGACGTTCAAAGGTAACAAAGTAGTGATAGGCATTACCCCGGACGCCAGACCAGTGCACCACAAAGCCAAAGCTGTGCCGTATGTGATGCGGGAGAAAATTGAGAGCGAGTTGGACTGGTTGCTGAGAGAGGGCATCATCTCGCCCGTTGAATTCAGCGACTGGGTAAGCCCCATCGTTCCCGTCCTAAAAGCGGATGGCTCGATCAGGATCTGTGGCAACTACAAGGCCACTATCAACCGGGTGTCCCTACAAGACCAATACCCACTCCCGAGAGCGGAGGACCTCTTTGCCACGCAGGCAGGCGACAAGCTGTTCACCAAGTTGGACCTCACTTCAGTCTACATGACCCAAGAACTGGCCGACGAATCTAAACTACTGACCACCATCACCAGGCACAAGGGACTGTTTATTTACAACAGGTGTCCATTTGGCATTCGATCAGCGGCCGTGATTTTTCAAAGAAACATGGAAAGCCTGCTCAAATTCATTCTTGGAACAATCGTATTTCAGGGCGACATCCTCATCACCGGTCGTGACACCGAGGAACACCTCCACAACCTGGAGGAGGTGCTACGCCGACTGGACCGGGTAGGCCTGTGACTCAAGAAGTCTAAGTGTGTGTTTTTGGCTCCCAAGGTCAAGTTTCTGGGCAGGAGGGTTGTTACAGATGGGATTCGGCCTACCGAATCCAAAACGGAGGCGATTTGACAAGCGCCCAGGCCCTGCAACACATCAGAGTTGCGTTCATTTCTGGGACTCTTGAACTATTTCGGGAACTTTCTGCTGAACTTAAGCACATTGTTGGAACCGCTGCACGTGCTCCTGCGTAAGGGTTGTCATTGGTTTTCGGGGGACTGTCAGGAACGGGCTTTCAATCGGGCGCGGAACCTACTTTGTTCAAATAAGTTGTTGACCCTGTACAACCCCGTAAAAAATTGGTTCTGACATGTGATGCATCATCCTATGGGATTGGGTGCGTGTTGCAGCAGGGTAACGCTGAGGGCCAACTACAACCTGTGGCTTATGCCTCCAGGTCACTCTCTCAAGCTGAACGGGGATATGGGATGATTGAGAAGGAAGCACTCGCATGTGTCTATGGGGTGAAAAAGATGCATCAGTACCTTTTTGGTAGGAGGTTCGAATTAGAAACGGACCACAAGCCGTTAACATCCCTGTTGTCAGACAGCAAGGCTGTCAATGCCAATGCGTCAGCTAGCATACAGCGATGGGCTCTCACGCTTGCTGCGTATGACTACACCATCTGGCACCGACCCGGCACCGAAAATTGCGCTGACGCACTCAGCAGGCTTCCACTGGCCACCACTGAGGGGGAATCGGAGCAAAGCGCTGAGATGGTCATTTTTGTCGATGTCTTTGACAGCGCAGGGTCCCCCATCACAGCCCGCCAGATCAAAATCTGGACCAACAGAGATCCCCTCCTAGCCTTGATTAAGAAATGTGTCCTGACTGGGGATTGGGCGCCCACACACGGAGCATGCCCTGAGGAGGTCAGACCGTTTCACAGACGGATGGATGAGCTCTCCATCCAAGCCGACTGCCTACTATGGGGCAGCCAAGTAGTCATGCCCCAGAGGGGCAGGGAAGCATTCATCAGGGAACTCCACAGCGAGCACCCAGGCATCGTGCTGATGAAGGCCATTGCCCGGTCACATGTGTGGTGGCCGGGAATTGATTCAGACCTGGAACACTGTGTTCGCAGGTGCACAATGTGTGCCCAGCTAGGTAATGCCGCCAGGGAGGCCCCGCTCAGCCCGTGGCCCTGGCCCATCAGGCCATGGTCACATATTCATGTAGACTGCGCGGGCCTGTTCATGGGAAAAATGTTTCTCATTGTGGGGGGGTTAATGCGTACTCGAAATGGATCGGGTGCATCATTTTGAATTCGTGCACGACATCCACCACTGTGGAGAGTCTGCGCGCGGTCTTTGCGACCCACGGCTTGCCGGACATCCTTGTTAGCGATAATGGCCCATGTTTCACAAGCTACGAATTCCAGGAGCTCATGTCGGGTAATGGCATTAACCATGTCAGGACAGCACCATTCAAGCTGGCCTCCAATGGCCAGGCGGAACGTGTGGTCCAAATCATAAGGCAAGGCACGCTCCGGACTCAAGGACCCTCCCTTCAATGCTGCCTATCATGCCTCCTGCTGGCCTATAGGTCCTGACCGCACTCGCTATTTGGGGGTCCCGCCCATGGAACTACTCATGAAACGAACACTCAAAACTCGACTGTCCCTCATTCATCCAATCCTGTCCGACATTGTTGAGGGCAAGCGCCAGTCCCAAAACGAGTACCATGACCGAAATTCAAGGGGGAGATGTATAGAAATTGATGACCCCGTATTTGTTCTCAATCACGCTTTGGGGCCCAACTGGCTTGAGGGTACTGTAATAGACAAAGAGTAGGGTCATAGTGATTAAACTTAACAATGAGCAGATATGCCGCAAGCATCTGGACCAAGTAAAAAAAAGGTTCAGCATGGACACTGAGGAACCTGAGGAAGATCATGAGATGGTATTCACACCACCGCCAGTGAACGAGCAACAAGAACATTCAGCAGCATGCACAGTCCCTGCGGTCAGCCCGGACAGGCCGGAATCACCACCGGTGACAGACACTCACGCCAAGGCTCAACAACCAGAGCCCCAACTGCGGCGCTCCACGAGAGAGCGCAGACCACCCGAGAGACTTAACCAATGATCCCAATAAGATTTTGAGGGGGAGGTGATGTCATGTATGTAACCTTTAAGTAACAACACTGAAATACTGTATATATGTAAGAAATGCACACCTTGACCACAGGGGGTGAACTTGTGCGAGACACTCCTCACCTGGTCACCCAGGTATATAAAGGGAGGTCCCATGCAGGGTCATCACTTCTTGGTTCTGTAAATAAAGGTTCAGGCCATGGAGTGACCTTGTCCATAGAATGTACCTCGTGTGGATTTGTGGTATTGTGTAAGGACTTTACAGGTGCTGTGCAGTTCACAAATGAATGTATCTCTGCCTTTCTTGGGCAAGACCACGCGATTGCCTCACAACAGGCAGTCCGCCTGCAGGGACATTTCAGCTTTGCACCTGTGGAACGGCTTAATTGCCTCCTGCATCTCTGCTGGGACGCTGGACCAGCTCCCATGGAGGACACAGTTTTTTTACCAAGGATAGTAAAGGATCCTGGCTGGTCCAGGTCCTGATCTGGCGGGCCGTAATGGGGGACTTTTTGTTTTTGAATGCATCCATTACCATGAGCAAGTCCATTGGCTGTGTCCTTTCCACCCCGGTGGTGGGCAATGGCAGCCGACTGAGAGCATCTGCGCAGTTCTCTGTGCCCGGTCTGTGGCGGATTACATAGTTGTACGCCGACAGCGTGAGCGCCCAACTTTGGATGCGGACAGAGGCATTGGTGTTAATCCCTTTGCTCTCAGAGAACAGCGATATGAGCGGCTTTGGTCAGTTTCAAGCTCAAACTTGAGGCCAAATAAGTGCATTTTCTTTACCCCGTAAACACATGCCAGAGCCTCTTTTTCAATCATGCTGTAGGCCCTTTGGCCTTGGACAAACTCCTGGATCTATAAGCGATCGGTTGCAAAATCCCTGATTCGTTAGCCTGTTGTAACACACACCCGACCCCGTATGACAACGCATCGCACTAATCTTTTACAAGGGTCATACAGGACAAGCAGTTTGTTTGAACACAACAGATTTCTGGCTTTCTTAAAGGCAGCCTCTTGTGAATTCCCCCATACCCAGTCGTCTCCCTTGCGCAGGTTCTAGCAGAGTGCTTAACCCAGGTAGGAAATTGCCGAAATAGTTAAGGAGTCCCAGGAACGACCGCAGCTCCGTCACATTCTGTGGTCTCGGCACATTCTTGATGGCCTCCGTCTTGGCGTCGGTGGGTCTGATACCGTCTGCTGCGATTCTTCTTCCCAAGAACTCGACCTCCTGCGCCAGGAAAACACACTTCGAGCGTTTCAACCTGAGCCCCACGCGATCCAACCGACTTAGAACCTCTTCCAGATTCTTCAAGTGCTCAATGGTGTCTCGACCTGTAACCAGTATGTCATCCTGGAAAACCACGGTGCAAGGAACCGATTTAGCGGGCTCTCCATGTTCCGTTGGAAGATTGCCACGGCTGACTGAATCCCAAACGGGCATCTGTTATAGATGAACAGACCTTTGTGTGTGTTGATGCAGGTGAGGTCTTTCAAAGACTCCTCCAGCTCCTGCGTCATGTAGGCCGAGGTCAGGTCCAGCTTGGTGAACGTCTTCCCTCCAGCCAGGGTCGCAAATAGGTCGTCTGCCTTGGGTAGCGGGTACTGGTCCTGTAGCGAAAACGGTTAATCGTTACTTTATAGTCACCACAAATTCTGACTGTGCCGTCCTCTTTAAGTACTGGGACAATCGGACTAGCCCATTCGTTGAATTCCACTGGCGCGATGATGCCTTCTTGCTGCAGCCTGTCCAGCTCAATTTCCACTTTCTCACGCATCATATATGGTACCGCCCGTGCCTTGTGGTGGATGGGCCGCGCACCGGGAACCAAATGGATTTGCACTTTCACCCCCGAGAAGCTTCCAATGCCTGGCTCAACAACGATGGAAACCTGCTCAGAATCTGGGCACATGAGGTGTCGTCAACGGGTGAAAGCGCTCGGATGTCGTCCCAGTTCCAGCGGATTTTTCCCAGCCAGCTTCTGCAAAACAATGTGGGGCCATCTCCTGGCACAATCCAGAGTGGGAGTTCGTGTACTGCTCCATCATAGGAGACTTTGACTTCTGCACTGCCAATTACAGGGATTAGTTCCTTGGTGTAAGTCCTTAGCTTAGTGTGAATGGGGCTGAGTTTAGGCCTGTGTGCCTTGTCGAAGGCCTTTTTACTCATTATGGACTGACTCTCACCGGTGTCCAGTTCCATAGAAACTGGAATTCCGTTCAGTTCAAACATAGAAACATAGAAACATAGAAAATAGGTGCAGGAGTAGGCCATTCGGCCCTTTGAACCTGCACCACCATTCAATAAGATCATGGCTGATCATTCACCTCAGTATCCCTTTCCTGCTTTCTCTCCATACCCCTTGATCCCTTTAGCCGCAAGGTCCATAACTAACTCCCTCTTGAATATATTTAACGAACTGGCCTCAACAACTTTCTGCAGTAGAGAATTTCACAGGTTAACAATTCTCTGAGTGAAGAAGTTTCTCCTCATCTCAGTCCTAAATTGCTTACTCCTTATCCTTAGACTGTGACCCCTGGTTCTGGACTTCCCCAGTATCGGGAACATTCTTCCTGCCTCTAACTGTCCAATCCTGTCAAAATTTTATATGTTTCTATGAGTTCCCCTCTCATTCTTCTAAACTCCAGTGAATACAGGCCCAGTCATCCAGTCTCTCCTCATATATCAGTTCTGACATCCCGGGAATCAGTCTGGTGAACCTTCGCTGCACTCCCTCAATAGCAAGAACAGCCTTCCTCAGATTAGGAGACCAAAATTGAACACAATATTCCAGGTGAGGCCTCACCAAGGCCCTGTACAACTGCAGTAAGAACTCCCTACTCCTATACTCCTGTACTCAAATCTCCTAGCTGATATGTCCTTACTATACACGAGGCCCATACTTGCGAGAAGGTCACTCTGTGACCAGTTACCTTTATTACCAAGACCTCGAGTGATGAAGGTGGGTGGAGCTTCCCCTTTTATACCTGAAAGTCCAGGTTAGGAGTGTCTCCCACAAGTTCACCCCCTAGTGGTCAATGTTCTCAAGGTGTACAACTTAGGTCAGCTGATACATGGGTTACAATGATAGTTGAATACATGACATCACCTCCCCCCCAAAGTCTTATTGGGATCACAGGTTAAGTCTCTCTGGTAGTTTACGCTCCCTTGTAGAGCGCCTGAGTTGGGGCTCCAGTTGTTGGGCGCTGGCCTGAGTGTCTGCTGTTTGCGGTGCCTCAGGCCTGTCCGGACTGCCCACAGTGACTGGGCTCTCCTCCACTTGGTTCCGGTGTTCGGTCACCTGTGGAGGAGTAAACTCTACGTCGTGTTCTTCCTCTGCTTCTTCTATGGGGTTGCTGAACCTCCTTTTAGTTTGATCCATGTGTTTGCGGGAGATTTGTCCATTGGTAAGTTTAATTACCAAAACCCTATCCCCCTCTTTGGTAATCATAGTGCCTGCAAGCCATTTGGGCCCTGCAGCGTAATTAAGGACAAAAACAGGGTCATTGACATCAATACATCGCGTCCTCGCATTCCTGTCATGGTGGTCACATTGTGACTGACGCCTGCTCTCAACAATTTCTTTCATAGTAGGGTGTATAAGGGATAACCTGGTTTTGAGCATCCTTTTCATTAGCAGCTCTGCAGGTGGAACCCTTGTGAGTGAGTGTGGTCGGGATCTATTGGCCAACAGGAGGCATGATAAGCGGCTTTGTAGGGAACCCCCTTGGATTCTGAGCATCCCATGTTTGATTATCTGCACTGCTCGTTCCACCTGACCGTTTGAGGCCGGCTTGAACGGTGCCGTTCTGACATGGTTGATTCCATTGACTGCCATGAAGTCCTGCATGGCCATGGTCGCTGACCAAGACATCCGGTAGACCATGGGCGGCGAACATTTCTACCGTGGCAGAGGATGTGCTTGAATTTAAAATGGCACACTCAATCCATTTGGAGTAGGCGTCTACTACAACCAAAAACATTTTTCCCATGAAAGGACCTGCGTAGTCCACATGGATGCGTGACCATGGCTTGCCGGCCAGGACCAGGGGCTAAGGGGGGCTTCCCTAGTTGCGTTGCCAGCTGAGCACACGTGTTGCACCTGCGAACACAAAGTTCCAGGTCTGCATCTAGCCCTGGTCATCAAACGTGTGACCTGGCAGTTGCCTTCATCATGACAATGCCCGGGTGCTCATTGTGAAGTTCTCTGATAAACACCTCTCTGCCCTTCTGGGGCATGACTACTCGGTTTCCCCACCGTAGGCAATCGGCCTGAATCGAGAGTTCATCCTTGCGCCTATGAAATGGTTTGAATTCCTCAGGGCATGCCCCATTCGTGGCTGCCCAGTCCCCATTCAGGACACATTTCTTAACTAAAGACAGTAGCGGGTCTTTATTTGTCCAGACTTTAATCTGACGGGCTGTCACAGGTGAGCCATTGCTTTCGAAAGTTTCAACAGCCATGGCCATCTCAGCATCATGCTCAGTTGCCCCCTCAGTGGTGGCTAGTGGGAGCCTGCTGAGTGCATCGGCACAGTTTTCAGTACCCGGTTTGTGCCGAATTGTGTAGTCATACACAGCTAACGTAAGTGCCCACCTCGGTATGCGGGCCGACGCATTCTCAGTTATTGCCTTGTTGTCGGCCAAAAGAGATGTTAGGGGTTTGTGATCTGTCTCCAGTTCAAATTTCCTGCCAAACAGGTACTGGTGCATTTTTTTTACTGCATATACACATGTTAGCGCTTCCTTTTCTACCATCCTGTAGCCCCTTTCTGCCTGGGACAGACTTCTGGAGGCATAAGCTACCGGCTGTAACTGACCATTGGCATTCACATGCTGCAACACATACCCCATAGGATGACGCATCGCACGTTAAAACTAGTTTCTTACACGGGTCATATAACGTTAACAGTTTGTTGGACCATAACAAATTGCGTGCTCTATCAAAAGCCCTTTCCTGGCTGACCCCCAAGACCCAATCGCGACCTTTGCGTAGGAGCACGTGTAGCAGCTCTAACAGCGTGCTCAATTTGGGAAGAAAGTTACCAAAATAGTTCAGGAGTCCCAGGAACGAACGCAGCTCCGTTCTGGGTGCTCTCTGGATCGCCTCCGTTTTGGATGCAGTAGGTCTGTTCCCGTCTGCTGCTACCCTCATCCCCAGGAATTCTACCTCTGGAGCTAAGAAGATGCACTTCACCTTTTTCAGTCGCAGACCTACCCGGTCCAGTCTGCGTAGCACCTCCTCCAGGTTGCGGAGGTGTTCTTCGGTATCGCGACCCGTGATGAGGATGTCGTTTTGTAAAACCACCGTCCTTGGAATCGATTTGAGCAGGTTTTCCATATTTTGCTGAAAGATTGCGGCAGCCGAACGAATCCCGAATGGACATTTGTTATACTCAAACAATCCCTTGTGTGTCGTGATGGTGGCCAGCTTCTTCGACTCACTCGCCAGCTCCTGGGTCATGCAAACTGAGGTCAGGTCCAATTTTGGAAAATGTTTGCCACCGGATAGCGTCGCAAATAGGTCCTTCGCTCTCAGTAGCAGGTACTGGGTACTGGTCTTGGAGTGACACCCGATTGATGGTGGACTTGTAATCGCCACATATCCTGACCGATCCATCCGCCTTGAGCACCGGCACGATCGGGCTCGCCCAGTCACTGAATTCGACTGGCGAGATGATGCCTTCCCTCAGCAGGCGGCTCAATTTGCATTCTATCTTTTTCCGCATCATGTACGGCACCGCTCTGGCCTTGTGGTGTACTGGCCTGGCGTCCGGATTTATGTGAATCACTACCTTGGCCCCCATGAAAGTGCCGATGCTGGGTTGAAATAATGAGTCAAATTTGTCCAGGACCTGTGAGCATGATACTCGCTCCACAGAAGAAATTGCACTGACATCGCCCCATTTCCAGTTCATGACAGCCATCCAACTCCTTCCCAGTAGTGCGGGACTGTCCCCCGGGACAATCCAGAGTGGCAATCTGTTCTCCGAATCTTTGTGGGTCACAACTACCGTGGCGCTGCCTACAAACCGGAATGATCTCCTTTGCATATGTCCGTAGCAGTGCATCAATCGGCAATAATTTTGGCCTCCTGGCCTTGGACACCCACAATCTTTCGAACTGTTTGATACTCATCAGGGACTGGCTGGCCCCCCTGTCTAGCTCCATTAATACTGGGATGCCATTGAGGAGCATTTCATCATTATCTGTGGCGTCCTGGTATATGAACTGTATATGTGCTCCACATGAACTCGCTGAACTTCAGTTTCCGGCGATTTCCCCCAGCATTCATTTGGGCTCGTAGGGCTTACATCGGGCCCATCCTCCTCGTACATCAACCTGGGTGCAGGCTTCCTGCACATACGCGCCAAGTGACCGCTGACATTGCAGTTTCTGCAGGTATATTGCTGATACATGCAAGCTCTGGCTGGGTGTTTGCCTCCACACCTCCAGCATGAGCTGGAGGCCCCGTTATTGGAAACAAAAGCTCCATTACCAGTCGATCGTCTCTGACTGTCTCTGTAACTGTCCTTAAGCGCACCATTAACAGGTGTTGATGGCTCCATTACTGGCCGCATTGTCCATTGCGATGGCATAAATCGGCGTTCAGCTAGCCATTGTCTCTGTTGAATTCCCCCTTTGAGTTCGACTGCATGCTGGGGCATGTCCGATTGCCCTTGACTGCCTAGAGAACTGTGTGTCGCGTTAACAATGTTGACTCCCTGGTCGTTTGCCGCATTTGAGCCAAGATTGTTGCCATAAATCATTCTGGTCTCTTCCTCCCCTGAGATAAATGTCTGGACTATCATAGCCACCGCTTCCAAGGTCAAGTCTTTGGTCTCAATCAGTTTCCTGAAACTCCAGCATGCCCGATGCCCTCAATAAAAAAGTCTCGCAGCATCTCCGCTCTGCATGCATCTGGGAACTTACATAGGCTCGCCAGTCGCCGGAGATCTGCCACGAAGACAGAAACGCTTTGCCCTTCTCGCCGCCGGTGCATGTAAAACCAATGTCTCGCCATGTGCATGCTGCTCGCCAGTTTAAGGTGTTCCCCGATTAACTTACTGAGCTCTTCGAACGTCTTGTCTGCCGGCTTCTCTGGCGCTAGAAGGTCCTTCATCAGGGAGTACGTTCTGGTTCCAAAGTCAGGAGATGAGCCCTGCGTTTGTCGGCCAAATCCTGTCCCAACTATTCCTTAGTGACAAAACTTTGCTGTAGTCTCGCAATAAAGTCGTCCCAATCATCACCAACACAGTACCTCTCTTCTGTGCTGCTAGTGGCCATGCTTGCGTGGTTTAAATCCCAGTTTCTCGTCGCCAATAATATGTCCTTACTATACAGTATAAATGCACACGAGGCCCATACTTGAGAGAAGATCACTCTGTGACCAGTTACCTTTATTACCAAGACCTCAAGAGACAGACGGTGGGTGGAGCTTCCCCTTTTATAACGGAAAGTCCAGGTTAGGAATGTCTCCCACAAGTTCGACCCTGTGGTCAATGTTCTCAAGGTGTACAACTTAGGTCAGCAAATGACAGTTGAATACATGGCACAGAGTAAAGAAGTTTCGGCCAGTACTGTGCACAAAGGAACGTTGTTTTCGAGCAGGAATATACATGGCAGAACGTACACGCCGGCTGCTGCTGCCCGACCTCAGATGACCCAGAGTCCACCATCATTCGTTAATGCGAGGCAGTTAACACTTTGTTGGTGCTGTGGAGGTGATCATTAGCCCAATCAATGCCGCTTCAAGCTCTATGCGTGCTACGGTTGCAGAACAATGGGACACCTCCAGCGAATGTGCAGGCGAGCTGCAAACCCTGCAAACCACCAAGTTGCAGAGGAAGATCGATCCACTGTGGATCAGGCTGAATTGGAGACTCGTACCGGGGAAGCAGAAGGGTACGGGGTACATACATTCACCACGAAATGTCCAATAATGTTGAAAGTTGAAAGAAAAATGGCATGTTGGCCTTCATAGCTAGTGTCATGTATTCAACTATCATTGTAACCCATGTATAAGCTGACCTAAGTTGTACACCTTGGGAACATTGACCACAAGGGGTGAACTTGTGGGAGACACTCCTAACCTGAACTTTCAGGTATAAAAGGGGAAGCTCCACCCACTTCATCACTCGGGGTCTTGGTAATAAAAGTAACTGGTAACAGAATGACCTTCTCTCAAGTGTGGGCCTCGTGTGCATCAATACTGTATAGTAAGGACATATCATTGGCGACGAGAAACTGGGATTTAACCAATGCGAGCATGGCCATTAGCAGCACAGAAGAGAGGTACTGTGTTGGTGATGATTGGGACAACTTTATTGAGAGACTACAGCAAAGTTTTGTCACTAAGGAATGGTTGGGACAGGATTCGGCTGACAAACGCAGGGCTCATCTCCTGACGGTTTGTGGATCCAGAACGTACTCCCTGATGAAGGACCTTCTAGAGCCAGAGAAGCCGGCGGACAAGACGTTCGAAGAGCTCAGTAAGTTGATCAGGGAACACCTTAAACCGGCGAGCAGCATGCACATGGCGAGACACTGGTTTTATACGGACCGGCGACGAGAAGGACAAAGCGCTCTAGACTTCGTGGCAGATCTCCGGCGACTGGTGAGCCTATGTAAGTTCCCAGATGCATGCAGAGCGGAGATGCTGTGAGACTTTTTTATTGAGGGCATCGGGCACGCTGGGGTTTTCAGGAAACTGATTGAGACCAAAGACTTGACCTTGGAAGTGGCGGCTATGATAGTCCAGACATTTATCTCAGGGGAGGAAGAGACCAGAATGATTTATGGCAACAATCTTGGCTCAAATGCGGCAAACGACCAGGGAGTCAACATTGTTAACGCGGCACACAGTTCTCTAGGCAGACAAGGGCAATCGGACATGCCCCAGCATGCAGTCGAACCCAAATGAGGAATTAAACAGAGACAATAGCTAGCTGAACGGCAATTCATGCCATCGCAATGGACAATGCGGCCAATAATGGGGCCATCAACACCAGTTAATGGTGTGCTTAAGAGACAGTCAGAGACGATCGACTGGTAATGGACCTCTTGTTTCCAACAATGGGACCTCCAGCTCATGCTGGAGGTGTGGAGGCAAACACCCAGCCAGAGCTTGCACGTATCAGCAATATACCTGCAGAAACTGCAACATCAGCAGTCACTTGGCGCGTATGTGCAGGAAGCCTGCAGCCAGGTTGATGTATGAGGAGGAAGGGCCCGATGTAAGCCCTACGAGGCCAAATGAATACTGGGGGAAATCGCTGGAAGCTGAAGTTCAGCGAGTTCATGTGGAGCACATATACAGTTCATATACTACGACGCCACCGATAATGATGAAAGTGCTCCTCAATGGCATCCCAGTACTAATGGAGCTGGACACGGGGGCTAGCCAGTCCCTGATGAGTATCAAACAGTTCGAAAGGTTGTGGTTGTCCAAGGCCAGGAGGCCAAAATTATTGCCGATTGACGCACTACTACGGACATATGCAAAGGAGATCATTCCGGTGCTAGGCAGCCCCACGGTAGTCGTGACCCACAAAGATTCGGAGAACAGGTTAACACTCTGGATTGTCCCGGGGGACGGTCCCGCACTACTGGGGAGGAGTTGGCTTGCTGTCATGACCTGGAAATGGGGCGATGTCAATGCAATTTCTTCTGTGGAGCGAGTATCATGCTCACAGGTCCTGGACAAGTTTGACTCAATATTTCAACCCGGCATCGGCACTTTCATGGGAACCAAGGTAGTGATTCACATAAACCCGGACGCCAGGCCAGTACACCACAAGGCCAGAGCGGTGCCGTACGTGATGCGGGAAAAGATAGAATGCGAATTGAACCGCCTGCTGAGGGAAGGCATCATCTCGCCAGTCTAATTCAGTGACTGGGCGAGCCCGATCGTGCCGGTGCTCAAGGCGGATGGGTCGGTCAGGATATGTGGCGATTACAAAGCCACCATAAATTGGGTGTCACCTCAAGACCAGTACCCGCTACCGAGAGCGGAGGACCTCTTTGCGACGCTATCCTGTGGCAAACATTTTTCAAATTTGGACGTGACCTCAGCTTACATGACCCAGGAGTTGGTGAGTGAGTCGAAGAAGCTGACCACCATCACGACACACAAGGGGTTGTTTGAGTATAACAGATATCCGTTCGGGATTCGTTCGGCTGCCGCAATCTTTCAGCGAAATATGGAAAGCCACCTCAAGTCGATTCCAAGGACGGTGGTTTTTCAAGACGACATCCTCATCACGGGTCACGATACTGAAGAACACCTCCGCAACCTGGAGGAGGTGCTCCGCAGACTGGACCGGGTAGGGCTGCGACTGAAAAAGGCGAAGTGCATCTTCTTAGCTCCAGAGTTAGAATTCCTGGGGAGGAGGGTAGCAGCAGACGGGACCAGACCTACTGCGTCCAAAACGGAAGCGATCCAGAGAGCACCCAGACCCCGTAACACGACGGAGCTGCGTTCGTTCCTGGGGCTCCTGAACTATTTTGGCAACTTTCTTCCCAAATTGAGCACGCTGTTAGAGCCGCTACACGTGCTCCTACGCAAAAGTCACGATTGGGTCTGGGGGGACAGCCAGGAAAGGGCTTTTGATAAAGCACGCAATTTGTTATGCTCCAACAAACTGTTATATGACCCGTGTAAGAAACTAGTTTTAACGTGCGATGCATCGTCCTATGGGATATGGTGTGTGTTGCATGTGAATGCCAATGGTCAGTTACAGCCGATAGCTTATGCCTCCAGAAGTCTGTCCCAGGCAGAAAGGGGCTACGGGATGGTAGAAAAGGAAGCGCTAGCATGTGTATATGCAGTAAAAAAAATGCTCCAGTACCTGTTTGGCAGGAAATTTGAGCTGGAGACAGATCACAAGCCCCTAACGTCCCTGTTGGTCGACAACAAGGCCATAAATGCGAATGCATCGGCCCGCATACAGAGGTGGGCACTTATGTTAGCCGCCTATGACTACACAATTCGGCACAGACCGGGCACTGAAAATTGTGCCGATGCACTCAGCAAGCTACCTCTAGCCACCACTGAGGGGGCAGCTGAGAATGATGCTGAGATGGTCATGGCTGTTGAAGCTATCGAAAGCGATGGCTCACCTGTGACAGCCTGTCAGATTAAAGTCTGGACAAATAAAGACCCGCTATTGTCTTTAGTTAAGAAATGTGTCCTGAATGGAGACTGGACAGCCATGTACGGGGCATGCCCTGAGGAGTTTAAACCATTTCATAGGCGCAAGAATGAACTCTCGATTCAGGCCGATTGCCTACTGTAGTCATGCCCCAGAAGGACACAGACGTTTTTATCAGAGAACTTCACAATGAGCACCCGGGAATTGTCATGATGAAGGCAATTGCCAGGTCACACGTTTGATGGCCAGGGCTAGATGCAGACCTGGAACTTTGTGTTCGCAGTTGCAACACGTGTGCTCAGCTGGGCAACGTACCCAGGGAAGCCCCCCTTAGCCCCTGGTTCTGGCCCGCCAAGCCATGGTCACGCATCCATGTGGACTATGCAGGTCCTTTCATGGGAAAAATGTTTTTGGTTGTAGTAGACGCCTACTCCAAATGGATTGAGTGTGCCATTTTAAATTCAAGCATATCCTCTGCCACGGTAGAAAATCTACGGGCAATGTTCACCGCCCATGGTCTGCCGGACATCTTGGTCAGCGACAATGGCCCGTGCTTCACAAGCACTGAATTCCAGGATTTCATGGCAGGCAATGGAATCAACCATGTCAGAACGGCACCGTTCAAGCCGGCCTCAAACGGCCAGGCGGAACGAGCATTGCAGATAATCAAACATGGGATGCTCAGAACCAAGGGAGTTCCCTACAAAGCCGCTTATCACGCCTCCTGTTGGCCAATAGATCCCGACGATACTCACTCACAGGGGTTCCATCTGCAGAGCTGCTAATGAAAAGGACGCTCAAAACCAGGTTATCCCTTATACACCCTACTATGAAAGAAAGTGTTGAGAGCAGGCGTCAGTCACAATGTGACTACCATGACAGGAATGCAAGGACGCGATGTATTGATGTCAATGACCCTGTTTTTGTTCTTAATTACGCTGCAGGGCCCAAATGGCTTGCAGGCACTGTGATTGCCAAAGAGGGGAATAGGATTTTGGTAATTAAACTTACCAATGGACAAATCTCCCGCAAACACGTGGATCAAACTAAAAGGAGGTTCAGCAACCCCATAGAAGAAGCAGAGGAAAAACACGACGTAGAGTTCACTCCACCACAGGTGACCGAACACCGGAACCAAGTGGAGGAGAGCCCAGTCACTGTGGGCAGTCCGGACAGGCCTGAGGCACCGCAAACAGCAGACACTCAGGCCAGTGCCCAACAACCGGAGCCCCAACTCAGGCGCTCTACAAGGGAGCGTAAACCACCAGAGAGACTTAACCTGTGATCCCAATAAGACTTTGGGGGGGAGGTGATGTCATGTATTCAACTATCATTGTAACCCATGTATTAGCTGACCTAAGGTGTACACCTTGATAACATTGACCACAGGGGGAGAACTTGTGGGTGACACTCCTAACCTGGACTTTTTGGTATAAAAGGGGAAGCTCCACCCACCGCCTGTCTCTTGAGGTCTTGGTAATAAAGGTAACTGGTCACAGAGTGATCTTCTCTCAAGTATGGGCCTCGTGTGCATTTATACTGTATAGTAAGGACATATTACTCTGCGAAATCTGCGTGGTGTTGTCGCTGGTGGACATAAATGTCTGGGCTATCGTTATGGCTTTACTTAGATTCGGAGTTTCAACAGTCAACAGTTTGCGAAGGATTACCTCATGGCCAATGCCCAGTACAAAAAAGTCTCTAAGCATTTGTTCTAGGAATCCCTCAAATTCGCAATGTCCTGCGGGGCGCCTTAGTTCAGCAAAATAGCTCGCCACTTCCTGGTCCTCCGACCGTTGACACGTGTAGAACCGATATCTCGTCATCAAAACGCTTTCCTTAGAATTTAGGTGCTCCCGGACCAGCGTACACAATTCTTCAAAGGATTTAGCTGTTGGTTTTGCCGGAGCTAGGAGATTCTTCATGAGGCCATAGGTTGTTGCCCCACAGTTAGGTGGATCACCCTTCGTTTGGCAGCGTTCTCGTCCCCTTCCAGCTCATTGGCCACAAAGTATTGGTCGAGTCTCTGCACGAAGGCCTCCCAATTGTCCCCTTCTGAGAACTTCCCCAGGATACCAACTGTTCTGCGGTTGTTCATTACCTCGTCGTCAATTGATATGTTCATAATAAAGGAAGAAACTGAGTACTATGTACAATGAGCAAGTGTGACCTTAGCTCCTTTAATAAGACTCTAGAGTGCAGGTACCTCGTGGGTGGCCTGCTTATATACCGGGCTCCCAAGGGATGCTGGGATCCCTTGGGACTCCAACAGATAAGCCCTCTGCTGGTAGTGTAATACAGGTTACAAGGGGTTAAATACATAACACTACCAATCCCAATTTTGCGCCCATGAACCTTCATTAACAACTAGTAACAATACATAGATTCATGCTGCAACGGAGAGTTATCTTCAGCAACCCGTACTTTTACTCATGTCAAGCATGACATAACTTGAGCAGAATTTTCAGAACAGGTTACCCTGGTTATTCCTGGAAATGAGCCTCCCTCCCAACTGAGAGTGAAAACGCCCTTTAACGTTGAACCATTGCAGGATGGTGTGAGGTTATCTTTACTTAATATCATGTCTCACCTATTCTATTAGGTTATTAATACAAATTAAACATTGTTTCAAAACTTAAATCTACAATTAAATTTGAATAGAAAGTTTTATATATTTGATCTTCACTCTGCCTATCTTAATATATTTCTGCCTCGAGGCTAAATTACATGAGCACATTGTAGATTTGTGTTGCGTGAATCATATTATGAGGTGGTAAGACGGCAATATAAAAATGTTTTTAAACTGTAAATCTGAAGCAAAAGTAGAACATGCTGGAAAGGTTCAGTGGGTTTCTTAGCATCTATGGAGAGAACAAAGTCAACGTTTCAAACAACCCTTCATCAGAACTGGAAAAACTGCAGATGAGCAGATTTAAAAATGAGCAGAGCAAAAGAAAGGAAACGAGAGAAACACACACATAGGATAGAAAAACTGGAATGGCTTGTAAAGTGCTTGAAAGGAAATCAGGAGATGGGTAAAAGACTTCTTTATAGGTTATTCTCGGGATGCCAGTGTCGCTGGCAAAGCTAATAGTTAATGCTCACCCCGAGTTGCCCTGAGAAGGTGGTGGTAACTGTGTGGTTTGCTCCGTTATTTCGGAGGGCGTTTAAGAGTCGGTGTGGGGCTGGACTCACATGTAGGTCAGGCCGGTTAAACACACGTTTCTTTCCCTAAAAAAGACATGAGTGAACCAGGTGGGATTTTACAACAACCCGACAGCTTCGGGTTATTTTTCTTTACTTGATCCCAGCTTTTTATTTCCAGATTTTAAAATCTCTCAAACTGGGGTGGGATTTGAACTCACGTTCGACTGGACTATTGGTCTAGTAATTGATCGCAAGCGGTATTAGCAGGAGCTGATAAGTAGAAGAATACTGAAACAAATGAAAGGCATTTAAGAGACATGGAGGACGTATAACTCGCTGCGACAGTGGGGGAGACAGGTCTGAAGTAAAAACAGGAGGGGCTGTCAAGCGATTGTGAAATAGAGATTCAGTAAGGATACACCTGGCGAGGAGGAGAAAGGAAGTTAAGATGAAATTCAGGACAACGTATTAACAAAGGAAGCTGCTAGGTGCTGCCCATATTTACATATTCTGATTGATTCATATTCCATTTTCATATTTTCCAGTATATCTATTTGTTTAGTTCTGTATTGCGTGATGCTATGATATCATAACAACAGTTACATAGATGCAATGATTTTAAAGAGGAAATTACCTAGCCTTTTTTAAATAAACTTATATTTTACATTTATTTTCCTGATATTGTCCCTGACACATAGACCTGGAGTTTCCACCGGGTGCGCAATCGACACATTGCCTCCCAAACACACCCGACACCATGCAAATAGAATCCAAAGAAATAGGAGCAGGAGTAGGCCATTCGCCCCTCGAGCCTGCTCCGCCATTCAATAAGATCATGGCTGGTCCGATCCTGGATTCAGCTCCACTTCCCTGCCCACTCCCCATAACCCTTTATTCCCTTATCGCTCGAAAATCTGTCTATCCCCATCTTAAATATATTCAATGACCCAGCCTCCACAGCTCTTTGGGACAGAGAATTCCATCGATTTACGCCCCTCTGAGAGAAGAAATGTCTCCTCATCTCACTTCTAAATGGGCGACCCTGTAAGGGGGGAGTATGTTTGGGGTGTGTTGTGGTCTCTATGAGAGGGTCAGGTTCCCTTCTGACCAACTTGAGTGGTTTCGAATCGCTCCCCCTCCCTTGGGTTCTGTACTCTGGATTTATTTGGGGGGTGTGACAAAAGTGCAGAGGACATTGGTTTGATGCAAAGAACTTTGATACAGTCAAAGTAATACAAGCTTATTACTCTAGTTAGAAAATACACGGCCAAACTTACAATCACTTTAATAAAGAACAAGACAAGGAAAAGTACAAGGTCAAACTTATAATCACTCTAATAAAGTACCATACACTACACATTCAAAGGGGGTTGCAGTAAAATTATGCCACCACCTCCCAATATCTAATTCTAGCTAGGTTAGACTCCAGGGCAGGGACTTATGCTTACCAATCCTTTTGATAGTTAATGGTAGATGGTGATGTTCTTCCTTCCTTCGGGACTTCAAGACTTCGAGGCTGGAGAAGTTAGATTTACAACTGTCACTTTGGTTTCTCTCCTTGTCTTGATGAGGTAGTAGTGACCACCTCTCTCCCCCACTAACCTATTTTGAAAACAGGGGCAGTTATACAATTTCAGTGTTCTAATCTTGTCGCCCAATCTGTTCACAATCCTTTGTATAATTTTGGCAGGCTTGGTTCTTCTTTGTAATATTTTGTCAGGCTCATTAAAGTTGATATGTCTTGGGTGGGTTGATCTTCGAAAAACTGTTCCCTGATGGAAAAATTTGTTTGGTAATTGCAATGTCCTTTCGTGCTTAGTCTTTTGCATACAGGCTGGATTGGGCCTCTTTGTGATGTATATGCTGAAAATGGTTTGTCCAGACCCATGTTGATGGGATACTGTGATGGTAATGTCTCTTGTGGAGAAAGATTTCCAAATACTCATTCTTCCAGACAGGTTAACTCAGTCCTCACACCCAGACAGTTCCAATAACCAAGTGGGCTTCTTTTGTTCCCTCGGTCCGCCCACAGGCTTGAATTTGTCTTGTAAAAGTTCATAATTCTATTAAACTTCGTAGTTTCTTCCATAAGCACTTTAGAGTTCCAAATTTTTCGGTAGATAGTCTCAAATTAGATTTCCTTTCGAATGAGCCCAAACACAGTGGGGGGGCAGGGGTTCTGGTGAATTTTGCTCTCTGCAATCCCCCCTGTTGACACTCTACACTCCTTGAGTGTCAATCAAGGTAAGCAAAATTCCTGCTCCCGAGAGTCAACCTTCCCTGCATTTATACGAGCTAAACATTACCTTGCATCCTCCGTTGAAATGCAATGCAATATACAGGCGAATACAGTTATTACAATTCGGTTATAGCATAGAGTGGGTATGATGTCCCTCTTTTACTCGGTTTTCAAATTAAAATGATGGTATACAGTCATACACAACTTCAAGTAAAGTAAAATAAAAACACATAGTAACACATTCTCAAATCTCATAAAAGGTCCATAGTCAAACACGTTTTTGTTGTGTTTCTGTAAAACTGCACTCCCATGTTCCGCCACCAGGGAGCTCATCCCCTGAAGTCCCAAGGAATCCTACCATCCCTTGGGAGCACTGTATATAAGCCGGCCCCTAAGGCCTGATCCTCACTCTGGAGTGTCTTATTAAAGACTGATGTCACTGTTACTTTAACCTCCCTGTGTGCAGTCTCATCTGTGTTAGGAACACAATAACTGACGACGAGAATATGAATCCAACGCAAAGATGCAGCAAACTGTGGGCATCCTGGAGAAGTTCTCGGAGGGTGAGGATTGGGAAGCCTATGTCGAACGGCTAGACCAGTGCTTTGTAGCCAACGATCTGGACGGAGAAGGAAGCGCTGCAAAAAGGAGAGCGGTCCTCCTCACGGTCTGCGGGGCACCGACCTACAGCCTCATGAAGAATCTTCTGGCTCCGGTGAAACCCACAGATAAGTCATATGAGGAGCTGTGTACACTGGTTCGGGAGCATCTTAACCCAAGGGAGAGCGTGCTGATGGCGCGGTATCGGTTCTACACGTGCCAGTGATCTGAAGGTCAGGAAGTGGCGAGCTACGTCGCCGAGCTAAGGCGACTTGCAGGACAATGTGAGTTTGATGGCTACCTGGAGCAAATACTCAGAGACTTTTTTGTACTGGGCATTGGCCACGAAACCATCCTACGAAAACTTTTGACTGTAGAGACACCAACCCTCAGTAAGGCCATTGCGATAGCACAGGCGTTTATGTCCACCAGTGATAATACCAAACAAATCTCTCAGCACACAAGTGCTAGCAATGTTCATAAATTAACTGCAACTGTGTTTGCGAGCAGAAATGTACAGGGCAGAACCCACGAGTCTGCAACTGCCAGCAGGCCTCAGGTGACCCAGATGACTCAGAGTCCCCAACAAAGGATGAATGCAAGGCAATTCACACCTTGTTGAATTGGCGTTGTGGAGGCTTCCATTCAGCCTATTCATGCCGCTTCAAAAGGTATCTTTGCAAGAGCTGTGGAACAATGGGACACCTCCAACGAGCTTGTAAATGAGCTGCAAGCTCTGCAAAACCTGCTAACCACCACGTGGCAGAGGAAGATCAGTCCATGGTGGATCAAAGCAATTTCGAGCCTCAGAGAGAGGAGGCAGATGCTGAAGTACACGGGGTGCACACATTTTCGACGAAATGGCCACCTATAATGCTAAACGTAAAATTGAACTGGACACTGGCGCTAGCCAATCCATCATGAGTAAAAAGATGTTTGAGAGACTGTGGTGCAACAAGGCATTCAGACCAGCCCTGAGCCCCATCCACATGAAACTGAGAACGTACACCAAAGAGCTTATCATTATCTTGGGCAGCGCCATGGTCAAGGTCACCTACGAGGGCACGGTGCATGAACTGCCACTCTGGATTGTCCTGGGCAATGGCCCCACACTGCTTGGAACGAGCTGGCTGGGAAAAATCCGCTGGAACTGGGATGACATCTGAGCGCTATCACATGTCGATGAGGCCTCATGTACCCAGGTTCTTAACAAATTTCCTTCCCTTTTTGAGCCAGGCATTGGAAGTTTTCCGGGGCAAAGGCGCGGATCCACTTGGTCCCAGAGGCACGACCCATTCACCACAAGGCGCGAGCAGTACCTCACATGATGAGGGAGAGAGTGGAAATCGAGCTGGACAGGCTGCAATGAGAGGGCATCATCTCCCCAGTGGAATTCAGCGAGTGGGCCAGCCCGATTGTTCCAGTACTCAAAAGTGATGGCACGGTCAGGATTTGCGGTGATTACAATGTAACTATTAATCGTTTCTCGCTACAGGACCAATACCCGCTACCTAAGGCAGACGATCTATTTGTGACGCTGGCAGGAGGCAAGACATTCGTCAAGCTCAACCTGACTTCGGCCTACATGACGCAGGAGCTGGAGGAGTCTTCGAAGGGCCTCACCTGCATCACCACGCACAAGGGACTGTTCAGCTACAACAGATACCCGTTTGGAATTCGGTCGGCTGCAGCGATCTTCCAGAGAAACATGGAGAGCCTACTCAAGTTGGTACCACACACAGTGGTCTTTCAGGACGACATATTGATCACGGGTCAGGACACCACCGAGCACCTACAAAGCCTGGAGGAGATCCTCCAGCGACTGGATCGCGTAGGGCTGCGGCTGAAGAGGTCGAAATGCGTCTTCATGGCAACAGAAGTGGAGTTTTTGGGGAGAAAGATCGCGGCGGACGGCATTCGGTCCACAGACACCAAGACAGAGGCTATCAGGAACGCGCCCAGGCCACAGAACCTCACGGAGAGGCGGTCGTTGCTGGGACTCCTCTATTATTTTGGTAACTTCCTACCGGGGTTAAGCACCCTTTTAGAGCCCCAACATGTGTTATTGCGCAAAGGTGAGAACTGGGTTTGGGGAAAAAACCAAATAATTGCTTTTGAGAAAGCCAGAAACATTTTATGCTCCAACAAGCTGCTTGTATTGTATAACCCGTGTAAAAGACTTGTGCAAGCATGTGACGTCTCGTCGTACGGAGTCGGGTGTGTATTACAACAAGCTAACGTTGCGGGGAAGTTACAACCTGTCGCCTATGCTTCCAGGAGCTTGTCTAAGGCCGAGAGGGCCTACAGCATGATTGAGAAAGAGGCATTAGCATGTGTGTTCGTGGTAAAGCAAATGCATCAGTATCTGTTTGGCCTCAAATTTGAGCTGGAAACCGATCACAAGCCCCTCACATCCCTGTTTGCTGAAAACAAGGGGATAAATACTAATCCCTCAGCCTGCATACAAAGATGGGCACTCGCGCTATCAGCTTATAACTATACCATCCACCACAGGCCAGGCACCGAGAACTGTGCGGTTGCTCTCAGTCGGCTACCATTGCCCACCACGGGGGTGGAAATGGCGCAGCCTGCAAACTTGTTGATGGTGGCGCAGCCCGCAGACTTGTTGATGGTCATGGAAATGTTTGAAAATGATAAATCACCTGTCACGGCCCTCCAGATTAGGACTTGGACCAGCCAAGATCCTCTGCTATCCCTAGTAAAAAACTGTGTACTACATGGGAACTGGGCCAGCATCACCATTGAATCAAGCCATTCCAGTGGCGAAAGGACGAGCTGTCCATTCAGGCAGACTGCCTGTTGTGGGGTAACCGCGTAGTGCTACCCAAAAAGGGCAGGGAGATGTTCATCTTGGATCGCCACAGCACACATCCAGGTATAGTAATGATGAAAGCGATAGCCAGATCCCACGTGTGGTGGCCCGGTATCGACTCTGACTTAGAGTCCTGTGTACAGCAATGTAGCGTATGTGCTCAACGCGCCCAGAGAGGCACCACTGAGTTCGTGGTCCTGGCCCTCCAGACCATGGTCGAGGATCCATGTCGACTATGCGGGCCCGTTTCTCGGTAAAATGCTCCTGGTGGTGGTGGATGCTTTTTCAAAATGGATTGAATGTGAAATAATGTCGGGAAGCACCACCACCGCCACCATTGAAAGCCTGAGGGCCATGTTTGCCACCCACGGCCTGCCTGACATACTGGTCAGTGACAACGGGCCATGTTTCACCAGTGCCGAATTTAAAGAATTCATGACCCGCAAAGGGATCAAACATGTTACCTCAGCCCCGTTTAAACCAGCCTCCAATGGGCAGGCAGAGCGGGCAGTACAAACAATCAAACAGAGCCTTAAACGAGTCACAGAAGGCTCACTCCAAAGCCGCCTGTCCGAGTACTGCTCAGCTACCGCACGAGACCCCACTCGCTCACAGGGGTGCCTCCAGCTGAGCTACTCATGAAAAGGACACTTAAAACCAGACTCTCGCTAGTTCACCCCAACCTGCACGATCAGGTAGAGAGCAGACGGCAGCAACAAATTGTAAACTATGGTCGCGCCACTGTGTCACGGGAAATTGATCTGAATGACCCTGTGTATGTGCTAAACTATGGACATGGTCCCAAGTGGATCGCGGGCACGGTGATAGCGAAAGAAAGGAGTGGGGTGTTTGTAGTCAAACTAGACAATGGACAAATTTGCAGAAAGCACCTGGACCAAATGAGGCTGCGGTTCACAGACTGCCCTGAACAACCCACAGCAGACACCACCTTTTTCGAGCCCACAACACACACCCAAAAGATCAACGACACCACGTCGGACCAGGAAATCGAACCCATCACGCCCAACAGCCCAGCAAGGCCAGGCTCACGTAGCAGCCCTGCAGGGCCAACAACACGCCAGCCCAGCGAGGGCACAGCCAACACACCAGAACAGACATTTGTACCGAGGCGGTCCACCAGGGAAAGAAAGGCTCTCGACCGCCTCACCTTGTAAATAGTTTTCACTTTGACTTTGTGGGGGGGGCAGGAGTGATGTTGTGTATCTGTAAAACATGCACTCCCATGTTCCGCCACCAGGGAGCTCATCCCCTGAAGTCCCAAGGGATCCCAGCATCACTTGGGAGCACTGTATATAAGCCGGCCCCTAAGGCCTCTTCCTCACTCTGGAGTGTCTTATTAAAGACTGAGGTCACTGTTACTTTAACCTCCTTGTGTGTAGCCTCATCTGTGTTAGGAACACAATAGTTTTAAGTTCAGTAAAATAAAGGTACATGGTCAAAACATTTAAGTAACACTATTACAACATTCGTGATGTTGCAGTTTACAGCAGGTAAAATCAAACACAAATTAAACATGCTAGTATGGTGTCACCCCTCCCTGCGCGATTCCCAAGTTCGGCCAAGGAGCGTACCTGACCTGATGGCCTCTGCGTTTCACTTGGCAAGTGAGACACCATAAGTAAAGTATAATCGCGAGTTGACAAATAACTAAAGTGTGGGAAGCGATTCAGATCCAGACTGGGACCTCTATATTTCTGAAAAGGTCTCACCAAGGCGGAATGGTGAGCTCACAAATCTTTTTCCCTATCTCAATGGTTTTCTGTTCTAGAGTATAGAAGTGCTTTTGTGAGATAATTACAGCTTTTAGCAGAGCGGTAAGATGTTCGGGTAGAGGGGGAATTGCATAGCCAAAATGTACAACATAATCCTGCAGGTTTGTAATGTTTCCCTTCACAGTGAGGTGGACAGTGGAGGGTTCAGGAATGGGGACAATCCGTTCCTGGGCCACTTGAACTGATGCCTCAGGTTTGAAGCAAAAACCGCTGTCATTTACCGGACACCAGAAGTGTCCATGTTGGTAGTGGGGCGCACTGGTGGTGACACAATATGTCCCAGCCCCTATGTATGTTACCTGTGGAGGGACCTGGTCTTGTGCCTTTACCTCCATGGTGCAGTTAATAGGCTGTGCGCCAGCAGCTTTAAACCCACACTGTGACTTTGAATGGGCACTTAAGAACTGGGGACACAGTATTACATGTGCACCCCGGCTCCGGCACCCGGAGAGGTCAGTACCCGTTACAGCGTGCTCTCACTTTATGACATAGGGTGGGACTGCTGCGAAACGAATGTGTGCACCTCCCTGAATAACTCCAATGTTCTCCACCCGGTATACTGGTGCGGGTCGGGCTGTCCCACCCATGACCGGCATCCTTAATACTATCCCCATAATGGTGTGGTTAGATTTCCCACTGTCTACTGGGACAGGGTAGGCTTCAGAGGCTAGGCGGAGCTGGCACGGGCTTAGTGAATTGCTGTACGGGTGGAGGGCTGCGAGGTGCTTGTTCCTGATCCAAGAGGGGACTACACCTTGTTTTAAATCCTCCAGGTTGTTGCGGCCCTCGCCCAACAACCATGCCCCATATAATATGCACACCTCGTTCTGTGCAGCCTGGTCAGAAGCGTTTCTATCCTCCCGTATAAATGCATTCACTGTCTGTGCATGTTTTTCTAGCTCAGCCACTATTTCTTTTAAATGGACAGTCATAGCCTGGTCCTCGTGTTGTTCTGATCCTACTACGGTAGTCTCCTGTTTCAGGATTTTTCTCAATTGGGTCTTTAAACTGTTTATCTGTGTTTGCAGCTCTATGTCATCTAGGCTATTTATTACAGAGGATGCTGTATTGTAGGTTGTGAAAATATTGTTTATGATTCCCCTTGGTGTCCCTAGCGTTTAGGGTGTATAGGTCTGCTTTGTCTACATTTCCAAAGTCTAACTCATAAAATTTCTTGAACATGTCTCTAGGTAGGGCCTGGTATAGCAGCTCTGTTTCCTTCGGACACCATGCAGGCAGGTGTACCTTGGTAAGGTTTAATATTACTGAAGCTACTGCATAATGTACCCCCTGATATAACACCTTTTTAGTCGGTACCAATACTAATCTGTTCCCAGGTCCCTTGGTGGTGGTAGGACATCTTTCTATTACTGTGCGTATTGATGGGGCTGTGGGCAGGGGTTTCTTAATGTGTGCTCTTAGTTCGGTGGTGTTAATTGGGAGTGGGGAGTGTGGGACCGCGCACCCGGGTAGGCTAGAATCCCACCCCATCCTTTCCCCTTCATCTTGCCATTGCCTGGCGAAGGCGATTGATATGCCTGCGGGACAAATATTCTCTGATCCCCACATGCAAACATAAATTCCTTGTTCGGATTCTCACCGTTTGTCCCAACACACTGTTACTCCTCCCCGTGTCCCCGTGATGGTGCGGTACGTATCATTACCGGGTCTTTCCCAGTCCGATTCCTGGTCCCATGTGTCCTTGCTGAGTTTTCTGAGCCACCACCATCTTCCCAGGGGAATGTTTCCTTTGCAAGTCAAACATACACGTTTTCCCTCTGTAACACTGACTCGGGCAACGATGGTCTGTATCCGGGGGCATGGAACTGAGGTCTCCCCGTAGGTAAAACCTTCCTGGCTGGAGCAGCGGGTAGAATTAGATCGCAGCTGCCCTGGCCACCTTCCCTCGTGGGCGTAAACGGTGAGTTCTTCCACGTCGCGGGGGCCACCCCTGGCGGTTACGATCGGTGCTCTCCCTCCTGAACACCCGTAAATGAGGGATTCTTCCACGTCTCCTCGGTCGCTGCTGCTCATCCCTATCAGGGCGAGCAGGAACAGGATCCTTTCCATACTGTTCTTTTTCCTGTAGGGGCACATAAAACAGATTGTCTAGCCCTGAGAAAGCTCTCTGGCTGGACAAAGGTGACTGAGTTCCAAGTTGGGCTCATAGTCTATAATTGACTGGCTGTCTTATTCAGTTCCTTGTGGACTGATTGCTTTTACCTTTATCTCACAATCATTCTGCTTGTTATCTTACCGGTGCTTCCTTAATAGCCATACCGGTAGATTGTTCTTACTCCAGGGGATTACCCGGCCTGTGCTTCTTTTAACAGCTGCACAGGTAGATTCTTTTCCTTACCCCAGTTAACTAATACATATATACTTATCATTATGCACAATCTTACACTACTTTAAACTTATTCACTAAACATACTTAAATTCACATTGCTAAACATTCTTAAATTCACATCGCTATATATGTACATCTGTCACCCGTCTTCGGGTGGCCAGGTTAATTCCTGCCTTCTTTTTTTCTTCTTCTCCCGCTGGGTGTCCAGCGAGGTCGGTGATAGGTCGGTCCGCACCGTCTAACCCTAAGTACCCTGACCGGACGTGGGTTTGAGTCCCACACTATCGGGGGAACGGCCCCTCCGGTGCTGCAGCACACCGCTCCTTTGGGGGTGGCTGCCTGGTTCGTTTCTTCCCCTGGGGGTTCTGCCTGGCTGAGGGCTACGGGCTGGGGACTCTCACTTGGTGGCTGGTCCACCGCTATCTCTTCTGGGGGTCCCTTGTTGCCCGAGGCTACCGGCTGGGTGTTCCTGCCCGCGGGCTGGTCGCTTTCCTTAGCTGCCCTTTTGCGGCTGGTCCCTCTCCCGGTGTTGGTGACCACGGTGTCTTTGGCCGTGGTGTGCGGGGAGTCCTTCTTAAGGCTCCGACTGCTGGAGGTGTATCTGAGTCCCGAATGATTGGAGGGACAGCTCCTCCAGTAACACAGTCCACCGGCCCGCTAGGTGCAGTCTGTGGGTCTGCCACATCCCCTGTGGGATCTCCACAGTCGGGGGTCGTTGGCTGGGGGTCCCTGTCTTTAGCACGGTTTACAGGTTTTGGTTGTCCCTTACGTTTAGCTGCTGCCCCTGGGTTGAAAAGTTTGCACTGGTTTATGTGGAACCACTTTGTTCGACGGGGCAATTTTATGGCATAGACCATGGGGCTTGCCTTGTCAACAATGTGGAACGGTTCCATGTACTGTGCCTCAAAGACCCCTACTCTAGCGTAGTTCCTTACCATAACCTGGTCCCCTATCTCCTACTCGTGGTGCTTGCGGGGTTCTAGCAGCAGTCGTTTGCTCCGATGCTGTTTTCCCATGTTGTTAGCAGCCTGCCAGTGAATCTGTTTAAGCTGTTCAAATAGATTCCTGACAAAGCTGTCCCGGTTCGCTTCCCTAAGCTGACCTTCCGTGAGTCCCGGGGCTAACACATGGGTGGGGGTTCGCATGGCTCTATCGGTCATGAGCTCGTACGGGGAGTACCCCATGCTCTTTGATTGGCTGGCCCGGATCCCCATGAGGACCAGTGATAGGACCTCTACCCATCCCTTGGGTGAGTCCCCTGTCTCTTTGTGCAGCCTTTCTTTGATGGTGCGGTTTAAACGCTCCACAGGTCCGGATGACTGCGGGTTGTGGGCGACATGCCATTTTCCTTTGATGCCGTGTACCTTAAGGATCTCCTGCATCACCTGCCCGGTGAAGTGACTCCCTTGGTCGGACTCCACGTATTGTGGAAGTCCCCATCGAGAGAACACTTCTCTGACCAGGATACTAGCTGTTCCCAGGCAGTGGCTGTTCGGCATGGGAAGGCTTCCACCCATTTGGTGAATACAACCACCAAGACTAGGCAGTACTTGTAACCTCCCTGGGCAGTGGGTAGGAGCCCGATGTAATCGATCTGGATCAACTGCCAGGGTCCCTCTACCCTCCTGATATGTCCCATAGACACCTTTCTTTTCTGGGGGTCGGAGTTGTTGGCCGCACACACCAGACAGCTAGCGCAGAATTCGCGGATGTCTTCCGAGTCCTGGCCACCACACTGCCTGTTCCACTCCTTGCCAAGTGGTCTCAGGTCCAGGGTGTCCTGCTCCTGGACCCTCATGGGACAGCTGGAGGAATTCTCTCCGGTGCTGTTGCGGTACTAACCCCCCTGAACAGCATGCCTTCTTTAATGGTAATTGCTGCGGTGCTGTACGGGCCGTCTATCCTTTCCCCTTTAGCTAGCGTGTTCAGGGCAGTTTTGAGGATGGTGTCTTGGGTCTGAACCATTTTTAGGTCTGGGGGCAAAGCTATTCCTGCCTTCCCTGCCGGCCCTATCCTGCGCCTGACTACTGCTATGGGTCCTGGGTTGTATGGATCCCAGAGCTTTCCCGTGCGGGCACCCTGCTTGGCTAACATATCAGCCTGGTGGTTTCCCTCGCTACGGAGTTCAGTGGTGGAATGTGCCTTCACCTTATGTATGTAGATATTCCCTTCCTCCCCTAAGGCTTTCATGATCTTTTCCAGTAGGGGCTTAATTGTCAGGGGTCTCCCGTCTGCGGATGTGTGTCCGCGGCGGGACCAGATAGCGAGGTACTCCGTACACGAATTGCATGTGAACATGCTGTCCGAGCAAATCGTGTATGGGGTAGGGAATTCTTCGGGGTGTGTGACTACATACACCACCACAGACAGTTCAACGTGCTGGACGCTCATAGTACTGGGGAGTTTAATCGCCAGGGCAATGCCTGCCTCGGGGTCATAAACTCCGCAGCCTGTGAGTCGTTCACCCGCAGATACCGTGCTTGAACCGTCCACATAGATCTCTCGGCCTGTGGGGTGTAACCCGGCCCGAAAGCCTATGTTAATTTCCCACACCCCTTCTATGGAACACCGGTGGGCTGTCCCTGGATAAATCATGTTGGCTGTGGGTCTTGGCTCGCAGAGACCCTTTACCCGTAGGTCCATTTGGGAGAGGAGCAGGGTCCAGCGAGCAATGCGGGCACTGCTCACTCTCCTGTCCTTGATTCTCCCGTCCAGGAGCATTTGGGTGGGCATATGGTGGGTAAGGAGTATGATAGGGGACCCCTCTGTGAAGATCAATGATATTTCACAGCCCAGTGAGTGGCTGGGAGGTGGTGTATCCCTTCTCCACATCCGTGAGTATCCTGGAGGAGTAGACCACTGGTCTCAGCCGGCCGTGCCGCTCTTGGAGCAGGACTGCGCTCAGGCTGTCCCCACTGGCTGCTACCTCCAGGAAAAACTCTTTACCCCCCCTCTATGGCCCCTAGAGCTGGCGCGGTCTGCAGGTCTTTCTTGAGTTGGATAAATGCTGCCTCGCAACCTTTGTCCCATTCCCACTCCACTCCCCTGTGTAGGAGTCGGAGCAGAGGGGCTGCTGTGGCTGCATAATCCTCAATGAAGTCTCTGCAGTAGCCGGTTAGCCCTAGAAACAATCTTACTCCTGTCACTGTGTTGGGAGCGGGTAACTTCTGCACTGCTTCCCTTCTAGCTTTGTCAATGGCTCTCTCCCCAGCGCGCACAGCCAGTCCCAGGAATTTTACTTCCTTCAGGCCGATCTGTGCCTTCTTGGGGTTTACTTTAAATCCTTTTTCTTTCAGCAGCTCCAGCAGTTCAGCCAGCAGTGGGCCATGCTCCTCCCCCTCATCGGTGAACAGGAGCAGGTTATCCACATACTGTGCTAATTGCTGGGGTCTGCTGAAACTCTTTAAACAGTTGGCCATACACTGATGTAAAATACTGGGACTGATGTGGAAGCCCTGAGGGAGACAGTTCCAAGTGTATTGCTGCCCTTTAAAGGTAAAAGCAAACTTGTACTGATCTTCCCTTCTTAACGGTATGGACCAGAACCCGTTGGAAATATCCAGCACCGTGAAGGTGGTCGCGGAGGCTGGGATACTTCCAATGAGGTCGGCGACAGCAGCAACAGTGGGTGCACAGGCGGGGATATTATGGTTGAGTACTCGATAGTCCACCGTGGCTCTCCAGGAGTTGTCCGGTTTCTTAACTGGACACAATGGAGAGTTCACATGGATAGCTATTGGTCTCAATACCCCCTGTTTAACCAGCGAACCCAAGGCTGTTTCCATGTCTGCCTCCGCCTCCCTGGGGAAGTTGTACTGTTTCTATGGTCGGGTCATGGGGTCCCCATCTATACTAACCTCGATCCCGTTTATTCTCCCGCAGTCGTGTTTGTGAGCGGCAAAAGCTGCAAGGTTTTCCCTCAAATATTCTTGATATTGTAAAGGGGTGTTATTGACCAGTGATTCAAGGTCGTAACCCTCCTTTGGTTTCATGGTGCACACCGTTCCTTTTCCCTGTTTTCCCGGGATAACCATCACCTCACTCTCCTGTCCCGTACAGACTGACCCCCAAAGACAGTGGTTTCTTAAATCCACCAAGATCCCGTGACCTAGGATGAAGTCAGCCCCCAGGATCCCTCTCCCTTCCTGCTCCCACTTCATCAGGACACAAGCCCACTTAAGTGTGGAGTGTACCTAAATGAATGGAGTGCGGAACGGAGAATGAGCCAGTCTGTTCAGTGCCTGTGAAACCCACCAAGCTGTAGGGGACCCCGTTAGACGGAGGTGAGGCAGCGGGGTTAGCTGCATAGACAAGGGTGCTTGAGGCACCGGTGTTCAGCAGGTAAGTCCCTTTCACCTTTTCCTCCTCCATCTGTACGGTCGGTCTCCCCCACACATCATACTCGAGGGCACACAGGTGGCCAGGCTGTGCCTGTCCTAGTCACGGTTTTGGTTGGGAGGGGGCAGATGGGATTTCGGTATCGGTGGCGGTGGTTACCTTTCCATGGCCATCTAACATGGCTTGGAGCGCAGTTAAAAAGGTCTCAAATGAGTGGGGAGGGACTGGCTTATCTGTCTCGGTCTTTTGGGCAGTGGCTGGAGAATTCTTTCCTGCGCTATTTTTCCAAGGATTTTTACAATCCTTTCTCCAGTGCCCACTCTTTGCGCACCCAAAGCAGATACGTTTTGTATCGGAGGGGTTGCCCCCTTCGTGGCGCTATTCCCTCTTGTCTTGGTTCGGTCGGATTTCATGAACCCTTCCCTTTTGTTGGTGCTCTACTGTCCCTCTGCCGTTTCTGTAAGCTAGGGTCAGTTGCCTAAGCACACCCTGTTCTGTGGCTTGGGGAACTCTGGGGTCGGACCAGGCCTCAGCCTTGGGTTTTATTCTGGGTAAACTGTTAGCTACGAGGCTTCGGAGCCAGTGTGCTAATTCGTCCGGGTTTAAGTAATCTCTGTCTATGTCCCCACTACAGGCGCTTTTGTACACCGGCCACAGTTGGTCTGCGAAGGCCAGTGGGGTTTCTCCTGTGAGCTGCACTGTTTTCTCTATTCTAGAGAAGGGACTCCTGTCATTGCAGCCCGTAGCTTCTAAAATCTCTTTCTGGACGGCAGCAAGTGTTTTCTGTCCTCTTTTGCTCTCAGTAGAGAGGCGCTGGTACAGTTAGCTGTCTAGGGATAGGAGAAGCATCTTTGCCATTTCTGCATCATCGCACCCTGTTCTACTACCACAGAGTGAACCGAGGGGCCTCCCTTTGGAGTTCGCTTTCCCAGGTGGCTTATCTAGCCCCAAGCTGGTGGGGAGTGTGGGGGACCACAAATTGACTTTCCAGGGGCCCTGGACCCCCGTTAAGGGTGGGCGGGCCAAATTTCTGTTGCCGGACCAGGCACATTGGCCCTGGTTCTGGCTCTCCCTGTTCTGGCTCGCTTCTCTCTCTTCCCTGCGGCCAAGCCGAGCTGAAACTCGGTGCTACAGGTGGTGGTGGTTCACTATCCCTGTCCGCCCCGCAACTGATTTGCTCCTCCTGCTGCTGAACCGGTGTAGTCACCGGTGCTACAGGTAGTGGCCGGGTAGTTTCTTCCTTCTCCTCCAGCTTTACCTGGGGCGTACCCGGGCTTATTAGGCATACCATGCCTTTTGCCTTGGACAGAGCAAGGTTTAAACCGTGGTCTCCTGATTCAAACCCATTAGTGCTAGCTACTTTATAAGCTGCTTGCACATCTTTTAATCTTTCCTGGAGCTCTTTTACTTGTAGGGTGAGGCGAGTGCTTTCCTCCCTCAGTGACTTTTCATTACTTTTGGCCTCGGTAACCTGACATTGAAAATAGTCCTGACTGTTTTTAAACCTTTCCATTATTTGGGTCCTTTCCTGTTTTAGCTTACTGAGTTCTCCCGATAATTTTTCTTCTGACATAACCCTTCCCTGGTAGTTCTCTGCACATTCCCATAACTCTGCCTGTAATGTTTCATTCATTCTGTCTAACAGTTGTACCTGTCGCTGTAGACAGACCAACCAAATTGCTTTCTCTACTGCTTCTTTGTGATCTTTACTTGCTGTCCACTGGGCTGCAGCGTCAGCCGGACGCTCAGCGCGCAATAGACTAAGCACCCATTCCTTAGTTACATTCACTGTCTTATACACATAGGAGGAAATCCTCTCTTCCATTTTGGTTCTTTGCCCCAAACCAGCACTCTCCACATCACACCCCGTGTACCAGAGTCATGCCATGGTCGCCATTTTGTAAGGGGGGGGGTGTGTTTGGGGTGTGTTGTGGTCTCTATGAGGGGGTCAGGTTCCCTTCTGACCAACTTCAGCGGTTTCGAATCGCTCCCCCTCCCTTGGGTTCTGCAGTCTGGATTTATTTGGGGGGGTCTGACAAAAGTGCAGAGGACACTGGTTTGATGCAAAGAACTTTGATACAGTCAAAGTAATACAAGCTTATTACTCTAGTTAGAAAATACACGGCCAAACTTACAATCACTTTAATAAAGAACAAGACAAGGAAAAGTACAAGGTCAAACTTATAATCACTCTAATAAAGTACCATACACTACACATTCAAAGGGGGTTGCAGTAAAATTATAGCTCCCACCTCCCAATACCTAATTCTAGTTAGGTTAGACTCCAGGGCAGGGACTTATGCTTGCCAATCCTTTTGATAGTTAATGGTAGATGGTGATGTTCTTCCTTCCTTCAGGACTTCGAGGCTGGAGAAGTTAGTTTTACAACTGTCACGTTGGTTTCTCTCCTTGTCTTGATGAGATAGTAGCGACCACCTCTCTCCCCCACTAACCTCTGTTGAAAACAGGGGCAGTTATACGATTTCAGTGTTCTAATCTTGCTGCCCAATCTGTTCACAATCCTTTGTATAATTTTGGGGGGCTTAGTTCTTCTTTGTAATATTTATGTCGGGCTCGTTAAAGTTGATATGTCTTGGGTGGGTTGATCTTCGAAAAACTGTTCCCTGATGGAAAAATTAGTTTGGTAATTGCAATGTCCTTTCGTGCTTAGTCTTTTGCATACAGGCTGGATTGGGCCTCTTTGTGATGGATATGCTGAAAATGGTTTGTCCAGACCCATGTTGATGGGAAGCCACCTCTGGGTGATACTATGATGGTAATGTCTTTTGTGGAGGAAGATTTCCAAATACTCATTCTTCCAGGCAGGTTAACTCAGTCCTCACACCCAGACAGTTCCAATAATCAAGGGGGCTTCTTTTGTTCCCTCGGTCCGCCCACAGGCTTGAATTTGTCTTGTAAAAGTTCATAATTCTATTAAAGTTCGTAGTTTCTTCCATAAGCACTTTAGAGTTCCAAACTTTTTGGTAGATAGTCCCAAATTAAATTTTATTTTGAATGAGCCCAAACAAGAAGGGGGGCGGGGGGGGGGGGTGGGGGGGGGGGGTTCTGGTGAATTTTGCTCTCTGCAACCCCTCATTCTAAAACTATGCCCCCTAGATCTAGATTCCCTCACCAGTGGAAACATCCTCTCTGCATCTATCTTATCGAGCCCCCTCATTACCTTATATGTTTCAAAAGTTACGCCCACTCATTAGCATATGTCCAAATGTAAAATCTCCCACGGATCAGCGCAATTGATCGTAACCGATTCGTGACTGGAATAGGACATCCTCCAGCATCACAAAGAGGAGTGGAATTGCTAGGAAATGGACATTCTTCAACTTTTTTAAATAATCGATGATTTCTGCTGCAGCCGGCCAGATCAATTTAATGATTTAATGCTCCAGGGTCTTACATTTTAATTGATTTCAATTGACTGCTGGTTGCTGCTCTGTCGGGTGTCCAGGTGATTAACGCTGGATGTGACCACGTGCGCCTGCGCGCCTGAGAAACTAGGCACAATATGATGAAGCTCCTCCCGAACCAGTGCAATTGGTGGAAACTTGCCTTTCTGACCTCGGGACATTCCCAGTTTCGGGTGGCGGGACTGTTGGACTAGAGTAAAAGGTCGCGGATACTGGGCTGTAAAGTAATTATGGGACCAACTTACGTATGTGTAAAATTCCTCTTTTTGATTTGATTCCACCCAGGTTAAGCTGTTATCTGGGCGGAAATCATGCCGAAACTCCAGGCTTATCTATTATCAAAGGCTATATGATTATAAACAATAATCAGAAAGAAAGAAAGACTTGCATTTATACAGCGCCTTTCACGACCACCGGATGTCCCAAAGTGTCTTGCAACAACAACAACAACTTGTATTTATAAAACGCCTTTAACGTAGTAATACATCCCAAGGCACTTCACAATAGTATTATAAGACAAACAAATTTGACACCGAGCCACATAAGGAGAAATTGGGCAGATGATCAAAAGCTTGATCAAAGATGTATCTTTTAAGGAGCGTCTTAAACAAGGAATGAAAGATAGAGGCGGAGAGGTTTAGGCAGAGAATTCCAGAGCTTATGGCCTAGGCAACAGAAGACACGCCCATTTTTGTTGAGCGATTATAATCAGAGATGCTCAAGAGAGCAGAATTAGAGGAGCGCAGATATCTTGGGGAGTTGTGTGGCTGGAGGAGATTACAGAGGTAGGGAGGGGTCAGGCCATGGAGGGATTTGAAGGATGAGAATTTTGAAATCGAGGCATTGCTTTACCGGGATCCAATGTAGGTCAGCGAGCAGAGGGGTGATGGGTGAATGGGACTTGGTGCGAATTAGGACACGGGCAGCCGAATTTTGGCTGACCTCAAGTTTATGTAGGGTAGAATGTGGGAGGCCAGCCTATGAAGTACTTTTTTTGAAGTGTAGCCACTTTATAATGTAGGAAACACAGCAGCCAATTTGTGCACAGCAAGCTCCCACAAACAGTAATGTGATAATGACCAGATAATCTGTTTTAGTGATTTTGTTTGAGGGATAAATATTGGCCAGGAAACCGGGCATAACTCCCCTGCTCTTCTTCAATCAACAATAATCAGAGATAGTGCATAGTTTTCTATTATGCATTGCCTAGGCCAGTAGAAAAGGAGAACCTCCTTTGCAATGTGCAATGGGCTATGTTCAAGATGTGATGGGTTCATGTCTATGGTTCGATAAAGTAGACTCATGACTAAGGTCAGAACATGTGGAGTTCATAGAATCATAAAATGTTTACAGCACGGAAGAAGGCCATTCGGCCCGTCGAGCCTGTGCCGAGGAGCTAGAGGACAGATAACAGAATGGACAGCAAACAGACTACAAAACAGTAGAGAGAGTAGGGGTTAAGAGCAGCTACCCAGACTGGCAATAGTTAGGAAGTGGTGTTCCACAGAGATCGGCACTGAAACCAACATTTCTCAGAATTTACATTAACGATTTGGACTCGGGATCGGAAGTGCAATTGCTAAATTTGCAGACGACACCAAATTGGGGGGTATAGTTAATACCACAGTAGTGTGACAAAATACAGGAAGACATTAATAAACTTAATGGGCATTTAATCGGCAAATGAATTTCAATATTCAATAAGTGTTTTGATAGGAAGAAAACGGAGGTCACATGCTGCTTGGATAATAAGTCTAAATATGGTATAGAAGCAAAGCGATCTGGGGGTACAGATACACAAAGCACTAAAAGTAGCGACGTAGTTTAATAAGTCTATAAAAAGCAAACCAAGCACCGAGGTTCATTTTTAGAGGGATAGAATTGAAAAGCAGGACAGTCATGTTAAACTTGTATCGAACCTAGGTTGAAGTTCTGTGCACAGTTTTGGTCTCCATATTATAAACATGATGTAAAGGCATTGCAGAAGGTGCAACAAAGATTTACAAGAATGATTTCAGAACTTAGAGGTTATAACTATCAGGAAAGACTGAACGGGCTGTGGCTCTGAAAGGTGACCTGATAGACGTCTTTAAAATGATGAAGGGGTTTGATAGGGTAGACATAGAGAAGATGTTTCCATTTGTAGGGGAGTCAAAAACCAGGGACCATAAACAGTGTTCCCTGTAAGGTGAGTGGCTGCGTGCTGCTCCGGGGGACCTGAACAGCCGGTTTGCTGGCATTTCAATGTAAAAATGGTGCACGCGCGGCATTGTGAATGGTCCGCACAGCCCCTTAAAGGGGCCGCTCAGGGCCAAACCAAATTACAGGGCACATTGGCCATAAATATAAGATAGGCACTAATAAATCCAATAGGGCATTCAAGAGAAACTTCTTTACCCAGAGAGTGGTAAGAATGCGGAATGTGCTACCACAAGGAGTAGTTGAGGCAAATAGCATTGAGGCATTCAAGGGAAAACTAGATTAGCACATGAGGGGAGAGGAGGACGTTCCGGGAGGCGCTAACGGGACGGTAATTTTTTATCGACCGGGTACGGAATTACCCCTGGGATTCTGTAGGTGAACATGGGTTTGCACCGCGCCCCGTACTTTTGGCCCCGGGCGGGGTTGCACATAGCGATGACATAATCGCCGGGCGTGCCGACCCCTTATCGCCCCGCATCACCCCTTTGCAGCCTGTGGGGGAAATTGCCCCGTGGGACGCGAGGTTGGCGTGGGTCGATACCAACGACAAGTTCGCGGGGCGAGAGTTTGGAGTGAGGCGTGGGGCATGAGGTTCACGGGGCACAAATCTATCATGGCTGGGGCCCCCGGCCGCCCTTAAAGGGGAGGGACTTGCGCCGCGGCCACCATCTTTTTTTTTGTCGGCCGACTTTGTAGTCGGCCCGACAATGGCAACCGCTGGTTGGGCCGGGCCGCCAACGTGTAGCCCCGCGCTCCCTGTTGGGTTCCGAAACCCTCTCTGATGGCCCAGTGGGCGCCACAAAAGTGGCTGCAGAGTTTGCAGTGGCCCTCCCCTTTGAAAGAAGGGGAGGGACGTTGTGACGCATCAGCGTGGCGCTGAGCGTCGCGCCCCCCTAATACCCAGCAGCGCCCCGCGGAGGCCATTCCCACCTCCGATACCGCCCCACAACCTTTTCTCTTTCTAAGTGCCCAATTCAACAAGATTTAGCGTCCCATCTCGCCGAGAGCTAAATCTTCACTTAATTCAAATTGTGTGCCCCAAGCCAGGCGCAGGGCAATTTAGCCCCCGATGTAACTCAATGTTCCAGTTATAAATGTGAAGAGTTCTACCTTCAGGTGTGAAGTGATGGAAGATGTTTCTCAATAATTGTACATTTGCTGACACACAGAGAAAAGGTTCAATCACCAAAGCACTAATTTTCAGATACAGAACAGATTCCTCCAATAGGAGCTCATTAAAAAAACAATAATTTAATTTTTAGTGCACTCCCATCTTTCAAAGATAATCTTTCCTACATTCCTATAACAATCATTGTCCACGTTAAAGAACTGTTCTATGATGGCATTTCTTTCTTTCTCTCTGTCACGATTTATATGGGGATATGGGGATCGGGGAAATGGAAAGGTCGGAGATCAGCCATGATCTTAGTGAATGGCGGAGCAGGCTCCAGGGGACGGATGGCCTACTCCCGCTTCTATTTCTTATGTTCTATGGTTTTATGTTCTTATATGAGATTTAAAAACAAAGTTCACTCACAGAAAATGGTGTAAGTTGTTTGAGACATGGGCATATTTTGGTCTGGGCCTGATTTTGGGTCCAGGCTTGGCACTGCGCAGTAGGCGCACGCCCGAACCAAGGTCCTGAGGATCGACGGAAATCAGTGACCAATTTAATCCTAATTAACATAATTAAGGGGCCTATTGCCTGTTTTAGGCCTCCATCAGCGAGTCTACAAAAAGAACCCACTGTAAGAAATTGTGAATTGGAAGAAATAACTTGAGACCAAAAAGTCTCTTCAGACTGGGGTTAGAATTGAGGATTAATTCCAGGGTACAATCGCTAAAGCGGCTTGAACAGCATGAACATAAATAACTGATAACAGGTGGCTCCAAACATCTGAAGGCTGAGAACGGCCTGTCTGACTCCAACCTTGGGAGGATGTGAAGAGGAGGGTTTCACCCAAGAGTTGAGACAAAGAACCCGACATATCATCGGTTAAATGGTCCTGTCCATAGCCTACACATGGCCCATCCCTAAAAAGAGAATAAATGAAAGACCCAGAAGGCGTTTCAGGGCAGACGGTGAAGATAAGAACTGTTCGTGCCACCAGCCGTCTGTCCAATCAGGACCAATAAGAACTATTTGTCACGGTCGTATGTCTACTATGCCTATCCTGATTGTGTGTTGTTTTTGACTATATTTGAACTATCGGTTCCTTAATAAATTGCCTTATAACTCCTAAGACCCTTTGGGTATCTGTGTGTGACCTGTGATCCTGAATCTTAAACCATGAATTTAGCAGTGGGACCATCGCCTATGCAGATTGGGCGTAGGCAGTCCCACTGCTAAACTGGTATGCTTTGTGCCCTTTCTACACCCTAAAATGGATGCAATGCCTACCAACTTCTGCCCCACAATTTCCCATTATATAGAGTGTATATCCATGACATCCACCCAAGGGAGTGCCCAAGCCATTCAATTCTGATTTTGTTTCATTACATGTTTCATTTGCAGTTCTAATTGAGTTTAAGAGATACATGCTTAAACTTCAATTGACAAAATCAATTTTGAAGTATTCTTCAGCCAGTCTTGATCCGTTGGGTGGTGATCAGAGAGTATAGACAGGACAGAGAGACTCCAACAAAGGTCAGAAGTGAACTATTGTTCTTGGTGATATTCAAAAAATTTTTTTTATTCATTCATAGCACGTGGGCGTCGCTGGCAAGGCCACCATTTATTGCCCTTGAGAAGGTGGTGGTGAGCCATCTTCTTGAATCGCTGCAGTCCGTGTGGTGAAGGTTCTCCCACAATGCTGTTAGGGAGAGAGTTCCAGGATTTTGACCCAGCGATGATGAAGGAACGGTGATATATTTCCAAAACAGGATGGTGTGTAACTTGGAGGGGATCTTACAGGTGGTGATGTTCCATGTGCAGCTGCCCTTGTCCTTCTGGGTGGTGGGGGTCGCGGGTTTGGGAGGTGCGATCGAAGGAGCCTTGGTGAGTTGCTGCACTGCATCTTGTAGATGGTATACACTGCAGCCATGATGCACCAGTGATGCAGGGACTGAATGTTTAAGGTGGTGGATGGGGTGCCAATCAAACGGGCTGCTTTGTCCCGGATGGTGTCGAGCTTCTTGAGTGTTGTTGGAGCTGCACTCAACCAGGCAAGTGGGGAGTATTCCATCACACTCCTGACTTGTGCCTTGTAGATGTAGAAAAGCTTTGGGCAGTTGGGAGGTGAGTCACTTGCCACAGAATACCCAGCCCCTGACCTGCTCTTGTGACCACAGTATTTATGTGGATGGTCCAGTTAAGTTTCTCATCAGCGGTGAGCCCCAGGATGTTGATGGTGGGGGATTCGACAATGGTAACTCGTTGAATGTCAAAGGGCGGTGGTTAGAATCTCACTTGTTGGAGATAGCCATTGCCTGGCACTTGTGTGGTGTGAATGTAACTTGCCACTTATCAGCCCAAGCCTGAATGTCGTCATTATCTGAGGAGTTGCGAATGGCATTGAACACTGAGCAATCATCAGCGAACATCCCCACTTCTGACCTTATAATGGAGGGAAGGTCATTGATGAAGCAGTTGAAGATGGTTGGGTCCAGGACACTGCCCTGAGGAACTCCTGAAGCGATGTACTGGGGCTGAGATAATTGACCTCCAACAACCGCAACCATCTTCCTTTGTGTTAGGTATGACTCCAGCCAGTGGAGAGTTTCCCCCCTGATTTCCATTGATTTCAGTTTTACTCGGGCTCCTTGATGCTACACGCGGTCAAATGCTGCCTTGATGACAAGGGCAGTCACTCTCACCTCACCTCTAGAATTCAGCTCTTTTGTCCATGTTTGGTCCAAGGCTGTGATCAGGTCTAGATCCTGAGTAGTCCTGGCAGAAACCGAATTGAGCATTGGTAAGCAGGTTATTGGTGAGTAAATGCTGCTTAATAGCACTGTTGATGACACCTTCCATCCAATGTCCCGTGTAATGTTCTTTTGGTGCACGGGCCCTTTACTTGGCTGCATGGCCCATTCAATTTTTCATGCATGCATGGTTATTTACAGTGAAAAGCGCCTGAGCGACCCGTGCAGGACCTTCAGACCGTAGCTTAGTGGGAGCATTACTTCCATTACTTTGCTGATAATTGAGCAGATGTCTGTAACTGTACAAAAACATGCTACAAACTTGTCTGTTTAGTCAGAATTAAAAGGTGCACTCTGATGGGGAGATTGTTGGCATTGCTTGGATTTGTCCTGCTTTTTGCAGACAGGACATACAAATTTTCCACTTTGTTGGTAGATGCCAGTGTTGTAGCTGTACTGGAACAGCTTGGCTAGAGGTGTAGCTAGGTCTGGAGCACAAGTCTTCAGCACGACAGCCGGTATGTTGTCCGGGCCTATAGCCTTTGTTGTATCCAGCTGTTTCCTGACCACGTGGAGTGAATTGAATTGGCTGAAGAGTGGTTTCTGTGATGATGGGGACCTCAGGAGGAGGTCGAGATGGATCGTCCACTCAGCACTTCTGGCTGAAGGTGGTTGCAAATGCTTCAGCCTTGTCTTTTGCACTCACTTGCCGAGCTCTACCATCATTGAGGATGCGGATGTTCATGGAGCCTTCATCTCCCATTGGTTGTTTAATTGTCCACCACCATTCATGAATGGATGTGTAAGGACTGCAGAGCTTTGATCTGATCCATTGCCGGTGGGACAAGACATACCCGGGAATAGTGATGGACGAGTCTCGGACATTGGCTGAAAGGTAAGATTCTGTGAGTATGGGGATGGTCTATTCCGTGGGACAGCGCTACCAATTTTGGCACAGGTCCCCAGATATTAGCGAGGATGACTTTGCAGGGTCAATTGGGCTGGGTATAACTTTGCTTTCATGGTCGCCATTACTGATGCTAGCTTTTTTATTCCGATTAATTTACCGTTCCAGTTATTTCTTTTCAGGTATATAGCATTCCTGTTACATTATGGCTTACCCACAATTCTCTTGCCTGATGTTGTTTTGACTGAAACGTAATTTATGAACATACAAAAATGCAGGCCAGGAAAAGACCTGCTCAACCATCGAGACTATCCTATACTCTCCGAGTGTAACTTCTGCCCGTCATGATCCCCAACCACCCTGCCCCCACCACGCGATCTCCTAAGAGAGACAAAAAAAAGATACAAAACCTTAGGTCAATTTGGGGAGAAAAACCTAAAAAATTCCTCTGTGACCCCCTGAAGCAATCGAACAAATTGCAGGAAACCACGGTGATTAAAAACACATCCCCCAGTACCCACCTGCCTTGTACATGTAGTTATATTGATCACACGCAGGATGTCATCCAGCTTGCAGTTGAATGGTTACAATATTCCTTCACTCGTTGGGCAACCTGTTCCGGAGGTAGACAACTCTGCAACAAGTTGTGCCTCCTGACATCTAACAACAATCACAACAACTTGTATTTATATAGCTCCTTTAACCAAGTTCTACACTTATGTAACTTACAATCATATATTTGTGGAGATTTGCTCTTGGACTAACCTCCATGATTATTTGATTTTGGGGGGCGGTGCAGATTGTGATTCAACCCAAAGTAATGAGATGTTGTGAGAGGTGGGGCGGGCTGCCTGTGATCACTTCAATATAATATGCCATTGGGTTGCTACAAAGCGGAAGAGGCCCAGGAGACAGTAAGTTGGGTAGGTTACATTATGTACAGGGTCATTTACTTCTATTGTGTGCAACATACTTTGAAAGTAGGATGGGACTTCTACACATGTTAAGAAAATGTATAGGTTAGTATTTTCCTGCCACAGCCTCCGTGACATTAGTGTTGTATTTATGTAGATAGAAAGAGATGTGATACGCACACACATTCATATTAAGTTTGAATTATCCTTAAATGATTTAGTTTAGGGATTTGTTGAATTGTGTGGCATTTACCTGCTTGGTTGAATGGTGATATATTGTCAATCACATGGTACTTACAAATAAAGATTCTCAGACAGCTATCCCGTCCAACATTTATTTCTCCACCAATAGATTATCCAATCATTTATCTCTTGTTGTTTCTGGGACCCTGCTGTGTGAAAATTGGCTGCCACATTTCCCTTCATTACAGTAGTGACCACACTTCAAAAGTATTTCATTGGCTACGAAGCGTCTTGGGATGCCCTGGTGCTATATAAATGCACGCTTGTTCTTCCGCATGCACATTTAAATAGCAGTATATGTTAATCGGGTCAGATTTTGATTAGGCCAGTGGTTTAAATAAAGCAAGAGTTGGGGTGATTCAATGGGTACTAGGTTTGATAGTAAAACTAAGTAGGCACTAGGGGGGAGAAATTCTTGTCGTTTGCGCCTCCTGATACCGTCCCCAGGGGTGCTAACTGAGCGCATATGATTTTTCGCCCGGGCACGGCGCCACTAACAGTTCCCACTCAATTCCGCAGGAGTTTAGTGGTGGTTGTAACCGGTAGCGCCCCACTCCGCTGCGCCAACAATGCTGACGTCATCACCGTGCGCAGTGAAAATTCTGGAGTGCCCCCTATAGCTGCGCCGGGTGATGCCAGTGGCAGCTTCAGGACACGCCTACCGAGCTGTAGGCCGCTCGCGGGGCACTAGTTAAAGGGAAGGTGACGCTTCAACTAAAAATATCTGCCTACTTACCAGTCCACGGCCCATTGCATCGTGGTGCACGGAGTCTGGGCCGCGATTATGCACTCTGCAGGAGTGCCGGGCTGATACTATGGCACCTCACTTCCCGGTGGTTCAGGTAAGGAACCGTTGGGTCGACAGCTTCGCCCTCCCCTTAAATAAAGCATTTCTAGATGTCCCACCGCGTAGTGCTGCGCTCCTCTCGGATTCCGTCCACCCTGCTCGCGCCCCACACAGCAAGTGGAGTGGGTTATTTTGCGCTCCACTTGCTCCCAGGGGTGGTAACCTGAATACAGGCCGGAGGATGGGACTTCCGCACCTAGCGCGGGAAATCCCACCACGCAGCTGTTACCAGCCCCAAATAGGGCGCTACCCATGATTACTCCCCCATGGTATTTAAAAAAGAAAGAAAGACTTGCATTTCTATAGTGCCTTTCACTACCACCGGACATCTCAAAGCGCTTTACGACCAATTCATTTTGAGTGTAGTCACTTTTGTAATGTGGGAAACACAGCTGCCAATTTGCGCACAGCAAGCTCCCACAAACAGTAATGTGATAAAGGCCAGATAATCTGTTTTAACATAAGAACATAAGAACATAAGAATTAGGAACAGGAGTAGGCCATCTAGCCCCTCGAGCCTGCTCCGCCATTCAATAAGATCATGGCTGATCTGGCCGTGGACTCAGCTCCACTTACCCGCCCGCTCCCCATAACCCTTAATTCCCTTATTGGTTAAAAATCTATCTATCTGTGACTTGAATACATTCAATGAGCCAGCCTCAACTGCTTCCTTGGGCAGAGAATTCCACAGATTCACAACCCTCTGGGAGAAGAAATTCTTTCTCAACTCAGTTTTAAATTGGCTCCCCCGTATTTTGAGGCTGTGCCCCCTAGTTCTAGTTTCCCCGACCAGTGGAAACAACCTCGCCGCCTCTATCTTGTCTATCCCTTTCATTATTTTAAATGTTTCTATAAGATCACCCTTCATCCTTCTGAACTCCAACGAGTAAAGACCCAGTCTACTCAATCTATCATCATAAGGTAACCCCCTCATCTCCGGAATCAGCCGAGTGAATCATCTCTGTACCCCCTCCAAAGCCAGTATATCCTTCCTTAAGTAAGGTGACCAAAACTGCATGCAGTGCTCCAGGTGCAGCCTTACCAATACCCTATACAGTGAATGAGGGACAAATTATGACCACAATACCAGGGATAACTTCTCTGTCCTTCTTCGAAATAGATTAATGTTTAATTCCTGGAGATTCCAGAACAAACCTGGAGAGAAAAAAAATCAATAAAATAAGCAAAAGAGGAAACTGTAACTCAATTGTGTTCGAGAGTTAGTATATTGGGTTTGAGAAGTTATGAGTGAATTGCAGGCGAGGTGTGCAAAATAGACAACATTCTCGAGCCATGAGGCCTACGGAATGGCTCAAATTTCATATTCCTAAAATTCTAATTCGCCCTATTTTCTTGTCCACTGGTCGCTCTATTTCTTCCTTATCCTTTTTTTTCAACAACAACAACAACGACTTGTATTTATATAATGCCTTTAACATAGTAAAACATCCCAAGGCTCTTCACAGGAGTAGATGAGACAAAAAATTCATTCGTTAAGGAGATAAAGCATTGGGCATGACGTTCATTGAAAATATTTAAGGTGGAGACAGACAGATTTTTGAGCGATAAGGGAATAAAGGGTTATGGGGAGCAGGCAGGGAAGTGGAGCTGAGTCCAAGATCGGATCAGCCATGATCTTATTAAATGGCGGAGCAGGCTCGAGGGGCCAGATGGCCTACTCCTGTTCCTATTTCTTATGTTCTTATGTTCATGAGGTCCCAGATGCAACGTTGACATCACTACGCCATTGTCAATTCGCGTTTCCAGCAATTTGCGGCACGGATGTCGTGCGATCTGAAGGGTGAGGTTAAAACGTCCAGTTAACGCCGCTCACTGAGAGATGCTCCTTGCCAGCAGTGTCTAGGCCAGTGAATGAATGGATGACTTTTTGCTGAGGGTGGTGATCGTGGAACAAACTACCAGAGATGCAGTGAAAGGAGATGGTGCAGTGACATTACAGGGAGACCTTTAGAGATATTGGAGGGAGTAGGTGATTGAGAGATAAGGTGTAGAATCTATTATCCTATATTCCTATGTCAATGTGCTATATAAGTGTAAGTTGCTGGAGTTGTTCAGAACATGTTCAAGCTCCTGCCTCCAGTTTCTATCTGCTTATTTCTAACCCTGGTCACACATTTAAGAGGGAAGTGAAATTGCTTAAAAAGAGAGTTGCTGTAAATTCAAGATCGTGATGTCAGTTTCAGGCGCACGGTAAACCACAGCAGCTGGAATCAAACACAATATTACGCAAGTTACAGGAAATAAAATTTGCACGCCCGAGGGCATTCTTACCTGTGTGCGAGGAGCCGGAGAAATCCCCGCTCTGCTGGGCAGGTGTATTTAAAGGCGGCAAACGGGGCAGAGACCAGCACACCTGAAGAAGGCGAGCAAACAGCAAGTTCCAGCACACTCAGGTAAGCTCCACTCTATCCGGGGTCAGTGCTCCTCTGGTACACAATACACATCGGATTCTTTCAGAGTGCAAGATATCAGGCAATTTTAAGATAGGATTTTTCGGCTAGATGTTGTGTGCCGTGGGCTTAACTTGTGAGATATACTGAAATAAAACGCTTCAGTTGAATAAAATGTGCAGAGGGGCGACAGCCCATCCGCTTCAGGCTGGGAGCAAATATGACATTATTTGATATATTAATGATTTGCCTTAATAATAACTTCAGAAGAAGGCTTTTGGTTACAAAGTGCTTTGGGATGTGACAGGCGCTACATAAATACAATTTTATAGATAAATACAATTTTTGCTCTAATTCCGTGCTGCAACTATTTCTTGTTGTCCAAGTAGAACACCGAGTTACTGCAGAATGGAAACCAAATTGAGAGGATGATAGAGTTTGATTAGAATCCATGAAGTGTTCATTGTCAGTGCAAGCAATGAACGGATATTCAAACTCAACATTCACACGGGGGATATTCCAAATGTTATAAGCATTTCATGGATTAATTGATGACTCTAAATATTCACCGGCATTAATGAGAAATCCATGATATAAAAATAGAGCATTCGATTCTGTACAATATATTTATAAATAAAGACTTTCATTAATTCTCGGATATTAAAGTCACTGTAATTATCAACAAAGCAATTGTGTAACTGAAACATTGAACAAACCGACTGAAGAGTTTGTCCTGTTTCAAATGATTTACATTCATGGTGCTGTAAGCATTCTTGTTGAATAAAGTCTCTTTTTGCATCTGATGGTATGTTTATGATCCAAACACTGAACCTTGTGGTTATTGATTGTTGATGTAGATGTCCTGCTGCTTATAACGATGAAAGTTCCTGGTGCTTGCTTCTTCCTGGCGGTTCTTCTCACCTCTCAGCCCCTCGCTGCTCAAACCAAGAGATTGCATTTCGGACAATGCTCGGTAACCGCGAACATACCCGCAATCCAACAGGCATTCTCAGAAATCAAACAGGCAATCGTGAGTACTGACCTATCTCCCTCGCCCTGATCAGATCCGTTGCTGCGCGATTGTCCGCCACGAAATATTTGGAAAATATATTAAAAGATGTCTCTTGTAATTTTGTCTCGGCAGCAATCGGAAGATGCAGCTGATGATGTGAGGCTTCTAACCAAATCTACATTCCATGGCATTCAGGTACAGCACCTTCTGGCTCCGCTCAATTCACCCAGGAAGCTGCCGCTCAAGTTATCCCTGTAAAGGACGCAAGTTAATATAAATGGTGACTGTGTCACTGAATATTAGCAGATTACGCAACAGGTTTACATGTGAATATCAATTTGTGAGATTCTCGATTCCAAAAGATTCCACGTTGACCCAAATTGGGGTAGCAGAGATTAAAAGAACGAAAGACTTGCATTTATATAGCGCCTTTCACACCACATTTATGTGCTCAAGTTTCTGGAGAGGGACTTGAACCCATAACCTTCTGACTCAGAGGCGAGGGTGCTACCCACTGGGCCACAGCTGACACTGTAAACACGAGTGTGTCCTGCTTAATAATGCTACTAATTAAAATACACACCATCCATTTGTTGCACAGGCGAATGGGCTCGTGTACTTTATTATCCGGTCAATTTTGTGACATTAATTGTCTTAGGATTACTGAATGGTTACCTATGTTGCCTCCAGCACATTTGTAAACTAGTGTCTAAATTCGATCCTGGCCTGTAGAATGAGAGAGCTGTAAATCGAGGGCCAGCTGCTTCCACCTACTCCCCTCACCCGACTGCCCGTGCTTTTATTTCCAGGCAGACGAAAGATGCTGTTTTCTGCGCCATATGTTGGGATTCTACGTGAGGACTGTCTTCAAACACTACACCACATCCAGCTCCCTCATCGAGAGGAGGACCCACAGTATAGCCAACTCCTTCCTGAGCATCAAGACAAATCTCCGGCAATGTGTAAGTCACCAGGCCGGAAGAAACCTCGCTTGTTTTTAACTGTTTATTATGCATAACGACAATTTTAGACGGAGTTTCAAGATTATTTGTAATGTTGTAACATGATTCTGTGCCAACTATTGTGCTCTGAACGGTTCTTTGATTAAACACTGCAGTCTGTAGGTCTTTCTCTCACTGTTGCTTTCTTTATTGGGCAGCATACAGAGATGAAGTGCCATTGTGGAGAAGAATCCAGAGTTAGGATGCAGGAGATTCAAAGTACCTTTCAACAGGTATATTGATCACACCTCTTTCATTTCATTGCTGTAACAAAGAGAATATTTGGTTTCCATGGTGTAGCACTGATCACTGTACATGCATCATTGAACAGAATCCACCTGCGACCAATGTTGCTGTCTCACTTGCCCTCCTCTCAGTCCCCACAGAAGACTCCATTCTAAGAGAACGTTCAGGCTACAGCTTTTGTTAAGCAATCCACAGCAGGGTTGACAGTAGGCCTGGCAATATCCATGGACAGTGAGAATCCATGGCCAATACTATCTGACCCTCCACACTGAAGGTGGAAATGCAGCAGAGGGAAACTTAGAGTGGAGAAAAGGGGAAGTTGTCTCCCTTGAGTTGTTATGATGCCTGGAGCTTGTGGGGCCAAAATTGCCCCTTTCCTGAAGGCCTGTTAACACCAGAAATTAGTGTAATGGCCGCCATTAGCAAAATTCCACTCCTGCAGTATCCCGGCGGTGACCCGCTCCCCCACCACCGCTCCGCTCTGCCGATCCGTCCTAAGTGTGTCATTAGATTGCGCACTGCTGATGTTCCCACCCCCTGCCACTAATGGTGAAATTTGACTGGGAAAATCTTTCTCCTGCCGGGCAGTGCCAAAACCTGCTTTTCTCAGACGGTGCAGCGAGGCTGTACCCTTCTGAAATGGCGGTGTGGCTCCCATTAAAGGGGAAGGTGCACTACTTCAGCCGCCATATGTTTTTTTCCGGCCGACTGCCATGTCGGGCTGACAATTATGCCCCCCGGGTTCAACCGGGCCACCAACACGCATCCTGGAACCCCCTCTTGGGTGGCAGGCCACTGGTCCGGCCGAAACCCTCCCTGGTGGCTCGGTGGACCGAACTTTAAAAATTGTGCATGCTCTTCCCTTTAAGTGAAGGGGCGAGCCATGGTGACAGGACGGTATTATGACATTATCAGCGCTACGCTGCTGACTGACAGCGGCGGACACTACTCCCTGGCCCAACTTCCACCCCTCTAGTGTGCTCATCGCCGCACTTCCACCCCATTATGAGTGACTACATTTCGCTCAAGAGGCCACTTCATCCACCGCAGTGGTAAAAACACTAGAAATGGGGTGCGTGTCCAGCTGTGGGCAATTTCGGCCCTTGTGCCTCATATTATTTAATAAACCTCTCTCCTTTTTCAGTTGGATCTAAATGCAGCTGTTGTTAAAGCCATTGGTGAAATAGATATTCTCCTAGATTGGATGGAACGATCTCACCAGCACTAAGCACTGACTTACAGCTTACAGCCCGGAGGAATAGAAGATACTAAACACCAAGAAACACCTAGATAAAGAACACCTGAGAATTGAAATTTTATGTTAAATTGTCAAATAATACTATTGTTCAGTCCTTGATACCCCGCCCTCATGAGAACACTAAAGCTGTTTTATTTTTTATTGTTTTGCTTTATGCTGAGTTTTGGTATATTACCGACAGTACATATATATGGTATTAAGTGCTAGCCCTCCGAATAGTGAGTATAATGTGTCATGTGTGTACTTTTAATTATCAGATAAACTTGTGTTTGTTGAATTCTTAACATGACACATTTGTCACGTGGATAGGAACTGACTGCATTTTGATGTCGGAAGACATTCATTTTGTTAGTCCATGTTTAAAATGCTGTAATTCATGTTGATACATGAAAATAGATCTAGTAAGTACATATTGTACTGTTTATTGTTAGTTATGCTTATTGAGGTCAATGAATATCAGTATAAACACATTGTTTTTGAGTCTTCCTATATTATTTTTTGTGGTGAGCTTATTCAAATATCATATTATGAAGTTATAAAAGCACTGTTTTTATGAGTATAAGTTAAAGGAGAGTTATTACAATCAATGAGAAAATTATCACCCATTAATTAACGGATGCAGAATTGCTCTGATGTACAGGCACCAGCAATAAATAGCATCTAACATTTTGAAAAGGTATAGTTGAGTGTTTCAGCAGCAGTGGGGTGAGGTAGGGGCAGAGGCTGTAGGATAGTGTGTACCTGTAATATAACAGGTTAACAGCTTGGTATAGTTAAAGTGCATCATGAGTTAGTAAGTGCAGGGCTACTGGAAAGACAGAGAGAGAGAGAGAATGTTCAGTCTAGCGAAGAGAGACTAGCTGATTTCTATTGAATATACAGAACAGGTTTCTTGAGCAAGAATATATATAAAAACAGAACCAGAAGCAACTGGCATAGAAGTAACTAACTGCAGTATTGGCTAACGTTACTTATTAATAAATAGGGTGCTCAACTTAGATGAAATTTATATATCACATGACCGTAGTAGTGTATAAGTCAAAATGGTCAAGTGGGGAAGGGGCTACCATGGAGCAGACAAGTCTAAATGTAATGGGAAATTACTGGGATAAGCTTGAGCAGAACGCTAAGGAAACAAGATATCGGTAACTTGAGGAGAAATAGGAGCTATGGCCTCATGGCTAACAGTTTATGGTCGTTTCAGACAAAGAGGTAACACATGGTGCTAGGGTTACATCATATCCTGTGACCAATGTAGGCGTGTTATAGTAAAAGTATAAATATAAAATGCAATGTATCTTCTGGCCAAGAACTGACCCGGATCGGTGATGCACTTGCCCCCGATTGTTAGTATAATAGACATATTTGCTTGCTTGTAATCACATATATGTTCAATAAATCATAAAAGTTCATTTGTCTCTAGAGTCTGAGCCTTTCTTATGAATGGACTGGAAGGCCTATACGATATCAGTCCAACAGATGCATGTAACTTTACATAAGTAGATCAAACAGTTTTGATTATGGGTATGATGTGGGTTGGAAGCTCAGTACGGGCTGAACAAAGCAATGTTTGGCTCAGTCTGAGCAAGTGGCTGGGGAGGGGAAGCCAGCCAGTGGCAAGGGGATAGAACCAGAGGCAAGGAACGGAACCAGAGGCAATGGAATGGAACCAGAGGCAAGGGAATGCAGGCAGTGGCAAAAATTACAGCTTCATTATTCCCAATATTCAGTTGCATGAAATTTTGCATCATCTATGTCGTGGCTTCAGATTCTGTGACAACATAGAGGTGGTCATGGGATCAAGTGAAGTAATTGAAGAGTAGGGCATACCCTTGGACGCTGATCTGATGCCTATAGATGATCGGAGCAAGGGGACCCATGGAAATGAAGAGGATCAGGGAATCTATAGATGACTGGGGGTGGGAAGGGAATATATTTCTAGAGGTTGCATTGAGACAGGTAAATGTGGAACCACATCAGAGCAGTCCCTAGAGCTGGACAATAGAGAATGGTGAATGAAAGAGAAAGCAAATTTTCTTTTCAAATACAGAACTATACCTCATTCTACAACAGGGTGCATACCTGCTGAATTATTAGTGAAGCATAGGCTGAGGACGCTTCTCAGTTTATTGCAACCAAACTTGTCTGATAAGGTAGCGAAGGCACAATTGGTGCAGAAACATCATTATCATTCTGGTATTAAAGAGCGGTGCTTTCTGAAGGGTGATCAGGTCAGAGTTCACCGTCTGTCGTAAAGCGCAAGTCCGCACAAATGGGACATTGGTACAATTATTCGGGTATGTGCACCAAGCAGTACTTAGTCAAAATTGGTGAATACACCAGGAAGGTTCATGTGGATCAAATGTTTCTAGCAAGTGATGTACCTTCGGTACCACAAATATATAATTATGAGCCTGACTTGGACGATGATCAGAGTGAGTTGGCAGGTCCAAGTACTTCAACAGACACAACGGTCACAACATCCATATTCCCACCACCTCAGATTCAGCCGCCTGAAGGCGCTTCTGCAGGTATGGGACAATCTTACAGAGACTCTGTATCTTCTGGGGGGGAGGGGGGGTGGTGGAGGTGGAGTTGGGGTACAGTTGAGATGATCAACAAGGAAACGCAAACCAAGTAGACAGGATTTTGATCTGGGAATATCAAGATCTTAGGAAGAAAGCTAACACTAGGATGGATGTAAGGATTCCAAGGAAACTCAAGAGGATCCAGGAGGATAGAGGTCAGGAATCCTGGGCTACATGCCCTGAAAACAGAAATTTCCCAAGACTGTCTCTGGAGTCAAATAAGAATATAGAAAATGGTCATAGCCAGTCAATTGCAAAGTAATGGAGGTCAGAGCAAGTGGAAGCTAAAAGCTTACAACAAGATACTCAGGCTCAGCAGTCGAATTTGAAAAATTGTAATCATGATAAGTAATCTTTTGAAATATTGTATAAATACATTGCTTCTAAAAAAAGAGGAAGCAATGTAATGTATGCACCTGGGAGTATGGTCACAGGTTTGTAGAGGAGTTGTGAGTGGCTTGGCCAGTCACATGATGTTCACAAGAGTCCATAAAACCCCAGCCAGTTGGGTTCAGGAGATCCACGATGAGGCAGGTGGCTGTGAGCCTGGTGGATGAACTGGTAATATGTAGTGTGATTGTTAAACCTTTGCTAATAAACCAACTAGTTTTTAATAGTAATGTGTTACTATAAATTCTTAAGCAAAGAATCCAAGAAGCAAATACATTACATCACCCACTATTGTTCCTGATGTTTGCATTATGATTCTTTCAAACAGTGTAAGAGGCCAAAGCCACAGAGGTCAGACTGGGAATAGGATGGATGCTGGGTCTCTGTTGTGGACAGAATGGAGGTGTTACAGGCACACGTACGGAAATGACGGACAGGTAAATACCTATTGGTCTATTCAGCTTGTCCTACACAGTTGTGATGCCTTCATACACTCCCCACCTATCCATGGACATGTAATCTCCTGTGAGAGGTGAAAAACCAGATAAAAACCCAAGCCAATTAAGGGGAAAAAAACGGAAAATTCCTCTCCAACTCTCTTAAGCGATCGAAACTAGTCCAGGAGATAACATTGGTCCTGCTCCATGTCACTGTCCAGAATGTTTGTTCTCTCCGAACTCCCTCCGAACTCCTTCTGACTCTTCACCCATCGGAATATCTCTGCCCCTGTTGCATAACTGCATCCTAACCTTTACTTCTGATGCTACCAAATCATGCACCGTCTCCCACCTACGCCAATCTTTCAAAGCAGTCTCATTCTCCGGCACCATAAGTCTGAAAGTTGCAATCTTAAGCATACCTGGCACATAACATGGTCGAGTCTAGCAGGATCTGACTTGATCATATTTAGCACTACCATATATCATCACGAATAATGAACAGTGAGGAGGGTAGTGATAGACTTCAGGAAGACATAGACAGGCTGGTGAAATGGGCGGATACGTGGCAGATAAAATTTAATGCAGAAAAGTGTGAAGTTACGCATTTTGGTAGAAAGAATGAGGAGAGGACATGTAAACAAAATGGTACAATCCTAAAGGGGGTGCACAAACAGAGAGACCTGGGGGTATATGTGCATAAATCGTTGAAGGTGGCAGGTTGAGAAAGAAGTTAAAAAGATTACGGAACACTGGGCTACATAAATAGAAGTATAGAGTACAAAAATGTAGAAATTATGATTAATGTGTATAAAACACTGATTCGGCCCCAACTATACTGTGTCCAATTCTGGGCACCACACTTTAGGAAGGATGTGAAGGTCTTAGAGAAGGTGCAGAAAAGATTTATGAGAGTGATTCCAGGGATGAGGGACTTCAGTTACATTGATAAACTGGAGAAGCTGGTGTTGTTCTTCCAGGAGAAGAGAAGATTGAGAGGAGATTTGATAAAGGTATTCAAAATTATGAGGTGTTTGGGCAGAGTAGATAGAGAGCAACTGTTCCCATTGGCAAAAGGGTCGAGAATCAGAGGAAATAAAGAAAGACTTTGATTTATATAGCTCCTTTCACGACCACCAGACGTCTCAAAGCGCTTTACAATCAATGAAGTACTTTTGGAGTGTAGTCACTGTTGTAATGTAGGAAAGGCGGCAGCCAATTTGCGCACAAGCAAGCTCCCACAAACAGCAATGTTATAATGACAGCTAATCTGTTTTTGTTATGTTGATTGAGAGATAAATATTGGCCAGAACACTGGGGATAACTCCCCTGCTCTTCTTCGAAATAGTGCCATGAGATCTTTTACGTCCAATTGAGAGAGCAGATTTAAGATGATTGGTGATAGAATCAAAGGCAACATAAGAAAAAACTTTTTAACGCAGTGAGTGATTAACATCTGGAATGCACTGCCTGAAAGAGTGGTGGAGGCAGACTCAATTTTATCTTTCAAAAAGGAGCTGGATAAGTATCTGAAGGAAAATATATTGCAGAGTTACAGGGAAAGGGCAGGGGAGTGGGACTAGCTGAGAGTCAGCATGGGCTCGACAGGCCGAATGGCCTTCTTTTGTGCTGTAACAATTCTATGATTGTAAACTAGAAGTGATCCAAAACTCAGCTGCCCATTCCTAACTCACGCCAAATGCCACTCACCCATCACCCCTGTACTCACTGACCTATATTGGCTTCCGGTTAAGCAACACCTCGATTTCAAAATTCTCATCCTTATTTTCAAATCCTTCCATGGCCTCGCCTCTCCATACCTCTGTAATCTCCTCCAGCCCCACAACCCCATGAGATGACTGCGCTCCTCTAATTCGCCCTTCTGAGCATCCCTGATTGTAATCGCTCAACCATTGGTGGCCGTGCCTTCTGTTGCCTAGGACCTAAGCTCGGGAACTCCCTGCCTAAACCTCTCTGTCTCTCTACCTCTCTTTCCTCCTTAAAGACGCTCTAAGACATACCTCTTTAACCAAGCTTTTGGTCACCTGCGCTAATTTCTACATATGTTGCTCGGTGTCAAATTTTTATTGCCTAATACTACTGTGAAGCGCCTTGGGACGTTTCACTATGTTAAAGGCGCTATATAAATACAAGTTGTTGTTGATTCTACTCTCTTCAGCCATGTTCTCCTACTGGAGGGTAAGAACAACCCACAGGCATCTTTTCTCTATGACAGATCATCTCCTCATACCATCTTCCCAATACCAAATGCAAAGATCGCCTGGATTTCTGTATCTCTAAGATTGAGTTGCCTCTATTTCTACTTTTCTCATCTCTCCCTGCTGCCCTTGACTTCACTTTAGGCTCCCATCCACCAACTCTTCATTCTGTATCATTCTGCAGTTTCTCTCCCATCGCCCCTCCCTTACTCGTTCCAAGCTTATTTCTTCCAAGACCCACCCCGTTTTCTCCTCCCCACACAGCTCCTGACTATTCAATGGCTCTCTTGGCCCCCAGGCTTTCCGACTTTGTAAATGCCTCGAGCACTGTTCTCCTCCCTTTCAAAACTGCTGTTATCCTCTGCTGACAAAGCCTGTAGTCATTCTATCCTATTGCTCTAACTACTCATCCACCTGCCTTTACTTTCTAAGGTTGTGGCCTTCCAATTTAGTGTCCATCTCTTTGGTTGTTTTTGTTCAGTTCGCCTACCTACCTGTTCAGTGTACTAAGCCCACTATGTCCAAAGACACAAATTCATTCTTCTGTGACTGTGACCAAAGTGCTTTATCCCCCTGGTTCTCCTCAAACTCTTTGCAGCTTTCTCTTCCATTCACTGTTCTCTATTGTCCAGCTCTAGGGACTGCTCTGATGTGGTTCCACATCTACCTGTCTCAATGCAACCGCTAGCAATATATTCCCTTCCCACCCCCAGTCGCCTATAGACTCCCTGATCTTCTTCATTTCCATGGGTCCCCTTGCGCGGATCATATATAGGCATCAGATCAGCTTATAAAAGATATGCCTTAGTGTTCCATGACTTCACTTGATCCCATGACCACCTCTATGTTGTCATGGGATTTGAAGCCAAGTCATGGATGATCCAAAATGTCATGCAACTAAATATTGGGAATACTGAAGCTGTAATCTTTGCGACTGTCTGCATTCGCTTGCCTCGGGTCCCATCCCCTTGCCTCTGGTTCCATTCCCTTGCCTCTGGTCCCATTCTCTTGCCTCTGGTTCCATTCCCTTGCCTCTGGTCCCATTCCCTTGCCTCTGGTCCCAGTCCCTTGCCTCTAGGCCCAGTCCCTTGCCACTGGCTGGCTTCCCCTCTCCAGCCACTTGCTCAGACTGACCCAAGCATTGAAAAATCTTGATGGTTTGATCAGCCCAGTTCTGAGCTTCCAACCCACATCATACCCATAACAAAAACTGCTTGATGCACTTCTGCAAGACTACATGCATCTGTGGACTGATATTGTGTAAGACTTGCAGTCCATTTATAAGAAAGGCTCAGACTCTGAGACAAAGTAACTTTTAAGATTTATTGAACATATATGTGATTACAAGCAAGTGAATATGTCTATTATACTAACAATCAGGGGGAAAATATCACCAATCCAGGCCAGTTCTTGGTCAGAGTTACTATAACACGCTTACGTTGGTCACAGGATATAATGTAAATCTTGCACCATGTGTTATCTCTTTGTCTGAAAGTACCGTAAAATGGTAAAATGATTATTTTGACTTATACGCGACCAAAATCATGTGATATATAAGTTCCCTCTAAATTAGGAACCCTATTCATCTATAATTAGCATTAGCCAATAATGCAATTAGTTACATCTATACCTGTTGCTTTTAGTTCTGTTTTTATACATATTCTTGCTCAAGAAATCTGTTCTGTATAATCAGTAGAAATCAACTAGTCTCTCTTGCTAGACTATACATTCTCTCTCTCTGTGCCTTTCCAGTAACCCCCTGTACTTACTAACTCATGATGCTCTTTAACTATACCAAGCTATTAACCTATATTACACGCTATCTTACAGCCTTCACCCCTACCTCACCCCACTGATGCTGAAACTCTCTACTATACTTTTTCAAAATATCAGATGCTATTTGTTGCTGGTGCCTGTACATCAGAGCAATTCTACATCCATGAATTAATGGGTGATGGTTTTTTCATTGATTGTAATATTTCTCCTTTTATTTATACTCATAAAAAAACTGTGCTTTTACAACTTCATAGCATGATTTTCATGAAGCACACCACAAAGAATAATATAGGAAGACTCAAAAACAATGTGTTTATACTGACATTCATTGACCTCAATAAGCATAACTAACAATAAACAGTACAATATGTACTTACTAGATCTATTTTCATGTATCAACATGAATTACAGCATTTTAAACATGGACTAACAAAATGAATATCTTCCGACATCGAAATGCAGTCAGTTCCTATCCACGTGACAAATGTGTCATGTTAAGAATTCAACAAACACAAGTTTATCTGATAATTAAAAGTACACACATGACACATTATACTCACTATTCAGAGGGCTAGCACTTAATGCCATATGTATGTACTGTCGGTAATATACCAAAACTCAGCATAAAGCAAAACAACAAAAAATAAAACAGCTTTAGTGTTCTCATGAGGGCGGGGTATCAAGGACTGAACAATAGTATTATTTGACAATTTAACATAAAACTTCAATTATCAGTTTTTCTTTATCTAGGTGTTTCTTGGTGTTTAGTATCTTCTATTCCTCCGGGCTGTAAGCTGTGAGTCAGTGCTTAGTGCTGGTGAGATCGTTCCATCCAATCTAGGAGAATATCTATTTCACCAATGGCTTTAACAACAGCTGCATTTAGATCCAACTGAAAAAGGACAGAGATTTATTAAATAACATGAGGCACAAACTCCAGGCATCATGACAACTCAAGGGAGACAACATCCCCTTTTCTCCACTCTAGGTTTCCCACAGCTGCTCTTCCACCTTCAGTGTGGAAGATCAGATAGTATCGGTCATGGATTCTCACTGTCCATGGATACTGCCTGGCCTACTGTCAACCCTGCTGTGGATTGCTCAACATGAGCTATAGCCTGGACTATGTGTTCGGACAGTTCTTCTCCAAAGTGGACGTTCCCTTAAAGTGGAGTGTTCTGTGGGGGCACTGAGAGGAGGGCAAGTGAAACAGCAACATTGGTCGCAGGTGGGTTCTGTTTAGAGCTCAATATTTGGAATTTAATTTCAACTTTCAGCCTCATCTAAGTCAAGGCTAAATTCAAGTCTGGGCTTGTCCTGGATGAAATGAATGTTAAGGAGTTATATAGGGTGCGATATTTAGAGTCTGTTTATTTTGCATGAAATTCCTAGTCATTTAGACATTGAAGGTAAGCATGCAGGTACAGCAGGCACTAAAGAAAGCAAATGGCATGCTGGCCTTCATAGCTAGGGGATTTGAGTATAGGAGGTGGGAGGTCTTGCTGAAGTTGTACAGAGATTTGGTGAGACCATACCTTGAGTATTGTGTACAGTTTTGGTCTCCTAATCTGAAGAAGGACGTGCTTGCTATTGAGGGAGTACAACGAAGGTTCATCAGACTGATTCCCGAGAAGGCAGGACTGACATATGAGGAAAGACTGGATTGGCTAGGCTTATATGCACTGGAATTTAGAAGAATGAGAGTGGATCTCATAGAAACGTATAAAGTTCTGACAGGCTGGACAGGTTAGATGCAGGAAGAATGTTCCCGATGTTGGGTAAGTCCAGAACCAGGGGACACAGTCTAAGGGCAAGGGGTAAGCCATATAGGACCGAGATGAGGAGAAACTTTTTCACGCAGAGAGTTGTGAACCTGTGGAATTCTCTGCCACAGAAAGTTGTTGAGTCCAGTTCGTTGGACATATTCAAAAGGGAGTTAGATGTGGCCCTTATGACTAAAGGGATCAAGGGATATGCAGAGAAAGCAGGAAAGGGGTACTGAGGTTGAATGATTAGCCATGATCATATTGAATGGCTGTGCAGGCTCGAAAGGGCCGAATGGTCTGCTCCTGCACCTATTTTCTATGTTTCTATGTTTCTATTTGAAGTCTTGCATGTACAGTGATCAGTGCTGCACCATGGAAACCAAATATTCTCTTTGTTACAGCAATGAAATGAAAGAGGTGTGATCAATATACCTGTTCAAAGGTACTTTGAATCTCCTGCATCCTAACTCTGGATTCTTCTCCACAATGGCACTTCATCTCTGCATGCTGCCCAATAAAGAAAGCAACAGTGAGAGAAAGACCTACAGACTGCAGTGTTTAATCAAAGAACCGTTCAGAGCACAATAGTTGGCACAGAATCATGTTACAACATTACAAATAATCTTGAAACTCCGTCTAAAATTGTTGTTATGCATAATAAACAGTTAAAAACAAGCGAGGTTTCTTCCGGCCTGGTGACTTACACATTGCCGGAGATTTGTCTTGATGCTCAGGAAGGAGTTGGCTATACTGTGGGTCCTCCTCTCGATGAGGGAGCTGGATGTGGTGTAGTGTTTGAAGACAGTCCTCACGTAGAATCCCAACATATGGCGCAGAAAACAGCATCTTTCGTCTGCCTGGAAATAAAAGCACGGGCAGTCGGGTGAGGGGAGTAGGTGGAAGCAGCTGGCCCTCGATTTACAGCTCTCTCATTCTACAGGCCAGGATCGAATTTAGACACTAGTTTACAAATGTGCTGGAAGCAACATAGGTAACCATTCAGTAATCCTAAGACAATTAATGTCACAAAATTGACCGGATAATAAAGTACACGAGCCCATTCGCCTGTGCAACAAATGGATGGTGTGTATTTTAATTAGTAGCATTATTAAGCAGGACACACTCGTGTTTATAGTGTCAGCTGTGGCCCAGTGGGTAGCACCCTCGCCTCTGAGTCAGAAGGTTATGGGTTCAAGTCCCTCTCCAGAAACTTGAGCACATAAATGTGGTGTGAAAGGCGCTATATAAATGCAAGTCTTTCGTTCTTTTAATCTCTGCTACCCCAATTTGGGTCAACGTGGAATCTTTTGGAATCGAGAATCTCACAAATTGATATTCACATGTAAACCTGTTGCGTAATCTGCTAATATTCAGTGACACAGTCACCATTTATATTAACTTGCGTTCTTTATAGGGATAACTTGAGCGGCAGCTTCACAAGTGAATTGAGCGGAGCCAGAAGGTGCTGTACCTGAATGCCATGGAATGTAGATTTGGTTAGAAGCCTCACATCATCAGCTGCATCTTCCGATTGCTGCCGAAACAAAATTACAAGAAACACCTTTTAATATATTTTCAAAATATTTCGTGGCGGATAATCGCGCAGCAACGGATCTGATCAGGGCGAGGGAGATAGGTCAGTACTCACGATTGCCTGTTTGATTTCTGAGAATGTCTGTTGGATTGCGGGTATGTTCGCGGTTAGCGAGCATTGTCCGAAATGCAATCTCTTGGTTTGAGCAGCGAGGGGCTGAGAGGTGAGAAGAACCGCCAGGAAGAAGCAAGCACCAGGAACTTTCATCGTTATAAGCAGCAGGACATCTACATCAACAATCAATAACCACAAGGTTTAGTGTTTGGATCATAAACATACCATCAGATGCCAAAAGAGACTTTATTCAACAAGAATGCTTACAGCACCATGAATGTAAATCATTTGAAACAGGACAAACTCTTCAGTCGGTTTGTTCAATGTTTCAGTTACACAATTGCTTTGTTGATAATTACAATGACTTTAATATCCGAGAATTAATGAAAGTCTCTATTTATAAATATATTGTACAGAATCAATGCTCTATTTTTATATCATGGGCTTCTCATTAATGACGGTGAATATTTAGAGTCATCAATTAATCCATGAAATGCTTATAACATTTGGAATATCCCCCGTCTGAATGTTGAGTTTGAATATCCGTTCATTGCTTGCACTGACAATGAACACTTCATGGATTCTAATCAAACTCTATCATCCTCTCAATTTGGTTTCCATTCTGCAGTAACTCGGTGTTCTACTTGGACAACAAGGAATAGTTGCAGCACGGAATTAGAGCAAAAATGGTATTTATCTATAAAATTGTATTTATGTAGCGCCTGTCACATCCTCGGGGCGTCCCAAATCACTTTGCAACCAAAAGCCTTCTTCTGAAGTTGTTATTAAGGCAAATCATTAATATATCAAATAATGTCATATTTGCTCCCAGTCTGAAACCGATGGGCTGTCGCCCCTCTGCACATTTTATTCAACTGAAGCGTTTTATTTCAGTATATCTCACAAGTTAAGCCCACGGCACACAACATCTAGCCGAAAAATCCTTTCTTAAAATTGCCTGATATCTTGCACTCTGAAAGAATCCGACGTGTATTGTGTACCAGAGGAGCACTGACCCCGGATGGAGTGGAGCTTACCTGAGTGTGCTGGAACTGGCTGTTTGCTCGCCTTCTTCAGGTGTGCTGGTCTCTGCCCCGTTTGTCGCCTTTAAATACACCTGCCCAGCAGAGCGGGGATTTCTCCGGCTCCCCGCACACAGGTAAGAACGCCCTCCGGCGTGTAAATTTTATTTCCTGTAACTTGCGTAATATTGTGTTTGATTCCAGCTGCTGTGGTTTACCGTGCGCCTGAAACTGACATCACGATCTTGAATTTACAGCAACTCTCTTTTTAAGCAATTTCACTTCCCTCTTAAATGTGTGACCAGGGTTAGAAATAAACAGATAGAAACTGGAGGCAGGAGCTTGAACATGTTCTGAACAACTCCAGCAACTTACACTTATATAGCACATTGACATAAGAATATAGGATAATATGGGACTGGGAAAGATTCTACACCTCATCTCTCAATCACCTACTCCCTCCAATATCTCTAAAGGTCTCCCTGTAATGTGTCTGCACCATCTCCTTTCACTGCATCTCTGGTAGTTTGTTCCACGATCATCACCCTCAGCAAAAAGTCATCCATTCATTCATTGGCCTAGACACTGCTGGCATGGTGCATCTCTCAGTGAGCGGTGTTAACTGGACGTTTTAACCTCACCCTTCAGATCGCACGACATCCGTGCCGCAAATTGCTGGAAACGCGAATTGACAACGGCGTAGTGATGTCAACATCGCATCTGGGACCTCATGAACATAAGAACATAAGAAATAGGAGCAGGAGTAGGCCATTTGGCCCCTCGAGCCTGCTCCGCCATTCCATAAGATCTTGGCTGATCTGATCTTGGCCTCAACTCCACTTCCCCGCTCCCCATAACCCTTGTCTCCATCTTAAATATATTCAATGAACGTCATGCGCAATGGTTTATCTCCTCAACTAATTAATTTTTCATCTCCTATGCTCCTGTGAAGCGCCTTCGGACGTTTTACCACGTTAAAGGCACTATATAAATACAATGGTTTTTGTTGTTGAAACAAAAGAATAGAGGAAGAAATAGGGCAAACAGTGGAGAAGAAAATAGGGCGAATTAGTGTCAAATTAAAGACCGAAAGAGAAATAAATAGAGAGGAAAAAGAGTGGATTAACAGAGTGAGAAAACAAGAGACAGAAAGGAAAAGGAGGGGAGACTGAGTTACATTCAGATTAATCTGTTTTTGTCAAATTGAGTGGGAAAGTGGAATACTTTTCCCTTTTCCTCTCATTTTCAGTGTCAAACATTCCCAGGGTAGATATTAGTATTGCCTGATGCAAAGTGAAGCCCCATCGCAAGAAAGGAACAGCAAGATATGTTGATGGGGAGATGAAGTAAGGTGGGAGGAGGCTCGTGTGGAGCATAAACATCAGCATAGACCAGTTAGGCCAAATGACCTGTTTCTGTGCTGCAAATTCTATGTAATGTATAATAATAATAATGTTTATTTATATAGCGCCTTTAACATCGTAAAACATCCCAAGGTGCCTCACGGCAGTGTTACATGACAAAACAGATAAATTTGACATTGAGCCACAAAACAAGAAATTAAGGTAGATGACCAAAAGCTTGGTTAAAGAGGTATGTTTTAAGGAGCATCATAAAGGAGGAAAGAGAGGTAGAGGGCCGGAGAGGTTTTGGGAGGGAGTTCCAGAGCTTAGGGCCCAAACAGCTGAAGGCACGGCCACCGATGTTTGAGCAGTTATAATGAGGGATGTTCAAGAGGGCAGAATTTGAGGAGCGCAGACATCTTGTGGCGTTGTGAGGCTGAAAAAGATTACAGAGAGGGGCAAGGCCATGTAGTGATTTGTAAACAAGGCTGAGAATTTTGAAATCGAGGCGTTTAATCGGGAGCCATGGTAGGTCAGAAAGCACAGGGGTGATGGGTGATCGTGACTTGGTGCGAGTTAGGACACAGACGGGATGAACTCAAGTTTACCTAGTGTAGAATGTGGGAGGCCAGCCAGCAGTGAGTTGGAGTAGTCAAGTCTAGAGGTAATAAAGGCATGGATGAGGGTTTCAGCAGCAGAAGAGCTGAGGCAGGGGCAGAGGCAGGCAATGTTACTGAGGTAGAAAAAGGGTTTGAGTTATGCCATGGATATATGGCTGGAAACTCATTTCAGGGTTCAAATATGACGCCTAATTTGTGAAGTCTTGTTCACCCTCAGATTGATGCTAGGGTGAGGGATGGAGTCACTGGTTAGGAAACACAGTTTGTGGCAGGGACCAAAGATAATGGCTTCGGTCTTCCCAATATTTAATTGGAGCAAATTTCTATTCATCCAGTACTGGATGTCGGACAAGCAATCTGACAATTTAGATACCAAGCAGGGGTCGAGAGAAGTGGTGGAGAGGTAGATCTGGGTGTCGACAGCATACATATGCAAAGTATGTAACAAAAAAAATCAAATAAATAAGCAGAAGAGGAAATTGTAACTCAGTTGTGCTTGGGAATGGGTGTATTGGTTTTGAGAAGTTATGAGTGAATGTCAGGACAGGTGTGTGAAATATACAAACATTCTTGAGCCATGACATATTGAATCAGCTTGTTCATCATGGTCAGGAACAGTGGAACTGATTATGACATGAATTCCAGCCCTAAATGGCTGTGATGAGATTAATTTGCATTAACGGTGCAAATCCAACAATTTCAAGACATGCAAAGAACCTCACTTCATATTTCAAACACAAAAAGCAACGGTATAAGTAAATTGAATCATTTTCTTATGAAATTTGCAATTAAAAGAAAATCTTTTTGTTGTTAGAAACCTTATTCCCAACACTAACTGCTTACTGTGCCAAATACTTTGACTATCTCAGATGCCAGCTGAAAAGATGTTTCAAAAAGTCTTTTGCGTGATTTCATTGTTTCCTGTTCTATTTGTCGCTGACTTTGATTGCTTGTTCTCTTCGTAGTGTCTCAATGGCAGTTTTCATTCCTACCTTTGATTGCTATTCACTACCTATTTGTTCATGATTTGTTGCAATTACATGACTGTGACATTTGAGCCATTCCGTAGGGTTGCCAACTCTCCAGGATTGTTCTGGAATTAATCGTTAATCTCCTGGGCACTATTTCGAAGAAAAGCAGAGGCATTATCCCTGGTGTTGTGGCCATTATTTATCCCTCAATCACTAAAACTGATTATCTGGTCATTATACATTGCTGTTTGTGGGAGCTTGCTGTGCGCAAATTGACTGCCGCATTTCCCACGTTACAACACTGACTACACTCCAAAAGTACTTCATTGGTTGTAAAGCGCTTTGAAACTTCCAGTGATCGGGAAAGGCGCTAAAGAAATGCAAGTCTTTCTTTTTTAAGCACCATGGGGGGCGGGGCGGGGTGGGGGGGGCAGAAGTTGCTTAGCGCCTTATTTGGGGGCAGTAATAGCTGTGAGGTGGGATTTCCTGCACCAGGCACGGTTGTCCCGCCCTGCGACCTGAATTTGGGTTACCATCCCCACTGCACTTGCCCTGTGTGGCCCGAGCTGGGTGGAATGGATCCGAGAGGGACACAGCGCTACGCAGTGGGTCAGGTAGAAAGGGCCCTTCCCTTCATTAAAGGGGAGGGCCAAGCTGCCGACTCTGCGGCTCCTTACCTGGACCACTGGGGAGCGGGGTGCTGTGGCATCAGCCCAGCATTCATGCGGAGTACCAGGCTGCAAGACTGCGGCCCAGACCCCACGAACCAACATGCAATGGGCTGTGACTGGTAAGTGGGCAGATTTTTTTTTTGAAGTGCCATATCCCCTTTAACGAGTGTCCCGTGAGCGGCATCACCCGGCGCAGCTTCAGGGGGCGCTCCCGAATTTTCACTCCGGGGCGAAAACGGGTCACTGCGCATGGTGATGACGTCGGCATCGCTGGCGCAGTGGAGTGGGGCGCTAATGGTTTCTACCATCGCTAAACTCCCATGGAATTTAGCGGGAACTGTTAGTGGTGCCGTGCCCGGGTGAAAAGTCGTATGCGCCCAGTTAGCACCCCTGGGGACGCTATCAGGAGGTGCAAACGACCTGAATTTCACTAGTGCCTACTGAGTTTTACTATCAAACCTAGTACCCATTGAATCACCCCAACTCCTGCTTTATTTAAACCACTGGCCTAATCAAAATCTGACCTGATTAACATATACTGCTATTTAAATGTGCATGCGGAAGAACAAGAGTGCATTTATATAGCACCAGGACATCCCAAAACGCTTTGTAGCCAATGAAATACTTTTGAAGTGTGGTCACTATTATTACAAAGGGAAATGTGACAGCCAATTTTCACACAGCAGCATCCCAGAAACAACAAGCGATAAATTATTGGATAATCTATTGGTGGAGGAATAAATGTTCGATGGGACAGCTGTCTGAGTATCTCTATTGGTAAGTACAATGTGATCGACAATTTATCACCATTCAACCAAGCAGGCAACTCCACACAATTCAACAAACCCCTAAACTAAATCATTTAAGGATAATTCAAACTTAATATGAATGTGTGTGCGTATCACATCTCCTTCTATCTGCATAAATACAACACTGATGTCATGGAGACTGTGGCAGAAAAATACTAACCTATACATTTGCTTAACATGTGTAAAAGTCCCATCCTACTTTCAAAGTATGTTTCACACAATAGAAGTAAATGACCCTGTACATAATGTAACCTACCCAACTTACTGTCTCCTGGGCCTCTTCCGCTTTGTAGCAATCCAATGGCACATTATATTGAAGTGATCACAGGCAGCCCCGCCCCACCTCTCACAACATCTCATTACTTTGGGTTGAATCACAATCTGCACCCCCCCCCCCAAAATCAAATAATCATGGAGATTAATCCAAGAGCAAATCTCCACAAATATATGATTATAAGTAACATAAGTGTAGAACTAGGTTAAAGGAGCTATATAAATACAAGTTGTTGTTGTTGTTAAATGTTAGGAGGCACAGCTTGTTGCAGAGTTGTCTACCTCTGGAACGGATTGCCCACACATGTAACGAGTGAAGAAATGCTGTAACCATTCAACTGAAATACAGTTCAGTCAAAACAACACCAAGCAAGAGAATTGTGGGTAAGTTTCTCTTGCGTACACACTCGCTGTCATAGTGTAATAACGGGAACGGTAGCTTAGTGGTTATATTACTGGACTAATAATCCAGTGGCCTGGACTAATTGCCAGGAGACATGTCATGTATGTACTTTTGGAATCACTAGCCACTTGATGGCATAACTGTTGGAGGCCATTGGGCTGCACGAACGTGTGTGCAACCCAAGTATAAAAGGCCAGCCATTTTGTATATTGGTCACTTTGGGCCTTAATAAAGCAGAGCCAAGGTCATACCTCTTGGAGTTAAACAGTACTCAGTCTAACAGTTATTGCATACACAACAAGACACGAGCTCAAATTTCATGTAAGCTACTCATCTTAAAAGAAATAATGTGAACAGTTGCATCATGGTTATGTTAACAGTATTTAAATCTGGAATAAAAATGGTGACCATGAAACCCAATAGTTTCAGATTTAAATTCCTTTAACATAACCACCATGCTACCGTTCCCAAGTCGTAAAAATACATCTGCTTCACTGATGTCTTTTAGGGAAGGAAATCTTCCGTTCTTACTCGGTCTGGTTCATATGTGACTCCAGACCCACAGCAATGTGGTTGACTCTTAACTGACTTCTGAGATGGCCCACGTACACCTCCGAACCAAAAGAAAACTACATATTTGCCTTCCTACTCATCTCAATTTAAATGGGCGGCCCCTTATTCTGAGACTATGCCGCCGAGTTTTAGTTTCTCCTATGAGTGGAAATATCCTCTCTGCATCCACCTTGTCGCAACCCCTAATTATCTTATATGTTTCGATAAGATCACCTCTCATTCTTCTGAATTCCTATCTTTATAGGTCCAACCAACTCAACCTATCTTTAAAAGTCAACCCTCTCATCTCCGGAATCAACCTAGTGCACCTTCTCTGGACAGCCTCCGCAGCAAGTATATCCTTCCTTAAATACGGAGACCAAAACTGCACGCAGTACTCCAGGTGTGGCCTCACTAATACCCTGTACAGTTGTAGCGGGACTTCTCTGCTTTTATACTCTATCCCCCGAGCAATAAAGGTCAACATTCCATTTGCCTGCAAAATGGCCCACGGATCCCAAGCGTGTATGTGGTTCGCAAGCTTCCCTGAAATCATGTGGGCCAGCCCAACCAATGACAATGGGGGGATTTCTATTATGCTTATGCTGACTCCATTTACGTACGGAATCCCCACAAACATAATAGAAATCACCGAATAAATAAAATTTCACATCACTTCAATAAAAATAAATGATCACAGGTTCAAAATGAATTAAAATACCCTTTTATTAAACATTTAAAAAATTAAATTTTTTAAAACATGGCAAGAGCTATAAAAGTCAAGACATAATCGCAAATTTATATAAAACCATACACATTGCTATTAAGATCTAGTTGGTTTATTAGCAAAGGTTTGACAATCACACTACACCGTTCATCCACCAAGTTCACAACCGCCTGCCTCATCGTGGATCCTCTGAACCCAACTGGCTGGGGTTTTATTGAGTCTTGTGAACATCATGTGATTGGCTAAGCCATGCACAATTCAACAGCTTTACAACTATTTTGGTAGAAACTTTTATTCAAGTGTCCCCTTGTTTTTTTTTGAGGGCACCAAAAGCCACAAATTAACAAGTGAACATAAAGGGAAACCTTTGTCAAATCAAATCAAATTCAAATTTAAATTCAAATTCTGTTCCCGGTTGAAATGATGCACTCCAGTCTCTCCGGCACCCGCCTCTCGTGGAAGGCCGTGAGCGTACCGGTGGACACCGCGTGCTCCATCTCCAGGGACACCCTGGCCCGGATGTAACCACGGAAGAGAGGCAGGCAGTCAGGCTGAACGACCCCCTCGACCGCCCGCTGCGTGGAGCGGCTGATTGCCCCTTTGGCCATGCCCAGGAGCAGTCCTACGAGGAGGCCCTCGGACCTACCCGCTCCCCTCCGCACAGGGTGCCCAAAGACCAGGAGCGAGGGACTAAAGTGCAACCGGAATTTGAGGAACAGCCCCTTCAAATATTGTAATTGGGGCTGCAACCTCACACATTCGACATAAACATGGAACATGGACTCCTCCAGACCGCAGAAATTGCAGGCAGCCTGGGAGTCTGTGAACCGACTTAAGAACCTATTGCATGGGTCAACAGCTTTACAAACGTGTGCGCATACTCTCAGGTGCATACATTATATTGCTTCCCCTTTTTTTTAGAAGCAATGTATTTATACAATATTTCAAAAGATTACTTATCATGATTACAATTTTACAAATTCAACTGCTGAGCCTGTGTATCTTGTTGTAAGCTTTTAGCTTCCGCCTGTTCCGACCTCCATTACTTTGCAGTTGGCTGGCTATGACCATTTTCTATATTCTTATTTGACTCCGGAGACAGTCTTGGGGAATTTCTGTTTTCAGGGCGTGTAGCCCAGGATTCCTGACCTCTATCCTCCTGTGTCCTCTTGAGTTTCCTTGGAATCCTTACATCCATCCTAGTGTTAGCTTTCTTCCTAAGATCCTGATATTCCCAGTTATCAATATCCTGTCTAGTTGATTTGCGTTTCCTTGTTGATCATCTCAACTGAACCGCAACTCCACCTCCCCCCATGGAAGATACAGAGTCTCTGCGAGATTGTCCCATACCTGCAGAACCACCATCAGGCGGCTGAATCTGGTTGGTGGGTATATGGATGTTGTGATCATTGTGTCCGTTGAAATACTTGGACCTGCCAACTCACTCTGATCATTGTCCAAGTCATAATTATCTAATCATGGTACCGAAGGTGCATCACTCGCTAGCAACATTTGATCCACCTGAAGTTTCCTGATGTATTCACCAATTTTGACCAAGTACTGCTTGGTGCCACATACCTGAATAATTGTACCAATGTCCCATTTGCGTGGGCTTGTCCTTTTCAACAGACTGAGAACTCTGACCTGATCAGCCTTCTGAAAGCACCACTCTTTAACCTCGGAATGATAATGATGTTTCTGCACTGATTGTACCTTCTCTACCTAATCAGACAAGTTCGGTTGCAATAAACTGAGACGCGTCCTCAGCCGACACTTCATCAATAATTCAGCAGGTGTGTACCCTGTTGCAGATTGAGATTCTGTATTTGAATAGAAAATTCGCTAACCTGTGCCTCATGCTCACCGATGATCCAGTCTGTAGAACTTGTTTCCGCAAAGCCTCCTTAACAATCCTGACCAAGCTTTTAGCTGCACCATTCGAAGCAGGATGATATGGTGCTACCAATGTGTGTTTGATACCGTTGTGTCTGGCAAAATTCGCAAATTGCATGAACCGAAATTGCGGCCCATTATCTGACACCATTTCTTCGGGCAGGCCATGGCATGCAAAAATGTCCCGCAATTCATCCAATGCATGCTCTGTAGTCGTAGATGACCCCGTATGCTGTAACTCCAGCCATTTCGAATGGCTATCGATTAGAACCGGAAAAGTATCACTGCCGCTCTCATAAAAATCAATATGTACACTTTGCAATGGTCTCGTTGGTCAAGTCCATATTTGCAGCGCCGTTTTAGCTGGCACGGTTATGCAGTCTTGACAGATAGTACACTTCTAATATTTCTAAGTCTTTATCCAACCCAGGTCAATAAACAAAACTTCAGGCCATCGCTTTCATGCCTACGAAGCCAGTATGCTCAGCGTGAAATTCTGTCAAGACTTTGGCCCATAGTGCACTGGGAATTACTACTCTCAGGCCCCATTGTAGACATTCCTGCTCACATGATAATTCGTGCCGACGATGATAAAAAGTCTTCATCTCCTCATCCAGTTCTGGTCTCCGTATTTAAGGAAGGATATACTTGCATTGGAGGCTGTTCAGAGAAGGTTCACAAGGTTGATTCCGGAGATGAGGGGGTTGACTTATGAAGGTAGGTTGAGTAGGTTGGGCCTATATTCATTGGAGTTCAGAAGGATGAGAGATGATCTTATTGAAACATAAGATAATGAGGGGGCTCCACAAAGTGGATGCAAAGAGGCTTTTCCATTCATAGGGGAAACTAAAACTAGGGGACATAGTCTTAGAATAAGGGTCCGCCCATTTAAAACTGAGATGAGGAGAGATTTCTTCTCTCAGAGGGTTGTAAATCTATGGAATTCTCTGCTCCAGAGAGCTGTGGAGGCTGGGTCATTGAATATATTTAAGGCGGAGATAGACAAATTTTTGAGCGATAAGGGAGTAATGGGTTATGGGGCGCGGACGGTGAAGTGGAGCTGAGTCCATGATCAGATCAGCCATGATCTTATTGAATGGCGGAGCAGGTTCGCGATGCCAAATGGCCTATTCCTGCTCCTATTTCTTTTGTTCTAATGTTCTTATCTAAATGACTCTGATCTTCAGACCACCCTCGCAGGGTGTGCTCATCGGCCCGCTGTAACGTGACATCTTTCTGTGTGTGCTCTGCAATAACAGAGGCGGTAACCGGAAAGTCTTCATCAACGACTTCTAGAGTAAAGAATGACTGTTCGCGGCCAATTTCAAAATCTTCATGAGGCAACCTTGAAAGGACATCCGCCACTGCATTCTGCTTCGACGTACGATACTCGATTTTATAATCGCACTGAGACATCTTTGCATCCTGGAAGCCACCATAGATGGAATTGCCGCCTTTGGACCTAGGATAGCTAGTTTGTGATAGATTACTGGTGTGAATTGCTGTCCCAAAAGAAACTGGTGAAACTTTTTAATACCAAATGTAATTGCCAAAGCCTCTTTCTCAATCTGGGCATAAGCTTGTTCACTTTTGTTGGGCGTACACGATGCAAAGGCAACTGTTTTTTCCTGCCCATCATTCATAACATGGCTGATTACTGCTCCCACACCATACCCAGAGGCATAGAGTCATAGATTCATAGAAGTTTATAGCACAGAAGGAGGCCATTTCGGCTCACCGTGCCCGCACTGGCCAGCCAAAAGCTATCCAGCCTAATCCCACTTTCCAGCTCTTGGTCTGCAGCCCTGTAGGCTACGGTACTTTAAGTGCACATCCAAGTATCTTTTAAATGTGGTGAGGGTTTCTGCCTCTACCACCCTTTCAGTGAGTTCCAGACTCCCACAACCCACTGGGTGAAGAAATTTCCCCTCATATCTCTTCTAAACCTCCCCCCAATTATTTTAAATCTATGCCCCCTTGGTTGTTGACACCTCTGCCAAGGGTAACAGATCCACTCTATCCAGGCCCCTCATAATTTTATACACCTCAATCAGGTCTCCCCTTAGCCTCCTCTGTTCCAAAGAAAACAGACCCAGCATTTCCAATCTTTCCTCATAGCCAGGCAACATTCTTGTAAATCTCCTCCGCAGCCTTTCCAGTGCAATCACATCTTTCCTGTAATGTGGTGACCAGAACTGCAGACGGTACTCCAGCTACGGCCTAACCAGTGTTTTATACAGTTCAAGCATAACCTCCTTGCTCTTTATTTATTTTTCTATCTATTAAAACTCATATGCTGGTAAAAGCCTTATGCCTGCTTTAACCATGCATAAGAGTTTGAAGGACATTTGCTGGACAAGAGTTGAGCAATTAGCCCAAATTTCCGCCCGCGAAGGCCCTTCTCCTGGGCGTGCGTTGGAACTGTCAAAAGAAATGTTGACAGTTCGCAAGTGCCGGATTTTGGCACATGTGCATTGCGCGCCTAGAAACAGCACTTGCGGAGCCTCTATGGGTGCGTGTGCACATTGAACGTGCCCATAGAGACCATCATTTTTGGCCCAATATTATCCTATTACACTGTGTAAAAATAGGCACGAGGGAGTAATTAAAATAGGAAAAAACCACAATCTCCAGCTTTAGGTGAGAATAAACTATGGTTTATGACTTTGCCCTTTTTGTTGAGATTATTTTATTGTCGTAACTTTGGCTTCCATGCCCATCGTTGTGGTTGAATCAAGGAACTCCTGATGTCATAAACTGCAGCAGCAAAGTGAGAACAGTTTGGACATGTTCAACTTCTGAGTTTAAATTAACGTTACGTCCCTCCCGACTACTTGATGTGTTATATAATAAGTAGAACTTTGTTGAAGCAAATGATTTGTTAATGCTCTGGGCTTGGCATTTTCATTCCCTTTGGGATTTTAACATCTGGGATGCCACTCCAGTGCAGTACCGAGGGAGTGCTGCACTATCGCAGGTGCTGTCTTTCAGATGAGATGTTAAGCCGAGGCCCCGTCTGCTCCCTCCGGTGTACGTAAAAGATCCCTTGGCACTATTCTGAAGAAGAGCAGGGGAGTTATCCCCGGTGTCCTGGTCAATATTTATCCCTCAGTCAACATCACTTAAAACAGATTATCTGGTCATTCTCACATTGCTGCTGCCGGCGACACAAGTAGCACTTGCAAGAAAGGGGCAAATTGATCAGGAGGACGGCAACTGGGGAGGGGGAAGGGGTTGAGTTAGCGATCTCGGGGGCGGGGAAGGCCAGCAGTGATCGGCAGTATGGAGCTGGGAGGAGCACTGCTGCACCTCCAGGCTCCACATCCACGTAATATTTAAACGATACATTTTTGGTGGCAGCCTGCAGCGGTCCCTTTAAGGACTGCTGGTTAGACCGCATGTAGACCTGGCGTTGGCTGCATTCAGAGCAAACCAATTTGGTACAGGAAGTATCTGCAAAGTGTCCAACACTTATTTCAGGTGAAGGGCGCAGAGCGCCTCGTTTGATGCCTTTATCAATATGGCGGACAGCACACGTCCAGCTCAGAGCATGTGCACGCGCACATCGCCTGCCTTATTGGGTGCTTTGGCGCCCAACTTCTGTCCATAAAATGGGTACAGTTTCAGAATTTCTAGGCCAGCTAGCTCCCACAAACAGTAGAAATATATTAGGAGGTAATCCTCAATAGTGATGTTGCATGAGGGATAAGTGGTGGCTAGGACACCGGGAGAACTCCCCTATGCCTCCCCTACTCCAGGGAAAAATTTTGAATTTTAATATTTCAATTACAAAATGTCACTATAAGAACAAGAAATAGGAGCAGGAGTAGACCATTCGGCCCCTCGAGCCTGCTTTGACATTCAATACGATCATGGCTGATCTTCTACCTTGACTCCACTTTCCTGCACTATCCCCATATCCCTTGATTCCCTAAAATCGAAAAATCTATCGATCTCTGTCTTGAATATACTCAACGACTGAGCTTCCACAGCCATCTGGGGTCGAGAATTCCAAAGATTCACAACCCTTTGTGTTATGTTCAGAATAACTCCACAAGACTGTGTGCTGTAAGCTCAAACTGGTGTGACCTTAGTCTCTTTAATCAAACTCCAGAGTGAAGAAGCAGCATGGCAGACAACCTTTCATACTTGCTTGCACGAGGTGTGCAGGTGATCCTTGGGTCTCCAACAGGTGTGCCCCCTGGTGGCAAGTCTTACACTATTATAAAGTTTACATACATAACATCACTCCCCGCCAAAGTCTTAGATACAAATTATTTACAAGTTGAGGCGATCCAGGGCTCTTCGTTCCTGGGTTGATCGCCTGAGTTGAAGTCCTGCCATGGGTGAGTCGGTCAGATCAATGATGCACTGCAGCGCGGCTGGTCTGATTGAACTGTCAGGCATGGTGGATTCATCCTCGTGATTGACAGCGAGGTCGATTGCTGGTTGGATGTGTGTTGGTGGATCAATGGTGGTAATGTCTTCTTCAAACTGTTCTTGGTTGTCAGTGAATCGCAGTTTGGTCTGATCCAAATGCGTTCTGCACATTTGTCTGTTCAGAAGTTTGCAACAAACACTCTAATCCCCTCCTTGGCTAAAACAGTGCCAGCAACCTATTTGGGACCGTGACCATAATTAAGAACAAATACAGGGTCATTAACCTCAATGTCAGGCGATACAGCCGTGCGATCGTGGTACGTGTTATGCCAGTGACGTCGGGTTCCTACATGATTATTGAGATCCGGGTGGACTAAGTAGAGCCTGGTTTTGAGTGCTCTCTTCATTAACAATTCTGCCGGGGGAACCCCGGTAAGTGAGTGTGGTTGCGTCCGGTAGCTGAGCAGAACCCAAGGTAACCGAGTCTGCATTTCAAGCTCTGCTTGATAGTTTGGACTGCCCGTTCCACTTGATTGTTGGATGCGGGCTTAAACGGGGCAGACCTGACATGTTTGATGCCATTGTGGGTCATGAACTCGTTAAATTCCGAGCTGGTGAAATATGGTCCATTGTTATTAACAAGGATGTCGGGCAAACCATGGGTGGTGAACATGGCCCGGAGGCTTTCAATGGTGGCAGTGGACGTACATGATGATCTTATTGCACATTCAATCCATTTAGAGTAAGCGTCCACTGCTACTAGAAACATCTTTCCTAGAAAGGAGCCACAAAAATCTACGTGGATCCTGGACCACGGTTTGGAGGGCCATGACCACAGACTCAGTGGAGCCTCCCTTGGTATATTGCTCAACTGTGAGCAAGTGTTACATTGGTATACGCATGGCTCCAATTCTGAGTCAATGCCGGGCCACCAAACGTGTGGCCTGGCGATAGCCTTCATCATGACTATGCCTGGGTGAGTACTGTGTAGGTCGCGTATAAATGTCTCCCTGCCTTTTTTTGGCAAAACCACGCGATTCCCCTTTAGGAGGCAATCCGATTGAATGGACATTTCATCCTTGCGTCGGTAAAACGTCTTAATTTCGTCTTGCATTTCCTCAGTAACAGCCGACCAGCTCCCATTAAGGACGCAGTTTTTTACTAGTGATAGCACAGGCTCCTGGCTAGTCCAGGTCCTGATCTGGCGAGCCGTGACGGGTGACCCCTCGCTCTCAAAAGCATCCATTACAAGAAGCAAATGTGCGGGTTGTGCCATTTCCACCCCTGTGGTGGGCAATGGTACCCGACTGAGGACATCAGCACAGTTCTCAGTGCCTGGTCTGTGGCAGATTACGTAGTCATACGCAGATAATGTTAGTGCCCATCTTTGGAGGCGGGACGAAGCATTGGTGTTAATACCTTTGCTTTCTGAAAACAGCGAAGTGAGCGGTTTGTGGTCGATTTCGAGCTCGAACCGGAGTCCAAATAGGTACTGGTGCATTTTCTTAACCCTGTATATGCATGCTAATGTTTCTTTCTCAACCATAGTGTAGGCTCTTTCAGCCTTAGATAAACTTCTGGACACATATGCCTGATACATTGGCTTGCTGTAACACACAACCGACCCGGTACGAAGATGCATCACAAGCTAGTACTGAACATTTATACGGGTCATACAATACAAGTTACTTGTTAGAACATAGCAGGTTTCTGGCCTTATCGAAGGCTGTCTCTTGATATTTACCCCAAACCCAGTTGTCACTGTTACATAGCAATAAATGTAAAGGTTCCAGCAAAGTGCTTAACGCGGGTAGAAAGTTACCAAAATAATTGAGGAGTCCCAGGAATGAACGCAGATCCGTCACATTCTGTGGTCTGTGTGCATTCTTGATGGCCTCCGTCTTAGAGTCCGTGGGTCTGATGCCATCTGCCGCAATCTCTCTCCCCAAAAATTCGACCTCTGGCACCAGGAAAACACACGGAGCATTTCAGCCTGAGTCCCACTCTGTCCAGTCGCTTTAGAACCAAAACCTCTTCCAGGTTGTGCAAGTGTTCGGTGGTGTCATGACCAGTGATCAGGATGTCGTATTGGAACACAATGGTGCGCGGAACCGATTTCAGCAGACTCTCCATGTTCTTCTGGAAGATGGCAGCAGCCGAGCGAACCTCAAAAGGGCATCTGTGGTATATGAACAGTCCTTTGTGCGTGTTGATGCACGTCAATCTTTTTGAAGATTCAGCCAGCTCCTGTGTCATGTAAGCAGAGGTTAGATGCAGCTTGGTGAACGACTTCCCCCCTGCTAACGTTGTGAACATGTCCTCCGCTTTGGGTCGTGGGTACTGGCCCTGTAACAAGACTCGGTTGATCGTTTCTTTATAGTCTCCACAGATTCTGACCGTGCCATCGCTTTTCAACACCGGAACAATTGGACTGGCCCACTTGTTGAACTTGACTGGCAATAAAATTCCCTCTCATTGAAGTCTGTCCAGTTCAATCTCGACTTTCTCCCGCATCATATATGGAAACGCTTGGGCCTTGTAATGAACAGGCCGTGCATCAGGGACTAGATGGATCTGCACTTTGGCGCCTGTGAAATTGCCGATGCCTGGCTCAAATACCGATGGAAATTTGTTTAGCATTTGAGTGCACGAGACGTCATCCACCGAAGACTGCGCTTTGATGTTGTCCCAGTTCCATCGGATCTTTCACTGCCAGCTTCTGCCGAACAACGTTGGGCCATCGCCTGGTACAATCCATAGTGATAAATCACGCACAGCTCCATCGTATGATACTTTCACTGCTGCACTGCCAATGACTGAGTATGAGCTCTTTGGTGTAAGTGTGCAGCTTTGTATGAATCGGGCTTAGTTTTGGCCTTTGTGCTTTGTTGCCCCACAGTTTCTCAAAAGCCTTCTGGCTCATAATTGACTGACTCGCCCCCGTGTCCAATTCCATCGAAACTAGAATGCCGTTTAATTTAACTTTCAACATTATAGGAGGACTTTTGGTGGTGAAGGTGTGTACCCCATACACTTCCTCTTCAGCCTCGGGTTGAGTTGCCTCTGTTATTTGTTCAGCGTGATCCACGCCAGATCGGTCATCTTCTGCCGACTCTACCATGTGGTGAGTCGCAGCACGTTTGCACATTCACTGGAGGTGCCCCAATGTTTCACAGCCTTTGCACACATAGTGCTTGAATCGACATTGATGGGCTCTATGATTACCCCCGCAGTGCCAACATATTGTTAATGGATTCGCATTCATGCCCCACGGACGGACTGAGTCATCTTCAGTCTGGCCTCTGCAGTTTGAGCTTACAGCATACAATCTTGTGGAGTTATTTGAACATAACAATTGGTGACAAGTAACACATCACAAACTTTCACGTGGTCATGACTGCCGTTGGTATTCTTGAGAGATTTGTTGAGGGTGATGATTGGGAAGTCTTCGTTGAGTGTCTTGACCAGTACTTCATGGCTAACGAACTGGATACGGACAGTAACGTGGTCAAGCACAGGATGATTCTCCTCACCGTTTGTATGCTGAAGGTGTTATTTTATGCACAGTACTTGCCGGTGAGCTTCGATGCTGAGAAGATATCTGCTTAGTGTTATCATTCGTGGACATGAAAGCCTGGGCTATTGTGATGGCCTTGCTCAGATCTAGGGATTCGACAGACAGCAGTTTGCGAAGAATGACCTCGTGTCCGATTCCAAGCACGAAAAAGTCCCGCGACATTTCCCCCAAACATCCGGCAAATTCGCACGGTCCCGCAAGGTGTCTTAGGTGGGCAACATAGCTCGCCACGTCCTGGCCCTCGGAGCGATGGTGCGTATAAAAGCGATACCTGGCCATTAAGATACTCTCCTTCAGCTTGAGGTGTTCCCGAACCAGTGTACACAACTCTGCATATGTCTTGTCCGTTGGTTTCGTTGGTGCTAGCAGTTTTTTGATGAGGCCATATATCGTGGACCCACAAACGGTGAGGAGAATCGCCCTGTGATTGACCACGTTACTCTCCATATCCAGCTCATTGGCCACGAAGTACTGGCCAAGACGCTCAACGAAGGCTTCCCAATCATCACTCTCAACAAATCTCTCAAGAATACCGACGGCAGTCATAACCGCGTGAAAGTTTGTGATCTGTTACTCGTCACCAATTGTTATGTTCAGAATAACTCCACAAGATTGCATGCTGTAAGCTCAAACTAATGTGACCTTAGTCTCTTTAATCAAACTCCAGAGCGAAGAAGCAGCATGGCAGACAACCTTTCATACTTGCTTGCACGAGGTGTGCAGGTGATCCTTAGGTCTCCAACAGGTGCGCCCCCTGGTGGCAAGTCTTACACTATTATAAAATTTACATACATAACACTTTGAATGAAAACATTTTTCCTCATTTCAGTCCTAAATGGCCCCGTATTCTGAGACTGTGACGCCTAGTTCTAGACGCCCCAGCCAGGGGAAAGATCCTCCCAGCATCAACCATGTCAATCCCTGTAAGAATTTTATATGTTTCAATAAGATCACCTCTCATAGGCCTAGTCTACTCAATCTCTCTCAGAGCACAATCTCCTCATCCCAGGAATCAGTCTGGTGAACTTCGTTGAAGTCTCTTTCAAGTATATCTTTCCTTAGGTAAGGAGGCCAAAGTACTCCAGGTATGGTCTCTCCAAAGCCCGATATAATAAAACCCTCAAAGGTCTAATTTGTTTTGTAACGAGTCACTAGACATGACAAAGTGGCCAAAAGCTTTGTCAAAAAGGTCACTGCATTCATTTTGATAAGTTTGTAAACTTAAGATTATAGTTCTTAAATGACTTGTGTAATATCATCACACAACAATGGTGTGAATCATATAGACAGTGGTGGGCTGACCCCTGTTGCTGGTAGGCCACAGTGTCAGATAATCCTACAGGAGCCTTGAGTGCATCTAATGGAGGAACCACCCAGTGTCAATCAAGAGGTTTGTGCACCTAATGAGAAACCTAGGTGTTGAACCCAAGACTCGCAGACAGTGACAAGGCCACTTGATGACCAAAAGGATGTGAAGCTTTGAGAAAGAGGCATGGAACTAGCCTCCTGATTGCCAGATTACATATCATTACATAGAAATTATAACACGGAGACAGGCCATTCGGCCCAACCAGGCTGCCTTGGTGTTCATCACCCACATGACTACATGAGCAGTAGTCCTGATTATATGTCCACCCCCTTTTCTTTCCATATCTCATTATTCCCCTTTTTCTTTATTTGTTCCTGGGATGTGCGCATTGGTGGCAAGGCCAGCATTTATTGCCCATTCCTAATTGCCCTCAAGAAGGTAGTGGTGAGCCGCCTTCTTGAACCATTACATTCCGTGTGGTGGAGGTACTCCCACAGTGCTGTTAGAGAGGGAGTTCCAGGATTTTGACCCAGCCACGATGTAGGAACAGCAATATACTTCCAAGTCAGGATGGTGTGTAACTTGGAGGGGAACTTGGAGGTCGTGGTGTTCCTATTCACCTACTGCCCTTGTCCTTCTAGGTGGTAGAGGTCGCGGTTTTGGGAGGTGCTGGCGAAGAAGCCTTGGCGAGCTGCTGCAATGCATCTTGTCGATGGTACACATTGCAGGCATGGTGCGCCGGTGGTGGAGGGAGTGAATGTTGAAGTGGTGGGTGGGGTGTCAATCAAATGGGCTGCTTTGTCTTGGATGGTGTCGAGCTTCTTGAGTGTTGGAGCTGCACTCAGAAGCATGTACTGGCAGTGCAGCGTAGGTGCTGGCAACAGCTAAAATGCAAGATAATCCCACTATAAGATGTAATGCTGGTTTTTGAGGAGTCACAGCTCTTGGATGCAGGTCTAAAAATTATCTAGGTATATGTAACAATTTCTTCAATCTGATTTGCGAATGAATTCTGCCACTGCTATACATCGGTGTGCGGAGAACAGTATCAGATGAGTTCAGCTTTACCTTGTTATGGCTAATTTGGGCTAGATTTTCCACCCGCCCATAGTCAATGGACAGAAAGTATTGCATATAAGCTGCCAAGCATTATTGCATATCTTCTGTTTACTTCTCTATGATCGCTTGACCTAAATCCTACTTGACTCTTAAATTAAATGATACTGATCATCTAAATTGACTGGTGCTCTCCATAGCTTAACCAGTGCTCCACATTTAGATTGGATTGTGTTCATAGAATCATATTACCCAGGCCATTCGGACCATCGTGCCCGTGTCGTCTCTGTGTTCTGCATCTAGATTGACTGGCGGTGTAGTGACCTGAAAGTCTAGAATGTTTTTACCGTCTTCATATTCGGTATAATCTGCCCGTTGCATCAAAGAATTCCTCAAATAAAATTAATTCAGAGGCAAATACATATGTCTGACAAAATAAGCTGTGTTTGATTGCTTACTATGCAGCACCATCTATTGACAAATTATGTCATCACATGTAGGTGAAGATTTTACTTTCATTGATTAGATAGAATTGTGACATACAATCACTAGAGGGAGCTCACTCTAAAATCAGTGTCCAACAGTAGACTGGCTCCACTGAAATGTTACTTTTTATTACAGAATATTGATAATCAGGAGGAATAACCAGGGTGAATAATGAAGAGGGACACTGAACAAAAGTGTCAATGGGAATATCCGAGGTGTAGGGATGTGTTTGTTTTTCTTTTTGCTGAACACATTCATCTCACCACCTTCTCAGAGCATCGAGGGATGGGCTATAAACGCAGCCTTGCCGGCATCAAGAGAACACATATTTTAAAAACTAGGTAAGTACAGCACAGGCACGATGGGCCAAATGGCCTCCTTCTAAGCTGTATCATTCTAATAAGAAAGAAAGAACAACAGATTTATATAGTGCCTTTCATGACCACCGGATGTCTCAAAGTGCTTTATAGCCAATGAAGTACTTTTGAAGTGTCGTCACTGTTGCTCTATAGGAAACACGGCAGCCAATTTGCACACAGCAAGCTTCCACAAACAGCAATGTGATAATGACCAGATAATCTGTTTTTTGTGATGTTGATTGAGGGATAAATATTGGCCAGGACACCAGGGATATCTTGCCTGCTCTTCTTCAAAATGGTGCCATGGGATCTTTTACGCCCACTTATATGCTTTATAGTAAGTGTTGTTGGAGCTGCACTCATCCAGGCAAGTGGAAAGTATTCCAGCGTATTCCTGACTTGTGCCTTCTAGAGGGCGCAAAGGCTTTGGGGAGTCAGGAGGTGTGTCATAATACCCAGCCTCTGACCTGCTCTTGTACCCACAGTACTTATGCGGCTGGTCCAGTTAAGTTTCTGGTCAATGATGACCACAAGATGTTGATGGTGGGAGATTTGGCGATGGTTATGCCATTGAATGTCAAGAGGAGGTGGTTAGACTTTACTTGTTGGTGATGGTAATTGCCTGGCACTTGTCTTGCCACTTATCAGCCCAAGCTTGAATGTTGTCCAGGTTTTGCTGCATGCGAGCACAGACTGCTTATTATCTGAGGAGTTGCGAATGGAACTGAACACTGTGCAATCACCAGCAATCATTCCCACATTTGATCTTATGATGGAGGGAAGGTCATTGATGAAGCAGCTGAAGATGGTTGGGCCTAGGACACTGCCCTGAGGAACTCTTGCAGTGATGTCATAGGGCTGAGATAATTGGCCTCCAACAACCACAACCATCTTCCTTTGTGCTAATTCTGATGCCAGCTAGTGGAGATTTTTCCCCCTGATTACAACAGTGACCACACTTCAAAAGTACTGCATTGGCTATAAAGCAATTTGAGACATCCTGAGGTTGTGAAAGGTGCTATATAAATGCAAGTCTTTCTTTCTTCTCTCTCATTCTCTTTTCCCCCTTCTTTCCCTCAATCCCTGTCCACTAGTTCCTCTTTCCTTGTCTGTCTTGGGAGGATTCATTAAAAGGCATGACGATGGCTAGGCAATGGCTAACATTTAAGGAACGAATGTATAAATTGCAACAGCTATACATCCCTTTCTGGTGTAAAAACACAAAAGGAAAAGTGGCCCAACCATGGCTAACAAAAGAAATTAAGGATAGTTTAAGTTCCAAAGAGGAGTTAGACAAAGTTGCCAGAAAAAGTAGCAAGCCTGAGGATTGGGAGCAGTTTAGAATTCAGAAAAAAAGGACCAAGAGATTGATTAAGCGGGGAAAAATAGAGTATGAGAGTAAACTTGTAAGGAACATAAAAACCAACTGCAAAAGCTTCTACAAGTACGTAAAAAGAAAATGATTAGTGAAGACAAATGTAGGTTCTTTACAGACAGAAACAGGAGAATTTGTAATGGGGAACAAGGAAATGGCAGAACAATTAAATAAATACTTTGGTTCTGTCTTCACGGAAGAGGACACAAATAATGTCCCAGAAATGCTAGGGAACCAAGGGTCTAGTGAGCAAGAGGAATTAAAGGAAATGATTATTAGTAAGAAAATAGTGCGGGAGAAACTAATGGGACTGAAGGCCGATAAATTCCCAGGGCCTGATGATTTGCATCCCAGAGTACTAAAAGAGGTAGCTATAGAAATAGTAGATGCATTGGTTGTAATCTTCCAAAATTCTATAGATTATGGAACAGTTCCTGCAGATTGGAGGGTGGCAAATGTAACCCCATTATTTAAAAAAGGAGGGAGAGAGAAAATGGGGAACTACAGATCGGGTAGCCTAACATCAGTAGTAGGAAACATGCTATTATAAAGAATGTGATAACGGCACACTTAGATAATATCAACGGGATTAAACAAAGACAGCATGGATTTATGAAAGGAAAATCATGTTGAAGTTTTTTGAGGATGTAACTGATAGAATAGATAAGGGAGAACCAGTGGATGTAGTGTATTTGGATTTTCAGAAGGCCTTTGATAAAGTCCCACATAAGAGGTTAGTGTGCAAAATTAAAGCATATGGGATTGGGGGTATTGATTGGCATGGATTGAAAATTGGTTAACTGGCAGGAAACAGAGAATAGGAATAAACGGGTCTTTTTCGGGGTGGCGGGCAGTGACTAGTGGGGTACCACAGTGATCAGTGCTTGGGCCCCAGCTATTCGCAATATATATATAAATGATTTCGATGAGAGAACCAAATGTAATATTTCCAAGTTTGCTGACAACATAAAACTAGGTGGGATTGTGAGTTGTGAGGAGAATGTAAAGACGCTGCAAGGTGATTTAGATAGGTTGAGTGAGTGGGCAAACAGATGCAGAATCAGTATAATGTGGATAAATGTGAAGTTATCCACTTTGGTAGGAAAAACATAAGGACAAAGTATTATTTAAATGGTGATAGCTTGGGAAGTATCGATGTACAGAGGGACCTGGGTGTCCTTGTACACCAGTCATTGAAAGCAAACATGCAGATGCAGCAAGCAGTTATAAAGGCAAATGGTATGTTGGCCTTCATTGCAAGAGGATTTGAGTACAGGAGTAAGGATATATTACTACAGTTGGTGAGACCGCACCTGGAGTTTCCTGTGCAGTTTTGGTCTCCTTACCTAAGAAAGGATATACTTGCCATAGAGGGAGTGCACCGAAGGTTCAGCAGACTGATTCCTGGGATGGCAGGACTGTCATATGAGGAGAGATTGGGTTGACTATGCCTGTATTCACTAGAGTTTAGAAGAATGAGAGGGGATCTCATTGAAACGTATAAAATTCTGACTGGGTTGGATAGACTAGATGCGGGGAGGATGTTTCCCCTGGCTTGGAAGTCTAGAAAAGGGGTCACAGTCTCAGGATACGGGGTAGAAAATTTAGGACCGAGATGAGGAGAAATGTTTTCACTCAGAGGGTGGTGAACCTGTGGAATTCTCTACCACAGAAGGCTGTGGAGGCCAAGTCACTGAATATATTTAAGAGGGAGATAGATAGATTTCTAGAAACAAAAGGCATCAAGGGATATGGGGAAAAAGCGGGAATATACTGTTGAGATAGAGGATCAGCCATGATCATATTGAATGGCGGTGCAGACTCGAAGGGACGAATGGCCTACTACTGCTCCTATTTTCTATGTTTCTATGTCTCTTTCTCTCATTTCTCCCTTTCTCATTGGTCCATTCCTTCCTTCTTTCTCCAATCCACTCTCCTATATTCCTTTTGTTGTACACAATTACCAACAGTGGGTCTATATCCCTTAATGCCGAGTCTCCTAAAGCTAAGTGGCACCTATCGTAAAGATTTCCTTTCTGTGCATTTGCACCAAAGGTCTGTACTTGTATCAGGAAGAACGATGCAGCTCCACATATAATCCTTTTCCAAGCTCCAGACCCACACATTGTTTCAGGGCTAAGTGTGTGTTGCAGCCCTCATGTGGTGACGCATTCAGGTTACAATTACATGAATAAAAATTGATTCCACAAACATGCTTTATCTTACAGCATAAATATGAACTAAAGCATTTCTAATGCAAGAAATGAAATCCAAAAATGCTGGAAATACTCAGCAGGTCGGGCAGCATCTGTGGAGAGAGAAACAGAGTTAACGTTTCAGACTGATGACCTTTCGTCTAATGCAAGAATTCCAGTTACCAAACTTCACTCTCACTCATGATCGACTTGTTCTTGTCATGAGAATGGATTGAGAACAGGAAGTCTGATTACTCTAAGAAGGTTGTTCATTTTCCTGAAAGAAAGGCCAATGCTTACTTTGGTTGCTCTCATCAGATTCCCTTCCCTAAAGGACATTAGGGAACCAGATGGGTTTTTACGACAATCTGGTAATTTCATGGTCACCATTACTGATACTGGTTTTTTTTAATTTAACATCAACATGGAGGATACATACAACAACAACTTGCATTTATGTAATGCCTTTAACATAGTAAAATGTCCCAAGGCATTTCACAGGAGTGTTAAAGAAACACAATTTGACACTGAGCCACATAAGGAGATATTAGGGCAGATTGGCCAAAGAGGTATCATAGAAACATCATCGAATCATAGAATGGTTATAGCATGGAAGGCAGCCATTTGGCCTGTGGAGCCCGTGCTGGCTCTCAGCTAGTCCCACTCCCCCGCCCTTTCCCCGTAAACCCTGCAATTTTTTTTGTCTTTAGATACTTATCCAACTCCCTTTTGAAAGATAAAATTGAGTCTGCCTCCATCACCCTTTCAGTCAGTGCATTCCAGATTTTAACCATTTGCTGAATAAAAAAGTACTTCATTGGTCATGAAAGACACTATATAAATCCAAGTCTTTCTTTCTTTAACATAGTGAAATGTCCCAAGGCGCTTAGCAAGAGTGTCACCAGTAAAATAAATTGACACTGAGCCACAGAAGGAGATATTAGGACAAATGACCAAAAGCTTGGTCAAAGAGGTAGGTTTTAAGGGGCATCTTAAAGGAGGAGAGAGAAGTAGCGAGGCAAGGTAGAGAGGCAGAGAGGTTTACGGAGGGAATTTCAGAACTTAGGGCCAAGGCAGCTGGAAGCATAGCCGCCCATGGTTTAGACAGAGGCCGTTTGACTCAACCTGCCTAAGCTTGCTCTCTGAAAGAGCCATCCACTTAGTCGCATTCCCTTTCTCCTTATCTGCCCTTTAGATTTTTGGTGGGTTTCACATATTTAACAGGCACGGTGGGCTGAATGGCCTCCCTCTATGTCATGTTTCATTCTTTGATTAATCACTTCCCTTTTAAAAACTATTACAAAATCTGCCTCCACTGCTGTTTCTGATGGGATATTTCATGTCCTAACAGCCCTGTGTATAAAAAATGTCTGATGGGATATTTCATGTTCTAACAGCCCTGTGTGTACAAAAATGTCTCTTAACCTTACCCGAGATAGGTAGGGACGAGGTCAGGAAAAATATAAACCCAAGGATAAAAATTTTAAATTTGAAGTGTTGGGGGACTGGGAGCCAATGATTGTTGGCAGGGGGAGGGCGGGGCAAAGACCAAGGCTTCTGTCGTTCCAATATTTAGCTGCATGAAATTGGAGTTCATCCACAACCAGATGCCAGACAAGCAGTCAGAGGCAGTGGCAGAGTTGTGAGCGGGATGGCGAGGAATAGTTGAGTAATATCATTGTACATGTGGAAGTTGATTCCATGTATTCAGATGAAGTCACCAAGGGGCAGGATATAGATGAGGAAAAGAAGCGGGGCAGGGAGAAGTGGATCCTTCGGGTATTGCTAAGCTGACTATGACAGAAGCAGGAAGAGAAGCCATATGAAAAAATACTCTGACTACATTCGGATCGGCAAGAGTGGAACCAAATGAGGGCAGTCTCAGCAAACTGCACAACAGAGGAGAGATTTTGGAATTGTGGCTGACTGTGTCAAAGTATTCAGTGAGGTCAAGGAGGATGAGGAGGGATAATGCGCCATAATAACAGTCACAGAGAATGTAATTTGTGACTTTGGTTAGAGCCATTTCAGCAGAGGATTCAAACGGAGTTGTAATCAAGATGGACATAGAACCATTAATATGGCTTTGTTATTTCTGAATTTTTCTTTAATTTATCTACATATCTTTTCTATTTTTTCTACTGTTCGATGGTCCATAATAAACTCTCAATAGAGTAACAGTTCCCGTCTTATTACTCAGCTCTAACCAAATAGCTTCAACTCTACCCCCTTTATCATCCTTACATTCTATTGGTATCTCAGGCGGAACCAGACTGTTTGCAACCTTGGTGAACTGTTTAATCGAACTGAGCTGCAGATGCCATATCCTTTTCATCCACAGAAACGTACTTTCACGTCCCCAACATAGCCTGCCTCCACCTACCCTAGCTCCTTAACCATCGAAAGCCTTATAGGTGCACTTCAAGACTCAACTAATCCAACTCATTCCTTGCCGATCACCCATCCATCACCTTCCATAAACTGTGACTTGTCTAAAACTCTGACATGTATCCTGTCTCATATGGTGTACTTTGTCCAGCACCCCAGTCCTCGCTGACCTAAATTGGCTCATTCCCCAGTATCTCCAAGTTGAAAATCCTCATTCGTATCTTTTATTTCCCTCCATAGCCTCACCACACCCTAACTCCACACCCTCCTCTAGACTTAAATCCCCTTCTCCAAAATTTCTGTTCCTTCTTCTTCTGCCGTATCTTGGATTATCCAAATACCTGGGTCCTTCTCTCTGGAATTTCATCCTTAGATTCCCTCAGTCTTTCTAGCCTTTAAAATCTCCTCAAACTCCATCTCTTCAAGCTTTTGGTCACCCATCCTAATCTCTTCTTTCCTGGCTCAGGTTTCCATTTAGCTTCTGTGAAGCATCGTGGGATGTTTTATTACATTAAAAGTGGTGGTTGTATTAGTATTGTAATGTGACAAATACTACTACCGCTCTACTCAAACTGGAGTTCCTACTCAAGCCACTGGGTTCAACCAGGTTTCCATTTTAAATTTAATATGATTGGGTCAAAAATAATTCAGTCATTGTTGTTTCTTGTGATAAGTGGATTTTCAGAGACATTTTATGGCAAATTACAAAGGAACCATAAGGACCAGGTTAAAATTAATAGCAATGTCAAATGTTATGTGCTAGTCCAGATTTAAGATGCTGGCCATAGCAGGGTATTTGTAACTATTTTAATTGGCTTAAAGATGTCAACTGAATCTTGTTATTTGTAGAGGTAACCCAGATCAGTAAAAATTAGGTTAAATCAGCTTTAACTGTTGTACATGTAGTGCGAGAACTGTATCCTACTGCTTTGCTTCAGATTTAAAATGATCCTCTGTGTTTAAATTCCTTCATGGCTTTGCATCCTCTTTACCTCTTTTCCCCCTGGCCCCCCTCCATACTAATATATGGCAAAATCAATGTGGAAACGGGGCCTCACAGGAACAGAAAGAGCGAGCCCTTTGCTACTCCAGATTTACATGCCCACATGAAACATTTGTATGGAAAGTAGATAACTCCTTTTCAGCTTATGGACTTTTATTGTATTAGTGTCTGATGGTTTTGGTCAGATTGCTGTTGTCATTTACATATCACCTTACCTTCTAAAACTTTTAGTTCTACCACAAACGTTGCATACTTCAGCTGAGACAAAACTATTCCACAGATGTATTGTCTTGCATCTTCCGTTCTTAGTTGGTGCAGGGTTATAGAAATCATTGTTACTTTTATCATCCGTGATGGATACCCTTCCCAAATACAGCTTATCCATGTATCCAGCCATATTATCACACAAGTCAGCCATCACTTTACACCAGCTTTTTGTATAACTGTCATCATCATGGTCATATCGCAAGTACACAGTGACTGATTCCCCCAGAGTTCCTTCGCTCATTGGTGGTCCTCTTAGTATTGTAAGATTCAGGATCACGGGTCACTCACAGATACCCGAAGGGTTTTAGGAGTTAAAAGGTATTAAGGGATTGATAGTTCAAATGTAGTCAAATACAACACAATCAGGATAAACTTAGTAGACATACGATCGTGACAAATAGCTTTTATTGGTCCCGATTGGATAGACGGCTGGTGGTATGAACAGTTCTTATCTTCACCGTCTGCCCTGAAATGCCTTCTGGGTCTTTCTTTTATTCTTTTTTTTTAGGGGTGGGCCGTGTGTAGGATATGGACAGGACCATTTAACCGATGATATGTCAGGTTCTTTGTCTCAACTCTTGGGTGAAACCCTCCTCTTCACATCCTCCCAAGGTTGGAGTCAGTCAGGCCGTTCTAGGCCTTCAGATGTTTGGAGCCGCCTGTTATCAGTTATTTATGTTCACGCTGTTCAAGCCGCTTTAGCGATTGTACCCTGGAATTAATTCTTCAATTCTAACATCAGTCTGATGAGGCTTTTTGGTCTCAAGTTATTTCTTCCAGTCCACGATTTCTTACAATGTACATGGAACCTGCTGGTATGTGGATTGAAGACAGGTTTACAACACAAATCAACAGAAAGACATGCCAGTGAATTTTTGACAAGTGTTACTTAGTATGATAAACATTGTACCTGTCATAAGTTCCAACCCCAATTCCAGATCATTTCAGTCTTCAGAGAAATTAAGCACATGGGTTATTTTCTGCAATAATGGGTTTCTTTAGTTTTTTTCCTGTCTTCTGATGTATTACCCCCAATTTTTAGGCAAAGTATAGATCGTATTCTTACTGAGAACACCAGAGCTAATTTTGCCATCTTGGCTTATATTGATTTATAAAGGCAAAAAAAGTGAATTTGGAAAAAATACTCCTGATTTTCTCATTGGTAACCAAAACATACACAGAAAAACTATAAGCTGAACAATGAGAAAAACTTTCTCTTTTAAGTTTTAAAAGTAGTAGGCCATTTGCCTTCCTCTGCTTTAATGCTTATTTATATTTACATAGTACAATCACAATCTTTACTGCCTTACCTGATATAAACATCAATAGCAATAGAGCCTTTAAATCCATATTCTGCCCATAAGTAAAGACCAGCATCTTCTCAGTTTGGGATTTTGATCATTTACTTGAATTTGCATTTCACAGTTTTCTGGATTGAGGAAATTTATCATTGTAACGTTTCTGAATTATTGCTCAATAGATTGCAACTGCCATAAGTTAACACATTGCAAGGTTTTAGACAGGATTGGTCTCTTGAAGATATCCAACTGATTACAGAGCAACGATCAACAAAAACCAATACTATGCTGAAATATATATAGCCAAAACAGTAGAATCCAAGTCAAAGTCCTAATCAAATTGTACTGCGTTCTAGTCACACCCCAGAGGAAAGCACAGATTCAGGAAAGGGAGGGTGTGACTGTTGGGGAGCAGGGTAGTGGGGATTTAGGAAAGGTTGAGAAAGAGGTCCCACAGACGCTGGTCCTGCCCAACAGGTAGATGGAATTACTACCTGTGAGGACAAGAAGACTGCAGGGAGAATGGCCACAATGCAGACCAAGACACCGTGGCTCAGAAGGCTGTCCAAGGGCCGGGGGAAGTGGTAGATAGGAGACTCTATAATTAGGAGGATAGATAGCATCTTCTGCAGCCAAGATCGAGAATCCCGAAGGGTGTGTTGCCTACCTAGGTGTGAGGGTAAGGGATATCTCACGGCAGCTGGAGGGGAACTTGGAAGGGGAGGGGGTAAATCCAGTTGTCCTGGTCCATGTTGGAATAAACGACATAGGTAGGAACAAGGAGGAGGTCCTGCTGAAACAGTATCAGCAGTTAGGCTCTAAATTAAAAAGCAGGACCTCGAGGGCAATAATCTCTGGATTATTACCCGAGCCACGTAAAAATTGGCATAGAAGCAGACGGATTAGGAGAATTAACATGTGGCTAAAGGGTTGGTGTGGGAAAGAGGGGTTCCTTTTCATAGGACACTGGCACCAGTTCTGGTTCAAGAGCTGTACCGATGGGATGGGCTCCACCTGAACCGGGATAGGACCAGTGTCCTAGCGGAAATGGTAAATAGGGAGGTGGCAAAGGCTTTAAATTAAGATGGGGGGAGGAATCTACAAGAAACGTAACCAGCTTAAATATAAACAAAACAGGAAAAGAGTGCATAGGAAAGAATAAAGTAAGGGAGGACATTGATGGCAAGGGAATAAATAGAGTTATAGAACAGGAGTCTAAAAAGATGATTAAACATAAAGTGAGAGAAAATCCTATTAAAAATGAGTTAAACGGTCTGTACAGCGATGTATACAATGTCCGTAATAAAACAGGGGAGCTGGAAGCAATCATGCGTTGCGAGGAACCAGACATAGTAGGGATTACTGAGACATGGCTACACAAAAATCAGGACTGGGAATTAAACATTGCAGGGTGTAAGATAAAGAGGGAAAAAGGAGAAGTGGAGTAGCTGCACTTATTAGGGATAACATAATGGCAGTAGAAAAAAGTGATGCAACTATCAGCAAGACAAAAATAGAATCCATATGGATAGAGATAAAAGATGATAAAGGATCAATCACACTAATAGGTGTCGTCGACAGACCACCTAATAGTGGAAGGGAGGCGGAGGAAGAAATATGCAAACAAATGAGGGAAATGAGTAAAAAAAAAATCAAATAATAATCATGGGGGATTTCAACTACCCCGATATCAACTGGACAGAAGGGGTAATTAAAGGGGATAAAGGAATGGAGTTCCTACAATATGTACAGGACTCCTTTCTAACCCAATATGTAAAAAGCCCAAGTGAGGGTTTGCTATTGGATCTAGTAATGGGGAATGAACCAGAGCAGATAAGAGAAGTAAAAGTAGAGGAATAGCTGGGCAATAGTTATTATAATATAATGCGCTTTAAAATGATAATTGAGAAGGACAAACGTATGATGAAAACCAGGGTAATAGATTGGAGAAAAGCTGATTTTGAGGGACTGAGAATAGAACTAGGGAAAATAAAATGGGCAACAATATTGGCAAACAACGATGTAGAACAGCAATGGGAAACATTTAAAATGGAGTTCAACAGAGTGCAGCAACAATATATTCCACTAAAAGGAACGAATAAACTAAACACTAATCAGACTCCATGGATGAATAAAGCCATAATGGAACAATTGAGGGTAAGGAAAAAGGCATACATTAAGTACAGAGACAGCAGGGCAGTGCATGATAAGGGAGGATACGAAAAGATTAGGAAAAAAAACAATTAGGAAGGCAAAGAGGAACTATAACATTTAATTATCAAGCAACATAAAACAAAATAGTAAAATATTTTACAGGCACATCAATAAAAAACAGGACGGTTGGGATGGGAATAGGGCCATTAAGGGATAGACAGGATAATACCACAGGTAATGATAGAGAGATGGTAGAAATATTAAATTATTTTGCTTCAGTATTTACCAGGGAGATAGAACAGGTGAACATGACGTTGGATGATGAGATTAGTAATGAGATAAGTACATTTGAAATAAAAGAAGGGATATCTTAAATAAACTAATCAAACTCAAAGAGGATAAAACCCCTAATCCGGATGGATTACATCCACGCATTTTAAAAGAATCTAGGGAAGAGATAGCAGAGGCATTACTACACATATTTAATCATTCGTTAGAACAAGGTGTAATGCCAGAGGACTGGTGGATAGCTAACATAATATCTATATTAAGGGGAATAGAACATGTCCAGGGAATTATAGACCGGTTAGCTTAACATTGGTGGTGGGAAAAATAATGGAATCCCTACTAGAAGAGAAAATAGAAAAACATCTAGAAACTAAAAATATAATAACGAATATTCAGCATGGATTTCAAAAGGGAAAGTCTTGCTTGACCAACCTCATTGAATTTTTTGAAGAGGTAACAGAGAGAGTAGACAAGGTAATTTATCTAGACTAATGAACAAGGTCAGAGAATGCGGAGTCAGGGGCCAAGTAGCAGAATGGATAGCTAGCTGGCTTCAAGACAGAAAGCAGAGAGTAGGGCTTAAAAGGTAGCTATTCGCAGTGACTGAAGGTGGGTGGTGGTGTTCCACAAGGATCAGTGCTAGGACCACTCTTGTTTACAATTTATATTAACGATTTAGACTTTGGAATCAAAAACACAATTTCTAAATTTACGGATGACACCAAATTGAAAGTCAATACTGAGGAAGACTGCAACAAATTACAGGAGGGCATTAATAAACTTGCAGAATGGGCATATAATTGGCAAATGAAGTTCAACACAGATAAATGTGAGGTATGACATTTTGGTAGGAAGAATAGGGAGGTCACTTATTACTTGGAGGTGTGAGTCTAGGTGGGGTAGAGGAACAAAAGGGATCTTGGGCACAAATACACAAATCACAAAATTGCGACACATAGAAACATAGAAAATAGGTGCAGGAGTAGGCCATTCGGCCCTTCTAGCCTGCACCGCCATTCAATGAGTTCATGGCTGAACATTCAACTTCAGTACCCCATTCCTGCTTTCTCGCCATACCCCTTGATCCCCCTAGTAGTAAGGACCTCATCTAACTCCTTTTTGAATATATTTAGTGAATTGGCCTCAACAACTTTCTGTGGTAGAGAATTCCACAGGTTCACCACTCTCTGGGTGAAGAAGTTCCTCCGCATCTCGGTCCTAAATGGCTTACCCCTTATCCTTAGACTGTGACCTCTGGTTCTGGACTTCCCCAACATTGGGAACATTCTTCCTGCATCTAACCTGTCTAACCCCGTCAGAATTTTAAATGTTTCTATGAGGTCCCCTCTCATTCTTCTGAACTCCAGTGAATACAAGCCCAGTTGATCCAGTCTTTCTTGATAGGTCAGTCCCGCCATCCCGGGAATCAGTCTGGTGAACCTTCGCTGCACTCCCTCAATAGCAAGAATGTCCTTCCTCAGGTTAGGAGACCAAAACTGTACACAATACTCCAGGTGTGGCCTCACCAATGCCCTGTACAACTGTAGCAACACCTCCCTGCCCCTGTACTCAAATCCCCTTGCTATGAAGGCCAACATGCCATTTGCTTTCTTAACCGCCTGCTGCACCTGCATGCCAACCTTCAATGACTGATGTACCATGACACCCAGGTCTCTTTGCACCTCCCCTTTTCCTAATCTGTCACCATTCAGATAATAGTCTGTCTCTCTGTTTTTACCACCAAAGTGGATAACCTCACATTTATCCACATTATACTTCATCTGCCATGCATTTGCCCACTCACCTAACCTATCCAAGTCGCTCTGCAGCCTCACAGCATCCTCCTCGCAGCTCACACTGCCACCCAACTTAGTGTCATCCGCAAATTTGGAGATACTACATTTAATCCCCTCATCTAAATCATTAATGTACAGTGTAAACAGCTGGGGCCCCAGCACAGAACCTGGCGGTACCCCACTAGTCACTGCCTGCCATTCTGAAAAGTACCCATTTACTCCTACTCTTTGCTTCCTGTCTGACAACCAGTTCTCAATCCATGTCAGTACACTACCCCCAATCCCATGTGCTCTAACTTTGCACATCAATCTCTTGTGTGGGACCTTGTCGAATGCCTTCTGAAAGTCCAAATATACCACATCAACTGGTTCTCCCTTATCCACTCTACTGGAAACATCCTCAAAAAATTCCAGAAGATTTGTCAAGCATGATTTCCCTTTCACAAATCCATGCTGACTTGGACCTATCATGTCACCTCTTTCCAAATGCACTGCTATGACATCCTTAATAATTGATTCCATCATTTTACCCACTACCGATGTCAGGCTGAGCGGTCTATAATTCCGTTTTCTCTCTCCCTCCTTTTTTAAAAAGTGGGGTTACATTGGCTACCCTCCACTCCATAGGAACTGATCCAGAGTCAATGGAATGTTGGAAAATGACTGTCAACGCATCCACTATTTCCAAGGCCACTTCCTTAAGTACTCTGGGATGCAGTCCATCAGGCCCTGGGGATTTATCGGCCTTCAATCCCATCAATTTCCCCAACACAATTTCCCGGCTAATAAGGATTTCCCTCAGTTCCTCCTCCTTACTAGACCCCCCGACCCCTTTTATAACCGGAAGGTTGTTCGTGTCCTCCTTCGTGAATACCGAACCAAAGTACTTGTTCAATTGGTCCGCCATTTCTTTGTTCCCCGTTATGACTTCCCCTGATTCTGACTGCAGGGGACCTACTTTTGTCTTTACTAACCTTTTTCTCTTTACATATCTATAGAAACTTTTGCAATCCGTCTTAATGTTCCCTGCAAGCTTCTTCTCATACTCCATTTTCCCTGCCCTAATCAAACCCTTTGTCCTCCTCTGCTGAGTTCTAAATTTCTCCCAGTCCCCAGGTTCGCTGCTATTTCTGGCCAATTTGTATGCCACTTCCTTGGCTTTAATACTAACACAGGTTAGCAAGGCCATAAAAAAAATCAACCAAGCTCTAGGGTTTATTTCTAGAGGTATAGGGAAGTTATGTTGAACCTGAATCGAACCTTGGTTAGACCACACTTAGAGTACTGCATACAGTCCTGGTTGCCGTATTATAAAAAGGGTATAGAGGCACTGGAGAGGGTGCAGAGAAGATTTACAAGGATGATACCAGAAATGTGAGGGTGTACATATCAGGAAAGGATGAACAGGCTTGGGTCTCTTTTCTCTTGAAAAAAGGCTGAGGGGTGACCTAATAGAGGTTTTTTAAATTGTGAAAGGTTTTAATAGAGTGGATGTAGAGAGAATGTTGCCACTTGTGGAGACGAGCATAACTAGAGACCATCAATACAAGAGTCATGAAGAAATCCAATAGGGAATTCAGAAGAAAATTCTTTACCCAGAGTGGTGAGAATGTGGAACTCTGTACCACAGGGAGTGGTTGAAGTGAATAGTATAAATGCATTTAAGGAGAGGCTAGACAAGCATATGAGGAAAAAGGGAATAGAGTGTTATGCTGATAGATTTAGATGAGGAATGATGGGAGGAGGCTCGAGTAGAGCATAAACACCAGCATGGACTTGTTGGACCGAATGCCCTGTTTCTGTGCTGTATATCCAATGTAATCCTATGTAATCAGATTTAAATACAGTGTCCAGTTCTGGTCCCAGAGTCGCAGGGAGACATTCAAACGATGGAAACAGTGCAAGGCCAAGAGGCAGATTAGTGTCAAATGTGAGTTAGGAGGAAGATCTGAAGAAACGTGGGCGTTTCAGCCTAAATTAAAGAGATTAAAAAGGTAAATATGTAATATAACTTAAGTTACATTGTGAGAGTAGGACAAAACAAGAGTCAAACTAGTTGAAAGTAAATTCAGGGCTGATGTGAGGAAATACTTCTTTACAGCATGGTCCACCTATGAAACAGACTTCTGGGGAGAATAGTGAAACCAAATCCTGGAATTGTTAAAGGAAGAAACGGACACAAAAATGGGGGACATTAAAAGCCTTATAGATAAACTAAGGTGGCCCAAAAAGCCTTTCCCATCCAAAACTGCCTTGCAATCAACTGTAAACTAATATGGTTGTCTCTATACTCCAATAATAATTTTTGTTCATGTTACCTAGGAATCAAATGTATTCTGTGGCAATATCTATGCTTCTGGCTCCATCCACAATGCCTGAGGATGTCAGTTTATATACAATTTATCAACACTATAGTATTTTTGCCAATTTAACAGCAGAGAAAATACTGCGATTCAGCTTGAGAAGCAATCATTTTTGCAAATGTGGCTGTATTTCAATATGTTAACAGGCATTCCGTTCACAAGAGTTAAACAAATATTTTTAAACTAAAATGTCTTCCTTCGAGATCATTTTTTTAAAAAAAGAGGAAATAGGTACTGTTGCAATTCTGTTTGAATTTCTATTCTCAAAGATGTGGGATACAACGCCAAAATGTGTGGTCAGTCTGGCAGATTCCGCACGAAGATAAAGACTTTAGGAATATAAATAGCTAATGCAAGCATAGCCAGCCTACAGTAATATACTTTGGGTAGATGATGTTACACTGTTGAGGAAGCAATGACCCGGATTTTGCTGTCAGCGGTGAAGAAATGGCATTCCTTGTTCACCGCGTTGATTGTTGTCCAGAAATTTTGCAGGCTTGTCAGCGTAGATTTCCTCGAATATAGAGCATTTTGCAGTGCGCCATCCTCTACAGGGTATCTGTGGCATCTATGAGGAGGGCAAGAAATAGCGAGGCTCTTCAACTGAAGATTGAAGAATCCCCACAGACCTAGCGTCCAAACCAGGAAATATAAAGCAGGAAGCATAAAGCAGGAAACATAAATGTGATTTAAATGATGTACAGAAAGCGATATAAAGATTGGGAAATACAGATCGAATTAAGGGAGATGAGATACAGAAAAAGTTTTAAAAAAATCTTCAACATGAATTTTCTTCTGAGGGAATGAGACTCCACTTTAAACATTAATTTTTCAAGGCCAGAGAGGTTGTAATTATCATGCCGTTAAAAACCCGCTTACTCCTGAATGTACGAGCCGTAACTTTTGCAGCAAAATGGAACTAGTGGGCGAGTAGTCATTTCAATGCCGACTGTGTTGGCGAGGACTGCAACAGCGCACCCCGAGGAGCGGGGTACCTCCGACAGCAACTTCCAGATTTCCGCGATTAATTGTACATGTGCGGACGCCAGAAGTTGCTGTCTGACTTACCCCGTAATAACTGGGTGATAGCCTCACCATTATTATTATGTGGGTCAATGTATTTTAAGCCAGGGTATCAAAACTTTTGTCTTTGCGAGCAGAACTGGTCCCCATTATGGACTGCGGAGGGATACATGTTCCCATTAATTTGCATATGCCAATACTAATAGACCTCTGTATTTTGATTCACTGTTCAAGCAACAGCACTAACAGCAGCTCTTTACAAATGCCAGGGCCACTAAATTTAAACAGGGCAAACCAGCAAAGAAATACAAGTGCAAATAAGAGAGTTGCCAGGGCTGCAGGCTGGACATTTCTGGTCTAAACCTTTCTACATATGTAGCCTCATTTATGTACCAGCTCCTCCTCCAGCTGCTTTTCAAATTATTAATTAAATAACTGTGGATCACAACAGGAAACAAAAGTTAGCTTCTCCCAATCATCCCTGGTAAAATCTATATGCTTCTTGCTCCAGCTACACATTAGTGACAAAAGCAGACCAGTTTTGGAAGATATTTTTGTCTGGATTTTACTGAAGAAATTCTTCTGTATGCTATTTACTGTGCCATGATCTATTCTATATTTCTAATACATGACACTATCCACCTGCTGCTATACTGTCACTCAGTAACATATCCTGCATATGCATGTGGTAAGCTTTTGAATGAACAGAGCAGAGGAGCCACTGAAAAAGGCAAACCAAGATTTTAGTAGCATGATAGGTGGGTTCAGTAACAGACTTCATCACAAAACAGTTGCCACTACCCGTAATTGAGCCTGATATTGTACTTCTGTCAATAAGTGAGACTCAATACAGGTACATGACACAGACATTGTTTGCCAGAGTAAGTTAATAACCTCAAAATTGTTCTTCTTAGAGCAGAGAAGGCTAAGGGAGATTTCATAGAGACGTTTAAAATCATGAAGAGTTTAGACAGAGTAAATATAAACTGTTTCCAATGGCTGAAGGGTCAAAAACCAGAGGGCACAGATTTAAGAACCAGAGTCAATGTGAGAAAAACAAAGTTCATGCAGCAAGTGGTTAGGATTTGGAATGCACTGCCTGATAGAAACAGATTCAATATTAGTCTTCAAAACGGAAGTGGATGAATACTTGAAGGGATATGGGAAAGGAGCGGGGGAGTGGGACTGACTGGAATGCTCATTGAAAGAGCCGACGCAGACTCGATGGGCCGAATGGCCTCCTTCTGTGCTGTACTATTATATAATTCGAAGTGCTTGGTATGAAAAACAATGCAGATTATAAATAGGATAATTACAAATATTCTACAAATAGCATTTTTGAACTCATGAGTTCAGGCAGTTATTAAAAATAAATGAAAGGATATCAAGTGTAGATTTATCAACACTGCATTTTAATGTTTTTCTCTCAGTTTACAAGAACATTTCAGGTCAGTGCAGTTTATTGGGAAATTAGATTATTCTTTTCAAAGTTACACATTACATATTTTGTTTCTATATGGGTAGTAGTTCTGAATCAAGGCTAAACCTTTGCTTGAGCTGCCTTGGCCAGTACTTTGAGGTCAGAGATACATTTGGCAATGCTCTCTTTCTCCTATGAAGAAAAAAGCAAAATATTAGCAGAATCACATCCTTTTAAGCCACTGTATGAACAAAAATACAAAAAATCAACGTAGGAACTGATGATGCAAAGACAAACATTGTGGCATAATGGTGATTAGAGAGATCTCTGCCCATTTTGAGTCAGCCAATCCCAGGCAGTAGGCATGGCATTGGGGGGCGGGGGGGAAAGAGAAGAATGTCTAGGAAAAGGGATAAAACAGTCAGAGCTCCCACTCATCTAGTGACGCCGAGAGCGTGCAGAAATCAAGCGCAGACAGCGGAAAGAGTGTGCGTCAAACCAGTCCCACCCACCCCTTCCCTCAACGACTATCTGTCCCACCTGTGACAGAGTCTGTGATTCTCGTATTGGACTGTTCAGCCACCAAAGAACTCACTTCAGGAGTGGAAGCAAGTCTTCCTCGATTCCAAGAGACTGCCTATGATGATAATGATGACAAATCCTGGACATCTGAATGCCAGATGAACATAATAATGGCTCCCACGTTTCAATTGATGCTCACGGTGCAATTTCCCGTGTGAGTTGCTGTGCATGTACCAGAGGTGTAGAACTGTAGCCTAACATGAGTCTCCACTTCAGGAGAGGTGGGGAAGAGAAAAATCAGACGGAAGATTCGAGGAATGGAAAGAGTACACTACTTTTGACATTTATAAAATTTAAAACTAGCAAAATATTGTAACAGCCAACTAGGGCATAATCTCCCACAATTATTATTTAGTTGCACCTGGTAAACACTAAATAAAAGCTGTCAATTTCAATTGTGTTGCGTGCTTTGACTTATCATCTCATGTATATGCATGCTTTAAATTGTAGAATTATGAAAGAGTAAATATCAAGAACTGGGACATGTGTAGTCCTCTTGTACCTCAGATAGGTTTGGCAACTCTATAATTGATGTACAGCTCGCCCATAGACTCTACAGCTGTCCAGTACCACTTGCACCACTGCACGTTTTTACATACCAACAGTGAAGTTGGTAATTTTGCAACTGTTCAAATGCCTGCAGACATGTTCCTTCTCATCACATTTGTAACACGTTGCTGTTCTAATGTATTAGCAGAAGTTGGTTTGTACAAAAACCCGCATCTCTTTCATCTTATTTCCCTACCTACCTGTTGTGGTGTGATGCTCTGGATTACACTCTTCTCCACCCAGTTAACCATATGTTCTTGTGCAAGCCTTCGCTGTAGATGCTGGAGACCGATTTGGTAATCCAGGCGTTTCTTCACTGCATTGTACACCATGTGCAGTCGTTCACGGTGGTTGGTTTCTAGCATCATTGCAACATTATTCTACAAACAAACAAACACTGTTCAAATGCCTGCAGGCATGTACCTCATCACATTTATTACACAATGCTGTAGTCAATGTTAGAAATTTATAATTTTAAATACATCGTAGCCAGGGTAGTAGTGCTCCATTCTTCATAAATTACTACAGAATTTCCCCCCTGCCCATAATGTTTTTCATCTCTGTTTCCCGCATCATTTTGTACTGGAATAAATGTTGGTTATATCAATACCAATAACTTGGCACAAAAAAACGGAAATGCTTTAAACATTCAGCAGGTCAGTCAGCATCTGAGACTGACATTTCAGGTGTGGACCCTTCATCAGAACTGCAGGATATATTAGAACAAAGGGAAGAAAGTAGGAAGGAAAAACACACAAGGGAAAAATAGAATAACCTGTAAATTGCTTACGTGGAACTCATGAGATGGTTAAATGACAGAATTGATATTAGTACCAGACAATAGAAGAAGTCAAAGAAATGAAAGACATTTATGAGACAGAGAATGCAGGAATATTTTTGGAGCTGGTTGATAAATGGAAACACAAACTACTTTAATGTTATAATTCAGAATAGTGCCCCATTAACTTCAATTTTCTAATTTCTATTCATCTGCAATTCATTAACCTCCTTGCATTTCACATCCAGCTGTAGTTCTTACAAAGAGTTGCAACTGAAATATCACTTGGCCTTTCTCTTCACATTCCAGTCATTTTATTTTTATATCTGCGATCGATTACTTGCCACTTTAATGCTTTTTTGTCACATCTGGTTAAGGGACAAGCAGATGAGACAGCTGGCTGTTAAGTGGTATCTTATAGGACCCTGAAATGAGCCTTCGACCGCATAGCCACAGCATAGAACGCCTATTTCCACCTCCGTAACATTGCCAGTCTCCGCCCTTGCCTCAGCTCATCCGCTGCTGAAGTCCTCATCCATGCCTTTGTTACCTCTCGACTTGACTACTCCAATGCACTCCTGGCTGGCCTTCCACATTCTACCCTACATAAACTAGAAGTGATCCAAAACGCGTCTGCCCACGTCCTCACTCGCACCAAGTCCTGCTCACCCATCACCCCTGTGCTCGCTGACTTACATTGGCTTTCAGCTGAGCAACGCCTCAATTTCAAAATTCTCATCCTTATTTTCAAATCCCTCCATGACCTCGCCCCCTCCCTATCTCTGAAATCTCCTCCAGTCTCCACCCCTACCCCCCACTCCCAAGATGTCTGCGCTCCTCTAATTCTTCCCTCCTGAGCATCCCTGATTATAATTGCTCAACCATTGGTGGCCGTGCCTTCTGTTGCTTAGACCCCAAGCTCTGGACCTCCCTTCCTAAACCTCTCTTTCCTCCTTCAAGACGCTCCTTAAAACCTACCTCTTTGACCAAGCTTTTGGTCACCTGCGCTAATTTCTACTTCTGCGGCCCGGTGTCAAATTTTTTTAATCGCATAATACTCCTGTGAAAGGCCTTGGGACGTTTCATTACATTAAAGGCGCTATATAAATACAATTTGTTGTTATTACTGTAAACTCGTAAGCGGAACATGGATACTCAGAAGGTAAAAATGCTTGCTACATTTAAACAGTTTAAAATGCTCAGTCAGTGTAAACAGAAGGAATCCGTTTAGCAGTTTTTAATAGTCTTATAAAATAGATTTGCCAGATTCTATATTCTGTTGCTTGTGCTGCTGAAGAAACTGGGATTGACGTGCTGTGAAATTCTTGGAGCCCTGATATTAACTGACCTATGATGACAAAATAACATCCAGCCCTTTTCTGCATTATGTCAGTCGACCAAGCAAAGCTTTTTAAGATTTCCTTCGCCAAAAATACCACAAGCTAATTATAGTAGTCCATCACACCTCCTTGTAACGCAAAACGCCATAAAAGCATCTCATTACCCCAGTATAAGCCTTTCATATTTCATGTTGTACCTCCATCTTGAACAAGGCTCAACTTCATGGAATGTTTAGGATCATTTATTTACATGTACAATTTGAACCTGATTAAATAAATAAAACTCATTTCAATTCCACAGCAAGAGAACTATTAATTGTAACAGGAAATGTTACCTCTAATAAAGTCAGGTGCTAAGACTTCATATGAATTATGATCACAGGGTAGTTCACAACTTTTGCAGTTAATTCTACTGCTTTAAACAGCATCTTTATTAGGAACTTTATGCTGAAGAAAACAAGGCACTGCCTATGATAAGTATATATATATCATCATAGGCAGTCCCTTGAAATTGAGGAAGACTTGCTTCCACTCTAAAAGTGAGTTCTTAGGTGATTGAACAGTCCAATACGGGAATCAGTCCCCGTCACAGGTGGGACACATTCCGTGAAGGAAAGGGTGGGGACTCGTTTGCTCCATGCTCCTTCCGCTGCCTGAGCCTGTTTTCTGCATGCTCTCGTATACACGCACACACACACACACACACACACACAAGAAGCTAACTTCCAGTCTCAAACAATGGTCAATAGGTAAGGTTTGTTCGGCTGGCGAGTATGAAGGGAGATGTACTCTGAGATGTGTCGCTTCCAATCACTAAAAAGCGATGATCAGCGAGGAAAGATGTTGTCTCCAAACATCTAGGTACTGCTCAGTAGGGGTGAAGGATAATGACTGCTCAAAGGAAAGGATGGTCGGGGGGGGGGGGGTGCGGGGTGTGTGGAGGAGAAAAGAGAAATTATGTGTATTCGGGGTTTGTTTCCACTTATCTGTGCTCATGGGAAGGAGTGTCACCTTTATTTCCATTTAGATTTCAGCAGTGCTGGCACTGGAAGATCAATGGAAACAGCAGGAGATACTTTGATTATTAAAAAGAAAATCCAGTTTTGAGAATCTGGACTCATTCTGCATCTACCAGTCTGACACACAAAAGTGGGTTTCACGTGTGTATGAAATGACATTAGATCAGTACAGCAGGAAGTTTGTCAAATTGCTCTCAGGATTTCTTGAGTCCCCTGATTTACAATACATCAGAGAATGCATTTTGGCAATTTTGGACCTGATCTAATCTGCAGCATGACCCGCGTAACAAATAAAGACAGAGCTTTAGTGAAATAGGAGAATTAATTAGCAACATCATTCATTTACCAATTTCAAAACCATTGCAAGTAACAAGACTATTACCATAATTACTTTATGCCAATTAAATTAATAGCAATAATTAAAATTGGAGCAGAAAAAGGGTCACAGAAATTTTTCATACAAGGGACCACTAAACAAAATGCATTCGTACCCGCTTTGCATCAAAAAGGTGATGACGACCGTCTATTCTCCACTGTTCTTTTTTCTCTGCTTCAATAGCTTCTGACAGGCTGTTCATGGCCAAGTCTTTTACTTCTTGTGCTTTTTGAACTTTGTCCTGTTATTGTCAAACAAAATAGGCAATATGGAATGCAGCTGAATCATAAATACATCACTGGTATTTTGCGAAAGATTACATATAATCAGAATTTGCACAGAAGATTTCTTAGAGGAACATTAAAAAAGGGATATGTACAAGAAAATTATTTTGAAGGTAGCAATATTTAACCAGTGGCTGCAGTGGTCACTAGCATATCTTTAACCACTATCGTAAATATGCTTATAGAATGCCAGAACACAAAACATGTCCTCTTTTTACACAACTGACAAAGTATTTGATATGCTTCTCTAGATTAAAACATCACATCTGAACAGAATTCAAATTTTGAAAGAAACCCAGTTTTTGTACCAAGCCCAGGCATTAAATCCCATATTACTCTACCTCATTCAATTTGTCAGCAAATGTTGCCACGTCCTTGCCAAACTTTTTGATACCATAGAGGATAACAATGCCAACGGATATAGCTGCAAATGTTTCATGGTTAATGACATAGATTTCCTTTGATAGAAGGTAAGTCAACAGGCCAGTGCCGAACATATAAGGGCCTATGAGGGAGGAAAAAAAAAATATGTACCAAGATTGTCCTAAAATCGTTGTGTTAAAAGTGACCAATGGTAGAAAATTTCCTTCTGGTCATTAATATTCTACAATAACGAGAATACAATTTATCTGTAGAAGTGAATTCAGACTTACTGCTCGACAGACTTGTTTGAAGCTAAAAATGGTGCATTAATTCTGTTTCTATTCAAAGTTGCACATAGAACATGAAGTCCAAAACCCACATTCAGTGCTAGCTTGCACCAATAATAATAGTTGAGCATTTGCAACTCCACAACATTAAATATTACCGCACTTTAGTGTTAAATGACACTTTGGATAAAGTTCTCAGTCAAAACTGCAGGTGATTACTGAATTTGAAAGGAGACCTGTTGTATTAAAACACTTAAAGTACCTCTGTTGCTCATTTATGTAAGAAAACTTTTTCCAAATATAATTTTAGATCAGTGACTTTATAGTTATGATCCAAGAGGAAAATATTCACAAAGACTGTTTTTACAAATGCTAAGCAATGGAAACTAATAACAGTATTTCAATGCACCATAACAAAGGATAAATAAAGCAATCTTGGAAACAGAGGAACTTACTATACAATTTGCAAAGATATTTTGTACTGACCCGTTACTCCAGTCTTGGGATACAAGAACTGAAAGAATTCTTCTGGAAATAGACCATGGCGCACTTTGCCTCCTTGCTCAGGGAGGGGTGGCACTGGCGCTGGAGACTGACGGCTAGTATGAAAAGTCTTGGATACTGGCAACAAACTGGAAAAAGAATCAAGCAACAACGTTGAATAGTTTGCAGAGTTCAGATGGATATTAGCAAATTACCACAGCATAGAAACATTTAAGAACACAATTGTACTTTTATACTTTTGGTCTGAGATATTGAGATAGCTCCTTGGGTGTAGTGACACAATACTTTTGATTTATATAAACCTTGCTCCTTCAGAAAAAAACAGCAGCCTCAACATTTAATCTTTTTTCCAAAATTAGAATAGTACTGCCACTATATAGATTTTGATTATAAAATAAGACATGTGAAAACTGGTATATTGAAATGAGAAATACAAGGAAGTTCACCAATTATAGTATTGCAACTTTTTGCATGGTCACGTCCAATAGATTGCACTGTCTCTTAAAACCGATGCCATTTTGACAAAACCTCAACATTAATATACACTTTACATACAAGAAACACCTGTCACTAACCTGGCACTGATAGGTGCCGATGTCTTCACAGCAGAAGCTGAAAAAAGAATTATACATAAATGCGTAAGACTAGAACAAATTAGTCAGTAAATACATTAAAAAAAAGTTTATCTTCTTTGTTAAAGATACATTTTTTATGGTTCAAAGTGATGGACATGCAACCTCCCCATTTCAGGCACCCAGTTGCAGTATCCTGTACTCCCAAAATCTGAAGATCACTTATAGGGCCCAAGTTTCCACACGATAAAAAACGGGCGCCTCTCCGAGCTGGGCGCCCGTTTTTCGCGCCTAAAACGGTGCCTAAAAAAAAAATTGCGATTCTGGAGCGTTCTGCAGCTCCTTGTCTGCCTGGCGCGGCGCCCAGGGGGGCGGAGCCTACACTCGCGCCGATTTTGTAAGTGGGAGGGGGCGGGTACTATTTAAATTATTTTTTTTCCTGCTGGCAACGCAGCGCGTGCGCGTTGGAGCGTTCGCGCATGCTCAGTGTGAAAAAAACATTGGCACTCGGCCATTTTTGTAGTTCTTTGTAGCTGTTTAATTTTTGAACATTTTTTTAATAAAAGCACATTAGCACTTGCAGCCTTCTCACTGTCTCCTCCCACCCCCGCGGGAAGAACGGGCGCCCTCTCCCCTCCCCCCCCCCCCCCCCCCGGGAAAGAACGGGCGCCTCCTCTCCCTCCCCCCCCCCCCCCCCCCCCCGCGGGAAGAACGGGCGCCTCAGGCTGACTGCAGAATTCTCCGTGCCTGAAGCACTTTCACACAGGTAGGAAGATGGTTTATTTAATCTTTTCTTTGCTTATAAATGTTTATTCAGGTTGGATTTATTTGTATAATATTTGTAGAAGTATAAATAAGGATTTATTGTAGAATTTAATGAGTTCCCTTCGCCCCCCCTCCCCCCCCAACTCGTTCCCTACGCCTAATTTGTAACCTGCGCCTGATTTTTTAATGTGTAGAACAGGTTTTTTCAGTTCTACTAAAATCTTCACTTGCTCCATTCTACTTTAGTTTGGAGTACGTTTTCACTGTGGAAACTTTGAAATCAGGCGTCAGTGGCCGGACACGCCCCCTTTTGAAGAAAAAATTCTGTTCCAAAGTAGAACTGTTCTACCTGACTAGAACTGCAGTAAAAAAAATGTGGAGAATTGCGATTTCTAAGATAGTCCGTTCTCCACCAGTTGCTCCTAAAAATCGGGCGCAAATCATGTGGAAACTTGGGCCCATAGAGTCAGTCTGCCATTTCCAACTATCCTTCTGGAGTCAATGAGATTGCCAACTCAAATATACCAAATGAAGATTTTTTTTTTTGCGAGCTCACACCCATTAGAAACTGTGTCAACATTGCCTAAACTCATTTCACATGGGACCCTCAGAGTCAGCCTTTGCGACCCCAGTGTATTCAAGACCATGTCCCAGGAGGTCCAAAGATAAAGTGTTAATGCAAGTATTTTTTATGGTAAAATATTTCCTCGATGCTTGGGCTTGTCGTTGATTAAATATACTGCTCAGGTAGGGTAACTAAAACACACCTATGGTCTATTCAGTCCCTCATTTAAAATAGAAGCACTACAATACTTAAGATAACCAGAGTTCATAGGACAATGGAGAATATGAACAAATCTTCAGTAATTTGACATTAGAACCCAAAGCTGTAAAAATTTGGAAGTTATCCAAAATAACTTCCAAATGCTGCCAGACCCCATTCCATATGGCTATTCTACACCATCTTCCACTGTAAAATGATATAAAAATATCAAAATACTGATACTACCTCTGAATGAATTAAAGACAGTAACCTCAGTATTCAGAAGCGCATAAACTATTGAAGATGTCATCCAAATTTAACTATAATAAAGTCTTTAAATATATTAATGTTTTGCAAAACTTTGTAGTATTCAAGACAGTATGGACAATACAAGAGATTTTACAATTAAAACCCAAGCAATGGCAAAATACTTGATCATGTGTTTCTAGAAAATATCACCATTATGTTTTATGCAATAGCACATCTAGATGTAGTAAAATAATTAAACATTTACTATCAACTGCTTTAGCAAAGTGGAACGAACTCTCCATAAAATACACTTCAACTCTGGCATTTGGTTTGCTTCTGGATCAATATCCTAATTCCAGGATTCATAGAATCACAGAATGGTTACAGCACAGGAGGCCATTCGGCCCGTCAAGCCTGTGACTGCTCTCTACAAGAGTACCTCAGCTAGTCCCACTCCCCTGCCCTTTCCTCGTAGCCCTGAATTTTTTTCCCCCTTCAGGTACTTATCCAATTCCCTTTTGAAAGCCACGATTGAATCTACCTCCACCACCCTTTCAGGCAGTGCAGTCCAGATCCTAACCATTTGTTGCATAAAAAAGTTTTTCCTCATGTCGCCTTTGGTTCTTTTGCCAATCACCTTAAATCTCTGTCCTCTGGTTCTCGACCCTTACACCAATGGGAACAGTTTCCCTCTATCTACTCCGCCTAGACCCATCATGATTTTGCCGGGAGATCGAGGCCCTGATAAAAGGGCGCAGGGAGTCGGAGGAGCAACACATGCCGGGAGATCGAGGCCGAAGGTAAAACAAAGAAGTAAAAAAAAAAATCGAAGTGTGATGTCACAGCCAAGCGGGTAAGTGATTGCCTGGTGAATTGGTAAGTATTTTATCTTTTTCTTTTCTTATCAGTAGGAAACCCTTGGCATTGTTGCCAAATTAAGTTAATTTAAGGGTTAAGTCATGGCAAGAGAGCCCAGACCTGTGTTATGTTCCTCCTGTGCTATGTAGGAAGTCAGGGACGCTTCCAGTGTCCCTGACAACTACATGTGCAGGAAGTGTATCCAGCTGCAGCTCCTGACAGACCGCATTGCGGCACTGGAGCTGCGCATTGACTCACTCTGGAGCATCCGCGATGCTGAGGATGTCGTGAATAGCACGTTTAGTGAATTGGTCACACCACAGGTAAAGGTTACACAGCCAGATAGGGAATGGGTGACCATAAGGCAGAGCAGTGGAAGAAAGGTATTGCAGTGGTCCCCTGTGGTCATCTCCCTCCAAAACAGATACATCACCTTGGGTATTGTTGGGTGAGATGACTCATCAGGGGAAGGCAGCAGCAGCCAAGTCCATGGCACCAGGGGTGGCTCTGCTGCACAGAAGGGCAGGAAAAAGAGTGGGAGAGCTATAGTGATAGGGGATTCTATTTTAAGGGGGATAGGCGTTTCTGCGGCCACAGACGAGACTCCAGGATGGTATGTTGCCTCCCTGGTATAAGGGTCAAGGATGTCTCGGAGCGGCTGCAGCGCATTCTGGAGAGGGAGGGTGAACAGCCAGCTGTCATGGTACATATAGATACCAACGACATAAGTAAAAAATGGAATGAGGTCCTATAAGCTAATTTAGGGAGCTAGGAGTTAAGTTAAAAAGTAGGACCTCAAATGTAGTAATCTCAGGATTGCTACCAGTGTCACGTGCTAGTCAGAGTAGGAATTGCAGGATAGCTCAGATGAATACGCGGCTTGAGGAATGGTGCAAGGGGGAGGGATTCAAATTCCTTGGACATTGGAACCGGTTCTGGGGAAAGTGGGACCAGTACAAACCGGACGGTCTGTACCTGGGCAGGACCGGAACCGATGTCCTAGGTGGAGTGTTTGCTCGTGCTGTTGGGGAGGGTTTAAACTAAAATGGCAGGGGATGGGAATCTATGCAGGGAGGCAGTAAAAAGGGGGCAAAAGCAAAAGGTAGAAAGGGGAAAAGCAAGAGTGGAGGGCAGAGAAATCAAGGGTAAAAATCAAAAAGGGCCACATTACAACATAATTCTAATAGGACAAAAAGTGTTAAAAAAAACAAGCCTGAAAGTTCTGAGTCTCAATGCGAGGAGCATTCGTAATAAGGTGATTGAATTGACTGCGCAGATAGCTGTTAATGGATATGATGTAATTGGGATTATGGAGCCATGGCTCCAAGGTGACCAAGGCTGGGAACTCAACATCCAGGGGTATTCAATATTCAAGAAGGACAGACAGGAATGAAAAGGAGATGGGGTAGCGTTACTGGTTAAAGAGATTAACGCAATAGTAAGGAAGGACATTAGCGTGGATGATGTGGAATCTATATGGGTAGAGCTGCGAAACACCAAAGGGCAGAAAACATTAGTGGGAGTTGTGTACAGACCACCAAACAGTAGTAGAGAGGCTGGGGATGGCATCAAACAGGAAATTAGGGATGTGTGCAATAAGGGTACAGCAGTTATCATGGGTGACTTTAATCTACATATTGATTGGGCTAATCAAACTTGTAGCAATACTGTGGAGGAGGATTTCCTGGAGTGTATAAGGGACGGTTTTCTAGACCAATATATCGAGGAACCAACTAGAGAGCAGGCCATGCTAGACTGGATCTTGTGTAACAAGAAGGATTAATTTGCAATCTAGTTGTGCGGGGCCCCTTGGGGAGGAGTGACCATAATATGGTAGAATTCTTTATTAAGACGGAGAGTGACACAGTTAATTCAGAGACTAGGGTCCTGAACTTAAAGAAAGGAAACTTCAACGGTATGAGACGTGAATTGGCTAGGATAGAATGGAGAATGATACTTAAAGGGTTGACTGTGGATAGGCAATGGCAGATATTTAAATATCACATGGATGAACTACAACAATTGTACATCCCTGTGTGGCGTAAGAATAAAAAAGGGAAGGTGGCTCAACCGTGGCTAACAAAGGAAATTAGGGAAAGTGTTGTCCAAGGAAGAGGCATATAAATTGGCCAGAAAAAGCAGCAAACCTGAGGACTGGGAGAAATTTAGAATTCAGCAGAGGAGGACTAAGGGTTTAATTAGGAGGGGGGGAAATAGAGTATGAGAGTAAGCTTGCAGGGAACATAAAAACTGACTGCAAAAGCTTCTACAGATATGTGAAGAGAAAAAGACTAATGGTCCCTTGCAGTCAGAGTCAGTTGAATTCATAATGGGGAACAAGAAAATGGCAGACCAATTGAACAAATACTTTGGTTCCGTCTTCACTAAGGAAGACACGAATAACCTCCCGATGTTACTAGGGGATCGAGGATCTAGCGAGAAGGGGGAACTGAGGGAAATCCTTATTAGTCAGGAAATGGTGTTATGGAAACTGAAGGGACTGAAGGCTGATAAATCCCCAGGGCCCGATAGTCTGCATCCCAGAGTATTTAAGGAAGTGGCCCTAGAAATAGTATATGCATTGGTGATCATTTTCCAACATTCCATGGACTCTGGTTCAGTTCCTATAGATTGGAAGGTAGCTAATGTAACTCCACTTTTTAAAAAAGGAGGGAGAGAGAAAACAGGGAATTATAGACTGGTTAGCCTGACATCGGTGTTGGGGAAAATACTAGAATCAATTACTAAAGATGTAATAGCAGTGCATTTGGAAAGCAGTGACAGGATTGGTCCAAGTCAGCATGGATTTATGAAAGGGAAATCATGCTTGACAAATTTTCTTGAATTTTTTGAGGATGTAGGTTAGGTGAATGGGCAAATGCATGGCAGATGCAGTATAATGTGGATAAGTGTGAGGTTATCCTAGTAGAGTGGATAAGGGAGAACCAGTGGATGTGGTGTATTTGGACTTTCAAAAGGTTTTTGACAAGGTCCCCCACAGGTGATTAGTGTGCAAAATTAAGGCACATGGTATTTAGTATTGGGGGTAATGTATTGACGTGGATAGAGAACTGGTTGGCAGACAGGAAACTAAGAGTGGGAATAAACGGGTCCTTTTCAGAATGGCAGGCAGTGACTAGTGGGGTGCCACAGGGTTCAGTGCTGGGACCCCAGCTATTTACAATATACATTAGTGATTTAGACGAAGGAATTGAATGTAATATCATCAAGTTTGCAGATGACACTAAGCTGGGTGGCAGTGCGAGCTGCGAGGGGGGGGGGACTTGGACAGGTTAGGTGAATGGGCAAATGCATGGCAGATGCAGTATAATGTGGATAAACGTGAAGTTATCCACTTTGGTGACAAAAACAGGAAGGCAGATTATCTGAATGGTGACAGATTAGTAAAAGGGGAGGTGCAACGAGACCTGGGTGTCATGGTACATCAGTCATTGAAGGTAGGCATGCAGGTACAGCAGGCAGCAAAGAAAGCAAATGGCATGCTGGCCTTCATAGCGAGGGAATTTGAATATAGGAGTAGGGAGGTCTTACTGCAGTTGTACAGGGCCTTAGTGAGACCACACCTTGAGTATTGTGTGCAGTATTGGTCTCCTAATCTGAGGAAGAACATTCTTGCTATTGAGGGAGTGCAGCGAAAGTTCACCAGACTGATTCCCGGGATGGCAGGACTGGCATATGAAGAAAGACTGGATCGACTAGGCTTATATTTACTGGAATTTAGAAGAATGAGAGGGGATCTCATAAAAACATATAAAATTCTGACGGGATTGGACAGGTTAGATGCAGGAAGAATGTTCCCGATGTTGGGGAAGTCCAGAACCAGCGGTCACAATCTAAGGATAAGGGATAAACCATTTAGGACCGAGATGAGGAGAAACTTCTTCACTCAGAGAATTGTGAACCTGTGGAATTCTCTACCACAGAAAGTTGTTGAGGCCAGTTCGTTAGATATATTCAAAAGGGAGTTAGATGTGGCCCTCACGGCTAAAGGAATCAACGGGTATGGAGAGAAAGGAGGAATGGGGTACTGAAGTTGCATGATCAGCCATGATTATATTGAATGGTGGTGCAGGCTCAAAGGGCCGAATGGCCTACTCCTGCACCTATTTTCTATGTTTCTATGAACACCTCTACCAAATCTCCTCTCAACCTTCTCTGCTCCAAGGAGACCACCAGCTTCTCTAGTCTATCCACAATCTCACAAATCCAGGGACCCCAGGTAGGATTGGGATGGCTTTTAACTATTATTTAAATACTGTAATTAGGATTTAACCGTCTTCTCCTTTAGTATATGAAAACTTGTTTCATTACCGTATAGTAATGACAGTACAATATCAACAGCGTACAATCCAACAAGAATTTAAACTTGCTTCCTTGTTTTGGCTTTAAAGTCCAAGATGTATATAGCACTTCATCAGCTTCTGCACACACTCATTAACAAGCAAGCAATGCATTAGTGAGAAACGATATTGGCTAAGAAGATCTAGCTGTTGAATCAGTTTGGGTGGAGATAAGGAATAATAAGGGGAAAAAGTCACTGGTGGGCATAGTCTATAGGCCCCCTAACAGTAATACACAGTTGGACGGAGTATAAATCAAGAAATAATGGAGGCTTGTAATAAAGGAACGGTAATAATCATGGGCGATTTTAACTTTCATATTGATTGGACAATGCAAATTGGCCGGGGCAGCCTTGAGGAAGAGTTCATAGCGTGTATCCAGGATAATTTCCTTGAACAGTACATTGCGGAACCAACCAAGGAGCAGGCTCTTATAGAGCTGGTACTGTGTAATTAGACAGGATTAATAAATGATCTCATAGTAAAGGATCCTCTCAGAATGAGTGACCATAACATGGTTGAATTTCAAATTTGGTTGGAGGGTAAGAAAGTTGGTTCTCAAACCAGGGTCCTAAGCTTAAATAAAGAAGACTACAAAGGTATGAGGGCAGAGTTGGCTAAAGTGGACTGGGAAAATAGATTAAAGTTATGGATGGTTGATGAGCAGTGGCAGACATTTAAGGCGATATTCCATCACTCGCAACATAAATATAGCACAATGAGAAGGAAAGACTAAGAGAAGGGATAACCATCCGTGGCTAACTAAGGAAATAAGGGAGGTTATCAAATTGAAAACAAGGACATACAATGTGGCCAAGACTAGTGGGAGGCCAGAGGATTAGGAAACTTTTAAAAGCCAACAAAGGACAACTAAAAAAATGATGGAGAGGGAAGATAGATTATGAGAGTAAACTAGCACAAAATATAAAAACAGATAGTAGGAGTTTCTACAGATACATAAAAAGGGAAAGAGTAGCTAAAGTAAATGTTGCTCCCCTAGAGGATGAGACTGGGGAAATAATAATAGAGAACAGGGAAATGGCAGAGATGTGAGATGTTGAACAAATATTTTTGTATCGGTCTTCACGGTAGAAGACACTAAAAACATCCCAATAGTGGATAATCAAGGGGGCTATAGGGAGGGAGGAACTTAATACAATCACTATCACTAATGAAGTAGTACTCAGCAAAATAATAGGACGAAGGGCGGACAAGTACCCTGGACCTGTTGGCTTACATCCTAGGGTCTTAAAAGAGGTGGCTGCAGAGATAGTGGATGCATTGGATATATTCAAGAGGGAGTTAGATATGGCCCTTACAGCTCAGGGGGTCACGGGGTATGGAGAGAACGCAGGAAAGGAATACTGAAGGAATGATCAGCCATGATCTTATTGAATGGTGGTGCAGGCTCGAAGGGCCGAATGGCCTACTCCTGCACCTATTTTCTATGTTTCTATTGGTTGTAATCTACCAAAATTCCCTGGATTCTGGGGCGGTCCCAGCGGATTGGAAAACCGCAAATGTAACGCCCCTATTTAAAAAAGGAGGCAGACAAAAACCAGGAAACTATAGACCAGTTAGCCTCACATCTGTCGTTGGGAAAATGCTAAGAATCAAGCAGAACCAGCATGGTTTTATGAAAGGGAAATCATGTTTGACAAATTTGCTGGAGTCCTTTGAGGATGTAATGAGCAAGGTGGATAACGTGGATACCAGTGGATGTGGTGTATTTAGATTTCCAGAAGGCGTTCGATAAGGTGCCACATAAAAGGTTACTGCACAAGATAAAAGTTCATAAGGTTGGGGGTAATATATTAGCATGGATAGAGGATTGGTTAACTAACAGAAAAGAGAGTCGGGATACATGGGTCATTTTCCGATTGGCAAACAGTAACTAGTGGGGTGCCGCAGGCTCAACTATTTGCAATCTATATTAATGACTTGGATGAAGGGACAGAGTGTAATGTAACCAAGTTTGCTGATGATACAAAATGGGTGGGAAATCAAACTGTGAAAAGGGCACAAAAAATCTGCAGAGGGATATAGACAGGCTAAGTGAGTGGCAAAAATCTGTCAGATGGAGTATAATGTGGGAAAATGTGAGGTTATCTACTTTGGCAGAAAAAAATTGAAAAACAAATTACAATTTAAATGGAGAAAAATTGCAAATTGCTGCAGTACAGAGGGACCTGGGGGTCCTTGAGCATGAAACACAAAAAGTGAGTATGCAGATAACATCAAGTGATCAGGTTATTACAAGGGGATAGAGTATAAAAGCAGAGAAGTCCTGCTACAACTGTACAGGGTATTGGTAAGGCAACACCTAGAGTACTGCATACAGTTTTGGTCTCTGTATTTAAGGAAGGATATACTTGCATTGGAGGCTGTTCATAGAAGGTTCACTAGGTTGATTCCAGAGATGAGGGGGTTGACTTATGAAGTTAGGTTGGACCTATACTCATTCAAGTTCAGAAGAATGAGAGGTGATCTTATTGAAACATGTAAGATAACAAGGGGGCCCAACAAGGTGGATGCAGAAAGGATATTTCCACTCATGGGGAAACTAAAACTAGGGGACATAGTCTCAGAATAAGGGGCTGCCCATTTAAAACTGAGATGAGGATGAATTTCTTCTCTGAGGGTTGTAAATCTGTGGAATTCTCTGCCCTAGAGAGCTGTGAAGGCTGGGTCATTGAATATATTTAAGGGGGAGTTAGACAGATTTTTGAGCGATAAGGGAGTAAAAGGTTATGGGGAGCGGGCAGGGAAGTGGAACTGAGTCCATGATCAGATCAGCCGTGATATTGAATGGTGGAGGTGGCCTAATCCTGCTCCTATTTCTTATGTTCAATCCTACCCAGGATCCTTGGATTTGAGAGATTGAATCCTGGAATTAGAATATGGATCCAGAAGTAAACCCAATGTTGCAGACTGGCGCAATCCAAGATCCAGGATTACGTGCTGAGGGACGCACTTAAAATTGGCGCAGCCGCCGCAAAGGCACGGTGGGGAAGGGCCACAGTTTAAAGCCCTTCTGCCACGGTAAACCCGGGGGCAGGAATCAGTACAAAACTCCCCTCGGGCCGTACTTGTAACTTCTTTTTTGTGTACATGGAGCACCACGATCTGTAAACACCTATGTAGTGCCATGTACAATGCAAGGTCTGTTTCGTAATGCACGTTGAAAAGAAAAAATGTAAATGTACTGTCACCCATTCCATGTACTGTATAGTGACACATGTAATGTAATTTGTCGAATGTACTACAATGTATCCCGTATTGTACCAAATTGTACTTGAAATGAAAAGCAGGGAAATGTATCGAACGGAACTGCCGTCAGCACCCAAATGTAGTGTATGGGATTGCTGACCGCAGCTAAATGTACTGAACTGCTTTTGAATGTACTGTACAAATTTTTATATGAATAAAGTAGATTTTGAAATTTAAAAAAAGTAAACCCAATGTCAAGAGTTGAAAGTGAACTGAAGCGAGAATGAGGGAAGGGCAGTGGACTAAGTGGTTAGCTCTTTCTTCCGTGCTGTAAGATTGTGATTCTATTTCTGTCATTAAGTGCGGCTAACTTCGGTATAAAAACAACATTCACTTCACTGCATTTGATGCAGCAGCCTTGTGACCTTAAAGCTGGGCGCCGCACTGTATAACTTTGCCTGGAGGACATGAGCATCCAGGCCTCGGCGCTGAGGATCCCTTCACCCGCCCGGTTAGGAAGCGGAGTATTGCCGGCCAGTGTTGTCGCAGCCGGACCAGAGGCGGGCGAGCCGGCACCTGGTGAACCAGGGCCCTGCGAGCGGCGACGGCTGCGCTCCCGCTCTCCCCGCGGCCTTGTCTGACCCGAGCACCGGCTCCCGCACACTTTTCTCGCTTACCCGAGGCCAGCGCGACGCGGGACAGCATGTTCTCAGCTCCTTTTTAAAAAATATATATATATTAGTTGTCCGGTCGTGTAATGGAATGGAGCAGAAAGGAGAGTAAAGATCGGCAACGGCGGCGTTCTTGTTCGCCTCCCTCTCCTTCTCTGGCGCCGACCTCTAGCCCAAAATGGCGACCATCAGGCCGCGGGAGCGTCGGGTAACCGTCAGCTGGGGCGCACGCAGTCTCGCGAGAGTCAGGCTGGCGTGCCCGGGGGTGAGGGGTGAGGGGGTCAGAGGGCTCGAGCGGAAGCACGCGGGCCCGGCGCGGCGTTGAGCGGACCGCGGGAGCAGAGCCGAGCTGAGAGGATGGACAACCGCTGGCACATCCCGCCCAACGCGCCCGCCTGCATGGAGAGGCACCTGGACGCGCTTCACTACCGGAAAGGTAACCGGGAGACGAGAGGCTGCGGCTCGAGCCCCCGATAAGATGGCGATAAACGCGTGGGAAAGTGTGTTTAGCGCGGCGAGCTTCAGGCGACCACTGCGCCGGCCCCAGCTTCAAGGGGGAGGGGTGTCTAACACTGGCTGAACTGTTCTCGTTTACAATCCCTGCCTCTCGCCTGCACCAGGATGAAACCTCGGCTGTTTATATTTCGCAACATAAATATATATATATATATATTGCCGTGTATTCGCTTTAAAGTTTCGCTTTTTTTTGGTAAGAACAATTTTTTTTGACTTTTCGGGTCATTTAAAACTGAAGTTGCATTTCTGAAAACCAGCAAATGCGCCAGGATCCTTTCATCCCGTCTGATTCCTTTTGTTTCTTGGCGCCCGCTAACACTTCTCTCTGGCTCTTATTTCACGTGGGTTGACGCTGCCAGACTTCAGATGGTAATGTTTCAGCCCACTGTCTGGAGAAAATGCTTGCTTTGTTTTGTGGAGCGCTCACCACTGAGGGGGGGATCTCGATATGCTTTTCTGAGCGTTCTTTGGTGGGTTTTAACCGGGGGGCTAAGCACTCATTTTAGGATGTAGGAGTGAGCCTTCAGGGACCGCACAGAAACCCCACACACTGTTTTCCCTTGTCTCGATTCTGATCTGAAATTGCATCATGACAGTAACAGTCAGCAATCCCTGACATCGTTATTTAAATTAACTTTTGAAATGTTGAGTTTAAAGATGTGTAGTGATTGGATAATTCATAAAAATGCTTAGTAAATTCATTGAAATTGCTTTACAAGCTAGGATATCCTTTATGCAGCATTTATGCAAATGATAAAGGAATTTACTATGCTCATAATTGTTTGACATGAAGTGAAACGAGCAATCACTAGCCTATAGTTAAAAGCTTATGAACTCGAAAGACATGATGAAAGGTCATCGACCTGAAACATTAACTCTGTTTCTCTCTCCATAGATGCTGCCTGGCCTGAGTGTTTTCCAGCATTTTATTTTATGTTTTATATATTACCATATGTACAGTTCCTTAGTGATTAAATGTGTTCTGGGCTGCCCTACTGAGCGATTATAAAACAGAAAAATCCCAGATTTCATTCATTGTAAAAGTTATCGAACCTTGGAGTTAGCAGTGGGGTGCTAATGGTGACTTCTGCAAGTGTGATGCTGATTTGCAGTAAGCTACCTCTTTCACTCTCCCTCATTCTGAGTCTCCATCTTTGGCCTTCTACACTGTACCAACCAGGCTCAATGCAAGCTTCAGGAAAAGTATCTTATCTTGCAGCTTTCTGGTCTAATCTATCTTGTGAACACTGGCTTTAAGCATTTCAGACTCTCTTCCATCTCCCTCGCTCTTTAATTACTGGGTAGGGTTCTGGTGCATGAGATGGGCCTGTCAGTTTCCAATGAAGAAGGTTGACATTTCAAGTGTAGCCCTTAGTCAGAATGCAATTCTGGCAAGGGGTATGCACTGGGTGTTAACAACAACAACAAGAACTACTTCCATTTACATAGTGACTTTAACATAGTAAAACGTCCCACGGTGCTTAACAGGAGTGTTATCAATAAAAATTTTGACACCGAGCCACAGGAGGAGATATCAGGACAGATGACCAAAAGCTTGGTCAAAGGTAGATTTTAAGGAGCATTTTAAAGGAGGAGAGGCAGAGAGGTTTAGGGAGGGAATTCCAGAGCTTAGGGCCAAGGCAGCTGAAAGCATGGTCGGCAGTGGTGGAGCGATTAAAATTGCGGATGCGTAAGATACCAGAATTGGAGGTGCGCAGAAATCTTGAAGACTTGTAGGGCTGGAGGAAGTTACAGAGATAGGGAGGGGTGAGGCCATGGAGGGATTTGAAAACAAGGATGAGGATTTTAAAATTGAGGTGTTGTCAGACTTGGAGCCAACGTAGGTCAGCGGCACGGGGGTGATGGGTGAACGGGACAATGCAAGTTAAGATACAGGCTGCAGAGTTTTGAATGAGTACCAGTTTATGGAAGGTGAGACTCTGGCCAGGAGAGCATTAGAATAGTCAAGTCTAGAGATAACAAAGGCACGACGAGGTTAACTTGTGTTTTCACTTTTCTGGTAGGCCTACTGCATCTTTCTATCAATTTTCTATTCTAGTTTCAGACCTCAATTTTCATTTTTGCTCTTTCCATTTTCTTGCATTTTTTTTCTGTGTGGGCCTCTCTTGGGTCTTTTTAACATCTTCGTTATTTGCATCATCTTTTGATGCCTCGCCGAGCTGATCCTTTATTCCATCAAACAGTTTTCTGTTAAGAACTTTGCAGGTCATTCAGTGCATTACTTTCTTACTGTGATTGTAGCATCTGTTCTCTTTCTCTCGCCCTCCCCTCACCCGCTACTCCGTTTTCATTAATGAACAAAGTGTTGTGCCTCAAATATTAATGTCTTTTTTGCTTTTCATATATGTACTAATCTTTGTATTTACAAGTACTTAATATTTTTGCTTCATTATTCATTAATTTGTTTGTTGCAGCACGGTAGTTGCCAGATATGTTTTTGATTCTCCGACCTACTTAAGTTGCTGTATCTGTTTTTGATTGCAGATGGAGCTCTGTTACTTGGAGCATCTACATTATCTGGGCGCAGTTGGCTGGGCTCTATCTGGTTGTTCAAAGACCCACTCAAGGCCCCTAATGAAGGGTTCTGCACGGTTGGTGTCCAGACGCAGGCAGGGGTGGTGGATACATGTTGGGTTTCTGACAGAGAAATCCTTGTAGCATCTGATTCTGGTAAGGCTGCATTTTAAGTACTTCATTGAGTAATAGAAATTACAGCCTAGGAGACCATTTGGCTGTTGGGGCTTCTACCAGTGCTAGATTGTCAGCTGGTGTTATCCAGCATAAAGCCCATTTTTCTGTTCCTTCCTGTAGCATTTTATCATCATCCTTTTCAAATCAATAGTTTGAATCTTAATCAGTGTCATTTTCATTGATTGACCATAAGTTTTTGGATACTTTCCAAAAATGTCTTCTAATTTGATTGAGTTTTGGGCAAAGTTATGAATATCTAAAGCCCGGTAAACTGTAGAAAGGAGTTTTTCAGGAGTGTGCAGATAATTAAGCAGACTTGAGCATTTTATATCATAGAAACATAGAAAATAGGTGCAGGAGTAGGCCATTCGGCCCTTCTAGCCTGCACCGCCATTCAATGAGTTCATGGCTGAACATTCAACTTCAGTAACCCATTCCTGCTTTCTCGCCATACCCCTTGATCCCCCTAGTAGTAAGGACCTCATCTAACTCCTTTTTGAATATATTTAGTGAATTGGCCTCAACAACCTTCTGTGGTAGAGAATTCCACAGGTTCACCACTCTCTGGGTGAAGAAGTTCCTCCGCATCTCGGTCCTAAATGGCTTACCCCTTATCCTTAGACTGTGACCTCTGGTTCTGGACTTCCCCAACATTGGGAACATTCTTCCTGCATCTAACCTGTCTAAACCCGTCAGAATTTTAAATGTTTCTATGAGGTCCGCTCTCATTCTTCTGAACTCCAGTGAATACAAGCCCAGTTGATCCAGTCTTTCTTGATAGGTCAGTCCCGCCATCCCGGGAATCAGTCTGGTGAACCTTCGCTGCACTCCCTCAATAGCAAGAATGTCCTTCCTCAGGTTAGGAGACCAAAACTGTACACAATACTCCAGGTGTGGCCTCACCAATGCCCTGTACAACTGTAGCAACACCTCCCTGCCCCTGTACTCAAATCCCCTTGCTATGAAGGCCAACATGCCATTTGCTTTCTTAACCGCCTGCTGCACCTGCATGCCAACCTTCAATGACTGATGTACCACGACACCCAGGTCTCTTTGCACCTCCCCTTTTCCTAATCTGTCACCATTCAGATAATAGTCTGTCTCTCTGTTTTTACCACCAAAGTGGATAACCTCACATTTATCCACATTATACTTCATCTGCCATGCATTTGCCCACTCACCTAACCTATCCAAGTCGCTCTGCAGCCTCACAGCATCCTCCTCGCAGCTCACACTGCCACCCAACTTAGTGTCATCCGCAAATTTGGAGATACTACATTTAATCCCCTCATCTAAATCATTAATGTACAATGTAAACAGCTGGGGCCCCAGCACAGAACCTTGCGGTACCCCACTAGTCACTGCCTGCCATTCTGAAAAGTACCCATTTACTCCTACTCTTTGCTTCCTGTCTGACAACCAGTTCTCAATCCATGTCAGCACACTACCCCCAATCCCATGTGCTCTAACTTTGCACATCAATCTCTTGTGTGGGACCTTGTCGAACGCCTTCTGAAAGTCCAAATATACCACATCAACTGGTTCTCCCTTGTCCACTCTACTGGAAACATCCTCAAAAAATTCCAGAAGATTTGTCAAGCATGATTTCCCTTTCACAAATCCATGCTGACTTGGACCTATCATGTCACCTCTTTCCAAATGCACTGCTATGACATCCTTAATAATTGATTCCATCATTTTACCCACTACCGATTTTGTTTCAGGATTATCATCTTGTACTGAGTATACACTATGGCATTTAACATGTAATATTCCATAGTGGCTTTCTATGATGGTTAATGCCCCAAACATTATGTTGTTTATACCTTTTTGCTGGAAGAAGTCAGTCCATCACTTAATTCCCCTATTTTTTTTAACCGTTCCTGCAGGTGCTGTAGAATTGTGGGAGGTGGCTGAGAGTGAAGCACTGATGGTGAGCAAGTTCTGTAAATATGAGCACGATGACATTGTTACTAAAGTGAGTGTGCTCTCTGGTGCAACGCAGGCGGTTAGCGGCAGTCTAGATTGCAGGTTTGTAATATCACCCTTCTCACACCGTCTAACCGTGCTTTTCTCACACGTTCTCTTGCTGGTACAGTCCCTCACTATCACACTTTGCTTATGGGTCTCAAATGAATAAAGAATGCTTGGGGCTTGTAATGTTCACTGATCCCAGCTCAGTTCCTATTTTTATATAAAATAAGCGCTTAAATTCATTAACACTTTTGGAGCAAGTGATTGATGATGCAAAGGTCTTGCATATTGTATTACTTAAGAGAAATCAGACTTTATATAAATATAAAACGCATTGGCGGCATTGACTCTGAGGAATCCTGCCACTGCGCATACATAACAAATTAATGAGTAGATCAGAAAACTACAATAGAGTTAAAACCAGCACAATACCGGCGCGGACACGATGGGGCAAAATGGCGGCCTCCTGTGCTGTAAATTTCTATGTTTCTAATATTTTACAGTCAATGGGCTGGATTTTTGGCTTTGCCGTTTTTGGGGCGAAAACGGAGACGGGGTGAGAAATTTACCGCCTGATTAACGTTTGCGCTGGGTGGAGTAATTTTTGTCATTTGGGCCCTGCGCCAGAACGCGAAGGTAGGCGTTGTACGACTTTTGCGGTGCAAAAACGAGAACCTCATCGACTAAAGTGCGGGGCTAGGAGCGCTCCGAGAGGGGCCTTTTGCGGGGGGGAGGGGGAGAGAAACAAAAAAAAAATTCACAGACATTCAGAAAACATTGCCAACACCCTTACAACACAAATCGCTACAAAAGAATAAACACTGGAACTTACCTTTTTTGCGGTTTATCTACCTCACCGCCACTGGCAAGGTTGGACCACTGTGTTTTTCCTGGCGGTCATCGTGGGGCGTTTTTTGGGGCGTATGGGTCGGGTGCGAGTCGAAACTACTGCCGGTGTCACAATGAGAGCTGTTGTACACCCGGCGCAGTTCTCCCCGGCGGTGTTTAAGTGCCGCCGTAAAACCCGACCGGAGGATCTCGACCAGAGGCAAAAGACCTCGCCGCCCCATTTTTCGCCACAGAGGGTTAAAACTCAGTGAAACCCGGGTCGCAAACGACCCAAAAATCCAGCCCTTTATTTCACAGTTATAAGACTATAATAAATAAGCTGGTAAGTTTAAAAAGAAACGATCCTTGTATAATTTGCTATAATTTATTGTTTTATTCCTGCAGTAAATGTAAATGTGCATATGACTGACATTAAACGCTGAAGATAGTCTGGATATACTGTGCAAGATTTAGCTTAACCTGTAATAACCATGCACTTTGATTTATTAGTGTGAAGATTTGGGACCTAGAACAGAAGACCGTGTTGCAGTCTTACCAAGGTGAGCAGTAGCAGATATGGTATGAGCAATTCTGTCACTCTCCAGCAATTATTGAACCTGCCACACACTTGTATTTTAATTTGGGTAGAATTATTGTGCATTGCTGATATCTCTATGATGGGTAATATTTCGGTGTGGCACAATAAATTAAATGCATGAAACAAATGTGAGTATGTTCATTATATAGCAGACTTTGAGAAGCCCATCAGTCAAAAGACATTTTAATTATGCACCGCTGTCAGTAGAGAATTGTGTGACAAAAGCATAATTTGTTGGTTAATGTACCAACAAAATATATATATAGGATTTCCTGATTTCGGTAAGGTTAGCACTGCATTGACTAGTAAAATGTATTTATTCTTTAAAATGAGATCAGGGCATGTGTGAACTTATATTATTTGAAAGTGATCTTCACTTGATTCACTTGAAAGGGAAAGATGGAAACTATATTAGCTTGACACCACAATACATAGGATCTAAATTAGCTTGTATAAACCCTGTGAAAAGGCTTGCTGGGGTATTTTAGCATGACACACTGTCACGATTGAGCATAAGCTCCGACACAGATCAATTGTTTTCCATCATTAATTGATACTGGGGAGTCAGGATGTACAGAACACGTTTTTAATCTTTGTCTCATCATAACTGTGTTCCTTGCTTCATTATTCAAATCAGTTTAATTCCAATGGAATGTAAAGTTAATACTGTTCCCTAAGGTACACAAATTGCATTTGGTTAAAAGGCACAGAGCATTTAAACATATCACTTCTAAAAGCGTTGTAGTCAACAGTTTACTGGTGTAGCTATCAATTGCAGCCAACATTTCTATTTTCACATTTAAACTAGCAGATCTTCAGTGACATTGTTTATGGTAAGTCGGATGATATGCAGCTTTATATTGACAGGAATGTTATACCATGTAATGCACAATGTGTTATTCTGCACTGAGATGCGGCTCTGACAATTGTGGTTTGCATTACCCAATATTAATTTTAGTTTTCACATGCTAATGGTATCTTCCTGTTAGTGGGGTGTGGGAGAGGGAATGCTTGCAGAGCTTCAATCACAGGTCTGCACAAAACTGGATACCCAAATATGAGGAGGGGAAAAAAATGATAATATAAACTTTTTAAATGAGTTAGAATTTTGCAGTAGAAAGGGTTTTGGTGCAAACAGAATGTGAGCAAGGGGGATTGGTTTTAAATGATATATAAATACTTAGATCAAGAATTGTTAATTATCTATTAACTGATTATTGACTTTCTAAATACAGCTCATTCAGGGTCTGTGATGTGTGTATCTGGCTGCCCCAGCAATGAGAATCTCTTCCTCTCTTGTGCTCAGGTAAACTGAAAAGTATTTAAGTATTAACTGTAAAGTCAGTCTGCCTACTGGTCATGCAGAAATCCTCCCTTAAAACTACATATTTAGTATGAAATGTCTTTCGGAGCATTCAAATTTTGTTGCGATGTATAAATCTATGAAAAAAAACAACAAACTTTGTAACTCATGGAGCCCGATCTTTTCCCTCTGCAATTGCAGGGGCACATTTGGAAGTGTAAATATCTGTGTAAGTGCCAATTGTGCAGAGAAATTTGATCTTTCATCGTGGATTGGCTGCTGAGAAAATTGAATCATATCCTCCATACATCGCTTAGATGAAATTGAAGCCAGCATTGTGGTCATGACAAATAATGCGCGCGGTCAAGTTATTGTCTTGCCCCCGACCCCCACCCAAGCCCTTGCGAATAGTGGCATGATGTGATTAAATGTGATACTAAGTTTGAGGGAGAAGAGAAAGTCACAAACCAAAGTTTTAAATTTAAGCAATTCAAACTTTGAAGAGATGGATTGACTAAAAATAAACTGGCCTTAACTATTGATGGGTAAATGTTGGGGTAAAAAGAAGTCTTCTCTTCAAGGTGGATTCCCTGAAATAAGGATTCAACACCTGCCCATATAACGACCCTCAAAGCCTCCCTGGTGAAGTGCGACATCACCACTGACACCTGGGAGACCCTGGCCGAAGACCGCCCTAGATGGAGAAAATGCATCCGGGAGGGCGTTGAGCTCTTCGAATCTCAACGCTGCCAGAGTGAAGAGGTCAGGCGCAGGAAGGAGCGTGCATCAAATCAGTCCTACCCCTCCCCACTTTCCCCTGACGTACATCTGTCCCACCTGTGACAGGGTCTGTGGCTCTCGTGTTGGACTGTTCAGCCACCAAAGAACTCACTTTAGGAGTGGAAGCAAGTCTTCCTCAATTCCGAGAGACTGCCTATGATGATGATATGGCAACCACGGAATCAGTCAGACAAAACCTTGGATTCACTTCTCCGATCTTTATTCAAGCATATGCAGGGGAAGCGTTCCAAATGAACCTTCAATGAACAAGGGTTCTACATGCACAGTTATACAGTTTTCAAGGCATGGTGGCCTCGAGAACACTAGTTCCCGATTACCGGTTGGCTTACAACTGATCTACGGAGTTACATTGATTCGTTAATCCTTATCAGACTGGCTGCTGAGTGGTTTTCTAGCATCTTTATTTCTCTATTGCAGGTGGGCCGAACTCAGCCTTTTGCGATGTGTTGTTCTACGGTGTTAACCTTGCTCTGATTTCTCATAGCTAGTTCTGCATTCTTTATAAGATAAGCACGCAAACAAAGCTACTCCCTTTAACCTGATTCTATGCTGTTCCTTTAAAGTCTTAACTATCTAAAGTTTCCATTTTATGTTAAACGGCCATTTTCTATCATTTTATAAACGAGTTTTACATACAATCTGTCAATAGGCAATATCTTACAATCCTTACCTTGAGGTGGAGGAACTTCTGACTCCTCACAACCTCCTAATACTGATCAGCCCTTTTAATCTGGACCATTTTACGTGTCAGATCAATTCACTATCTTCAGTACCCACTCTGGTGACCATCTGTCTGTAGTTTTTACCCCCTTACAGTAAACCTACAGAGAAACAGTGGGAAGTATTCAAACAACCATTCGATTCTGTACAAAACCAGTACATACCCCAAAAAGGCAAAAGTTTCACGTGTAATTATGCCCAAAGATGAGCAAATGGAGTCAGCCAGGATCTAATCGAGTGGCGGAACAGGCTCGAAGAGCTGAAGGCCTACTGCTGTTCCCTTTTTTTCCCCCCATCTCTCATAAAGCAGTAATTCTTGCTGTAGTATGGTAGTATGCACTGGTGGGGTTTTGGTACCTCAAGCACGTGGCCATTCTTTGTGTGTCAGCTAACTGAGTTTTGGCAGCTCATTTAATCGTAGGTACCAAATCTGAGCTTAAATCTATTCTTGTCCAAACTTCTGCCTCCTCACAAACACTCAAATCCATTCACTCTCCCCAGCAGGGATTGCTCGGTAGTAATGGGAAGTGAACATCCTGGATTATTTCCTCCTCCCTATCCTCAGATCTGGGAAGCTGAGGCCAATTTTGGTGAACTCACTGCTGCCTTGGTTGACATCAGTAACTCAGCGTAGATTTGAGACCGTCCAATATGGCTAAGCACCGTACTATAGACATCACGTGGCATATTTGCCCGTTGGCATTTGGAGATGTGTGCTGTCATATCTCTTGAGAGATAACAGCCAATAATACAAGCACTGGACAGAAGTATATTATCCTGCCCTAACATAGTGAAGGCTAAAACAAACTGAATTATGACTATTTTCTGATTTAACATCAGATTTAAATTTGCACATCAACTCCTGATCATTAGTATCAAAATTCAAATTGTCTGATTGTATACCAAGAGATTTTATTTGAGATCCATAGACAGTGCACATTAGAATAATATAGTAATGGCAGCTAATAACATTCCACCAAGCAATGAGCCCATTATGTTTCTCAGTAGCTTTGCTTAGTAAATAAAATATTTTTAAAATATAAATACAAATAAAAGGGTAGTGTAAAAATTAGGCTACCAAAGGTATGGATTGAAACTTTTGGATGTCCACCTAATAAACCCTGTAACACTGGAGGTTTGGATTCTGGTCTGCTATTTGTGTACCCCTACCTTGGTTCAACCCTGTCTGCCGATAGAGATATAACTCAGCAAGTACTTTAAATAAAACAACCCCTTTTTTTCGATTGATTTTCCTCTTTCAGGACAGGAGACTTTTACTATGGGACAGAAGAAATTCCAAACCAGCATTGCGGATTGGTGTGTATCTTGCCTCCATTTAGTGATGTCTGTGTTTGATCAGTAGTAATTTCAATTTGTAGGCTTGCTATCTGCATTTCATTTGCGTGCGCACTGTCTAAAAGGCGGGGGGGGGGTCTGGATCGGGCGCGAAACAAATATCGAGACGGTGTCGCAACCAGGAGCGTTGCACACCGGCTCGACACTCCCGGCGGTACTGCTCCGCGCCCCCGCAAACTCGCCGTCAAATGCCCCGGCGAGGCACAAACAGAGGCGGCGACAAGCTGAAATTGCAGCCCATGGCGTTTCACAGTTCTGATGTCCTTAGAAGGCATGAAAGAAAAAAAGAAAGACTTGCATTTATATAGCGCCTTTCACGATCAGCGGACGTCAAAAGCGCTTTACAGTCAATGAAGTACTTTTTTGAAGTGTAGTCACTGTTGTAATGTAGAAAATGCGGCAGCCAATTTGCACACAGCACTCTCCCACAAACAGCAATGTGATTATGACCAGATAATCTGCTTCATAGGGATGTTGACTGAGGGATAAATATTGACCAGGACACCGGGGATAACTCCCCTGCTCTTCTTCGAAATAGTGCCACAGGATCTTTTACATCCACCTGAGAACAGATGGAGCCTTCGACAGTGCAGCACTGGCGTGTCAGCCGAGATTTTGTGCTCAAGTCTCTAGAGTGGGACTTGAGCCCACAACCTTCTGACTCGGGGGGCGAGTGTGCTACCCACTGAGCCACTGGCTGACATGAATAAGATGGGCTAATTTCAACACCGGGAAGAGTAGTTCTGTTGTATTGTAAGTTTAACTGTTATCACAGTTCATGACATGTTTTTCTAAATGTTAAATTTGGTTTCAGAAACGGGGATATTGTGCTGTTCTCCAACCACCGTTACGTGGCATCCACAGAATGACCAAGTCATTGCATTTGGTAATGTGATTCCGAATCTACAGTTTATTTCTTTTCAACTTCAACCTGTGTTAATATTATAGACACTGAGTTAGGCAGTTAGAAAGGTTGGCTGTTGGCATGCGATTTGAGGGATAGGCTACTTGTAAATCCAGGTGTGCTAGACTCTTGGAACATGCTGTTAAATTCATTGCAATTTGAATATGTGCATTTCTGTATAAATTATATTTTAATACACCATTGCTGTTATTTTTATGACTTTGTAATCGATATAAAAATTTTATAGTGTGGTAATTCACTAAATTATTTAATTGAATGAATTCTTGTTGCATTTGTGAGAAGAAACAAATTGTTATTCAGAACTATTTTTGAACAGTTGGTTGTTGAGAATACGAGAAAATGTGAAATAAATAATTGTCAATCGGGCCTGTAGTTTCCAACGACCTTTCAGAATTTGCACTCCTTGACACATTCTCATACCCAGGAGAGTAGAATAAATACATTTAGAGCCTGATTTAATTGGGGAAATATTAGAAAATAAAGTGATTAAGTTGCATAAAATGATGTTTTTTCTGCAATAATCTGCCATTATGAAATCTCATCGACTCATTAATATTTTAGTCACAAGTTTTTAATTTGCATTATCCCGTACTTAAATTTATCTGATTTCCATTAGAATGTAGTCCATTTTATATTTGATTAATATAAAACACATATTTAATAGAACTCTTATTTTAATATGTAATGGAAAGTAATAAATAGTGTTGATTGTTCTGCTTTCTAACAGTTTATGTATCCTTATGTTTATTATTATAAAAGATTATGGCTTTTTTCACAACTAAAAATAAGAAAGTACATGTTGATCAATATATTTTAATTATTTTAGATTTAAGCTACATATATATCAAGATCAAGTGATTTTATTTTCTATCTTTTTTCTAATATAAATCTGAGGGGAAACTAATTAGAAAGCAACACTGTAGTTCTGTTAGTTGTTCTTCTAAAGCTACATTATTTAATTTAACAGGAACTGAAAGTGGAATTGTTGGTGTAAAAAGCTTACAGAAGCAGGCTGATTCTATTCAGAAATCTACAGTCCATTCACGACCTGTTTCTGGGCTGCAGTTTTCCTCACACAGGTAATTTGATAGCTACCTTGATAAATATTGGATGGCTTGTTTAAAAGATTCATAGCGGATGAACATTACTGTGCCAGTGACATCCGCTGTGTTGGTGAAAGGATGGCAAGAACTGATTAGTGGCAAGGATTGTTACTTATTTTAGGAGAGAATAATCCCCATTGCAAAGGCTCACCTAGAAGATAACAGGCTCTTAAATTAATTGATAATAATTCACTTATCTGTGGTTTTCAATTTTCGTCTCACGAATAATAAGTCTCAACAATCCATGGGACTTATCGATTTTAGTGATTCAGCACAAGAGCGAAGCTAAAGTCATTTTTATTCAATTTATTTGGAGAAGGCAGCTTTCCGAAACTACTGCCACCTTTCGCTGTATTACTAATTACGGGGAAAACTCTGCCCCTGGCTTTTTGTTTTCCTCATCTAAGTAAAAGAAAGGTGTGGGTACATCCAAATAGTAATATCCCTTTAGCCTTCAATTTTCCTCCCGAATAACAATGTGACATTGGACAGATTTAATATTTCACGTTACAAATTCACCGAAAGTTGTTCCACAACTTTGACAGAAATATGTATTAAAACCTGCAGAGGCTGTTAAATACACGGGGTTAGTCTTCAGCTAATGTCAGAGAGGGAGATGTAGGGGAAACCCTTTTGTCTGACTGAGCGATGTTTCACTTTTTATCTTGCAGCTCTCCCCTTTTGGCTTCAGTCAGTGAGGACTGTACACTGGCTGTTGTTGACGCCAACCTCTCGGAAGTGTAAGTGACGGCAGAACCTGCGCAGAGATTGATTACTTTAACTGGCAGGAAAAAAAGCATTCTTGTGTTTGCCCATAAATTAAGTAGAACATAAATATTCTTTTTTTTAAATTATTTTTAGGTTTAGGGATAAATCGCACAAGGACTTCGTTCGTAGTGTATGCTGGTCACCTCTGAATTCAGATCTACTCAGTACAGCGGGCTGGGACCATCAGGTTCTACATCACACGGTCAGCTCAGATAAGGACGTCGACACGGCATGAGGAGAAGATGATGTAGTATTCAAAATCCTTCTTTTGTACCTTTTCTATAACCATGTTACATCTTTGAAACTGCTCTGAGTTGAGAGGTAAATCACACAGGCGTATCATTGGGAAACCCAAGTGTCAAAGTAGTGGTAGAGAAAAGGGGTGGGGGAGGGTGGAAATCATTCATAACACTCCAGATTTCTCCTGGCCAAAAGTCACTAACATCGCCAAAAGTCTGTACCCCTCCCCCATCAAGCTCCAAGAACATATATGCACCCACTTAGTTCTGCTCTGACAGAGCAGAGTATTAGTAAGATAATCAAGATGTTATCATTTTTGTGGGGAGGGGGTTCTTGTAGAAATGGGAATAAATGTTCAGTAGAATGTCGTGCATTAGAGATGGGTAGCCAACTGGATTTCTGATGCTCATAATTTGATGGCTTGAGAAATATTTCGGTAGCCTGGAGCTACGAGATTACTGTGAATTTTGATCCCTGCTACTATGTTTCACATTATGTTTAGGACGAGCAAGAAAAGGATTAAAAAACCATTAAAAAAACATGATCTAAGCTTGTCAGTTTTTACATATTTTCTGTATACTCTGATTGTTTAAGAAACTATCCTGCTGTAGTGCAAGAATGTATTATTGGGCTCAAAGTAAAGCTGTACAACCCACATAGTTAGCAACAGCTAGCAGTGTGGATCAAACAGCACCAGTCCATCAATGTGACAGAATCTAAAAGTAGGCTTCTCTGTTACACATAGGCATGAACTGGAAATAGACTCAGACATTTATGGCACAGGCGGATTCCATTTGGCCTATTGTGTCTGTGCCGGCCAAAAAAGAGCTATCCACACTAAGTCCACTTTCCAGCTCTTGATCTGTAGTCTTGTAAGTTACGGTTCTTCAAGTGCATATCCAAGTACTTTTTAAATTCGATGATTGTTTCTGTCTCTACCGCCCTTCCAGGCAGTGAGTTCCAGAACCTCACCACCCTCTGGGGTGAGAAAAGTTCTCTTCAACTCTCCTCTAATCCTTCTACCAATTACTTTAACTCAATGCCTCCTGGTTCATGACCTCTCTGCTAGAGAAAATACATCCTTCCTATCCACTCTATCTAGGCCCCTCATAATTTTATACACCTTAATCAAGTCTCCCCTCACCTACCTCAATTCCAAAGAAAACAACCCCAGCCTATCCAATCATTTTCCTCATAGCTAAAATTCTCCAGTCCTGGCAACATCCTCTTAAATCTCCTCTGTACCCTCTCGTGCAATCACATCTTGAATGTAATGTGACCAGAGCTGTACACGGTACTCAAGCTGTAGCCAAACTAGTGTTTTATACAATTCTAGCATAACCTCCCTGCCCTTGCATTCTGTGTCTCAGCCAACTAAGGAAAGTATCCCATATGCCGTCTTAACCACCTAGTTTTGATCGCCTGGATGGGTCGGAGAGGAATTTTACCACATTTTATAAAATCCCAAATTGGCCTGGTTTTTTCCTCTCCCAGGAGACCACATGGCTCCGGTTGGGGTGGAGTGTTGAATGTTTCAGTGTAAGGGGTGTCGCAGTTGTGTGGGGCAGACTGGTTGGGCTGGGTGCTCTTTACCGTTCCACCATTGTTCATAGGTTTATACGTAACCTTTAGGGTTGCTGACCAAGGGCCGTGTGGCTCTTTGTCAGCCGGCGCGGACACGATGGGCCGAAATGGCCTCCTGCGCTGTAAATCTCTACGCTTCTATGTTTATCTACCTATCCTGCGACCTTCAGGGATCTGTGGACATGCACTGCAAGATCCCTCTGTTCATCTACACTTCTCAGCATCCTACCATTTATTGTGTGTTCCCTTGCCTTGTTAGCCGTCTCCAAATCTGATCATGGACTCGGCTCCCCATACCCTTTACTACCTTATCGCTCAAAAATCTGTCTATCTCCGCCTTAAATATATTCAATGACCCAGCCTCCACGGCTCTCTGGGGCAGAGAATTCCATAGATTTACAACCCTCAGAGAAGAAATTTCTCCTCGTCTCAGTTTTAAATGGGCGGCCCCTTATTCTGATACTATGCCCTCTAATCTTAGTTTCCCCTATGAGTGGAAATATCCTCTCTGCATCCACTTTGTCATTATCATGTGTTTCGATGATCTTATTCTTCTGAACTCCAGTGAGTATAGGCTTAACCTATCTTCATAAGTCAACCCCCTCATCTCTGGAATCAATCTAGCGAACCTTCTCTGAACAGTTTCCAATACAAGTATATCCTTCCTTAAATACGGAGACCAAAACTGTACGTAGGTGTGGCCTCGCCAATACCCTATACAGTTGTAGCAGGACTTCTCTGCTTTTATACTCTATCCCCCTTGCAATAAAGGCCAACATTCCATTTGCCTTCCTGATTACTTGCATACTAACGTTTTGTGTTTCATGCACAAGGACCCCCAGGTCCCTCTGTACTGCAACACTGCAATTTTTCTCCATTTAAATTATAATCTGCTTTTCTATTTTTTCTGCCAAAGTGGATAACCTCACATTTTCCCACATTATACTCCATCTACCAAATGTTTGCCCATTCTCTTAGCCTGTCTATATCCCTTTGCAGATTTTTTGTGTTCTCACAATTTGATTTTTCACCCATTTTTGTATCAACAGCAAACTTGGTTACATTACACTCTGTCCCTTCACCCAAGTCATTAATATAGATTGTAAATAGTTGAGGCACCGATCCCTGCGGCACCCAACTAGTTATTGTTTGCCAACCGGAAAACAACCCATTTATCCCGACTTTCTGTTAGTTAGCCAATCCTCTCCATGCTAATATATTGCCCCCAACCCCATGAACTTTTATCTTGTGCATAAACCTTTTATGTGGCAAGTTATCGAATGCCTTCTGGAAATCCAAAAACACCGCATCCACTGGTTCCCCCTTATCCACCCTACTCGTTACATCCTCAAAGAACTCCACCAAATTTGTCAAACATGATTTCCCTTTCATAAAACCCTGCTGACTGCTTGATTGAATTATGCTTTTCCAAATGTCCTGCTACTGCTTCCTTAATAGACTCCAGCATTTTCCCAACAACAGATGTTAGGCTAACTGGTCTATAGTTTCCTGCTTTCTGTCTGCCTCCTATTTTAAATAGGGGCATTACATTTGCGGTTTTCCAATCCGCTAGGACCTCCCCAGAATCCAGGGAATTTTGGTAAATTACAACCAATGCATCCACTATCTCTGCAGCCACCTCTTTTAAGACCCTAGGATGCAAGCCATCAGATCCAGGGGACTTGTCTGCCTTTAGTGTCATTATTTTGCCGAGTACTACTTTAGTGAAAGTGATTGTATTAAGTTCCTCCCTTTAGCCCCTTGATTATCCACTATTGGGATGTTTTTAGTGTCTTCTACTGTGAAGACCGATACAAAATATTTGTTCAAAGTCTCTGCCATTTTCCTGTTCCCCATTATTAATTCCCCAGTCTCATCCTCTAAGTGACCAACATTTACTTTAGCCACTCTTCCTTTTCATATCCCTGTAGAAATTATTACTATCTGTTTTTATATTTCGTGCTAGTTTACTTTCATAATCTATCTTCCCCCTCTCAATACCTTCCTACAGTCTAAAGTAACTTGTAAAAATAACTGCATGGAAGGTCTGCTGTTTGTATTGTAATTAATCTATGGATTCATTTTTTTAAAGTAATTCCTAGCATCAATGTCCCCTTCAACCTGTGCGGCCACGCAGTGCGCTGAAAGTCCCGCGCAGCTGCTGAGCCGGCCTTTAAATAGAAAAAACGTTCATAGGTGGAATTTTGAATGGTCTGTTAATGGGGCCGCACGGGCCAAAAGAAATTAGAGGGAACATTGCCTAGCATCCCTGGTGCTTATGTAAATAACGGGCATCAATCCATTGGATCCATTTACATTCAGAGCCCAGGTATCGCTCTGGTGCATAGGAAACTACCGACTGCATGACAAAGTACACACAACTCTTAGATCATTTTAATAGCCATTGGATTGAGATGAATTTAGCCTTGTCTATGAAAAGGGTTTTGGTGTGATGATGCACTGAATAAATTGCTGATTTATGGAGGTTTGTTTCAGAAACTGGTGACGCATGTAAACAAAAATACCACGGGTCCCGTTTTATCAGTACATCACCGGTTTACTCCTTGCTCACTATCTCAGTTTGTTTACACTACACATGCAATCTTTTTAACTACCCTTTTTATACAGAGATGTGGGCTAATAAAAATAGTGCAATGTGATAATGGAAATCAAAGACCTTGACACTCATTGTATGTTTAGGTAGATCACTATCCATTGTGAATAGAAAATAGGTGCCGGAGTAGACCATTCGGTCTTTCGAGTCTGCACCACCATTCAATAAGATCATGGCTGATCATTTACTTCAGTGCCTCTTTCCTGCTTTCTCTCCATACCCCTTGATCACTTTAGCTGTAAAGGCCATATCTAACTCTCTTAAACATATCTAACGAACTGACATCAACAACTCTCTGCGGTAGAGAATTCCACAGGTTAACAACTGAGTGAAGAAGTTTCTCCTCATCTCGGTCCTAAATGGCTTACCCCTTATCCTTAGACTGTGACCCCTGGTTCTGGACTTCCCAACATCGGGAACATTCTTCCTGCATCTAACCTGTCCAGTCCTGTCAGAATTTTATGTTTCTATGAGATTCCCTCTCATTCTTCGAAACTCCAGTGAATACAGGCCCAGTCGATCCAGTCTCTCATCATATGTCAGTCCTGCCATCCCGGGAATGAGTCTGGTGAACCTTCGCTGCACTCCCTCAATAGCAAGAATGTCCTTCCTCAGATTAGGAGATCGGCCTCACCAAGGCCCTGTACAACTGCAGTAAGACCTCCCTGCTCATATACTCAAATCCCCTAGCTATGAAGGCCAACATGCCATTTGCCTTCTTCACCGCCTGCTGTACCTGAATGCCAACTTTCAATGACTGATGTACCGTGACACCCAGGTCTCGTTGCACCTCCCCTTTTCCTAATCTGCTGCCATTCAGATAATATTCTGCCTTCATGTTTTTGCCACCAAAATGGATAACCTCACATTTTACTGCATCTGCCATGCATTTGCCCACTCACCTAATCTGTCCAAGTCACCCTGCAGCCTCTTAGCATCCTCCTCACAGTTCACACCGCCACTCAGTTTAGTGTCATCTGCAAACTTAGAGACATTACACTCAATCCCTTCATCTAAATCATTGATGTATATTGTAAATAGCTGGGGTCCCAGCACTGAGCCCTGCGACGCGACACTCCACTAGTCACTGCCTGCCATTCTGAAAAGGACCCGTTTATCCCGACTCTCTGCTTCCTGTCTGCCAACCAGTTCTCTATCCACGTCAATACATTACCCCCAATATCATGTGCTTTAATTTTGCACACCAATCTCTTGTGGGATCTTGACAAAAGCCTTTTGAAAGTCCAAATACACCACATCCACTGGTTCTCCCTTGTCCACTCTACTAGTTACATACTCAAAAAAATTCTAGAAGATTTGTCAAGCATTATTTCCCTTTCATAAATCCATGCTGACTTGGACCAATCCTGTCACTGCTTTCCAATCATCTTTAATAATTGATTCCAACATTTTCCCCACTACTGATGTAAGACTAACTGGTCTATAATTACCCGTTTTCTCTCTCCCTTTTTTTTTTAAAGTGGTGTTACATTAGCTACCCTCCAGTCCATAGGAACTGATCCAGAATCGATAAACTGAATAGCTCTGAAATGGAGAATAGTAGAAAGAATAGAGTGAGTGAAAATGAAGGGAATGATCACAAAAGAAAAAATACTCCGTTGGGATTAAAAAGAAAGAAGTTGCATTTATATAGCTCCTTTGATGACTTCAGAACATCCCAAGGAAATACTTTTGCAGTTTAGTCACTTGTAATTTAGGAAACATGGCAGCCAATTTGCACACAGCAAGGTCCTACAGTGATCAGATAATGTTTATAGTGATGTTGAATGAGGGATAAATATTGGCCAGGAAGAACTCCCCTGCTGCTCTTTGAGCTGCTTTATGTTCTCCTGTGAGTGCAGATGGGGACCTTGGTTTAACATCTCACCTGTAAAACAGCACGTCTGATAGGATGACACTTGAATGCATTACTAGGTTATCTGCTCATGCCTCTGCAGTGGTATTTGAACCCACAACCTTCTGCTTTCGAGGTGAGAGTGTTCCCACTGAGCCACGGCTGACAAGTAGAGATTAAGTTGGAGCTGATTGAGCATATTTAGTTTGTTTTATAGTCTGGGCTGAATTTTGGGCTTTTGCTATTTCGGGGTGCTAATTGCGGTGGGGCATTAAAGATAGTGCCTGAAAATAGTTTGCACCCTTGACTGCAAGTTTTGGCAAAAATGTAAGTTGGAGGAGCGTTGGCGTTAACTCGGGCGTTACACAATGGACTTTGTGCGCCTGAGCCGAAACTTGCGGCGGTAAAGAAGTTTCATTGTTGTTTAGTGCCCTGCAACATAACGTATAATTGTATGGTTTTATTTTGGTGGGGGGAATTTTTGTGACTTTGTTGCAGTAACATACATGAGTCATCATTTGCCATTGGTATCTTGTAACGTTCACCGGAGATGTGCCTTTATGGGGGCACATAGCGTGTCCAATTTTGGCTCCATTCCTCCATTTAGGGGAGCCGGTTCATTACGAGCTGGCGATGTGTGACTCTTGGTCCGGCAGCATCTCCACGCTGCCTCCCCCGTGGATGGTGTGGCTATCCAATGGGGGCCTCGCCAGACTCCTCTTTGTCGTCCTCCGCCTGAGGTGGGCCTGCAATCCCCGCTGGTAATGCCTGGCCCCTCATGATGGCCAAGTTGTGCAGCATGCAGCACACAATGAATTTGGATACCTGTTCAGGGAAGTATTGAAGGCTGCCTCCAGACATCGCTCTGCCTGTAGGAGATGGCATATTTCTGTCAGCACTTCCTTTCGGAAGCACAGCCTTCTCACACACTGCTCCTCAGAGAGCTGGAGGTATGAGTGTTGGTGCCTGTAAATCCGTGGGGGTGGGGTGACGCCTCCTCCCCGGACGTCTTTGGCCTCTCCTTATTCATGGGCCGACATGGCCAAGAGCCTTTCTTCTAGCTTGACGCCGCCTGGCAATAGCATGGAGCATGATGCACTGGTGAACTAGTAATGCTCCCATTAAATGTTCTTGCCTTCTAAGGGCACTAATGGCAGATAAAAGTGCCATTTTCATGTTGGAACTTCACTCAGTTATGTGCACAATCGCTGTCGTCAATGTGACCCATGATGTAGGATCTTCATCCCTCCATTTAAAAATGCTGCCAATACCGCCTGCTGCATCCTGGTACCGCCTGTTCTTTTTCAGCCGTTTCATGGGGCAGGCGTTAAATGAGGCATTACGGCCGAATGGTCCATCCGGGGCACTGTTGCACGACGATTGATGTCATGATCGGAGTCAAAATGAACAGCTGGGCGGTAAATCCTGGATGCCTGGCAATACACCCAAAAACAGCATTTAATGCCCCACCGGGGCGCTAACCGAGGAGCAAATGAGCCGAAAATCCTGCCCGAAATCTTTCAGAAATATGCCACTGTGTATATTAATATTCAGCAGTAATAAAAGTAACTAGAAATTGTACATCACCATCAAATCTATACCAGTCATGAATCACTCCCAGCAAACCCACAAAAATTAATATAAGTACATTTTGAGGTCCCACCTTTCAATGGAGTGACACCTGGCTTGGCGGCTGGATGCTTTAAGTGAATTAGCATGCTGTTCTTCCATCGCTAAGATCAGTCGAGGTTGATGGATTAAAATCTTCTCTGCCACCTGAGAAATCTCTCCATAATTTAGCACAAAGTGTCAATCCCACTGAGACACAATTGGGATTTCTGGTGTTGATAATGGAGAGTTTATAGATACAGTATGGAGCAAAAACATAGTTAAGCCAGAGTAGAGGAGACTTTATTCTTCTGACTTTACTGAACATAGTTGAATCTGATACTGGCTAAAATGGAAAAGTGTTCCATTGCGAGCATTGAGGAGCTCCGAATGAATTACCTGGATGAGCACTAAGGACCCAATGCAGTTGTAACACAGAAAATCAGATCTAGAGGAAAGCCCCAAATACAGTTAAATGGGATCATTGGATTTAAAAATCAAATACATTGTCTAACTTTGCCTTATGCGGTTATATTTATAATGGATTTTCCACTCTTCTCCGGGAAGAATTAACTTGCATTTACATCTCAGATTCCACGTCCTCAGGCCATTGCAAAGTGCTTCACGGCCAATGAAATACTTTGAAGTCTAGTCACAGCCAATTTTGTGCACTGCAAGGTCCCACAAACAGCAATGAGACAGATGACCCATTGATCTGTTTTAGTGGTGTTGGTTTGGACAGCAGAAGAACTCCCCTGTTCTTTGAATAGTCCCATAAGATCTTTTAGAGCAGGCAAAAGGGACATTGATTGAATATCTCATCGAAAGGGCAGCACTTCCAACATTGCAGCACTCGAGTATCAGTCTGGATGATTTGCTTAAGTTTCTGGAGCAGGGTATAAACTCACAACTTTCTGACTCGAGAGATGAGATTACTGTTCCCACATCTCTGACACTGGAGCTGGCTTTAAATCCAGCTGCTGGAAATTATGAGAGCCTCCTGTGCTGCTTCAATATTTTTGTGAATCCTGCTATGTGTACAGAGACTAACTAGTTGATGTGCTTTAAAAAATATTGCAGTTGGGTAAGACTGCAGAGAGCCTTTAGATGGCGGTATTGAACAAGGGTCTTCACCCAGCCTCCTAATGGAACATTTTCAGTGCATGATAAATCTGCTTTCAGAATCTGGTACAATAAACAACTCCCATACACACTGTCTTTATTTAATCATGACCTCCATATTTTACTGACTTGTATCTACAATATGTGAGTTAGCAGAACAAAAAAAAGTAATTGAGATAATAATAAATGTATATGTCGCTGATAATATAACTATCATGATTGCAGTGTTGATTATCTGCTGCAGTGAAACAGTGTTGGGCAACATGTTATAATGAAATTCACAAATGACCATCTGAAATAGTGATTCAGGTGACTCATCATGTCGTAAAGAAACTTTGCTGCCGCAGGTAAAATTTCATTGTAAATGGTTCTGTTGTATCAAAGGATTTAATACCAAGTTTAATTACTGAACTACTGGCCATTACTTTAGTTATTTGCTACCTCTAGTCAAGCAGAAATGCTATTGTCGAGACAAAACTGACAATTTTGAGAACTTTGGGCTTTTGGTATATTAGACCAGTTTGAAGACTAGAAATATTTATGTAAATCATATTACTGAAAGTTGAGAATAAACTTGTAGCTGTTTAAAATTTAAAAATGCATATTGATCTTTCTGAATTATTAATTATGCAATGTGAAAAGGATGTGCTATTAATTGAAAATTGGATTAACTTTATATAAAGTTGATTGCTAAAGTGGGAAACCGTTTAATACCAATTTTCTATTGCAGAAGACCACATTTAAACAAGCTTGATGGTAAAATTATTTAAGAGATTCTGTGTTTAAGTCATGAATAAGTAACGGCAGTTAGATTTATTTATGACATCGTGAGAATGCTGTTGTATCATCAGCACAGACTTAGTGAAAAAAATCCACTGTACACAACATATTAATGCATATTTGCATTGTGTATGTGGAATATGGAATTAATTTCACACTTGGAACATTAGACCAACTGCAAGTGACCTGCAGTTTAAAAATAAACCTATCAGCAGTGTGCTCACTCTTGCCATCAGTGAATGCCAGCTGTAACTGTGGCAACAACCTGACCATAAGCATGGTAGAGAAACAGCAGCACAAAAATAAAGTGTTTCTGCAACACAGCAATTCCACAAAAGAAAACTTGATCAGCTCATGACAAACCTGAACTGACATTGTAAAAGCCACAACCTAATATGTGCACTCTCCTTCACTGATTCCTCTCACTAACTTGCAACTGCTGACCTTGCAGGCATTGAACAAGGTGAGCGGTGCCTGCAGCTTTTAACTAGAATAGTCCTTGCTCACTGCCTCTGCTTTAAGAATACCTTCTTGTGACTTCAAGCTTTACACCAAAATTGACTGTTCTCCAGCAGGAGAGTGTTTAGACAAAGCATTCTCCAATTGGAAGTAAATGAAGAACACATTCTGCTGTATAAGACCATTTAGGCAATAAATATATACGTGCGTGTGTTTGGGGTCCATGATATGACTAAATATAGACAGGGGGCTAGGATGATATAAACAAGAGTAAAGACTGATTGGTATAGTGATATATTCTGAACTCCCAAGATTATTCTTTGGGATAAATATTATGGGCTCAATAATTTAAACTTAATTACAATTAATAGTGCTAAACTTACCTTGGTGAATGCATTGGTTTTGATCTTCCAGAATCCCCTATATCCTAGAACGGTCCCCGCAGATTGGAAGATAGCAAATGTAATCCTGCTGTTCAAGAAAGGAGGGAGATAGAAAACAGGGAACTATAGACCAGTTAGCCTGACAGCAGTAGTAGGGAAAATGCTAAGATCTATTATTAGGGACACGGTAACAGGGCACTTAGAAAATCATAATATGCTTCGGCAGTCAACACAGTTTTATGAAAGAGAAATTGTATTTGAGAAATCTATTAGTTTTTGAAGGTATAATTAACAGGGTAAATAAGGGGGGGGGGGACCAGTGGATGTAGTATATTTGGATTTTCAGAAAGCATTCGATAAGGTTCCACATAATAGATTGTTACACAAGATTAGGGCTCATGGGATTGGGGGTAATAAATAAGCATGGATTGAGGATTGGTTAAAGGACAGAAAGCAGAGTAGGAATGAACATATCATTTTCAGGATGGCAGGGTGTAACTAGTTGAGTGCCGCATGGATCGGTGCTTAGGCCTTAGCTATTTACAATCTATATCAATGACTTAGATGAGAGGATTGAGTGTAATATATTCAAGTTTGCTGATGATACAAAACTAGGTGGGAGAGTAAGCTGTGAGGAGGCTGCAAGTGATTGGGCAATAAAGTGGCAGATGGAGTATAATGTGGGGAAGTGTGAAATTATCCACTTTGGTAGTAAGAATGGAAAAGCAGAATTTTTTTTTTTTAAAAAGTGAGAGACTAGTAAATGTTTGTATTAAGAGGGATTTGGGTGTCCTTGTACATGAATCACAAAAAGTTAACCTACAGGCACAGCAAGCAATTAGGAAGGCAAATGGTATGTTCGCTTTTACTGTAAGGGTGTTACCGAGTGTAAGAGTAAGGAACTCTTGCTGCAGTGACTTTGGTGAGACCAGATCTGGAGTACGGTGTACAGTTTTGGTCTTACCTAAGGAAGGATATACTTGCCTTTGAGGGGGTGCAATGAAGGTTCACTAGATTGATTCCTGGGATGAGAGGGCTGTCCTATGAAGAGAGATTGAATAGAATAGGCCATATTTTATGATTTAGAAGAATGAGAGGTGATTTCATTGAAATCTATAAAATTCTTCTAAACCAATTTAATACAAGACTATGGTAAATGAACAGCAGGGGGTGGTAAACTCATTATCCATTGAAAGGAGTTTTACAGACTGTCGAACTATAGCAGTTGAGCTCTGTACAAAACTGGCTTTTGCATGGACTACCTGTAGCAAAAGTAACATAACAGTTCTTTACATAAATTCCATGTGTGTCTAAAGAAGATGGCATTAAAATACCTCAAAGTACCCACGTGAAAAAATTTAATTAAATTCTAAATCAAGAATACTGCAAGGTCAATGCATTTTTCCTTAATGGGAAAATTCCTGTACTTTATTTATAAATAGATCTTTAGATCCCTCAGCATCTATAGGGAAAAGGCAGGTTATGATACTTTGGATGTATACACTTCAATAGAACTGTTCTGAAGAGTACGCACGTAAAATGTCACAATCTGCTATTAGTTCACGATCCTCCAATTTAAACTTCTTACCTTTGTGTTTTAATCCACCTGTGGCCTCGCCCCACCCTAGCTCTGTAACTTCCTCCAGTGCTACAACTTGTCCTCTCCCAATCTGTCCATCCTGACTGCTGCCACCTGGTCATTTCCCCCTTCTTCTGGCCCAGGCTCTTTAATTTTCTCTCTAAACAACCTCCTCCACCTCTCCCTACTCCTTTTAAGACTCTCCTTAAAACTGACCCCTTTGGCCAAGCTTTGGTCACAGTTGTTTTTGTTGTTGTCTTCATCTGATTTAGCCTGAGTAGCAAGGGTGGGGGAGTTTCTAGTCAGAACCAAATAGGATGGCTTTGGTCTTGTCAATGTTTAATTGAAAGCTATGACGCATCCACAAATGAGCTTCCACAAAATTGATGTCAAATAACCAGTCTGACAGCACGGGAGCAGTTGTGATGTGGGCAAAGTAAAACGGTGTCATTATATACGCATATGGATAATGTTTCTCAAAGGCAGCATGTATACAGGGAACAGGAAGTGAGCTAGGTTGGAACCTTGGACACACCAGAAATGAGCATTGGAGAAAAATCCATTGCAGGTGATGTGCAGGCTCCATTGGAATAGGTGGGAATGAACCCCTGAAAAGGTGGGCTTACAGAGTTGGGCCATGGAGGAATCGGAGTGAAGGAGATGGAGTGGTTGACTGTATCAAAAGTCACAGAGCTGGAGAGATGATATGTTATGATTGAAGCGACGCAGGATATCGTTGACCTTGACCAAGGCCATCTCAGTATTGTGGGCAAGATGGAAATCAGATTCAAAGTATTTGGAGAGAGAGGTGGTGATCACACATTCAAGGACCTTAGAGAGGTTAGAAATGGGTCAGTAATGGGAGATTATGAAGAGGTTCTTGGTCTTTTTAAAGAGGGGAAGAAGAGAGCTGTTTTGCAGGCAAGGGGGACCAATGCATGATAGGAGGGAGCAGTTATTGATGTGCTTGAGGATTGAGTGGAGAAGAAATGAGATATTAGCAGCTGGGTCAGGAGACAGTCCATGGATTTAGCTTTACACTGTGGTTAAAAATGCAAGCTAAAGATTTTGGGTGCACGTTATTAATTTGGTTGAGAGCTCAACTAGTTTCATCTGCACTACCAGAGATCCTTCTTGCATATCACATGGCAGGAACAGGTTAACAATTGTAAGTTGCTGAATTATGGAAATCAAGCAGCAGTGACATATTAATTACAGCTGGACTGGGTGTGACCAGCTGTTTGGTTGTTTTCCTAGATAGTGTGCTCAAACATGCCAAGTGTTCATGGGGTGGGTAAAGGCAGCATTTTCCAGTCATATTGCACCACAGCATTAAGCGGTGCTTCATTAAAACACAGCTGGGATAGGTTTATGGCAGACAGACAGATACGACGACAGAGATGCAGCTAACGACACATGCAGCAAAAAAAAGCAGCTGCTGTGAAAACAGTATCGAACAGCAAACGCCAAGTGACAGAAACACAGCATTTATTTAGACAATTTACAGGGAGCCTTGTGCTTCACGGATTGGATTACACAGCCACCTGCAGGAACATAGAAAATGAGTAACTTGGGGCTAGTCATCTTTTTGATCCTTTTATGGTTCTACAGGAGTGCCAGTGGAAGTTTAATGTAATCATCAACAGGGAATGTAATTCCAGCTTTCGAGGAGTCTGTGGGCATGATTTTAGCTGTGCATGACACAATTAAAAACCATATGAACAAAAGCACCTTATTTGTCACAGAAACAGCCCAGAAAAATTGCTACCAAAACAATCCAATTCATTTGAACTAATCCAGTAAAGCTCAAACACTATTAACTTATCCTGAGTCACCACCAGCTACATTGTTTTCATATATTTATGTAATGGGCATGGTAGAGGTAGCATGATGCAGAAAGTCTGGTAATAAAGCAGGTAACGACATTACCTGACAAGAATCGGTTGCCAGTCATCATATTCTGACGAAGGATCACTGACCTGAAACGTTAACTGTTTTTCTCTATCCACAGATGCTGCCTGACTTGCTGAGTATTTCCAGCAGATTCTGTTTTTATATCATATGCTAGGAGTTTGTTTTCCTCCACATTAGTGGAATATAAATCTTCAAAATTATATCCATGATGAAATATATGGCCATAAACTGATGAAAGTCTGGTGTAAGAAAATAGTGTCTTTTTGATGAAACTTTTGAAAAAAAATTAAATATTAAAGCTTTATTTTTATAGGATCACATTAGTAGCCAACATCACTAAAGCAGCACTATGTAAACACTTAACTTCCTACCTCCTAGGTTACCTGGGCTAAGACTGCCAATCTATCTTCCTAGGAAAAAACATAATTTAAAAATGCCTGTTGTGTTCCAGTTGAGAGCTTTGCCCTCATGTTATACATACCAGGCCATCTCCAACCTCAATTACTGAGAAAGGAGAACAGTCCATGTATTAGCATTTGTGATTTTTAGTATTAAAGAAGTACTAGCAGAGACCCACAAAACATTTGCGGTCAAATTAGTATCGTTATTGCAATAGTACTTGCTTGGACTGTTATCTTTATCATCTATAAAATCAATGCTAATTTCCTCCCTCCCTCTTCCCCCACGCGCTCCTCGCAACTCCTTCAGCCCCGTCCCCATTGCATCCGTTGCCACCTCATCGGAACAGACCCATCGGTCCGCGCCCTGATTGGTTACAAGGCCAGGTGGGCCCTGATCCGCCCATTGGTCGGAGCAACTGTCACTCAGTCCAGACCAAGTGCTCCCAGCCCCCGACCCCGCCCCAGGACAGAAAAAAAACTGGCTAATGGTTTTTCTTTTAACTAAATATTTTAATTGTTAAGATGTGTTCTCATCAACTGAAAATGTGGGAAGATTGCATTTGTAAATATTAATAGCAAATTTACAGTTGATTTTGTACTTAATCAAAATGACTTGCGGCATTGATTGTACAAGATTAGTTTTTATTGACCTCTTGAAGTATAGCTTCAGCTTTCCTGATGAGGAATCACCATTTGTCCAAACTTAAATCAACTTTATCACAGATTTTGGTGAAAATAATACAGAAAGGGAAAAAGGCAGCATTGAGATAAAGGATATCATGCATGGATACTTCCACAATACACCAATCTTATCCAAATTTACACTAAATTACATTTTGATCTTTATCCAAAATAGAACACTTAAATAAAAATGTTTCATTTGATGTCAAACTCACTATACAAATCAAAGTACAGATTAGATACAAAGCAATCTCCTCCTTCCCCCTCTCCCATTTGGTAAATAAATTTCCATTGTGATTTTTAAAGTTATACAATATAAAGATCACAAGTAGATGATTCTGGCAGATATAGTCACTTAAGGATCATAACAAGTCTAACTTATAACATACACCATTATTTTATGCCATAAAAGTAAGTATTTCATTAAGTATAAAATACTTCAACTTTTACTGTGAGGTTCCGACATGCCATATACACCATGTGAGTTAATAATCATCTATTGGGAAAGTAAATCAAAATAAAGATAATTAAATACTTATTTAATATTTTTACAGGACGTTGTATTTTTATTTGATTAAGTTTTTAAATTGTTTAAGTTTATAAAATATGTGTATGCGGTAATGTAAAAAGTGAGAAAAGACTCAATTAAAATGATAAAAAGTGAATTTTCCTAATACTCCCATAATTGCAATAGCTACAGCATGAGATCAAGGCTGAATCTACATGTTAAAAGATAATGTGCCGGAACCATGCTACAGTATTACATAAATTAAAGGGCTTGTGCATTATACAACACACAGCAAAACAACATTTTGTTTGAAAAAGTACTTCAAAAAGGCATACCTGTTAAAAGCATGTTTTATATAACCATACATACTGTATAAACAAGCTGTTACATGCGATCTATTACTGGCAAAAGGTTTCTTCAGAATGTGTGTCACAAATATAAAGTGTACGTGCGCACCAAGAGCTGCTTTGCTCAAATAAGTTTAGCGGAATTTGGAAGCTAGGAAAGTTGTCCTCAGGCATGTTAAGATCCTCTGGAGTTAACTAGGTGAGATCCATACTTAGTTCATAGTCAGTAGAAAATCTTTTTCGGTAAAAAGAGCAGATCTTCATTTAGTTGTTGGAGGGTAAACCACAGTTATTGGTTGTTTTGTACCAGGCCGGATAGTAAAGGTCCTACCGTAAGATTGTGAAAGCTGTGTATTCTGTGAGCTGGAAAGGAATGGGAAGATTCATAAAATGTCTTCCTTTGCTATGGTACCAATTTAAAACCATAAGACTGCAAATTCAGTAAATATTACAAGGTCAGCTGCATTATTGCATATTCTGCACTCAGTAACTTCATTCTTCCCACTGCACAAGAACAAAGAATACTTTTAATACATGTACCAGGATGTCATTAAAGATTTCCAACATCCTTGGATTAAAAATACCACACAATAATCTACCATTATAATAGAGACAATTGCTGAGCAACCTCAATTATTGGTTGTAGTTATGACTGTTCTGGTCATGTCACTTTCTAGCAATCTCATTGGCTACTGGAGATACTTTCAATAGTCTGCCAGAAGTTCAACAGCTATTATTGAATACTGATGTCAGTAATTGCTCAATGCAGAGACAAAGAACTTTGAAGTAAAAATTTAATTTAATTTACATTTTGTATTAATTAATTAAACGTGATCATTTTAGCCAACATTTCCACAACAACCATCATTGCAGGTGTAAGGTAGAACTTTTAATTTATCAATTCTATTTTAATTTATATAGTTGTGATTTTTCCTTTTCGTTTATACGCAACACAACAGAAGATGAACTACTTAGTAAAAGAGACAGTAATAGAATCAAATAGGTTGGATAAACTGTATGGACTTCCTTGAAATTTGTTCTTAAAAGGGGTTATTCTTTTATTAACTCCAGAACTCACCTTTTAGACCCCCCGTCAGAATGACCGGTGTTTAAATTTTGCACTTTAGACTGCAATTCATTAATAACTTTATTCTTCACTACCAGTTTGTTTGTCGACGGTGCAGGTTCTGCCTGCTGCTTTTCCAGCTTTGGTACACTTTTTCCGTATAAATGGGAAGGAGAACTGTATGAACCTGAAACTTGCTTTGAATTCTGAAATTTTGCAGAACCGCCATTCACAACAACACGGTTGGTAAATGCTTGCTTTTCGGCAATTGGTGGCTTCTGCCAGTCGGAGCTTGTTGTGACAGGAGACGACAAATTGTTTAATGGCAATCTGTTAATGACATAGGAATTTTTATTGATGACGCTGTTATGGTGATTAGATGATAAACGGTCAGCACTCTCATAGTCTGAATTGGCAGCGTGTAGATAGTCAATCCCAGATTCATCACTCACTTTGCTTTCTGGTTGGGAAGAATAATCTCGGTTACTATCAGGGTTAGAAAATTCGAATGGCGGTGGCAAAAATCCGAATGAGAGTTCTTCATTCTCTTCATCACTGAAAAGCGGTGGAGGTGGGATCAGAAGTAAAGACATGTCAACATCTTTTTGAGAGTCTTCTGTTTCTGCAATTCTATGAGATGTTGAGTAGAGTGAAGGATCAGACCATTCAAGCCTCTTTTCAGCACTGTTCAGAGGACTGACTAAATCATTTACATGCTTGTTTCGTGTTGTCATTTCTTGTTCCGCCCATGAGGTCAACGAATTATCCCTGTAATTAACATTTGGTGTGATTTGGAATGTATTTGAATTTGTTGACTTAATGTACCGAGTGCCTCCCAAGGATAAGCTTGCTGGCTCAGAGCCAGCTGTGGGAAATTTTTTTTTGGTGGCATCTCGCTGTTTTGCAGCCAGAAGAAGAGCCAGTGGTGAACGTGGATCTAAATTCTGCTCCGTGGTAGGGAGAGTTTGTTCCGGAAAAGAATCTGGAGTCTCTGCAGTTACTGGGGCTGTTTTGACCAGTCTCTCAACTGGTTTGGAGTACTGAAAATCTGACATAACATTTTCTGAGGAACTCTGGTTTTCAAAATCCCTTGTCAAAGAGGATCTTGTTTTAACCTCAGCTCCGTAGTTCCCATAATCCATTCCTGAATCAATGATGGAAACAGGTGAAGTGGTGAAATTCCGACTGTTGTTTGAATCAGGAGTTTGGTTTGAACTGGTCTGCCGATTATCCATGTTATTGATCCAGTTCTTTTCTTTTTCATCTGCGATAGGATGATCTGTGGAGAAGCCAGAACGTATGGGGTGTATTTCTTGGTTTTGTACTGATTTAGATTGTTGCATCAGTGCGTTGTTCTTGCGAGCTGGCTTTTGTGGTTTAGGTGGAACGGAATCTATCTGCACTTTATTCACACCTGGATAGTCAGTGCGATCATCCGTCACTACGTTTTTGTGCATGGAAGCATTTTGGCCAATTCCACTGGTGTGGTCCATGGAATACTGGTCAGCATCTTTCATGACGATCGTGGATTTGTTTTTATTTTGTCGGTCAGATTCTAATGAGGTGTCTGATTCGTTAATTGATCCTGAAAATCCATATAGCTTGGCTGTTGCTTTCGGATTGAAAGTTGATGCAACCAGAGATTTTGACATCGCTTCAGGAGAATCTGCTGTGTACACAGAACGATTATTTGAAACTGATATTTGTGAAGCCGTAGGAAGGAATCTGGATGAAGGTGGTGCATCTCTTTCAGGTTTTAGACGAATGTTTATATTATGTTGCATTATATCCCTTTGTGGAGGAGGTGGTGGCAATTTTTTAGGACGTTTAACTTGATCAGGTTTTGAAGCATCATCTTGCAGAGGAGAGTAATCATTAGGTGGAAGAAATGGGGGAGGTGGAGGAGGTGCTATTTTTGGAGCAGATAGGGGAGATGTTTTGGGGAATTGACCACTCTTTTGAAGAGATCTTTGAGGTGCCATTATTGGAGGAGGTGGAGGAACCATGTTTGGAGGTGATGAAAAGGTTGTTTCAGGAGGCAGGTAGGCTGTTTGCAGGTTTGGAGTAGGTTTTTGTAGTGATGTCATGTTTGGTGGTGGTGGTGGTGGTGGGGCCACATTTGGAGGTGGTGGAACAGCCACTTCATAAGGCAAATGGGTCATATGTGGATTCTGATGAGTACTGTGTGTTGGAGGTGGTGGAGGAGCCATTGGTGGAGGTGGTGGAATCCAGTCATCCTCTGGCATGGTGAAGTTCTGTCCATAGTTTCCAACATTAGCTTTGTTGTTGCTGTCTTTTACGTTGCTGCCTATGTAATGGAAACAAATAATTAGTTCAAATTTATTTTTGGTGACGACAGAAAAAAAATATTTTTTTTCCAAAGTACTTAAGGAACATGGGATATGTCAAACGTTCTTTTCTTCCAGTCCTGCGGAGGTCCCCTCTCTGACCTTTTTTTCCTGGTATATGATGACTGTGTCAGTGCTGATCCCTGCTTTTGCCCTGAACTGAAAGTTTTCTTCTAACCACTTGGTTTTCTTCTGCCACATTCCTGGGGCACAGCAATCATCTTTTTGTCATGTTTTCCATGCTTCCCTCCTCCTCTGCTTTATATATAATTACATACAATTTACAGTACAGAAACATTCAGCCCAACTGATCTATGCTGAATACTAGCCTCCTCCCACCTTCTTTCATCTAACCCTATCAGCTATTCAACTGTAAACATTTACATCTCCCCTGGACCTAACGTTTGTTTCTTTTCCTGTCCCTTTACCACCCCCTTTTGCCTTGCACCATTATCACTTTTGTCATTTAATCACCCCTGTCTTCCACCCGATCACAGACCTCTTCCTTTTGTTAATCTCCTGTCTCATTTCCACTGGCTCTGTACTTACTTAAAAGCTGTTAATCTTTAACAGCTTCCAGTTCCGATGACATGTCATCGGCCCAACATGTTAACTCAGTTTCTCTCTCCACAGATGCTGTCTGACCTGCTGAACGTTTCCAGCATTCGCAGTATTTTGTTTGTTACAATATCATGATTCTGGTTATTGGCAAACCTGCAACTACTACAGCATCCAGTGCTAATTTAATTACATAGGGACATAAATATTTTTGAATGCCATTCTGCATGGCAAGCTCGCCATTTCCTTGATTGATCTAAAGCCCAGCTTCCGGTCTTCACTACACTTGTCTAGTTCCTCTTTCTCTGTCACAGTTCTGATTGTCTCTTGTATTCATTTATAATACGTGTTTGAATTCCTTTCTCTGGTAGCTTACTCCAAATGTTGGCAGATTTTTCTGTTCCTTCCCTTCCCTCCCAGGCACTGGACAGGAGCAGTGCATCCAAAAAACTTACTGCATCTAAAATTTCTGCTCCTGTCCAGGGCCATTTACATGGCCAGGGACAATCCCAGGCCAGGCCCATCCCTGGTGCCTTGTACTTGGCAGAAGGAACAAGAAAGTCAGGAATAGGTGCAGGCCCGTTGCAGCCATATCGTGCCTAAGAAATAGGCAGCTTCTGGCTGTCGATGGGGATTGGCAGCCAAAAAAAGTCCCTATTCTACTGGAAGGTCCCAGAGAGAAGGTGGTTAATGTTGCCAAAAATCAACCTCTCAATCTTCAATCTTCTCCCTGGACGGGGGTTTTAGGGGCAGGTCCACTATGCTGGTTGGCAGACAGGAAGCAAAGAGTAGGAGTAAATGGGGACTTTTCAGAATGGCAGGCAGTGACTAGTGGGGTACCGCAAGGTTCTGTGCTGGGGCCCCAGCTGTTTACATTGTACATTAATGATTTAGACGAGGGGATTAAAATGTAGTATCTCCAAATTTGCGGATGACACTAAGTTGGGTGGCAGTGTGAGCTGCGAGGAGGATGCTATGAGGCTGCAGAGTGACTTGGATAGGTTAGGTGAGTTGGCAAATGCATGGCAGATGAAGTATAATGTGGATAAATGTGAGGTTATCCACTTTGGTTGTAAAAACAGAGAGACAGACTATTATCTGAATGGTGACAGATTAGGAAAAGGGGAGGTGCAACGAGACCTGGGTGTCATGGTACATCAGTCACTGAAGGTTGGCATGCAGGTACAGCAGGCGGTTAAGGAAGCAAATGGCATGTTGGCCTTCATAGCGAGGGGATTGGAGTACAGGGGCAGGGAGGTGTTACTACAGTTGTACAGGGCCTTGGTGAGGCCACATCTGGAGTATTGTGTACAGTTTTGGTCTCCTAACTTGAAGAAGGACATTCTTGCTATTGAGGGAGTGCAGCAAAGGTTCACCAGATTGATTCCCAGGATGGCGGGACTGACATATCAAGAAAGACTGGATCAACTGGGCTTGTATTCACTGGAGTTCAGAAGAATGAGAGGGGATCTCATAGAAACGTTTAAAATTCTGATGGGTTTTGACAGATTAGATGCAGGAAGAATGTTCCCAATGTTGGGGAAGTCCAGAACCAGGGATCACAGTCTAAAGATAAGGGGTAAGCCATTTAGGACCGAGATGAGGAGAAACTTCTTCACCCAGAGAGTGGTGAACCTGTGGAATTCTCTACCACAGAAAGTTGTTGAGGCCAATTCACTAAATATATTCAAAAAGGAGTTCGATGAAGTCCTTACTACTAGGGGGATCAAGGGGTATGGTGAGAAAGCAGGAATGGGGTACTGAAGTTGCATGTTCAGCCATGAACTCATTGAATGGTGGCGCAGGCTCGAAGGGCCGAATGGCCTACTTCTGCACCTATTTTCTATGCTTCTTTTCTGGGTGTCCCTTGTCAGAGGTGCCTAACTGCCAATTGATCCAGAAAATGAGATGGGAGGCAGGGAATATACATCCCGCCTCATTTAAATGGCTCCATCGGGCCAGCACTTACTGTACACGCAGGCCAAGCTCTTACTGATCCCCCTCCTCCCCCAGGAAAGCCGCAGAAATCTCAGCAAAATGTAAAAAGGATAAAGATCCAAATCACTGGTTTTCTACCCATTTTTCTTCACTTTTGTGTCAGGGTCATTGGCGTTCCCCTGGGGTGGGGGTCAAGCGTCAGAAAACCATCCCATTTGCTTTCAATTTCTGAATGTTTTTAATTACGTCTCCTCAATACTAAAACCTTAATTAGTCCAAACAGTTTGACACAATCCCAATTATTCATTTATTATTAACCTCTCATCATTTTGAAAACCTACTTCCAAATAACTTGGGTTCCCAAGACCGGGAATCACCCGGAATAATCAAGAAGTGGTTCTTTTCCCAGAGAATAGTAGATCTCCGGAACAAGCTTCTGTTTCATGTAGTGGATGCAGACTCGCTGAAGTCCTTGAAGCAAAAGCTGGATCTGTTTCTGGCTGCAGTGGAGATCACCTCTTACAAAAAAGGTAGGTACTGCAGGGAATTCAAGGCCAGAGTGATCTCCTGGACGAGTTTCGATCGCCTAGATGGGTCGGAGAGGAATTTACCAGATTTTTTTCCCCCCCAAATTGGTCAGGGTTTTTGAAATCCGGATGTTTGCCTCTTCCAGGAGATCACATGGTTTCGGGTGGGGTAGTGTGTATATCTTGTGATACACAAGGTATCATAATTGTGTGAGATAGGCTCAATAGACCAAATGTCCATCATTGTTCGTATTCCTAAGCTATGGTCACCAAACAGTATTGTGTGCTTCCATAATCACTTTCATGACTCCAGAATTAGATTAGATTTTTTTTTTTACAATGCTTTTAAGTAAAAACACAAACATTATGCAATTGTTTTACTTTGCACATAACGGGCAAAGATTATTTAATTGGGGAAAACCTGTATTCATGGAGCAAGAGGTTATTTGTTAGCATGGTTACTTCAAATTATATTTATTTGCATCACAAAATTCAATTTAGTTGCATAATGTTCCACATAAATAAAACAGCACGTGAAAATAAATGCTTCGATAAAATATCTCGCCTAGCTACCATTGTGTGAACTTGGTGATGCTTAACTCATTAGATCAAAACAGAAGTCACAACAGGCTCCTCTCTCTCCCTCCACACCCCCCCAACCCCCACCCCCCACCACCTCGAACAAAAAAAGGGACATTGTTGGAGTTTTCAAGTACAAGAACTCTGGGTTCACAAGGATTGTGCAGAACTCTGCCCAAAAGAGAAAAGCACTGTGCACATACAAAAAAAACTAGCTATTTTGCCACCAATTATCTCACCTTCACTTCTCCTTTGCAGGCTACCCTCTGATACCTCATCCAAGCAACTATATTATTAAGTTACAAGCCATGGTAGTGAGCAGCAGCAGTCTATTTGACTTAATACAAAAGCAAAATACTGTGGATGCTGGAAAAAAACACAGAAAATGCTGGAAATCTCAGCAGGTCAGGCAGAATCAGTGGTGATAAAGCAGAGTTAACGTTTCAGGTCGATGACTCATCAGAACTGGAGAATGTTCGAAAAGAACAGATTCTTAAGAAGCACTGAAAAGGGGAGGGGAAGAAAGAATAAATAGGAAGGTCTGTGATAGGGTGGAAGACAGGAGAGATTGGAGAGACAAAATGTATGATGGCCCAAATTGAAATGGTGTTGCCAAGAGTTAGAAAAACATTAGGGTGTGAATTGAGAGATAATGACCAACTGCCATTAGAGACAAGGAGGAAAAGGAAAAGAAAAAGGCTCTGATTTGGGGGGGGGAGGGGGAAGGGGGAAAGAGGGAGAAAGGAGCCAAAGATTGGCAGCGGTTACGCTCTAAAATTTTTGAACTCAATGTTGAGTCCAGAAGGCTATAAAGTGCTGAAACAAAAGATGAGGTGCTGTTCCTCAAGCTTGTGTGGAGCTTCGTTGGAACGGTGTAGGAGACAGAGAACGGAGAGGTCAGAATGGGAATGGAGTGGAGAATTAAAGTGACAGGTGACTGGAAGCTCAGGGTCATACTTGCGGACTGAACAGAGGCTCTCCGCAAAGCGGTCACCCAATCGATGCTTGGTCTCCCCAATGTACAGGAGACCACATCGTGATTAGCGAATACAGTATACTAAATTGAAAGTAGTACAAGTAAATCGCTGTTTCACCTGGGAGTATTTGGGGCACAGGATAGTGGGAATGGATGAAGATAAAAGGGCAGGTGTTGCATCTCCTGCGCTTGCACGGAAAGGTGTCGTGGGAAGGGGAGGGGGTGACTGCGGAATGGACCAGGGTGAAACGGGAGGGAGGGTCCCTTCAGAATGCTGAAGAGGGGAGGGGAGGGGAAGAGGAAGATGTGATTGGTGATGGGATCATGCTGGAGGTGGTGGAAATGGCGGAGGATAATCTGTTCAACTTGGAGGCTGGTGGGGTGAAAGTTGAGGACAAGGGGAACCCTGTCATGGTTCTGAGAGGGAGGGGAAGGGGTGAGAGCAGAAGTGTGGGATATAGAACAGACATGGTTGAGGGCCATGTTAACCACGGTGGAGGGGAATCTTCTGTTGAGAAAAATCATTGACTGCAGGGACAAACTGAGGCAAATCATTTCCTCACCACTCAATATTGAGAGGTACGCTTCACTTGGATAGCATCAGGAAAGAGGCCCCTAGCCTACCGTTCCCTCACTAAACTGGCTGTTGAGCCCATGAAATGTTTTCTTATTTATTGTGTTGTGTTTATTGTTTTAGGAGGGTATTCTCATTGATAGTAATGGGAGCTTGTAAAATCAGATGAAATATGAGGTTTTAAAAAGGTCAAATTAGAACAAGATTGAAAACAAAATAGAAAAAAGCCCAAGAGAAAAGAGTAAGCCCCTGTTAGAATAAAAGAACAGGGAAAATGAAAAAAAAAGTCACATGAATCCTTATCTTATCCAGACGATTACTATTGTCCAAGATCACAGCAATGATTTCTTCAGACTCCTGTAATGTGGTCCTGGGGTATTGCTACTGATAAATCTGTGCTTGCTTTCAATTTCAGTCTTCCCAAATTCATACACTACAGCTCTGTTTTCTCTTAGTCTACAATATTAGGAGTGTTTGGAGAATAGATGGCATACCCCTATTAATAATTCACACAGTCCACAATTCCCAACTTCAAGTCATCTATCCAGAGTTACTAAAGTATTCCAAGTCAACAGGTTGTGCTTTTTAATTTGATACCTGGTTAGTAGCAGGAATTACATAAATTGTATGAATGTAGCAGGAATTACATAAATTGTATGAATGTGTGAGGGAACACCATTAAGTACTAAACCACCTAAAATAATACCAAAATAATAATTCTATGTAACTGCTGAAAATGTAAGAGGTGGAAATAACAGTATTTATAAATGAGACTTTTGGGCCAAAACTTGCGGCCTCACTGGGTCTGTACAAAGTGCGCACGCAGCTGGCGAGGCATTGCAAAAGCCGGCTCTGATTACATGCGATGGGCATGCGCCGAGAACCGGCTTTGGCAATCAGTCAAAATTTCTTTTGGCAGTTCCTATGCATCCCCACAGCAAGGACATCCACGGGGCAGAGATTGGGCTATTTGGCCAACTCTTGCCCAGTGGATGTCCTTCAAACTCTTACATTTACCTGCTTTTAGCAGGCATAAGAATTTTAAAACACAGAAAAATAAAATTTAATCATTCATTTTTATATTAAAAGTCCTGTCCATTAAGGGAAGTTTATTGTTAACCCTATTAAAACACTTTTTAAAAATATTTATTTTTCTAAAATATGTGAGGTATTTTTCTTATTTATTGTGTTGTGTTTATTGTTTTAGGAGGGTATTCTCATTGATAGTAATGGGAGCTTGTAAAATCAGATAGTGATTGGTTGTCCAGGCCCACGTGATCCCAAGATATGTTTACTTGAGCAAATGAAAACCTCCAACCGGAATCCGATGTTCCTGCGGGACCACCAGTTATTTTCGTAGATTTTTTTCGGGTCAGAGGCCTTCATCTGAAGGAAGCCTTCGAACGCAATTTTCCCCCTAAACCAATGCCTTTTCATCACTCTTATTCCCTAATGATGGATTTAATCAAGTCACTTTCAGCAATGCCAAACATTTCAACCAAACATATACCTCCAATTATTGTTGTTCGTGGAATCGTAGGAAAGAATCCTCGGTCTGGCACAGTTGGAGTTGGCACAGCAAGCCTTGGACGTTCATGAAAGGGCTGTAAAGAAAAATTAAAGTCATTAATTTTCTATTTATACATGGAGTGGATGCTCTTCCAGACATGTCTCACTTTAAACATAGACATTTAAAAACTGGACAGTTACCCTTCAACAATCACAGAATAGTTTAAAGGGGAATGGAAATATAGGAGGAATTAATTTTTTTTCATGCATTTCACCGTTTTAGTTTAGAAAATAAAATTGGGCGGGTTAGGTTAAAATGACCCCTATAAAGAGGGGTACATTTTGAAAATGAAAGATTGAGGTGAAGTAAAAATTGGCGTGGAATTTCTGAGCTGTTCTCCCGATCTCCTGCTGGGAGAATCGGTGGAAATCCCAGAGAAACGGCATAAACACTTCTCTGGGGTTTCCACTGAAGTTACGGCAGGTGATTGGGAAAACATTTCAATGTACCTTCGCCACACGGACTGCACCATGTTTAGCATTGAACACAAAATTTAGCCCACAAATAACCTGCAGGAGGCATGAATGAATTGTTTAAGCTCGCTCCACCACTTATGTGAGGTTTATGTTTCATGCCTAAACACCGAATACTCAGTTTATGTTTACAATGGCACATTTAATAACGAGACTTTGTTCTTTCCTGTTTTCTGTGGACAATCACATGACTGAGATTATGGTGATAAATCAAGCAAACTGCATGTTTGGAAACATTTTTGTATCCATTTTATTATTGATAATACTCCGTCTAATTTATACTTGTAGCAATTGTATACATATTAAATCAGATCCCTTCCTTTGTCCTTTTCCCAATTTAATGAGTTGTCTTAGCACAGGCGGCCATTTGGCTTACTCTGCTAGACAGTTTTCTGAAAGAGCCATAAACTTAGTCCCTACCCTTTCCCCATTCTGCCTTACATTTTAATTTTTCAAATATTAATTCACTGGCCTTTTAAAAGCTATTATGACCATTTCTGATCGGATCGAACTGCGCAAAAAGAAAATTCTCCTAACCACTCCTTTCATTATTTTGGTGATTGTCTTAAATTTATTCCTTCATTACCAACTCACCAATTAATAGAAATAATTTTACCGTATTTGCTTATCAAAACTTTTCACTTCTCACTTTCCTATTACAGTTGGGCCACATAAATAAACAATTTACAATATAAAATAAAATCTTCGTATTGCAATTTGTTTTCCGTATAACCAAATGCCTACTTATTTTCTGTGAAACCTCATTTACCATCACAAGATACAACTAAATGTGCCGGATGTTCATTACACTTGCCCATAGACTTTCTATGGGGTTTTTCCCATGGAACTTACTGTAAATTAGAGAGCCAAACAGCTCAGCGCCCTTTACAGAGCATCTGGGACTTGTGTGAACAGGGCAAGCAACTGTGTATTTCCTTAACCAATCAGATTAAAGAATCATTAATGAGCAGTGCAGAGTCCAAACCAGGAAGTGTCAGTTAGAATATTGAATTCAATGTCAAATCAGGTACAGAAAGTGAAATAAAGAGGAGAAAAAATTGGATTGAGAGAGAGAGAGTTAAAGACATGGAATAAAAAGTTCAAAAATTAGCATTTAATTAAAAAAAAAATCTCTAACAATAATTAAAATCTGAGGCAATGAGACTCCACACTTGTAAAAGTAAATTTTCAGTGCCAGTGAGGTTGTTTGGCGAGTTTAGTTCGTATCTATCAGGTATGCTATTCAATGTATTTGAAAGTTAAGTCAGAAGGCGAGATACCATTTATCGCGCAGCTTATGAAGGAGCAGGGCATCCCAGACAGCAACTTTTTGATTTCTGCATTTAACTGCAAATGTGAGGTTGCTGGAAGTTGCTGTCCGATTTCCATGTAAATAACGGCGAGTACTGTTAGCCTCACCATTATTTCCACCACAAAATCCGGCCCAATGTGTTTTAAAGCAGTGGTACCTGTATTAAAAGAAAAATGTTTAAATTTGGCCTGTGCATTGACTGATGTCTTGAAAACTGTTCCAGTTTAACTACTGGAAATCAGCAAAAGTAAAAAAGTCTCCCAATTTTTTTTTCCCCCCATTATGCTGTTCGTTTTGGCTCCTATGAATAGCAGAGACAAGTGTCTCTGGGTCCCAATCAAGAATATGTCAATCTCAAATTGAGATGATAGTTTAGTGTAACTCATCTTACTACTTTTTCTTTCAAACTTTTTGGAACCATTAACTGCTACAGTCCTGCAATACATCTTTCGTGCAAACTTTTGTCAGAAAAACTGTACCCACATTTTCATTTGTGTAAAATCTAAAAGACAAATTTGATATGAATCACCCAATTTTATTTAAGCCAAACCTTAATTGGTTCAGTTCCCTTGAGCGGACACAGGCAGTCATTTTTGACAATAAAAAGGTATATTTTGTTTTGACATTGAGACATTGTAAAAAAAAAAGAGGAACTAAAATCAAACATTACAAAGCCAAGCTTGACAGTTGGCCGCTGCTTCACTTTTGCGGTTCCAGAATCCACAATTGTATTCATTGCTCTGTCACTGGATGCAACAGCTGCCAGAATCTCATCTAGTTTGTCTGTAAGCAAGCACAGATGTCAAACCTCAATTAATGCAATTTCAAAAGAACAAAAAAACCCTCAAATTCTTCTTGTTCAGATAAAACATCAGCTCTTTCGCACCCTCAGTGATTCACACACAAAATAGACTGAGGATAATGATGATGACAACTTGCACTTCCATAGCACCATTAACGTAATAAAATGTCCCGAGGTGTAATTCCAAAAAAGGAAACCAAGCTAATGAAGGAGATATTAGGAGGGCTAACCAAAACCTTGGACAAAAAGGAGGTAGGTTTTTTTTTAAAAAAAGAAGGAGGGTCCTAGAGGAGGAGGGATTTATGGAAGAAATTCCAGAGTGTGGGGCCAATGCGGCTGAAGGCATGGCTTCTAATGGTGGGGAAGGAGCCAGAGTAAGACAGATAGAGAGCTTGGGCAGATTATATAGCTGGAGATGGTTATAGAGATTGGGGGGCGTGGGGGGGGGGGGAAGGCTATGAAGGAATTTACACACAAGGGTGAACATGTTAAATATGAGAAGTAGGTGCTGGCTAGGAAAACATTGGAATGGCCAAGTTCGGAGGTGAAGTAGCTACAGATGAATGTTCCAGCAGCAGTTGTGATTGATAACTCATTCAAATATTTAAATGATTTGCTTGGAACACAAATAGTTTTTATATATTTTTACCTCTTCTGTAAAAAAAAAGGTAGAGTTGAATCAGGCCTTACAGTAACAGCTTCCAGTGCAACCTCTTGCGTCCAGCATGACCCACATCACCAATCTCCTTCTGGAGTTTGCTTCTACCCTCTACATCTCCGCATATAAATATGATCATTCTGAAAAATTCAAACACTGTCTGAAACTCCCACAAGTAGCTGATTATTGGAATGTTTACCCACCCCAAGGATGGTATATTACACTTTTGTGGCCTCCACGCAAATATCGTAAAAGCAAATATTCATCATGGATAATTCAAAGAAAGACTTGTATTAAGACATGTTTAATGCCTTTCTCAACCTCAGGATGTCCCAAAGTGTGTTACAGCCGACAGTCATTTTTGAAGTGTAGTCACTGTTGTAATGTAGGAAGCGCGGCAGCCAATTTGCGCACAGCAAGCTCCCACAAACAATAATGTGATAATGACCAGATAATCTGTTTTAGTGATGTTAATTGAGGGATAAATATTGGCCAGGGCATGGAGGATGACTCCCCTGATCTTCTTTGAAATAGTGTCATGAAATCTTTTATGTCCACCCGAGAGGGCAGATGGAGCCTTGGTTTAACGTCTCATCCATAAGACGGCACCTCAGACACTGCAGCAGCACTTTGCTGCCGCCTGTACTGCACTGAAGTTTCAGCCTAGATTTGTGTGCTCAAGTGTCCTGGAGTGGGAGTTTCTGATTCAGAAGCAAGCGTGTTACCCACTGAGCCACAGGTGACACTAATTCACTCCCATCTACACTGTATAATTTTCCTTGCTCACACAAGTGAAGACCATGTTGTGCTAAGTAACAGAAGAGACTTCCACCAGCTGATCACATGCTTTGTTTAGAACATGGTGATATCACAAAGTCTATTATAAGGGTCATAGTGCTTGTTGGATATTGTTCTGTGATTATCCAATAAGTGGGGCGCTTGCATTTGGGAGAGCTCGGTGTGTCAGTTCTCTCTTCTCGAGTAGGTGCATTCTGCAGTTACAATGAGCTCCATCCAGCATCCAGAGCCAACAAGATTGCACCCAAGCGTGGCAAGTAATTTGGGACTACAGCATGTCCTGAGACTCAGGTGAGTGAGTGAAGGGTGGGTGGGTGTATGTATGCGTGTGGGGAGGGATATGAACAAATGGTTGCAAAGTTATTTTCCTTCTTTAGAAATGTAAAATAGGCCTCGGAACTGGGAGTAGCTAAATAGCCAAGAATAACAACACAGTATTGCAACATCATAACAGCAAATAGTAGTTAGAGCTGATAAAATAAAAGAAAAAAGTAAAAACAAGGATGATGAGGAGAAAAAAGCCAAAATACTACATGAATATTTTCTATCTAGACTTATCTTTTGTTTCTTAACTTGCCCCATTACCATCTCCTTTTGCCTTGCACCATCATCCCTTTTGTCTCTTAACCTCTCTTGCCTTCCATCCTAGCACAGACCTTCCCCTTTTGTTCTTTCCTTCCTTCCCTCACCCCTTTCCCTGCCCCTACACTTGCTTAAAAACCTGTTACATCGCTAATATTTTCCAGTTCTGACGAAGGGTCATCGATCTAAAACGTTAACTCGGTTTCTCTCTACATAGATGCTGCCTGACCCAGAGTGTTTCCAGCATTTTCGGTTTTTATTTCAGATTTCCAGCATCCGCAGTATTTTGCTTTTGTATGAATATTTTCTAAACATGTTCACAAAAGACAACACAAATATGATATCCAATTATTGTTCTTCAAGCATCCAGATTTTTTTTTTTTTTACAGCAGTAAAACAGAATTACAGGTCAAGTTAAAAGACAAATAAATCTACAGGGCCTGACGCTATATATCTAGGAGTGCTGGGCACGATGAGAGGGGAGATTTTTGCACCACCGAATGTCCTTATTGAGTCACTGGGTGATAGTGAGGTGCCAGGACTGAAGAAAATAAATGTAATACATATATTTAGAAAAGGAAGGCAAATCGAATCCAGGCAACTACCGGCTAAGGTCTACAACAGGTAACGTACTGGAAATATTCTGACCGGTAGGCTCAGGCTGCAGAAGTATCCGCATGGAACTAATTGAACAACAAAAGAAATATTCTTTAGAAAGGGAAGATCATGAATAAAAAGCCTTCTTAACTTCTCTGAAGGCATTACCGATAAAGTGCAGCATGGAATTCACCATAATAAAGGATTATTTAGATCTATAATAGACTTTTAATAAGGTTCCATGTGAAAAGCTTCTAATTAAGCTGAAAGCCATGAAAATCCAAATTCAGGTATGGGACTGGATATGAAGTTGGGTAAAGGATAGGAAGCCCATGTACTGGTAAGATGCTTTGTTAGACTGGAGTGAGTGAGTTAAATAGAGTTACATGGGGATCAGACCGTTTCTTATTTTTGTTTGACGAAAGAATGTGCCTAGGACTCTTCTTCAAAAAGTATCATGGATATTTTCGGTCCACCTGAGCAGATAGGGCATTGATTCAACATCTCATCTGAAAGACAGCATTATTGACAATGCACCGTCCATCTGTACTGTGCAGGAGTGTCAACACAGTTGTCACATAGGAAGGCATGTGCCCTTAATCAGCTGCCCCAGATTCTAAACTTTCAACCGTAAACAATCACTAGCAGTGGCTCCAAGGGAAGCTCGGAAGTTTATAAATGGATGGGACTTATATAAAACACACTTTCTCAGCTTAGTGAAAAATTCAAATGAACAAATTTGCAAGAGGAGAACACCAAAACAGACACAACCCACCAAGAAAGCCAGTGTTGTTGAAGAGGCTCAATGGTGACAAAATCTTACACAAGTTTTTAAAAAGCCTAAAATTAAATCAGCGAGATGATCTTGAGGGGGATCGAGGCTGACTGAGTTAAGCTGCACCATGGAGCTGAACAGCTGCGCAACCCAGAAAGCGGGGCGGGGGGGCTCGGATTCAGTGAGTGGAGACTAGGTTAGGAGTGATCTCAGAGGTTCAAGCAAGTATCTGAAGAATTAAGGAAGCTCTAGTTGCAATCTAAAAAAGGTAGGTTTCAAACAGTTCAAAAAGAATTTGTAGATGATATCTGCATTTGCGTTGGTTCCAATCTTCAATTGAAACTGCACAATACAAACTGAGGCATAGCACCTAATAAACAGCTTCATTTGCAACTCTGACATGTCTGACATATTTCTGTTGTGATAAGGATAGTTGATTAACAGGAAACAAACTTTACAAATACACATTATTATTTGCATTAACTAAATCTGTTTTGCATTTGTAGAAAAGCACACAGCCGCTCTGAATCTGTGGAATTCTCTACCACAGAAAGTTGTTGAGGCCAATTCACTAAATATATTCAAAAAGGAGTTAGATGTCGTCCTTACCACTAGGGGGATCAAGGGGTATGGCGAGAAAGCAGGAATGGGGTACTGAAGTTGCATGTTCAGCCATGAACTCATTGAATGGTGGTGCAGGCTCGAAGGGCCGAATGGCCTACACCTGCACCTATTTTCTATGTTTCTATGATAATCAATGGATAACTGTAGAATGCCATTTTTATCCAGTGAGGAATATCATTTAAATCACAAGACTGCTTAAGCCATTCCTTTATGAATGAAATAATAATAACATAACATAATAGGAGCAGGAGTAGGCCATTTGGCTCCTTGAGCCTGCTCTGTCATTCAATAAGATCATGGCTGATCTTCTACCTCAACTCCACTTTCCTGCACTATCCATTTCCTTAATATCCAAAAATCTATCGATCTCCGTCTTGAATGTACTAACGACTGAGTCTCCATAGCCCTCTGGGGTAGAGAATTCCAAAGATTCACCATCAGCTGAATTAAGAAATTTCTCCACATCTCAGTCTTAAATGGTTGACCCCTTAAGACCATGACCCTTGGTTCTGGACTCCCTAGCCAGAGGAAACATCCTCCCTACATCTACGCTATCAAGCCTTATAAGAATTGTGTGTTTCAATGAGAATATAGACCTATTCTACTCAATCTCTCCTCATAGGACAATCCCCCCATCCCAGGAATCAGTCTGGTGAACCTTTGTTGCACTCCTCAATGGCAAGTATATCCTTCCTTAGGTAAGGAGACCAAACTGTACACAATACTCCAGGTGCAGTCTCACTAGGGGCCCTATATAATTGCAGCAAGACGTCTTTACTCTTGTACTCAAATCCTCTTGTAATAAAGGCCATCATACCATTTGCTTTTTTTAATTGCTTGCTGTACCTGCATGTTAACTTTCAGTGATTCGTGTACAAGGACACCCAGGTCCTTCTGAACACCAACATTTCCCAATCTCTCACCATTTAAAAAATACTCTGCTTTTCTATTTTTCCTACCAAAGTGGATAACTTCACATTTTTCCACATTATATTCCATTTGCCATGTTCTTGCCCACTCACTTAGCCTGTCTATATCCCCTTGAAGCCTCTTTGCATCCTCCTCACAAATTACAAAGCTGGGTGAGAATATATCATCAACAAATTTGGATATATTACATTTGGTCCCTTCATCCAAATCATTGATATAGATTGTGAATAGCTGGGGCTCAAGCACTGATCCTTGCAGTACCCCACCAGTTACAGCCTGCCAACCAGAAAATGACACTCTTTTCTGTCCGTTAACCAATCCTCAATCCATGCTAATATATTACCCCCAATCCCATGAGCCCTAAGTTTGTTTAACAACCTCGTGTGTGGCATCTCATTGAATGCCTTCTGAAAATCCAAATACACCACATCCACAGGTTCCCCCTTATCTATTCTGCTAGTTACAAGTTCAAAAACAGATTTATAAGAACATAAGAATTAGGAATAGGAGTAGGCCATCTAGCCCCTCGAGCCTGCTCCGCCATTCAACAAGATCATGGCTGAACTGGCCGTGGACTCAGCTCCACTTACCCGCCCGCTCCCCATAACCCTTAATTCCCTTATTGGTTAAAAATCTATCTATCTGTGATTTGGATACATTCAATGAGCTAGCCTCAACTGCTTCCTTGGGCAGAGAATTCCACAGATTCACAACCCTCTGGGAGAAGAAATTCCTTCTCAACTCGGTTTTAAATTGGCTCCCCCGTATTTTGAGGCTGTGCCCCCTAGTTCTAGTCTCCCCGACCAGTGGAAACAACCTCTCTGCCTCTATCTTGTCTATCCTTTTCATTATTTTAAATGTTTCTATAAGATCATCCCTCATCCTTCTGAACTCCAACGAGTAAAGACCCAGTCTACTCAATTTATCATCATCAGGTAACCCCCCTCATCTCCGGAATCAGCCTAGTGAATCATCTCTGTACCCCCTCCAAAACTAGTATATCCTTCCTTAAGTAAGGTGACCAAAACTGTACGCAGTACTCCAGGTGCGGCCTCACCAATACCCTATACAGTTGCAGCAGGACCTCCCTGCTTTTGTACTCCATCCCTCTCGCAATGAAGGCCAACATTCCATTTGCCTTCCTGATTACCTGCTGCACCTGCAAACTAACTTAATTTGATTTTATGTTTTAAAGTTTCATTTGTTTTAATTGCCAGTGCTTTTAGTGTCCCCCTCCCCTTTTATAGGGGGTACTTGGAAAAAAAATTCGATTCTGTGCCAAAAAAAGTCATTGTAAATGTTGGTGTTTCCCACAGATCGGGGGGCACGGTTTAATGTTTTTCTGTTAACTCCTAAAAGAGTTTCATGCACAAGGACCCCCAGGTCCCTCTGCACCGCAGCATGTTGTAATTTCTCCCCATTCAAATAATATTCCCTTTTACTGTTTCCCCCCCCCCTCCCCCTCCCCCCCACACAAGGTGGATGACCTCACATTTTCCGACATTGTATTACATCTGCCAAACCTTAGCCCATTCGCTTAACCTATCTAAATCTCTTTGCAGCCTCTCTGTGTCCTCTGCACAACCCGATTTGTCAAACATGAACTGATCAGGTGGGCAGAATAGTGGCAAATGGAATTCAATCCGGAGAAGTGTGAGGTAATGCATTTGGGGAGGGCTAACAATGCAAGAGAATACACATTAAATGGTAGGACACTGGGAAGTGTGGAGAAACAAAGGGACCTTGGAGTGCATGTCCACAGATCCCTAAAGGTAGCAGGCCAGGTAGATAAGGTGGTTAAGAAGGCATACAGAATACTTGCCTTTATTAGCTGAGGCATAGAATATAAAGGAGGTAATGCTTGAACTGTATAAAACACTAGTTAGGCCACAGGTAGAGTATGGTCACCACATTACAGAAAAGATGTGATTGCAATTGGGAGGGTACAGAGGAGATTTAGGAGGCTGTTGCTTTGACTGGAGACTTTTAGCTATGAGGAAAGATTGGACAGGCTGAGTTTGTTTTCTTTGGAACAGAGGAGGCCAAGGGGGGACCTTATTGAGATCTATAAAATTATGAGGGGCCTAGAATGAGTGGATAGGAAGGAACTATTTCCCTTAGCAGAGGGGTCAACAACCAGGGGGCATAGATTTAAAGTCATTGGTAGGAGGTTTAGAGTGGATTGGAGGGGAAATTTCTTCACCCAGAGGGTAGTGGGGGGTCTAGAACTCTGCCTAAAAGGGTGGTAGAGGCAGAAACCCTCACCACTTTTAAAAACTACTTTTATGTGCACTTGAAGTGCCGTAACCTACAAGGCTATGGACTAAGAGCTGGAAAGTGGGATTAGGCTGGATAGCTCTGTCGGCCGGCGCGGACACGATGGGCCGAAATGGCCTCCTTCCGTGCTGTAAATTTCAATTATTCTATGAACTGCTGCATTCCTTGTGATGACGGTGCTCCCACAATGCTGTTAGGGAGGGACCTCTATGATTTTGACCCAGCAATGAAGAAAGGACAGCAACATATGTCCAAGTCAAGATGGTGTGATGACCTGGAGGAAAATATTGCCATAATATTGCTGCTCTCGTCATTCTTGATAGTAAAAGGACACAGGAGGTGCTGTCAAAAGAAGGCTGGTGAATTACCGTAGTGCATCTGTAGACGATATATATTGCAGCTACAGTGGTGGTGGAAGGGATAGTTAAGTCCAGTGTCCAGGCATTAATCAAGTGGACTGCTCTGTTCTCAATAATGTTCAGCTCCTTAGTGTTGTTGAGACTGTAGCCAGCCAGGCGAGTATTCCATCACTCTCTTGATTTAAACCTCAATAGATGGTTGAGAGGCATTGAGGGAGCAGAAGGTAAGTCACTCATCACAAAGCAAAATTCAGTTAGCATAAAAAGTAATTAAGTGTAAGGGACTCTAAATGTTCCCACCATCAGATCATCATCATCATCATAGGCAGTCCCTTGGATTCGAGGAAGACTTGCTTCCACTCTTAAAATGAATCCTTAGGTGGCTGAACAGTCCAATATGAGAACCACAGTCCCTGTCACAGGTGGGACAGATAGTCGTTAAGGGTAAGGAAGGGTGGGACAGGTTTGCCGCACGCTCTTTCCGCTGCCTGCGCTTGATTTCTGCATGCTCAGCGCCCTCCCGGATGTACTTCCTCCACTTAGGGCGGTCTTTGGCCAGGGACTCCCAGGTGTCAGTGGGGATGTTGCACTTTATCAGGGAGGCTTTGAGGGTGTCCTTGTAACGTTTTCTCTGCCCACCTTTGGCTTGTTTGCCGTGAAGGAGTTCAGAGTAGAGCGCTTGCTTTGGGAGTCTCGTGTCTGGCATGCGGACAATGTGGCCTGCTCAGCGGAGCTGATCAAGTGTGGTCAGTGCTTCAATGCTGGGGATGTTGGCCTGGTCGATAACGCTAATGTTGGTGCATCTGTCCTTACAGGGCAGCCTCAAATCTATTTCAGATATTTAATTTCCTGATTTTGTTCACTTGGTGGCAGTGTGATTGCTAGGAAAGCTTTTGATGTTTAGCACATGATTTTGTCTAGCATTTGGCTAAAGGGAAGCCAGAATTTTACAAGATTATGCAACAAGCATGTTCTGTTATGGCCATGTATAGAATTAAAATTAGGACCATGAAATGTGTGTCAGTCAAAAACTGAATTTGTTTTTTTAGATTGAGGTAAACAAGAGGTTTGAACAAATTGGCTTCACATTTTTCAAACTGCAATTCTAACTTAAGTCACAAAGAAATGTTTGCATTTACATACTGCATGGTTCAGAAGTACTTGTAAGAAGACTGCAGAATGGCTAATATTAGCATGGTGGGTTTGTGGTACAGTAGTTTTAATCGTTTTTTTTTTAAAGTGTATAGAACATCTCTCAATCAAGTGTGTCCAGATGAGCCAGTGATAGACATATCTCATGATTGACTCTTAGAATGTGGAGCATAGTTCAGTGTCTGTTTGTAAGATTAGGGCGTTTCTCCACTCCAGAGACTTGAGCACATAAATCGAGGCTGACACTCTAGTGCAGTGCTGAGGGAGCGCTGCACTGTAGGAGATACCATCTTTAGGAGATGTAATACCGAGGCCCTGTCTGGTGAACAAAAAAGATCCCATGGCATTATTTTGAAGAAGAGCAGAGGAGTTATCCCCGGTGTCCTGGCCAATATTGATCCCTCAATCAACATCACTAAAACAGATTATCTGGTCATTCTCACATTGCTGTTTGTGGGAGCTTGCTTGTGCGCAAATTGGCTGTCATGTTTCCTACATTACAACAGTGATTACACTTTAAAAATACTTCATTGGCTGGTATGCACTTTGGAACATCCCAAGATCGTGAAAGGTGCTATATAAATGAAAGTCTTGCTTTCTTCTTTCTTTCTCTTTTCATTAGATTTCAGAGGAGACCAGGAAATCACGTTATAAACAAGGGTGAAGGAGAGAGTCAGAATCTACTGTTCCCTTATTTTGTGCGATTTCCCCCAATTGTTAAGTCAACTTTCTCAATTCTGGCTGCTAATGACGCCGAGTGATATGCTGCTCCACAATTCAAACCATGTCATGTGAACTTAGGATAAAATACATTCAACAATTTTCACATCAAACCATATATTTGCCAGAAACTTAAATGTTTGTGTGAAGCAGGATTATTGTAAACCAAACACTGCATCCTGAGATCTAATTTACTGTGTAAAACAACTCAATAAAAGGAACAGGCAGAAGGGGTGGAATTCTATCATTGCTGTAAGATATTCTGAAATGGCCTCCATGTGCATTCATTGAGGCAACATGTCCGGACCGGGGTCAAGCAGGGCTGCGTCATCACCTCAACCCTCTTCTCAATCTTCCTCACTGCCATGCTCCGCCTCAGTTGATAAGCTCCCTGCTGGAGTGGAACTAAACTACAGAACCAGTGGGAAGCTGTTCAACCTTCGCCGTCTCCAGGTCCAAGACCACTTCAACCTCTCTGTCATCGAGCTACAGTACGCGGACAATGCCTGTGTCTGTGCACACACAGAGGCTGAACTCCAGGATATAGTCGATGTATTTACCGAGGCGTATGAAAGCATGGGCCTTACGCTAAACATTAGTAAGACAAAGGTCCTCCACCAGCCAGTCCTCACCGCATAGCACTGCCCCCCAAACATCAAGATCCACGGTGTGGCCCTGGACAACGTGGACCACTTCCCCTATCTCGGGAGCCTCCTATCAACAAGAGCAGGCATTGATGATGAGATCCAACACCGCCTCCAGTGTGCCAGTACAGCCTTTGGCCGCCTGAGGGAAAGTGTGTTTGAAGATCAGTCCCTCAAAACTGTCACCAAGCTCATGGTCTACAGGGCCGTAGTAATACCCCGCCCTTCTTTATGGCTCAGAGACGTAGACCATGTACAGTAGACACCTTAAGTCGCTGGAGAAATACCACCAGCGACGTCTCCGCAAGATCCTGCAAATCACCTGGGAGGACAGATGCACAAACATTAGCGTCCTCGTCCAGGCCAACATCCCCAGCACTGATCACACTTGATCAGCTCCGCTGGGCAGGCCACATTGTCCGCATGCCAGACATGAGACTCCCAAAGCAAGCGCTCTACTTGGAACTCGTCCACGGCAAACGAGCCAAAGGCGGGCAGAGAAAACGTTACAAGGACACCCTCAAAGCCTCCCTGATAAAGTGCGACATCCCCATTGACACCTGGGAGTCCTTGGCCATAGACCGTCCAAGTGGAGGAAGTGCATTCGGGAGGGTGCTGAGCTCAGAGCATCATTGCCGAGAGCATGCAGAAATCAAGCGCAGGCAGCGGAAGGAGCGTGCGGCAAACCAGGCTCCCTGCCCACCCTTTCCCTCAACGACTATCTGTCCCACCTGTGACAGAGACTGTGTCTCTCGTATTGGATTGTACAACCACCTGAGAACTCGTGCTAAGAGTGGAAGCAAGTCTTCCTCGATTCCAAGGGACTGCCCATGATGATGATTGGTACTATAGGAATACTCAATTTTATGTCATAGCAAAAATTTGCATTTATATAGAGCCTTTCACAACCACTGGACATCCCAAAGCGCTTTACAGCCAAAAAAATACTTTTTGAAGTGTAGCCCCTGTTATAATGTAGGACAGGTTCTAGTCTACATCGGCACGGAAAGCAAGCTTGCTAAAATGCTACCAAACTGAAGAAAAATGTTTGCAGACAAGAAATGGGAATTGAGGTTTGCAAGAAAAATATTTAGGAAACATTGGCATAGAAATTTCGCTTTCTCCTTCCCGCGGATGTTCGATTAGACTTGAGAAAAAATGCGCACCTACCTGAAGCTGCTGCCCCCGCTCGATGAACAGGCCTCTTCTCCCTGCGCGTCGCAGCGCGTGCATGTCAAGATGTGCGCAAGCCTGGAGCTGGAGTCACATGGCTCTGACAGCCAATCTGGTATAGTATATTCTCATTCATAGTAATGGGAGTTTTGTAAGTCTGAAACTCCTACTATTATGAATGAGAAATCCTCCCAAACACTAAAAAGTAGAAAATATATACTACATATTTACGATTCATTTAAATTAAAGTTGTTAATGTCTTATAAAAAATTAATTTTCCCAATTTAAAAAAAGTTTTTTTTAAATTATGGTTAAAAATAAACTTACTGTAGTGGGGAGGGTTTTTAATAAAATATGTTTTCATAACTTTATTTTAATAGGTTTGTGTGTTTTAAAATACTTGCGCCTGTAAAAGTAGGCTATGCACCTGCTTTTTCAGGCGCAAGATTTTTTGAGGACATTTGCCGGGCAAGATATGCGTAAATCCCGCAATCTTGCTCATACAACTGTCCTCACTCCCAATCTGGCTCCGATCTGTCGAGTTCCAGCTTGACAGTTCGGAAAAGCTGGTTTTCAGCGCATGCACATTGCGTGCTGAAAACCGGCTTTTCCGATGCCTTCCCGGGTCCGTAGAAACTTCGTACAGGCCGGGATGTTGGAATTTCTACCCCAAAATGTTAATTGCACTGGAAGAATTAGTGAACTACAAAATCTGAAGAACGTTTTTTTTCCCTGTTAAACTAACAGTCCAAAATATAACATTCTGCCATTAAATTTCACAATGATTAATATACATAAGGGGTCGATGGAAACTTCAACTGCCGGGAAGGTTTTGTGACATTTAGAAATTTGACAATAACCTCAACTAATACATAACCAACAGGAAATTTCAATAGGAAGTAAGAACCCAATAGTGGTCACAAAAGAAATATATAAAGAAAGAATCAAGGTAAGAATGCTATACGCCCTAGTGCACATCAACTGTATTGCACTGCCAACCAGACAGAAACGATGAAGTGTGTCACTGTTACACTGTATACACTGATTAGTATTCAGTATTGCTACTGCAGGCAAGAGCAGTTGGACGGCCTCTGCTTCAGCTATGCTGTGTTCCTTGCTCATCTCAAAGAACTCAGAACCTCATACAGGAAAATAAAGACCTACTTTGTAAGTATAAAAAAAAAACATGTATTTTGTGCAGCTATGGAGAACAATTAATTCTTTGTAAATGACAGGTCAAGTCCATAACAATTAAAGTCTAGGAATCAGTTCTCTCACTGACATGTCTGTGACAAAGAATATTCGGAGCTCTTTAGTTTGCCTTCTTGTAAATTCATCCCAAATAGTATTGTAGGACATAAAATAATTAAATTAGATTTGAAGGTGAAGATTCAAAATACATTGAAACAGTTGAATACCAATTAATTGTGCTTTGATGTCAGTTGCATTTTTATTGAGATAGTATTGCTATTGAAAAGCTTTAAGAACCTAAGAACATAAGAATTAGGAACAGGAGTAGGCCATCTAGCCCCTCGAGCCTGCTCCGCCATTCAACAAGATCATGGCTGATCTGGCCGTGGATTCAGCTCCACTTACCCGCCGGCTCCCCATAACCCTTAATTCCCTTATTGGTTAAAAATCTATCTATCTATCTGTGATTTGAATACATTCAATGAGCTAGCCTCAACTGCTCTTTGGGCAGAGAATTCCACAGATTCACAACCCTCTGGGAGAAGAAATTCCTTCTCAACTCGGTTTTAAATTGGCTCCCCCGTATTTTGAGTCTGTGCCCCCTAGTTCTAGTCTCCCCGACCAATGGAAACAACCTCTCTGCCTCTATCTTGTCTATCCCTTTCATTATTTTAAATGTTTCTATAAGATCACCCCTCATCCTTTTGAACTCCAACGAGTAAAGACCCAGTCTACTCAATCTATCATCATAAGGTAACCCCCTCATCTCCGGAATCAGCCCAGTGAATCGTCTCTGTACCCCCTCTGTATATCCTTTCCTTAAGTAAGGTGACCAAAACTGCACGCAGTACTCCAGGTACAGCCTCACCAATACCCTGTACAGTTGCAGCAGAACCTCCCTGCTTTTGTACTCCATCCCTCTCGCAATGAAGGCCAACATTCCATTCGCCTTCCTGATTACCTGCTGCACCTGCAAACTAAGTTTTTGGGATTCATGCACAAGGGCCAGCTGGTGGCCGCAATGCTGTGGTACCGGCTGGTCACTTTGACCCCTCCCCCTGCGTTTGTCGCCAAGATACAGAAGAAGCTGGTGGACTTCTTCTGGAACAACAGGAAGCACTGGGTCTCTGCTGCGGTCTTGAGTCTCCCGCTTGAGGAGGGCGGTCAGTCGTTGGTGTGCGTCAGCGCCCAGCTCGCGACTTTCCGTCTTCAGACCCTGCAGAGATACCTTTACGTCGAGCCCCCTCCTAGATGGTGTGCTCTGGCGAGGTATTTCTTCCGCCAGCAGCGAGACCTCAATTATGACACGCAGCTCCCGTTTGTGAACTTGGGGGGTGCCAGGACCGCCCTCCGGGAGCTGCCTGTCTTTTACAGGGAACTCATCAGGGTCTGGAACAAAGTCTCCACCAAGCGCAGCTCTCCGCCGGCTGGAGTGGCGGCCGTCCTGCAGGAATCGCTGCTCGGGAATCCGTACCTCCACGGCCGAGGTTTCATGTGGCGATCGGAAGAGAGGACTGTGGCTGGTGAGGTGACCAGGGTCAGGGACCTGCTCGATGGCGGAGGAGCGGGCTGGATGGCGCCAGACACGCTGGCACGGCGCCTAAATTCTGTCAACGTCCGCCACGCGGCCGATGCCATCGAGTCGCTAAAAACAGCTCTGGGCCCTGACTCCGTTAGGTGCATCGAGGAGGCTCAAGCACGTGGGGAGATCCCGTCCGAACTGACCCCCGTCCGGACGGAATTCCTCATCGGCGCCAAACCCCGGAACCTCCCTCGGGGGCCGGCGCCTCACAACTTGAGCCGCCTCGGGGAAATCCCCTCCGTGCCTTTCAGTTCCGCGCGGAGGGGTTTCCTGTACGGGCTGCTCCTCCACACCCTCAACTTTGCCATCCTCGCCGGCCGTCCGGACACGCCATGGCGTACCATCTTGCCGTCCGGAGGAGGCGGGGGTCCCCGATGGAGGGCACTCTACGCAGGGGTCCTCCCACTATTCATCGGGGACTTGGCCTGGAGGGTGGTGCACGGAGCAGTGCCGTGCAATAAATTTTTAAGCCGGTTCACGGACTCCCAGGCCGCCTGCAATTTCTGCGGTCTGGAAGAGTCCGTGTTCCATGTTTTTATGGAATGCACAAGGTTGCAGCCCCTGTTTTATTATTTGAAGGGGCTGCTCCTGAAATTCTGGCTGCACTTCAGTCCCACTCTCCTGATCTTTGGGCACCCTGTGCGGAGGGGAGCGGGTAGGTCCGAAGGCCTCCTCGTAGGACTGCTCCTGGGCACGGCCAAGGGTGCCATCAGCCGGTCCAGGCAGCGGGCGGTCGTTCAACCTGACTGCCTGCCTCTCTTCCGCTCTTACATCCGGTCCAGGGTGTCCTTGGAGATGGAGCACGCGGTGTCCACCGGTACGCTCGCGGCCTTCCGCGAGAGGTGGGCACCGGAGGGACTGGAGTGCATCATCACGCCCGGCAACCAAATTTTAATTTGATTTTACGTTTTTAAGTTTAATTTGTTTTAATTGCCGGTGCTTTTAGTGTCCCCCTTCCCTTTTATAGGGGGCACTGGGGAAAATTGTGATTTTAGTGCCCAAAAAAAAAAAAAGAAAAACAGAAAAAAAAAAAGGGGGAAAAAAAAAGGGCCTTGTAAATGTCTGGAGTGTCACCCAGGTCGGGTGGCACCGTTTAATGTTTTATGTTTTTGCAGGTGAACTCCAAAAAGAGTTTCATGCACAAGGACCCCCAAGATCCCTCTGCACCGCAGCATGTTGTAATTTCTCCCCATTCAAATAATATTCCCTTTTACTGTTCCCGTTCCCCCCCCCCCCCCCAAGGTGGATGACCTCACACTTTCCGACACTGTACTCCATCTGCCAAACCTTAGCCCACTCGCTTAACCTATCTAAATCTCTCTGCAGCCTCTCTGTGTCCTCTACACAACCCGCTTTCCCACTAATCTTTGTCTCATCTGCAAATTTTGTTACACTACACTCTGTCCCCTCTTCCAGGTCATCTATGTATATTGTAAACAGTTGTGGTCCCAGCACCGATCACTGCGGCACACCACTAACCACCGATTTCCAACCCGAAAAGGACCCATTTATCCCGACTCTCTGCTTTCTGCCAGCCAGCCAATTCTCTATCCATGCTAATACATTTCCTCTGACTCCGCATACCTTCATCTTCTGCAGTAACCTTTTGTGTGGCACCTTATCGAATGCCTTTTGGAAATCGAAATACACCACATCCATTGGTACACCTCTATCTACCATGCTCGTTATATCCTCAAAGAATTTCAGTAAATTAGTTACACATGATTTCCCCTTCATGAATCCATGTTGCATCTGCTTGATTGCACTATTCCTATCTAGATGTCCCGCTATTTCTTCCTTAATGATAGCTTCAAGCATTTTCCCCACTACAGATGTTAAATTAACCGGCCTATAGTTATCTACCTTTTGTCTGCCCCTTTTTTTAAACAGAGGCGTTACATTAGCGGCTTTCCAATCTGATGGTACCTCCCCAGAGTCCAGAGAATTTTGGTAGATTATAATGAATGCATCTGCTATAACTTCCGCCATCTCTTTTAATACCCTGGGATGCATTTAATCAGGACCAGGGGACTTGTCTACCTTGAGTCCCATTAGCCTGTCCAGCACTAGCCCCCTAGTGACAGTGATTGTCTCAAGGTCCTCCCTTCCCACATTCCCGTGACCAGCAATTTTTGGCATGGTTTTTGTGTCTTCCACTGTGAAAACCGAAGCAAAATTATTGTTTAAGGTCTCATCCATTTCCACATTTCTCATTATTAAATCCCCCTTCTCATCTTCTAAGGGACCAACATTTACTTTAGTCACTCTTTTCCGTTTTATATAAAATCGATAAAAGCTTTTACTATCTGTTTTTATGTTTTGCGCAAGTTTACTTTTGTAATCTATCTTTCCTTTCTTTATTGCTTTCTTAGTCATTCTTTGCTGTCGTTTTAAATTTTCCCAATCTTCTAGTTTCCCACTAAACTTGGCCACCTTCTACGCATTGGTTTTTAATTTGATACTCTCCTTTATTTCCTTGGTTATCCACGGCTGGTTATCCCTTCTCTTACCGCCCTTCTTTTTCACTGGAATATATTTTTGTTGAGCATTATGAAAGAGCTCCTTAAAAGTCCTCCACTGTTCCTCAATTGTGCCACTGTTTAATCTGTGTTCCCAGTCTACTTTAGCCAATTCTGCCCTCATCCCACTGTAATCCCCTTTGTTTAAGCATAGTACATTCATTTGAGACACTACTTCCTCACCCACAATCTGTATTACAAATTCAACCATACTGTGATCACTCATTCCGAAAGGATCTTTTACTAGGAGATTGTTTATTATTCCTGTCTCATTACACATGTATGTTGTGTATGGAGAAAGAGTCAGACTGAATACTGTGAGCTCAAAGTAACATGTAACCGTAGACTTTTATTGCAGGTCTCGAGAGTGCCTCTCCAACCTGTGAAGCCTTCTTAAATACCTGTCCTCCCAAGGGATTATGGGATCCCTTGGGACTCCGGGGAATGAGCCCTCTGGTGGCTGTACAGAGTAAATACAAGTCCACATATATAACAGTGTAGATTTATTCCTTACTATTTTGTAATGTTCAATATGGAAAATAAGATAAGGATTGTTGCAGATAAATGATAGATATGTGGATGACAGCAATCCAAAATGTGCTATCCCAGTCACAGCATATTTTAAATGCAACAGAACCCTCTGTCTGCAGTTATTAAAGATTAAAAAATGCCTCAAACCATCAGGGTCAACATTGTGGGACGATGTCAACTACAAAATGGGTCTTTACGGTAATAAGTATCGGGCAGTACATTGCTGGAGATTGACTTCGGTCTAATTAATCTGTTGCATTTGCTCTCTGGAAACAATTCTGCATTTAATAATTTGTATTTGTTGCTTTTTGTAGCAAAATAAAGACGACAATTTTCAGATAACACTGCTGAGAGGCAGACTTCACCATGGATTCAAGGTAAGGAAAGTTGAAAATGAATAGATTAATATATAAACTATAAAAGCTGGATATGAATGGAGCTTGTTGGCAAAGTTTCACTGCTGGGGAAACCCTTGTGCTGCTGTACTTGTAGCTAGGCTCCTGTGCTTTGAATAATGGAAATAATGGCAGTGACTATGTAAAGGGGTTGCTGTACCAGATATAATGTGTCAAGATAAGCTTTATGTGTCACATGAGAGGGGCTGAGGCACAGAGAATGTTATGTTCTGTATGTGAACAATCGGAAAATAAACAACATGTAGAGAAAAAAAATGAACTTGAATATATAGCACCTTTTAAGACCTCAGGACATCCCAAAGCACTTTACAGCCAATGAAGTTTTTTGAAGAGTAGTTACAGTTGTAATATGGGGAAACACAGCAGTCAATGTGCACAAAGCAAGGTCACACAAACAGCAATAAAATAACTGACTAGATTATCGGTTTTAGTGATTTTGGTTGGGGGATAGATATTGGCCAGGAAACAGCAGTTCTTTTTCGAAAAGTGCGATGGGATCTTTTGTCTGCTTCAGCGCAGATGGGGACATCTCATCTGAAAGTTGGCACCTCCGACAGTGCAGCGAACTTCAGTACTGTGCTGAAGTGTCCACCTGGATTATATGCTCAAGTCTCTGACGCAGAAGCAAAGGTGCCGACCACTGACAGCTCTAGATGCAAGGAAAGCTTCTGTCTGATGGATCAGAATCAAATTGATTCTGATTTTTAACATGGACTGATATGAAACACAAGTAGCCTAGCTGGCAACAATCACAATCCTGTACATATCAGTGTCCACACACAATAGGTGACTCCCACAAGGAGACAAAATCAGCGACATTACTTTCACTAACCACAGGCTTCACTAAGCGGATGTTGGGATTCAAACACACTGACACCGATTTTATCTCGTGACAGGTATTGGACGGGTGTGTGGCAAGATGAGTTGGAAACTCTTCTGCTGCAGAATGGTCTGGGCTACTTTAACCCCCGGGCTTTATTAACATGCTGCCGGTCCTCTTCCCAACATGAAATAAGCGGGAAGCAGCTGCAAAAAAAAAAAATCAAATCGCACAGCTCAGAGCCAACACCTTGGGACCTGGATTCAGTGACAGGAGTCCTTCAATGATCTGACCAGAGGTCTTTCTATTTCCATTTCACAGCACTTCCCCCGCCCCACCAGAAATGTAAATACTTCCCTCTCACGCAACACATGCTTCGCCAATCACAAGGGGACATTGGACCAACTCTCCTCATTTAAGTTACACATTCAAAGAATATTCAGTTTTTACACGTTGGTAGCGGCTGTTAATCATTGCACTCCTCTGCTGTCTGCTTTCTCATGTCAAATGACCATCCACCCATCCTGCTTGCAGTCTGCTGCTTCCCCCTCTCAGCATGCACATGATACGAAGAAGCCCTGTACGTCTCCACGGCTCTTTTCAAAAGCCATTTACTAACCCTCTCCCTCTCGTTCCACAGTATCAACTGGCTCACAATGCAAGGTAGAGAACCAAAACAGCCAGACCCTCATCAAGATGGAGCTGGTAGCCAATCGGGTCATCCAGAGCAAGGAGCAGTGGCAGCGTTGTGGCTGGAACCACACTCAGCACAGTGTCTGCTAGGCAGAGGGAGTTAAAATGGTGCTTACTATATCCCACAGTACCTGCAATTGTACATGCATAAAGGCCAGAAAATTGCACATGCTGAACTTGTTCAAAAATATAATAAAAGCAAATACATATGACATTTGAACAATGACTGACAGGTAAAGACTGTTGTGTATGGAGAAAGAGTCAGACTGAACACTGTGAGCTCAAAGTGTGACTTTAGTTTTTTATTGCAGGTCTCCAGAGTGCCTCTCCAACCTGTGAAGCCTTCTTAAATACCTGTGCTCCCTAGGGATTATGGGATCCTTGGGACTCCAGGGGATGAGCCCTCTGGTGGCTGTACAGAGTAAATACAAGTCCACATATATAACAAAGACCATCTGGTCTATCGAGCCTGTCCCACACAATTGCGATAACTTGTGTAGCACAACATATACACTCCACCCTATCCAAAACCATGTGATCTCCTGGGAGAGGCAAAAAACCAGATAAACAACCCAGGTCAATTTGAGGGGGGGGGGGGGGGGGGGGGGGAAAGAGAAAAAAAAAGGGAAATTCCTCTCTGACCCATCTAGGCGATCGAAACTAGTCCAAGGGATCACACTGGCCATTAAATTCCCTGCAGTACCTATCTTCTGTAAGAGGTGATCATCACCACAGCCAGAAACAAATCCAGCTTTCGCTTGGAGGAATTTAGTGAGTCTGCATCCACCACATGAAACGGCAGCTTGTTCCAGAGGTCTACTGTTCTCTGCGAAAAGAACCACCTCTTGGCGTCTAACCCTGTACAACTTAAATTTGTGACCCCTGGTCCTGTTTAATTGAAATAACTGTCAGCTGGAACACCGTCTATCTTATAAACCTCAATCATATCCCCCCTAAGACTACACTGCTCTAAGATATAGAGTCCAACTCTTTTAGCCTATCTTGATAACTAAGGCTTTAGACCTGGAATTAGTCTAGTGACCCTCTTTTGCACCCTTTCCAGATCAATATTATCCACCATGCGAGGAGACCAAAACTGAACACAGTATTCCAACTGCGGCCTGACTAAGGTCTAGTACAAGGACAAAACAGTATGCCTCGTCTTATAGTCAATTGTCCTGTGGATACACCCAAACACCCTATTTGCTCTAACTATTGCTACACGGCATTGCTCATGTACCTTTAAGGATGCATGCACTTGAATGTCCAAATCTCTTGCTATATCCATTATCTTTCATGCCCTTCCCTGGAGGGTGAAGGAGTGTTGAGTATTTGCCCTGCCTACGTGCATAACACTGCACTTATCTAAGTTATACGTAATTTTCCAGTCTTGAGCCCAATCTCCCAACACATTAAGATCTGCCTGAAGCAGACGAGCCTCTTCTACAGTTCTAACAACTCGCACAGATCTTGATATCACCTGCAAATTGTGCCGCCAACCCCAAAATCCAGGTCATTAATAAATATAATAAAAAGCAATGGTCCCAACATTGATCCCTGCAGGACACCACTGGTGACCGGTCTCCAAACAGATCCAAATCCATCTATAACTACTCTTTGCCTGCATCCTGCCAGCCAGTTCTGAATCCAACTCAATATATTTCCACTAATATCAGAGGCTCCGATCTTATATAGAAGTCTATTATGTGGTACCTTGTCAAAAGCTTTTTGGAAATCTAAGTAGACAATGTCTACTGGGCTTCCCTCATCCACCAACTTTGTAACTTTTTCAAAAAATACAATTAGATTTGAGACATGATGGGGCCAAAATTGCCCTCCTCCACAAGTTCCATTACCGCCCCCAAGAGGTGGGAATGGAGCGGAGAGGCCTTACCGACAGAGGGCAGATGGATGGGCCAACCCGACCGAAATTGCCCCCGGGCAAGAAACAGCGGGAACGGGTTACTGCACCGCCTGTTTTCCACCGCATCAGGTACCTGTCGAGCTCATACAGACCAGCGGTGACCCCCGTGCGGAACTGCCCGGCGGGAGCAGCACCCCCATCAGTCGGTGTCACTGACAGCTTTCCCCAGCGGGGAGCTGTCTGCGGCTGGGCGGCGCATCCGCCCTTAAAGGGGAGGTTGTGCTGCCAGTGACTTCATATTATCTTTTATTGTCGGCCGACTGCCAAGTCGGGTCAACAATTATGCCCTAGGTTCATCCGGGCCGCCAATAGGCAACCTGGCACCCCCACTTGGGTGCTAGGCCTTTGGCCCGGCTGAAACTTGCCCTGGTGGCCCAGTGTTTGCCACTGAAGTGGCTGCAGAGTTTGCAGCGGCCCTCCCCTTTAACTGAAGGAGAGGGATGTTGCGACGCATCAGCGCGACACTGATGACTTGATGGGACAGTTGTTCAGACGCGCCCGTACTTCTGCCCCGCTGACGACTGCAACACCATTCAGACTGGAAAAAAAATAAAGTCCTGAATTTCAACGGATTATCCGCCCCATGCATTGGGACGGACAGAACATTTACAAAACGGTAAGTGAGCCTCGTTTAGGGCAGAGGGCAATTTCGGCCCAGACCTCTTTTTTTAATGAAGCCATGTTGAGTGTCCCTAATATGTCCCTCTCTATCCAAGTATTCATATATTACATCCCTTATTATTCCTTCTGATGTTAAACTAATGGGCCTATAGTTACCCAGGTTTGCCTCGTCACTTTTTTAAAAAATGGGGACTACATTAGCCTCCTTCCAATCTGTAGGAACCATTCCAGAGTGCAGTGGGCTATTAAAAATACAGGCCACGGGCTCACACACCACATCTCCTATCTCCCGGAGGATCCTCGGGTGGATATCATCCGGCCCGGCTGATCTATCTATTTTCAAGTTCTTAATTCTTTCTAAAATAGTATGCTTGTCTATGTTAATGTTACTAACAAAACTAGTATTATTACATTCTAATATTCAAGCATCATCTACAAGGGTGAAGACTGATGCAAAGTACTCAGTTAATATTTCTGCCATACTTAGTGAGTCCTTTGTAACCTGTTCTTGAACACCCGTCAGTGGCCCAATACAGTCTTTGATAGTTCTCGGACTCTTCACATAACTAAAAAAGCTCTTCCCATTAATGATACAATTGTCTACATTTTCCATTCGTCGTTTTGCTGATTTAATAGCAGCCTTTGTTTTCTTCAGTTGTTCCTTGTATTCAACCCAATTTATTGGAGTATTAAATATCTTTAATTTATAGAAACATTTCTGTTTACATCTTATTTTTCTTTGTACATAGCCAGTCAGCCACCTTGGCTTTTTCTTACCACATTTCCTTCTTTTGATTTTGGGTACATGTTTGTTTTCCATATTTTTTAATCTTGTTCTTAAAAATTTCCCATTTATATTCAACATCGGTCGCATCACCACCAAGAAGTATCTGTGAACTGGGGGTACTCAAAAAGATTAATGTAAAGTCTTAACAATAAACAAAATTACCACAAAAAACCCTATAGCTACCATTACTGCTCCCAGTTTTGTTAGCAGGACACAAAGCAACAGCTTGGACCCTTCCCTCACACCCCAAAAAGGAGGAAAGTTATTATTAACACAAAAGCAAAATATTGTGGATGCTGGAAATCTGAAATAAAAACAGAAAATGCTGCAAACACTCGGCAGTTCATGTAGCATCAGTGGAGAGAGAGAGAAACAGAGTTGATGGCCCTGAATTCACAGCCCCTACGGACATGTACGCGCCTGTAGGGATCCCACAAGATTCGGGTTTAGGTGTGTGAAACGCATGCAGCTAAACCGGGAACTTGCGATCGGTCAAGAATCCTCTCAACAGATCGCGCACATCCAGAAATAAAGGGCCTCTGCGGGAGGAGAGTTGGGCTATTTGCCCAACTTCTGCCCAGCGAATGCCCTTGAAATTCTTACGACTGATAAAAGTGGGCACAAGGCCTGCTTTTATCAGTGCAAGACTTTTAAAAAGGACAGAAAAATATTTTTTTTCCAATAATTTAAACATTTAAAATCCTGTAAGGTAAGTTTATTCTTACACCCTTTAAATATGTAAATTTATTTTTCAAAACATTAAATTTGATTTAAATAATTTTGATTAATTTTAAATGTGATTTTTTTTTTTACATTTATTTTAAGTGTGTGTGTGTTTTGGGGGGTATTCCCACTCATACTTATGGTGATTCCATTTGTACGGAACTCATCACAAAGTATGAATGGAAATACCCCACGTGATCCTAGGGATGTGTGCGAAATGCATACATCTCTGGAATACGTGGGCCTCTACACAGGTCTACGCATAGAGGCCTAGGACCAGAAGTCTCCTTACATCTCAGGCCATCAGATAAATTCGCAAAATTTTTCAGGTCTAAAAAGTATCCATCCGCGGGAAGCCTCCGACTGCAATTTCTGGGCCAACGTTTCAAGTCAATGACTTTATCATCAAAGTTATTAACACCTTGTGATTAGGGGAATTCCCGTTCCCTTTCTCATTGTTGTAAATTTTGATTTTGAAACTTGTAGATGGGGCTTGAAGATAATTGAAATGGAATCAAACTTCTGAATTTTCTCCCGTTTCCAACAAGACCTCTGCTCACCTTAGCGCAAGAATAACCCGTGAATAACCTTTCAACTTCTCAGTTTAAAAAAAATGGGTGTTGTCCTCTAATGAAGCAAGGCTATAAACTATCCTCAGGGAAGTCAGATTGCTCCATAAGCCAAGCATGATATCAAAGCCCTGATAAGCATTTATACTTGGTCAATAAGCAGCCGCTCCCTTGACTGTTCTGCTTAAAAGATGATGATGGCCAAGATCTTTTAGTATTCAGATCTAGAGTAGAAATAAAGAGCTTAAACTATAATAAAATACAAAATATATTTTGTATAGTTTTGAAGAAATATAATCAAGAGAATAGTGTAACCAGAATGTACTAAATTACTCCACATGGTTTGATTCTCACATCAATTGCTTGCCAGCTCCGTTCCTTCATTTTCCCTCAACCCCTCACCAGTTGGGTGTGGTTATCCAGCACTGGATCTCTATACTGCCAACTCATTACAGAAACATATAAATATAGAAAATATGTGCAGGAGTAGGCCATTTGGCCTTCGAGCCTGCACCACCATTCAATATGATCATGGCTGATCTGATCATTCATTTCAGTACCCCATTCCTGCTTTCTCTCCATACCCCTTGATTCCTTTAGCCGTGAGGGCCACATCTAACTCCCTTTTGAATATATCCAACGAACTGGCCTCAACAACTTTCTGTGGAAGAGAATTCCACATGTCCACAACTCCGAGTGAAGAAGTTTCTCCTCATCTCGGTACCAAGTGGCTTACCCCTTATCCTTAGGCTGTGACCCCTGGTTCTGGACTTCCCCAATATCGGGAACATTTTTCCTGCATCTAACCTGTCCAATCCCGTCAGAATTTTATATGTTTCTATGAGATTTCCTCTCATTCTTCTAAATTCCACTGAATACAAGCCTAGTCAATCCAATCTTTCGTCATCCCAGGAATCAGTCCGGTGAACCTTCGCTGCACTCCCTCAATAGCAAGAATGTCCTTCCTCAGATTAGGAGACCAAAACTGTACACAATAGTCAAGATGTGGCCTTACCAAGGCCCTGTACAACTGTAATAAGACCTCCCTGTTCCTATACTCGAATCCTCTCACTATGAAGGCCAACATGCCATTTGCCTTCTTCAGCACTTGCTGTACCTGCATGCCAAACTTCAATGACTAATGTACCATGACACTCCGGTCTCGTTGCACCTCTCCCTTTACCAATCTGTCACCATTCATTCAGATAATAAATCAGCCCTCCTGTTTTTACCACCAAAGTGGATAACCTCACATTTATCCATGTTATACCGCTTCTGCCATGTATTTGCCCACTCACCTAACCTGTCCAAGTCACCCTGCATCCTCCTCACAGCTCACACTGCCACCCAGCTTAGTATCATCTGCAAACTTGGAGAGATTATATTCAATTCCTTCGATTAAATCATTAATGTATATTGTAAATAGCTGGGGTCCCAGCTCTGAGCCCTGTGGCACTCCACTAGTCACTGCCTGCCATTCTGAAAAGGACCAGTTTATTCAGACTCTCTGCTTCCTGTCTGCCAACCAGTTCTCTATCCACGTCAGTACATTATCCCCAATACCATGTGCTTTAATTTTGCACACTAATCTCTTATGTGGGACCTTGTCAAAAGCCTTTTGAAAGTCTAAATACACCATATTCACTGGCTCCCCCTTGTCCACTCTACTAGTTACATCCTCAAAAAATTCTAGAAGATTTGTCAAGCAAGATTTCCCTTTCATAAATCCATGTTGACTTGGACCAATCCTGTCACTGCTTTCCAAATGCGCTATTAAATCTTTAATAATTGATTCCAACATTTTCCCCACCACTGATGTCAGGCTGACCGGTCTGCAATTCCCTGTTTTCTCTCTCCTTCCTTTTTTTAAAAAAAAAGGTTACATTAGCTACCCTCCAGTACATAGGATCTGATCCAGAGTCTATAGAATGTTGGAAATTAACCACCAATGCATCCACTATTTCTAGGGCCACTTCCTTAAGTACTCTGGGATGCAGACCATCAGACTCTGAGGATTTATCGGCCTTCAATCCCATCAATTTCCCTAACACAATTTCCTGACTAATAAAGGATTTCCTTCAGTTCCTCCTTCTTGCTAGACCCTTGTTCCCCTAGTATTTCCCGAAGGTTATTTGTGTCTTCCTTTGTGAAGACAGAACCAAAGTATTTGTTCAATTGGTCTGCCATTTCTTTGTTCCCCATTATGAAGTCACCTGATTCTGACTGCAAGGGACCTACTTTTGTCTTCACTAATCTTTTTATCTTCACGTATTTGTAGAAGGTTTTACAGTCAGTTTTTATGTTCCATGCACGCTTAATCTCATATTCTATTTCCCCCCTCCTAATTAAACCCTTTGTCCTCCTCTGCTGAATTCTAAATTTCTCCCAGTCCTCAAATTTGCTGCTTTTTTGGCCAATTTATATGCCTCTTCCTTGGAGTTAACACTATCCCAAATTTCCCTTGTAAGCCACAGTTGAGCCACCTTCCCAGTTTTATCTTTACACCAGACAGGGATGTACAATTGTTGAAGTTCATCCATGTGATTTTTAAATGTCTGCCATTGCCTATCCACCGTCAATCGCCAGTCTATCCTAGCCAATTCACGTCTCATACCATCGAAGTTACCTTTCATTAAGTTCAGGACTCTAGTCTCTATTAACTGTGTCACTCTCCATCTTAAATGAAGAATTCTACCATATTATGGTCACTCTTCCTTAAGGGGCCTCGCCCAATAAGATTGCTAATTAATCCTCATTACACAACACCCAGTCTAGGATGGCCAGCTTTCAAGTTGGTTCCTCGACATATTGGTCTAGAAAACCATCCCTTATACACTCCAGGAAATCCTCCTCTACCATATTGCTTAGTCCAATCTATATGTAGATTTAAAAAGTCACCCATGATAACTGCTGTACCTTTATTGCACGCATCCCTAATTTCCTGTTTGATGCCATCCCCAACCTGGGGCTGCAATTCCTCTCGGACTCTCTTTTCCTTTTCCTAAGTTACAATCCGACATGTTGTTAGCCAGGGCTAAGATTTATGTCATTTACAGCAGGCACAGACTCTGCATTAAGATGGTAACGTTAGGTAACTCTTAACTTGGCAACTAAAGAATCAGGAAGCTGCTCTAACATAATTCTCAACAGAAAGAAGTTCTGATGATACGCACCTTACCAGCGAGATTATTCTTCTCCAACCCACAGCAACTTCACCCCTTTTATTACAAAACGAACCAGTTTTTGCATTCAAGAAGCCTAAAAATCTTCAGTTACTCCAAAGAATGCGTATAGTCTTAGACAACTGAACATATACATTTTTATACACTCGGCCAAACTCGCTCTTCTGAACTCAAAACAGACATGCACAGGAAGCACATAAAACGTCTCTGTCCTTTGTATATGGATCCATTGATGAATCTCATTTATCACGGCACAATGTCAAAAAGTCCTTATTTGCATACTTTAGAGAAAAGATATGACTGGTAAGAGGAAGTATTAAATGTTGGAAGATTATGTTTCATCATAAATATTTCATATTGGGGCATCAACATTTTTTCTCCACAGCTCCCTCATCAATCTATTTCATCCAAAAGTTGTAATATCTCTAATGCCGTTTCAATGTGCAGAATCAATTGATCAATGACTACAATTAGGTGTCAGCTTTGGCTTAGTTGGGAATCCCGTGGGAGGACAGGCGCACCAACGTTAGTGTTCTCGATCAGGCCAACATCGAAGCACTGACCACACTCGACCAGCTCTGTTGGGCAGGCCACATTGTCCGATGCCGGACACAAGACTCCCAAAGCAAGCACTCTACTCGGAACTCCTACACGGCAAGCGAGCCGCAGGTGGGCAGAGGAAATGTTTCAGGGACACCTTCAAAAGCCTCCTTGATAAAGTGCAGCATCTCCACCGACACCTGGGAACCCCTGGCCAAGACCACACTAAGTGGAGGAAGGCGCTGCGCACCTCGAGTCTCATCGCCGAGAACATGCAGAAAACAAGCACAGGCAGCGCAGAAGGAGCGTGCGGCAAACCAAACTCCCCACCCACCCTTCCTCCGACTGTCTGTCCCACTTGCGACAGAGACAATGACTGTTCAGTCACCTGAGAGCTCACTTTTGGAATAGAAGCAAATCGATTTTGAGGGACTGCCTATGATGGTGATGATGATGGAGTTGGTAGCACTCTTGCTCCAAATCTGAAGGGTGTATGATCAAGTCTCACTCCAGAGGCTCAAGCCAATCATCCAGGTTGACAGACCAGTGCAGTACTGAGCAAATGCTGCATTGTTGGAGGTGCAGTCGTTTAGATGAGAAGTTAAACCATGTGTCTTTTCAGGTGGACATTTAAGATCCTATATCATTATTCGAAGAGAAAGGGAGTTCTCCCAGCCTATATTATTCCTCAATGAACAATGCTAAAACACATAATCTGGTCATTTTCTCACTGCTGTTTGTGGGACCTTGCTGTGTGCTAATTGGCTGCCTCCGTTTCCCTACATTATAACAGTAACTATACCTCAAAAGAATGTCATCGGCTGTGAAGCACTCTAGGATGTCCTGAGGTCATGAAAGGTGCTATATAAATGCAAGCTCTTTCCTTTCTTTAAAATACAATCAAGGTACTGCTGAACATGTATAGCATGTGGAAGTACAGGCCATAAGGTCACTGGTCTGGGCAGACAAAGCAGAGCCAATTTCCCCCAACACAAAGACCGAGTATGCATTGTCAATTTCAGTAGGAAAGAAGCAATTACCTCAGACTTACTGACCTAATTACCTCAGACTTACTGGCACCAACTCGACTAATTAGGCATGAAAAGCAGGGTATAAAGATAGTCAGGTTCACACTGTCCATAGTGAGGACCTAGGAGTAACACTCGAAAGAAGTAAGCACCAGGGAAAAGACCCTTGACGGAACAGTGTTAGGCCAAAGCGAGGACCTAGGTGTAACACTCGGCAGAAGTAGGCATCAGGGAAGACACCTTTGACAGAATAGAGTTAGGACGGACTGATCTTCCGGGACCTATTGGGTAACTATAAAGTATAAGTGGTGAGTCTTGTACTTCTGTATTAAACGAACATTAATTGTACCGCCATTGTCTAGTGTGTCATTTGGTATTTAACTCAAGAACCGTCGCAGGCAACTACTAGTCACATGATTAGCAAAATTGCCATTCGAGCAACATGGCATGAAGACGACCATTTTGTACCAAGGCCACTGGTTTATGGGGATTATCGAAGTCAATTCAGGAATCTAGATTTTTACTGGAATTTTGGGAAAATAATGATCCATGATTCAATTAGTTTTCCATGAATGCCAAAGGTCAGTAGTGTTACTTCTAAGCAATAGTACCTCAAGTTCAGTTGGTAAGTGTTATGTATGTAAACCTGTAATTACCATATCTAACCACCAGAGGGCTTATCCCCAGAGTTCCAAGGGATCCCACAATCCCTTGGGAACACCTGTATATAAAAAGAGGCCTCACAGGCTGGAGAGGTACTCAGATCTGCAATAAAGGACTACGGTCACACTTATTTTGAGCTTGCAGAACCTAGTCTGACTCTTTATTCAAGACATAACAGTAAGTGCACTGCCTAATGTATGATCCCAAGGCAGTGCTCGGTTAGCTGCCCAAATGCAGTATACAATGCTCACAAACCACCTGTGGCAGTTATATGGCCAATTAAACATCTTTGATAGGGGTTTTAGAGCTTCATTACCCAAGTATTAATTTTATTTTAAAACCAGTAAGCCTCAGTTCCTTTTCAAATAAACGGCATTTTACATTCATCAGAATGATTTATGAAAAACCACACAATTCACAATACAGATTGAGGTTTTACAACCGATGTTTATTCAACCCAAGAGCATTTGAGCACCTTTCAGACAACTGTTGTCAGTATTACCAACCCCCACCACCTCATAAAATCAGGAGACAAACTCTTAAAAATCATGAGATTTGGTACAGAAATCATGAATTGCTACTTTTTTCCCCCGACCCAACCCCTCGCTGATCTTTGTTCCTGAACAGGAAGCACCTTCTGCGACCTTTGCTCCCAGACAGGAAGCACATTCAGCCGGCACTAACCAATTACTGACACAAGAACATGAGAAGTAGGACCTTGCGTAGGTGGATCGGTGTCCCTACTGTCACATCACTCGCAGGCCGATCTCGCTCTGCTTTTGACCATTACTCTTTCCGGAACACTAATCTAGACCCTTCAAAATCACAGAAAACAGGTTGGCCTCGAAATTCATCTCGGACGATGGCGCAAAACAGGCGGTATCGGACTGGGCCATTTTCTGCAGCGCCCGATATTCAGTTCCATTGTCTGCACTGGGGATTCAGTACACCCACTGAACAGGGGAAGGGGGACAAAAGCTGGCAGAGAAATAGCAACGCCAAATTCCCATGTAAAAAATCCCGCCAATGTCAAGATGCATGAAAATTGTCTCAATGTTTGCCCGATTGTTCTTTGTGTTCAGCTTTGGGTGATTGTAATGAGTCAGAATACATACAAAGTTGTATACAGAGGGTAACATTCCATGCAATTCAGTTTTAAGAAGAAGAATTTGCAGTGGTTATTATAGTTATAAATAAGTGCGTCCACACATTCACATTGATTCAACAAGATGTTCAAAGATGCATGCATTGCGAATAAATGAGATATTGCATCTAGCTGTGGATGTATGTATCTTTGCATTACAGCAGTGAATACACTCCAAAAATAAGTACTTCATTGGCTGTAAAGCCCTTAGACATCCGGTGGTCGTAAAGACGCTATATAAATCTAAGTTGTTCTTTTAGTGCTCATCAGGACTACGCGCCCAATTTAAACAGGCATGCGTGCAAACCCAGTCTGAAGAAGGAATAAAGTTTTGTTCTATACGATTACTAACTTTCCCCAAGATGTCTCATTCCGAATCAAACCCTTTGCAGTCCAAAGTTTAGATGATGTAATGGGATCTGGAGACTGAGATGAAAGGGATAGACTGAGAAGTGCTTCACGCACAGTCTGATAATCACAAACACTCCAGAGACCAGCGATTAGAATCAGATAAAACATCAGACACGCAGGAAGTCTGGCATGGTTCATTGCTTTGTCAGACTGCAGCTTGGCACCAGAAAAGCGATCGCATCAAAAAAAGTCAACTTTTGAGGTACACAGCAACATTAAAAAAGGAAAAAAGACTTGGATTTATATAGTGCCTTTCACGTCCACTGGACATCTCAAACCGCTTTGCAGCCAGTTAAGTAAATTTGGAGTGTAGTCACTGTTGTAATGGAGGAAATGCAGCAGCCAATCTGCGCACAGCAAGCTCCCACAAACAGCAATGTGATAATGACCAGATCATTATTGATTGAAGGATAAATTTTAGCCAAGACACCAGGGATAACTTCCCCACTCTTCTTTGAAATAGTGCCTTGGGATCTTTTACATTCACTTGAGAGCAGATGGGGCATCGGTTTAACATCTCATCTGAAAGATGGCACCTCCAACAGTGCAGCGGTCCTTCAGCACTGCACTGGAGTGTCAGCCTAGATTTTTTTGTGTTCAAGTCCTGGAGTGGGACTTGAACCCACAACCTTCTGACTCAGGAGGCGAGTGTGCTACCCACTGAGCCACAGCTGACACTGTGGGGGTCTGCAATCCAACTCTGTGGTTGGTACTGTACCCATTTAAATGCTCAAGGACTACACCAGCCTTTAATCGCACAGTGATCCGGCGCCACTCCACACCCCCACCCCCCCAAACTCCATTGAGAACCTCTGACCCAACCCATATGTCCCCAGCAGCCAATCACAGGAGGCGGTAGCAAAGATTCATACAGCCGGGGGGAAAAAATGATGATTTATTGGAAGTGAATTATGAGATCGTGAGTTGGGAGAATTTACTTTCTTTTTTTTTTAAATCGCATGACTTGCAATTAAATCGCAAGAGTTGGCATTACTGTGTTATCCAGCGCTACAATTTATTTCATTCACACCAGGTGAAGACTTTGCATTAAGTTGAAGAGAGGGTGCAACGAAGGTTCACCAGACTGATTCCCGGATGGCAAGGACTGACATATGAGGAGAGACTGGATCAACTGGGCCTTTATACACTGGAGTTTAGAAGGATGAGAGGGGATCTCATAGAAACATAAGATTCTGACAGGACGGAATAGGTTAGATGCGGATAGAATGTTCCCGATATTGGGGAAGTCCAGAACCATGGGACATAGTCTTAGGATAAGGGGTAGGTCACTTAGGACTGAGATGAGGAGAAACTTCTTCACTCAGAGAGTTGTTAACCTGTGGAATTCCCTGCCGCAGAGAGTTGTTGATGCCAGTTCATTGGATATATTCAAGAGGGAGTTAGATATGGCATTTAAAGCTAAGGGGGATCAAGGGGTATGGAGAGAAAGCAGGAAAGGGATACTGAGGGAATGATCAGCCATGATCTTATTGAATGGTGGTGCAGGCTCGAAGGGTCGAATGGCCAACTCCTGCACCTATTTTCTGTTTCTATGTACCTCTTAACTAGGCAGCCAAAGAAACAGGAAGTTGCCTTAACATAATTCTCAACAAAAATAAAATTCTGATGATATACAACTTAACCAGTAAGGTTATTATTCTCCAACCCACGGCAACTTCACCTATAGTTTTGTAAGCAAACCAGCACCCAATCAGCACACAGCAAGGTCCCGCAATCAGCAAATTAAATAATGTACCAGTTAATCTGCTCTGGGGTTTGTTAAGAGATGAATGTTGGTAAGGATATCAGAACAACCTACCCTTCTTTGGACAGAGCTGTGGGGCCAAATTTTAATTTGAACCACAACATCTAAAAGTTTAATTTGTTTAAGTTTGTCGGTTTTAGTGCCCCCCCGCCCCCCCCCCCCCCTTTTAGCCAGGAGGTACTTGTATAATTTGTGTTTTTGGTGCCCTTACAAAAAAAAACAAGGGGCTATTTGGTTGAAAGCTTTTGGAATGTGACCCCCCCCCCCCCCACCCCACCCCTTAACCAGAGGGCACTTGTTTACAGATACAACAAAAATAGTTGTGGGATCTTTTACATTTATCCGAATTAGCAAAAACAGCTGCGGTTTAACATCTCATCTGAAAGATTGCATTTCTAAAATGGCAGCTCTCCTCAGTACCGCACTGAAGTCAGGTTATACCAAAGTCATTGTAGAAATGTGGCACATTATGCTGAAGTAGGAGCCGTCAAAGTTTTATAAACAGGATACTGTAAAAAGTCGCTATGCTATAGATACTAGGTCCATCATTAAAACACATCAGATGGAGATAAGAGTCTGGTTTGACTGGAATTATTTATCTTGCCTGAACTCGGGCAGGTCTGCCGATCTCAGCAAGAAAATATGCATTTTTTAAAAATTAAGCATTTAAGAGATAGCAAGCATAGTGAATGGAGACAAAGATACCTAGATCCATGATGTATCTGCACCCCAAATAGCAACTAAATGACAACTGTCTTATCAGGCCACAAGTAGAGATGTAAGCCTATGTCCCATGTAATTCTGTTCATCATTTGTTTCCAAGTTAAAAATGAATCTGGATGTGGGTTGGGAGAGTTGAGCTCAGGTTCAATTGTCCATTCTATTTCAAAGCATTACCATCAATTTACGAATATATCGTGTTACATTACTTCTACATTGATCTTGGTACGGTCACTGTAATGGCAGGTGGTGATTAAACTTGCAATGATATCTGTAACTTAGCAAACTTCAAGAAAAACTATGATCTCGTAAAATGGTTTCATTTATATCAATCCATACTGGAAATTGGAGCGTTCATGCAACCAGGTATCCAATTGTTAGTACACACGCTGACAGAATGGCCAGTTGCAACACTTAATGTGGATTCTGGCACCTTAATTGAGTGGGTCGTCTGCTCCGACATGCTGGAGAAATGACTGCAGCCCAGTCTAGAAAACACAACTTTTACTTCACAGACAAATGTTATAAAATAGAATTGTAAGGGATTTAGAAGACATTTCTTCTGAAAATAAATAATCCATTTTATGATAACACATCTGCCATCCCTCACACGTATTATAGCATGGAACAACACCATTAAGCATCAATATTTAGTAAATGTTGAATAGATATATAACATTATAGAGGTATAAGGTGGATAGTACGCGATCATTCATTAATGAGCTGGATTAATGAACAATGAAGCCAGAGTGAAAAAAGTATGTTTCTCATGAATTGTCTTTGGCTTTTAATTTACTTTTTTAATTGAATTGACGAGGGATTCTAGTTCCCGATTTACTGAGCACTGAATTTGTCACCGTGCCATTTTCTATTTCTATCCCATTTACACATCTTCCCCTTTTTTATGGTTTACTTTTTATAAACAAGTTTCTGGTTTTTGACCCCATCGCCTTTTAACAAATTTGTTTTTGTCATAATAGAACAACGACAAAAGAACAGATATTTACAGAGTTTAATGGGAAAAGATCAAAATATTGAAAATGTGGATTACTATATTAAAGAGCTTTAACTTTAAAACACTATTTTAAAAAAGGAACCACAGAAACGTCCCCCTAATTTGTTTTGGGTGCGTGGTCCCTTTAACAAGCTGCGCGGCCCATTCAAAAGCCGTGCGCGAAATCTCCTGTTTGAAAAGCTGGTCGCAGGTTGCGCGGGACCTCCAGACAGCTGCACGGGTGCGTGGCCGGATGTTGATCCTCAGTAGAGAATGTGTTCATTCACCCCCGTAATAAAAATCTGGGTAACTGTTTTTCCCAGGTTTGTCAGATTAGGTTGCAGAAACAGAATACTTGGAGGGATGTATACTGCTCCACTCCAAAGCCATGGCAACAAGGCAGAAGCACTCAATCCTTGGCCTTTCATGACACATCAGTACCAAAATGCAACTCAGGCATTAAATTTTATATTAATATATATATATCAAAAAAAAGTGTTAAAACCACCCTGACTATTTTAATTTATAATGTTCAGCTTTGCTCTGCAAATTCACAACTTGCAGCCTCAACACCTAATAAAGAAGTGACATAATAGAGACAAGTGCTGCTGCAATATCAGAGGAGATATTTTGCTTAAAGACTATAGTGTTGTACTCTGTACATATGCTTAAAGGAGCAGCATGCTTTCAACAGGATTTGTTCCTGTTATATTGCAAATAACATTCTGAATTAAATATACAAAATAAGTAATCGATTGGCTAAGTGTCTTGCTCCGTTCCATTTGCTTATTTTCTCCTATTTTCATTCACCAGGCTACACAATATCTTACTTCCCAATTCCATTCGATTAAAAAATTCTGCCCAATCACATTCCAGCAGTAAAATAAAATCTCTAGGTAACAGCTGCCATGCCAGTTCTCCACAACATACTCCTAAAATTAACAGTTATCGTGCAACTTTCATCCTCAATGTGACAAACTATTCTACGGCACTAAGAGGAACTGAACACTTGGGGTCAGATGTGGTGCCCAAAGGCACAGTTGACCGCGTAGATTTTGATGAGCCTTTGACAGCGAGGAAAGAAGAAGTGACAGAATGAGGAGCTTTGGGAAGGGAATTCCAGAATGCTGAGGCTTTGGCTTTGACAGTGCAGTGGGATGCCTGTCGGTGAGAACATGCATGGAAGGCCATAGCTGGAGGAACACAGAGTGCAGGTTGGGGGCATAGGACGGGAGAAAGTTGAAGCGGTATGGTGGGGCATTGCTATTCAGGGATTTCTAGACAACAAGGAGAATTTTGAAATAAATATGCTGGAGAATGGCAAGCCAGAGGAGGTAGGGGTGATAGGGACTTAGAGCAGGATAGAAGGCCAATGGCAGTCTCGTGGCACTATTTTGAAGAGCTGGGGAGTTATCCCTTGTGTCCTGGACAATATTTATCCCTCAATCAACATCACAAAAACAGGTTATCTGGTTATTATCACATTGTAGCTTGTGGCAGCTTGCTGTGTGAAAATTGGCTGCTGTGACTCCTACATTAAAACAGTATCTAATCTTCAAAGTACTTCATTGGCTATAAAGCGCTTTGGGATGTCATGAGGTTGTGAAACGCGCTATATAAATGTAAGTCTTTTTCTTTATTTGGAGCTTTTGAAGTGTGGAGCATGGTCGTATACCAGGAAAACATTAGAAAGATCAAGCTTCGACATGACAAGGAGATAGGCAACAGTACTTTTTTTTTTAAAAAGCACAAGCGTACTCATAAACTTACCATCCCATCTTCCAAATGCTCCGACAATTACACCCACCCATCTCACTCAGCCTCACAAGCATCCCCAACCTCATGTACATCCTCTCCCCAATGATCTAAACCAAAAACAATCACGCTATATGGCTCACTGCAACGAGGGAGGTATACAACATGGCCGTGCAATTAAACTGCAACGCCCAGAGGACACTGTGCAGCCTGAAACTCTGGACATCCCAGAGCAGGCCCAAACCCAACACTTTACCGCAGCCTCTGAAATAAGCCCCCTGCGATGCTGCTCTCCGATCTTGAATTCTAATGCTCTCGCTGTTGCAACCTCTGCACCACTTCCTACTCCAGCCTCAGGCCGTATGCCAGCCCTGGACTTCACCACTCACTCCCATCCTTCCTTCTTTCTGTTCCTCCCAGCCAAACCCAAAGTGCACCGCAGACTTTGCTGCTCACTCCTTCATATTCAAAATATAATAATTGGTATCTTGATTGCTAAAATAAAAAGGTTTGGGGCATAATTGATGCTGCTGTGGAACAAGTATATAATTTATAATGTATGCATAGATGAATACAAAGATAAATGTAATTTTATGCAACTAAACAGATTTTAAAACAGAAGAAATTAACAGTAATGGCACAGTACAAAAGTGAACCAAATATTAAATAATTTTAAAAAAAATTGATGAGAGTAAATGTCCTGCAGCTTCGCTTCTGCCTTGTTTTATAAGGGCAGAAGTCTTGCATCATGCTGAGGTGCATCGGTGGCCAGATAAGACCATGAAATATAACTACTAACTAGCAGAGGAACTACTAATTAGCAGAGGCGGAGATCAATTGATAAAATACTGTTTGCTCAAAGAACACTGCAGATTGGAATATGCTTCTGGGTTTCATACTGCAGATCAGAAGTACCAACAATATTGTTTTGCACCTGTCACAAGGTTTGGCATCTGGAGTGCAGGGAGTGTGAGCACTCTATGTAACTTCCTAATATATTACCAGAAGATCACCATTGGTGTTTGAGGTGTCTACTGTATATGGTCCACGTCTCTGAGCCACACAGAAAGGTGGGTGTCACTACAGCCCTGTAGACCATAAGCTTGGTGCCAGATTTGAGGGCCTGATCCTCGAACACTCTCTTACTCAGGCGACCGAAAGCTGGGCTGGTGCACTGGAGGCGGTGTTGGACCTCGTCGTCGATGTCTGCTCTTGCTCATAGTAGGCTCCCGAGGTATGGAAAGTGGTCTACATTGTCCAAGGCCGTGCCACGGATTTTGATGACCGGGTGCAGGGGGGGGGCAGCGATGTGTGGCAGGGTCAGGTTGGTGGAGGACCTGTGTCTTACGGATGTTGTGTAAGGCCTATGCTTTCGTACGCCTCGGTGAAGATGTTGATGATAGCTTGGAGTTCAGCCTCGGAATCACTCAAATCGCTTGAGAAATACCACCGACGATGTCTCCGCAAAATTGGGGGTAGTGTGCTGACGTGGATTGAGAACTGGTTGGCAGACGGGAAGCAAAAAGTAGGAGTAAATGGGTACTTTTCAGAATGGCAGGCAGTGACTAGTGGGGTACCACAAGGTTCTGTGCTGGGGCCCCAGCTGTTTACATTGTACATTAATGATTTAGACGAAGGGATTAAATGTAGTATCTCCAAATTTGCGGATGACACTAAGTTGGGTGGCAGTGTGAGCTGCGAGGAGGATGCCATGAGGCTGCAGGGTGACTTGGATAGGTTAGATGAGTGGGCAAATGCATGGGAGATGAAGTATAATGTGGATAAATGTGAGGTTATCCACTTTGGTGGTAAAAACAGAGAGACAGACTATTATCTGAATGGTGACAGATTAGGAAAAGGGGAGGTGCAACGAGACCTGGGTTTCATGGTACATCAGTCATTGAAGGTTAGCATGCAGGTACAGCAGCTGGTTAAGCAAGCAAATGGCATGTTGGCCTTCATAGCGAGGGGATTTGAGTACAGGGGCAGGGAGGTGTTACTACAGTTGTACAGGGCCTTGGTGAGGCCACACCTGGAGTATTGTGTACAGTTTTGGTCTCCTAACTTGAGGAAGGACATTCTTGCTATTGAGGGAGTGCAGCGAAGGTTCACCAGACTGATTCCCGGGATGGTGGGACTGACATATCAAGAAAGACTGGATCAACTGGGCTTGTATTCACCAGAGTTCAAAAGAATGAGAGGGGATCTCATAGAAACGTTTAAAATTCTGATGGGTTTAGACAGGTTAGATGCAAGAAGAATGTTCCCAATGTTGGGGAAGTCCAGAACCAGGGGTCACATTCTAAGGATAAGGGGTAAGTCATTTAGGACCGAGATGAGGAGAAACTTCTTCACCCAGAGAGTGGTGAACCTGTGGAATTCTCTACCACAGGAAGTTGTTGAGGCCAATTCACTAAATATATTCAAAAAGGAGTTAGATGTAGTCCTTACTACTAGGGGGATCAAGGGGTATGGCGAGAAAGCAGGAATGGGGTACTAAAGTTGCATGTTCAGCCATGAACTCATTGAATGGCGGTGCAGGCTCGAAGGGCCGAATGGCCTAGTCCTGCACCTATTTTCTATGTATCAATGTTAAATCCCCTGGGAGGATAGATGCACCAACATCAGTGTTCTCGATCAGGCCAACATCCCCAGCATCGAAGCACTGACCACACTCAACCAGCTCTGTTGGGGGGGGCCACATTGGGCGTGCGGACAACACAAGACTCCCAAAGCAAGTGCTCTACTCGGAACTCTTAGATGGCAGGTGATCCCTCAGTGGGCAGAGGAAACCTTTCAAGGATACCCTCAAAGCCTCCTTGATAAATTGCAACATTCCCACGGACACCAGGGTGTCCCTGGCCAAAGACCGCCCTAAGTGGAGGAAAAGCAACCGGGAGGGCGCCGAGAACCTCGAGTCTCATCACCGAGAGCATGCAGAAAACAAGCGCAGGCAGCGGAAGAAGCGTGTGGCAAACCAGACTCCCCACCCACCCTTTCCTCCAACGCCTGTCTGTCCCACCTGTGACAGATACTGTAATTCCCATATTGGACTGGACAGCCACCTGAAAACTCAGAGTGGAAACAAGTCTTCCTCGATTTCGAGGGACACCTATGATGATGATTGGTGTTTCTCACCAAGTCAGAAGGCAGTTTTCTAAGGACAGGAGTATGAAGGGTCAGATTTTGTTGAACAAATGAAGGCATCTGAACGACGCATGCCATTATTGATGCGTAAATCGGCCAGTAACTGGTAACGAGCAAGAGATACCCTGTGAATTGTGATTCGCCACAAGTTGCTGGCCAATTTGCGCTGCTCTGCCATTAACGTCATGAAAACAGCATCTTGCACTTAACTGCCGCATGATTAACATAAGTTGCTGCTGCATCATCATCATCATCGGCAGTCCTTCGGAATCAAGGAAGATTTGCTTCTACTCTAAAAATGAGTCCTTAGGTGGCTGAGCAGTCCAATACGAGAACTACAGTCCCGGTCACAGGTGGGACAGATAGTCATTAAGGGAAGGGGTGGGTGGGACTGATTTGCCGCACGCTCTTTCCGCTGCCTGTGCTTGATTTCTGCATGCTCTCGCGACGAGACTTGAGATGCTCAACGCCCTCCTGGATGCACTTCCTCCACTCAGGGCGGTCTTTGGCCCAGGGACTCCCAGTGTCAGTGGGGATGTCGCACTTTATCAGGGAGGCTTTGAGGGTGTCCTTGTAACGTTTCCTCTGCCCACCTTTGGCTTGTTTGCAGTGAAGGAGTTCCGAGTAGAGCGCTTGCTTTGGGATTCTCCTGTCTGGCATGCGAACAATGTGGCCTGCCCAGTGGAGCTGATCAAGTGTGGTCAGTGCTTCAATGCTGGGGATGTTGGCCTGGTCGAGGACGCCAACATTGGTGCGTCTGTCCTCCCAGGGGATTTGCAGGGACATTGTTGGTGGTATTTCTCCAGCGACTTGAGGTGTCTACTGGATATGGTCCACGTTTCTGCATTTGCACAATGATTGACCATTAAACTCGCCACAGAAAGTGAAGTCTAGCAATTATCAACGCAAGTATCCTATTAACATTGTGATCATTGTTAATGACTGCCAATCGACCTCACTTGCCTAGAAAGTACACAATATAAGTGTGGAGTCTCCCATTCCTCTAGGTTGAGAAGTGTTTTAGAAGCTTTTAAAAAATGTCAAATTCCAAATTTAAAAAAATCTTTTATCTTACTTTTTCTTTGTCTCTTTTTTCATCCAATCTTTTTTTCTCTTTCTCTACCTGATTTGGCATTGAATTCACCCACTCTAATTCACCCTCTTTCTCAGTCCCTCTGTTGATTATTTCTCAATCCTGTAATCTCATTGGTTGAGATACACGTCTGTCCCATTGTTCACCAAGGTCCCAGATGCCCCATTGCCCTTGCCACACTATTATCAACTCGCACTTTGCGGACAAAAATTTTTTTTAAAACTTAAACATGCAATTGTAAGTCTAACTAACGGGGCACACCATGAGATGTAATGCGCAATGTATTATTCTGCTGCTAAAGTGCAGCAGTCACCCCTTAAGCCACAGAGTCTTATTGTTGTTAAATAAATACTGGATTGGGTCAATCAGAATTAAATTGCTCTTCAGGCTGTGCAGGTGACAATCCACGATAAATGCCTGGCTTTTTCTCTCCACCCACAGACGTTGCAGCCATTTTGATTCTTGCATCACTAAATGTATTTTCAGTCGCTGTGGGAGTTTTCCCTGCACATTCCAAATAACTGACTTGCTTGCTTTACACTTTTTTTTTGAACGTATGTCAGACATAGTCGTGCACTGGATGTACTATTTCATGACTTACATGGATGGTGAGGAAGCAGAATGTAAATAATTAGAACATTCGAGTTGATATTTAATATTTTAAACCTCATGGGGGCCTGGAGCACAGCTTGTTCATTACAATGCAAGTTTCCTAGGCAACCTGAATGACAAAGAGAGATGTAATATACCCACTTGACTGTAGCAAAGAGAGGGAAATAAATTATTTGGTTCAAATGCAGAGGGATAAAGTAAAAAATAGAGGTTATGATGTTGTTGCATATACATTGGTCATACTGCATCTGGACCACTGGATGTAATTCTGGTCAGCAATTTATAGAAAATATATTATTCTCCTGGGGAGAGTTTAAGAGGTGACCAACAGAGTTACGTCAAGTTTACAACCCAGAAACAGGATATTTGGCCCAACTAGTCTATCCCGGTGTTTATGTTCCACATGAGCCTCCTCTGTCCCATCTTCATCTAATCCTATCCGCATACCCTTCTATTTCTTTTTCCCTCGTGTGCTTATCTCGCTTCCTCTTAAATGCATCTACACTATTTGCCTCAACCATTCCTTGTGATAGCACGTTTCACATTTCTCCCACACTTTGGGTAAAGAGGTTTCTTCTGGGGTGAGCAAATGAAGATTATTCTGGGTATCGGGAATTTGAGGAAATGAGTTAGGGAAATTGGGTTTGTTTTCTTCGGAAAATATTATGAAGGGAATTGATGAAGCTGAACCAGGTGACTTGTGACAAGTGTAAAACAACATGCAGAGGACATCAATCGAAAATAACTAAATTAGTAGTATGAATGGATGACGGGCAGAAGATGATCTTTGTAAGGTTGATACATTTATGGAATAAGCTGAGAGAAAAGGTTGTGTCAGCAGATGTTCTAAATGAACTTGAAGAGCAATTGGTTGCTTTCTTGTGGGATCTAGCAAAAAGTAGTACTTTCCGGTGTCCCAAATATTTTAATGCACAATATGACCTAGAGAGATAAATGACACCCGAATAGTTGTTAGAAATTCACAGTTTGGATTGTGGAGGTACATATAAATTTCACAAGCTTTTGTTGAAATGAGAACGAGGTCTCGTCCGTCAACTTTTGAGCTCTGATATGGAACATTCTGAAGAGGGGTTACACCGCAAACATTAACTTGTCTTTTCTTTTTACTGCTGCTGACTGACATGTGAAGTTCCAGCATTTCCTTTATTTATTTATGTTCCATAACTTGTCTGGGGGCAGCTCAGCATTCATTACTTTTGGCAATTATAAAGAATGTAGAGCAGAGCATTTAATGTAACAGTCATGTGACATTTTCTAATTAAACTTTCATAAATGTAGGTTACATGAACCCAAATCCTTGTCTGTACACAATATTAAATTTGGAGCTGATTGAGTAATTTCCCTGCCCCAAGTGATTTTTTTTAATATTAAACTGTCTCTTGATTTTGATTACAGAACTCCCTTGTGGAATTTCAGGAAGTCTGCATGGAGTCAACAAATTGTGGCTGATGACATCATTCAGAATATCCCTTCGGCGTGTCAAATCCAGAGGAAAGTGAGCTGAAACCAGTTATGATGGAGTTTTTTTTTTAAGTTGCTGTTGATGCTTAATCCAGGTCAAACATTGCATAGATCAGATACAGAATACACCTCTACAGTGTCAATATGAATGAACATTAACCATCTTTGTGGCTTTCTGACTTTGTTTAGGATTCTGCATTCACAAGCAAGTTCATTTAATTCAAACTCTATTTTCACACTGTACTCTCAAAACTCTGAACTAGATCAAACATTCTTGATCTGAACATCCACATCAATTCAACAGCACATAGAGCAAATGGTCAGGGCATTGCTAAATTTCACACATTTACAATAGTCACTGACTGCTTCTGTCCACACCTAAACTCACAATCCCACATATATAACAGGCCATTCAGCCCAACAGGTCCATGCTGGTCAAAGTAACTGACCTAGTATTTCCTCTACTATTTCAGTATTGGTGAAAAATTTTACATTGTATAAAGCAAAACATTTTTTGTTTTAAGACCGACTCATGTAAATCAGCATGTTGCAGGAGCTCTGGTTCTCCCTACCCTTTTAATGTTGCACCATTATATCACAGTAAAGGCATTTCATGCAGTGAAAAATACACTAGATCTATGTCAAATTGAAATGTCATCCATTTTGTGCACTGAAAGTGGTATGTTCCACACTGCTAATCAGTTTCAAAAGATGGGCAAATTTTGTGCCGTGGGATCTCATCCACGAGGAACTAGCGACTGGCCAAGCACATTTAACATAGGAACCTGTATAAAGACTGGGAAGCAGATTTTCATCCAATGGGCAAACTGGGTTTGAACAAGAACCCCAGTGACAAAAGTACAGTGTTGTAACCCAATCCACTCTCCACCATTTCAACTTTTAGACAGCATCATACACACTCAGTTAGCCCTGGGTTTTTTTTTGTAAACTTTCAGTGCAGCAATACAATGGGTTATTATCGAACAAATGCAGAGGATGTTTCCTCTCGTGGAGAATCTAGAACTAGGGGGCATAGTTTCAAAATAAGGGGTCACCCATTTAAAACGGAGATGAGGAGGAATTTCTTCTCTCTGAGGGTTGTGAATCTTTGGAATTCTCTACCCCAGAGAGCTGTGGAGACTGGGTCATTGAATAAATTTAAAGGTGGAGAATTTTGAAAGATAAGGGAGTCAAGGGTTATGGGGAGCAGGCGGAGAAGTGGAGTTGAGGCCAGGATCAGATCAGCCATGATCTTATTGAATGGCAGAGTAGCCTCGAGGGGCCAAATGGCTTACTCCTGTTCCTATTTCTTACATATATTTCCTAAATAGCACACCCCACCTTTTTGGGAAAAAAAACATGATCTGATAATCCTCAAGTCAAGTTTACCCTTTCTTTAATTCCATCTTTATCCAATTACCCATGACCAAAATGAGAGTTAAAATCCTGCTTTTCTGCCAGACTTTCCATAACCGCATCGTTGCTGCTTCTGTCCCAAGGTGTGTGTGTGTGTGTGTGTGTTGGTCTCTGCAGCACCAGCTCTCCCAGCCTTGGGCGCACCCGACCGCAAACAACTCACCCAGTTCCTCCAATTCGTCGGCGCCCGCGTTCGGCCGGCCTGCCTGAGGGCTGACTGCATAGAGCGAGTGGGAACTTCTCCTTCTCAAAAGTTTGCTGATCGTCTCTCCGGGGCCCGACTTCCTCATTTCAAAACAGCTGAGACGAGGAGGAGATGGTGGTGGTGATGATGATGATGACGAGCCGAGCTCCTCATGGCGTCAAAAGTGCCGAGTATCGAGGCTGGGCTAGGCTGGGCGCAGCCTGCAGTCCCGGGGCTGCTCCCTCTCTCTCTCTCTCTGTGTATGTGCCTCCTCCCTGCGCTCGCTCACTCGCTGGCCGGCCCCCGGATCCGCACCTCCAGCGGTAACCCTGGCAACGGCGCACACCGCATTCCACCGCACGCGCGGGCAGGTTGGACAGGTGCAACCGGAATTTAAGCTGCTCTTCGCTGCGTTCTCCGGGGCGAAAGGAATTGGTTGCGTGGGAACCGGCTCTCACCTCACGGGTTTGGAATGACAAATATTTTAGTCCACAAATGCAACATGCTTTTTTGTTAAAAATCAGATATTTGCAACATGTGGCTCAGTCAGAAGGTCGTGTATTCAAATTCCTCCACTCCACAGATTTGGGGGTCTGAAATTGCCCCCCCTCCTTAGGCCTCATCGACCGGGTGGGCGGACCCATCCGAAATTGCTCCCCAAGCCAGAAACAGTGGGAACAGGTTTCCCCGCCGCCCTTCCTGTCGCCCCGTCGGGCTTGCGCGGATCCCACCCACCCACCTCCCCCCCGCAATCACCGACCGGCGGTGAACCCCTTACCGACCCCGTGGGAAATTGCGGTGCCGGTTGGTGCCACTGGCAGCTTCTCCCTGCGATGCTGACGACTCGTTGGGGTGGTCGACCCGACCAAAGGGCACATCTGCCCCTCAACACCACCCCGACTGGAAATGCACAACAAAGAACTGAATATCGGCACACGATCCGCCCCAATAAAAAACTTCAACATCGGTACGTGCGCTTACTTTCTGGGGGGGCAATTTCAGCCCCTTGAGCACAAAAAAATCTAGGCTGACACTCCTAGTACAGTGCTGAGGGAGCGCTACACTGTCGGAGGTGCCGCCTTTCGGATGAGGTGTTACACCGAGGCCCCGTCTGCTCTTTTCGGTGGATGTAAATGATCCCATGGCACTATTTCGAAGAAGAGCAGGGGAGTTATCCCCCGTGTCCTGGCCAATATTTATCCCCCAATTAACATCACTAAAAATCAGATTGTCTGATCATTATCACAATGCTGTTTGTGGGAGCTTGCTGTGCGCAAACTGGCTGCTGTGTCTCCTACATTACAACAGTGATTACACTCCAAAAGTACTTCATTGCATGTAAAGCTTTGGGACATCTGGTGGTTGTGAAAGGAGCTATCGTCTTTTATAAGTCTTTTTTATTTTGAATTATTCTTAGGGTTATTTGCAAATAACATAAAATTTGGGCTTTCAATTCAGCTTAGTATATCTATGGAAAGCTAATCAAAACACAACATACACATTGTGTATGGTGGATAAATTAACTTTTTCTCACCGTGTCGCATCTTTATTGGAAGCAAGGATACCTTGCTTAGTGGTTTTGGTACTGGACTGCAGCAACCCAGAGGTAGGGACTTAAAATCCCACTATACAAATTGTGAAATTGAATTTAAGAATTATCTGGCAATTTGTGGGCACAGTCTTTCTTACAAGTGACTCCAATCCCACACTATTGGATTGACTCTTAATACCTCAGTTGCAAATAATTGCTACAAAGTGGACACATCAGGCAAGAGAATAAAGCTCCGGGAATATTACGATGCTCAACTAGAGGCTGAAATGTTTGCATGTGTCTTCAGCTAAAAGTTATGATCCTACTCTGCCTCCTCCCAAGGTCCCCAACATCACGGATATCAGTATTCAGGCAATTTGGTTTATTCCATGTGACATTAAGTGTACTCGATACAGCAAAGGCTATGGACCATAACGGTATCCTTGCTATAGTGCTGAAGACCTGTGCACCAGAACTCGCTCCTCCCACGCCCAAGCTGTTTCAGTATAGCTATGACACTGGCATTTACCTGACAATGTGGAAGATTGCCCAGATATGTCCTACCCACAAGAACGGGATAAATCTAACCCACCCACTTATGCCTTATGAGCTATAACAACAGAAAATGCTGGAAATACTCAGCAGGTCAGGCAGCATCTGTGGAGAGAGAAACAGAGTTAATGTTTCAGGTCGATGACATTTTATCAGAACTCATTTGTATGCCTTGTCAGCTGTGGCTCAGTGGATAGCACACTCACCTCTGAGTTAGAAGGTTGTGGGTTCAAGTCCCACTCTAGGAACTTGAGCACATAAATCTAGACTGACACTCCAGTGCTGAGCTGAGGGGATGCTGTCTTTCAGATAAGACATTAAACCGAGGGCCCATCTGCTCTCTCAAGTGGACGTAAAAGATCATTTGGTACTATTTCAAAGAAGAGCAGGTGAGTTATCCCCAGTGTTCTGGCCAATATTTATCCCTCAATCAACATAACAAAAACAGATTATCCAGTCATTATTGTATTGCTATTTCTGGGAGTTTGCTTTGCACAAGTTGGCTGCTGCGTTTCTCACATTACAACAGTGATTGCATTACAAAAGTACTTAATTGGCTATAAAGTACTTTGAGAGGTCCAGTGGTTGTGAAAGATGCTTTTTAAATGTAACTCTTTCTTTGTCAACTTTCACTCAATCATCAGTAAACTGATGGAAAGAGTCATCAATAATAGCATAAAGCGACACCTGCTTTTTTTTAATGTTTTATTCGTTGCCAATCTTTCCAATTCTTTGTCAGATCAACTTGTCAGATCATAAACGCCAAAGGTCACCTTGCGCCCAAACAAAGATCACTCTGCGCCAATGATTTTGCTCTTAGCCAAAAGGCTTAGAGCCAAGGCTGCACCGTTCCTGGAAGTACTGCAATACCAGGTTCGTGCATGGAGTTGGATGGGGCGTCCCCCACCCATCTCCATGGAGGTGGACGGGGCAAGCCCCCCACCCACCTCCTATTTCCAAAAAGCATAGGAGAACCACCTTCCTGATCCAGGGAGAACTTTCTGGTCATGGTTACTCCCCTGTCAGGTCAGTTTTTTTTTATTCGTTGCCAATCTTTCCAATTCTTTGTCAGATCATAAACGCCAAAGGTCACCTTGCACCCGTCAAGGATCACTCTGCGCCAATGCTCTTAGCCAAAAGGCCTAGAGCCCAAGCACCGTTCCTGGAAGTACTGCAATACCAGGTTCGTGCCATGGAGGTGGATGGGTCAAACCACCCCAAGTCAGGTCAGTTACGCATGATCTTAGCCAAAAGGCCGAGAAGCGATAGCGACACCTGCTTATTGATGTTCAGTTGTAACAGCTGTGGCTCAGTTGGTAGCACCCTCACCTCTGAGTCAGAAGGTTGTGGGTTCAACTCCCAATACAGAGACGTCAGCACAAAAACCTAGGTTGACACTCCAGCGTAGTACTGAGGAAATGCTGCACTGTCAGAGCTGCTGTTTTTGGATGAGATATTAAACAGAGGCCCTGTCTGCTCTCTCAGGTGGATGCAAAAGATCCTTATTTCGAAGAAGAGCAGGGGAGTTATCCCTGTTGTCCTGGGCAATATTTATCCCTCAAACAACATCACTAAAAAAACATTATCTGATCATTATCGCATTGCTGTTTGTGGGAGCTTGCTGTGCGCAAATTGACTGCCGTGATTCCTATATTATAACAGTGACTACACTTCAAAAAGCACTTGATTGGCTGTAAAGCGCTTTGGGGCGTCCGATGGCCGTGAAAGACGCTATATAAATGCAAGTCTTTCTTTTTGTGTCGGAACCACTCTGCTTCAGGCATCATCATAGCCATAATCCAGTCATGAACATAAATGTTGAATGCCAGAAGAGAGATAAATGCAGCTCTCCTCAACATCAAGGGATCATTTGACCCAATTATGGCACCAAGGGTCCCTGGCAAAATGAGAAAAATCTCCAGTGGATGGAGTTGTACCTGACATAAAGGAAAATGGTTGTGGTTGTTGGAGGCCAGTCAACACAGCCCTACAATGTCACTCAGTTAAGTGTCCCTGGCTCAACCATAACCGGCTGCTTCATCAAGGACCTTCTCGCTTCGTAATGTCAGGAGTGGTGCTGTTTCCTGATGATTTCTGTGTTTAGACCCATTCACAACTTCTCCATGCCAACCTACAACAGGATCTGAATAACATCCAGGCTTGGGCTGACGAGTGGCAGGTAACATTTCTGCCATATAACGATCATCTTGAACCCAGCCATTTTCCCTTGACCTTTAGCACCATCACCATCGCGCAGTCCCCCACCATAAACATCCTGTGGATCACCATTGACTAGTAGCTTAACTGGATCAGCCATGCTTAACTGGATCAACCATATCAGCAATGTGGCTACAAAAGCAGTGCAGATGCTGGGTATTCTGTGATGAGTGACTCACCTCCTGACCTCTTAAAGTCTATTCACCGTCTACAAGGCTCAGGGCAAAAGTATGATGGAATACTCACCACTTGTGTGGATGATGCTGACAAAACAAAGTCAAGAAGCTCAACACCAGGACTGAGCAGTTTGCTTGATTTACACTATTAGGCAGGATTTTACAGACTCGGTGGGTCCATAGTGGGCAACGTCAGTGGTGGGTCCCGGCCCCACTGTTAGCTCCAGCCCGCTGTGTAGAATGAGTTTACTGTGATTGGGCTTGCTAAGCCCGCCCAGCACGTTTCCCGGCCAATTAGAGGAAGCGGGTCTGGTTATATCATTTGATGACGTGCCATCAGCTGATTTCCTTAAAGGGACCATGGCCAACTTTAATTTGACATTTGTGCTGACTGTACTACAACACTGAAGTGCTGCAAACACTGACAAGCATTGCACAAAGGCACAGGGCTGCACCCAGACTCTCCCATGACTCCCTCCTTATGCTTATGGAGTGAGTCACAGCACGCAGGGAGGTCTTCTTCCCTTCTCATGGACGGAGAAGACTTCCTTAGGAGACCAACACAGCCTGGTTGCACATTACACAGGAGGGCACAAGCAGGGATGTGGTCAGGAGGACCTGGGTGCAGTGCCGCTAACGTTTCAATGATCTCAGTAGATCACGCAACGTTAGTACAAAGCCACACTCAACCTCATCCTGCTGTGCCTCTCATCACATCCCCATCACTCTGCCTTCCCTACCCTACTCCTACACATCCTTATACCAACTTTCCTTGCATCTCCACCCATCCCTCTCTATCTACATTATCACATCCCCATCTCACTAGCCATCCCTCACACTCACCCTCACCCTTGTGCAATCATACCAACTAACAACACTTGGGTCTTTTAGCCAATGTTCATGTCAGTTTTCTTTTAATGTGGTGTCACATATTGAAACCTTTATTTTCAACACTTTGTGTTCTTGGACAGATTTGTGTGCCCCTTTGGAAAAGGCAGTGAATGGTGAGACATAATGGTATCCCCCGCAATGGTGGTAAGTGTGAAAGCAATGACTTGGGCATTATAGAGATGCTTTATGGTGTTGGTATGGGATGGTGCCAACCTTGCGCATCATGTGGCAGCCAGGGTGTACAGCATCAAGTAAATATGGTTATGGTGAGGCCATCCCTAGCTGCCCAAGCAGCAATGTGCTTGGGTGCTAATGCCCTCTATCCTGTGCAGCATCAGTTGATTGTGGAGAAGGTTGATGTTTTTGTTGGTGCTGCTGGTGTGCTTGGTGCTGCTGGTGTTGGGGCTATTCGTGGTGGGATTCTGAGGACCAAGGTGAGAGAGTATAAAGTGCACTAATGCTGATGGAATAGATGGCAGGTTAAGTAGAGATGACAGAAACGAACTGTCAATGGTGGGAGAGGTAATGATGTGAGACTAGATGGAGACTTGTGTAAAGACTTTCAGCATTCTGAATCTGTAGTGGAAATGTAGTTTAGAGAAGTTTGTGGTTAAGGGAACATTTTTCAATCAGCTGGGAGCTTTGACTTGACATTTGAAGCTGTGAACTCATCAGCTGAAACAATGGCTAGTGACCTCCCGCCTCAGCTTCACAGACGAAGTCTAGGCACAGCGGGAAATCGGTGGGTGACCTGTCAAATTCAAAAAGCTGGGAAAAGTGGCTGGAAACAAGCATCAATGATTTTAATTGCCTCCCCCACTGCTGCGTGTAGCGTCTGCTCAGCACTGACAGACCCAACATTTCGTAAAAGTGCATGGTGGCCGGTTCACAATGCGTTCTTGACCCGTTGGGGAAAAAAACACTTTCCCACCCAACCCACCATTGATCACGCCCGCTGACCCCCCCAGAAAATCCAGCCCATTATCACCAAACTACACATTCTCTCCATCACCGACCTACTGTGGCTGGAGTATGTATATTCTTCGGATGAACTGTAGCAACCCACCAGGGTTACTTTAGTAACACCTACCATCCCCTGCAACCTCTACCACCTACATTAACAGAAATGTCATGAGAACGGGAACACCAATACCTCCAAGTCATATTTCATCCTGACATGGACATGTATCGCCCACTGTTTCTTCAATGATTCTGGGTCAATATTTTGGAATTCCTCACCTATCATCTTTGTGGGAGCACCATCACCACAAGGACTGCCGTGGTTCAAGAACGCTCACCACTACCACCTTAGGGCAACAAGGGATGAGCAATAATTGCTACCTTGCTTGCATCAATTCTGAGAACACATTTTAAATCAAACATCACGTGATATATTGGTGTGTTCAATTGACATAGAAACATAGACATAGAAACATAGAAAATAGGTGCAGGAGTAGGCCATTCATCCCTTCGAGCCAGCACTGCCATTCAATGAGTTCATGGCTGAACATGCAACTTCAGTACCCCATTCCTGCTTTCTTGCCATACCCCTTGATCCCCCTAGTAGTAAGGACTATATCTAACTCCTTTTTGAATATATTTAGTGAATTGGCCTCAACAACTTGCTGTGGTAGAGAATTCCACAGGTTCACCACTCTCTGGGTGAAGAAGTTTCTCCTCATCTCGGTCCTAAATGGCTTACCCCTTATCCTTAGAATGTGACCCCTGGTTCTGGACTTCCCCAACATTGGGAACATTCTTCCTGCATCTAACCTGTCTAACCCCGTCAGAATTTTAAACGTTTCAATGAGGTCCCCTCTCATTCTTCTGACCTCCAGTGAATACAAGCCAAATTGATCCAGTCTTTCTTGATAGGTCAGTCCCGCCTTCCCGGGAATCAGTTTAGTGAACCTTCGCTGCACTCCCTCAATAGCAAGAACGTCCTTCCTCAAGTTAGGAGACGAAAACTGTACACAATACTCCAGGTGTGGCCTCACCAAGGCTCTGTACAACTGTAGTAACACCTCCCTGCCCCTGTACTCAAATCCCCTCGCTATCAAGGCCAACATGCCATTTGCTTTCTTAACCGCCTGCTGTACCTGCATGCCAACCTTCAATGACTGATGTACCATGACACCCAGGTCTCGTTGCACCTCCCCTTTTCCTAATCTGTCACCATTCAGATAATAGTCTGTCTCTCTGTTTTTACCACCAAAGTGGATAACCTCACATTTCTCCACATTATACTTCATCTGCCATGCATTTTCCCATTCACCTAACCTATCCAATTCACTCTGCAGCCTCATAGCATCCTCCTTGCAGCTCACACTGCCACCCAACTTAGTGTCATCCGCAAATTTGGAGATACTACATTTAATCCCCTCGTCTAAATCATTAATGTACAATGTAAACAGCTGGGGCCTCAGCACAAAACCTTGCGGTACCCCACTAGTCACTGTCTGCCATTCTGAAAAGTACCCATTTACTCCTACTCTTTGCTTCCTGTCTGCCAACCAGTTCTCAATCCACATCAGCACACTACCCCCAATCCCATGTGCTTTAACTTTGCACATTAATCTCTTTTGTGGGACCTTGTCGAAAGCCTTCTGAAAGTCCAAATACACCACATCAACTGGTTCTCTCTTGTCCACTCTACTGGAAACATCCTCAAAAAATTCCAGAAGATTTGTCAAGCATGATTTCCCTTTCACAAATCCATGCTGACTTGGACCTATTATGTCACCTCTTTCCAAATGCGCTGCTATGACATCCTTAATAATTGATTCCATCATTTTACCCACTACCGATATCAGGCTGATCGGTCTATAATTACCTGTTTTCTCTCTCCCACCTTTTTTACAAAGTGGGGTTACATTGGCTACCCTCCACTCCATAGGAACTGATCCAGAGTCTGTGGAATGTTGGAAAATGCATCCGCTATTTCCAAGGCCACCTCCTTAAGTATTCTGGGATGCAGACCATCAAGCCCTGGGGATTTATCGGCCTTCAATCCCATCAATTTCCCCAACACTATTTCCCGACTAATACGAATTTCCCTCAGTTCCTCCTTCTTACTAGACCCTCTGACCCCTTTTATATCGGAAGATTGTTTTGTGTCCTCCTCAGTGAATACCGAACCAAAGTACTTGTTCAGTTGGTCTGCCATTTCTTTGTTCCCCGTTATGACTTACCCTGATTCTGACTGCAGGGGACCTACGTTTGTCTTTACTAACCTTTTTCTCTTTACCTATCTATAGAAGCTTTTGCAGTCCGTTTTAATGTTCCCTGCAAGCTACCTCTCATACTCTATTTTCCCTGCCCTAATCAAACCCTTTGTCCTCCTCTGCTGAGTTCTAAATTTCTCCCAGTCCCCAGGTTCGCTGCTATTTCTGGCCAATTTGTATGCCACTTTCTTGGCTTTAATACTATCCGATTTCCCTTGATAGCCACAGTTGAGCCACCTTCCCTTTTTTATTTTTACGCCAGACAGGGATGTACAATTGTTGTAGTTCATCCATGCGGTCTCTAAATGTCTGCCATTGCCCATCCACTGTCAACTCCTTAAGTATCATGTGCCAATCTATCCTAGCCAATTCACGCCTCATACCTTCAAATCTTTAAGTTCTGGACCATGGTCTCTGAATTAACTGTTCCATTCTCCATCCTAATGTAGAATTCCATCATATTATGGTCACTCTTCCCCAAGTGGCCTCGCACAACGAGATTGCTAATTAATCCTCTCTCATTACACAACACCCAGTCTAAGATGGCCTCTCCTCTAGTTGGTTCCTCGACATATTGGTCTAGAAAATCATCCCTAATACACTCCAGGAAATCCTCCTCCACCCGTATTGCTTCCAGTTTGGTTCGCCCAATCTATATGCATATTAAAGTCACCCATTATAACTGCTGCACCTTTATTGCATGCACCCCTAATTTCCTGTTTGATGCCCTCCCCAACATCACTATTACTGTTTGGAGGTCTGTACATAACTCCCACTAATGTTTTTTGCCCTTTGGTGTTCTGCAGCTCTACCCATATAGATTCCACATCATCCAAGCTAATCCCCTTCCTAATTATTGCATTAATCTCCTCTTTAACCAGCAATGCTACCCCACCTCCTTTTCCTTTTATTCTATCCTTCCTGAATGTTGAATACCCTTGGATGTTGAGTTCCCAGCTCTGATCATCCTGGAGCCACGTCTCTGTAATCCCAATCACATCGTATCTGTTAACATCTATTTGCACAGTTAATTCATCCATCTTATTGCGGATACTCCTTGCATTAAGACACAGAGCCTTCAGGCTTGTCTTTTTAACACACCTTGTCTCTTTAAAATTTTGCTGTTATGTGGCCCTTTTTGTTTTTTGCCCTCCACTTTTACTGTTCTCCTTTTTATCTTTTGCCTCTGTCTCCCTTTTATTTCCCTCTGCCTCCCTGCATAGGTTCCCATCCCCCTGCCATATTAGTTTAACTCCTCCCCAACAGCACTAGCAAACACTCCCCCTAGGACATTGGTTCCGGTCCTGCCCAGGTGCAGACCGTCCGGTTTGTACTGCTCCCACCTCCTCCAGAACCGGTTCCAATGCCCCAGGAATTTGAATCGCTCCCTTCTGCACCACTCCTCAAGCCACGTATTCATCTGAGCTATCCTGCGATTCCTACTCTGACTAGCACGTGGCACTGGTAGCAATCCTGAGATTACTACTTTTGAGGTCCTACTTTTTAATTTAGCTTCTTGCTCTCTAAATTCGTCTCGTAGGAACTCATCCTGTTTTTTACCTATATCGTTGGTACCTATGTGTACAACGACAACTGGCTGTTCACCCTCCCTTTTCAGAATGTCCTGCACCCGCTCCGAGACATCCTTAACCCTTGCACCAGGGAGGTAACATACCATCCTGGAGTCTCGGTTGCGGCCGCAGAAACACCTATCTAGTCCCCTTACAATCGAATCCCCTATCACTATAGCTCTCCCACTCTTTTTCCTGCCCTCCTGTGCAGCAGAGCCACCCATGGTGCCATGAACTTGGCTGCTGCTGCCCTCCCCTAATGAGTCATCCCCCTCAACAGTACCCAAAGCGGTGTATCTGTTTTGCAGGGGGATGACCATTTTTGCCGTGATATTTCTGTATCTAAAGTACATTTTCTAACCACTCATACTCCAGAACAAGAATATTTAATGTATGAAAGTAGCACTTAGGGAGCTCCTAGTGGCTTTGGCTAGTCATTTACTGCGAACACGATTTCATCTCTGAAGTTGTAATTATAAAATTGGGGCATTAACACACTTTGATGTGCTTCCCTGGATAGCTATAGTTCGGAGGTGGTTCACATTACTCACGCTACCTATCTGCAAGTTCTGTGCAGTTTTGGTGCAAAGTATGCAATGCGAATGCTAAAAGACAGAGTCTGTTTTGTCAAAAATGTTTAGTATTTGATATATTCAGGCAAAATCTTGGGTACACGGTTTAAAAATCTAATTTTTGTTACACTTAAAACAAAAAATAAAATACTACAGCTGCTGGAAATTAGATTGTCAAGTTGTTACCAATTTGTGCTAAACTGTGCAAAATGTTGACCTTTTAGACTAATGTCCACGAGGAGCTTGGTTGAGTCTTCCCACACATATTATGTAAGCCCCTTGCAGCTGGTAAAGTAAGAGAAGATATACCTAATTTCCAAGCCAATGACACATTCCTATGCATAGGTAAACTGAAAAGCTAATTTAAATGTATAAATGGGTTGAGTTAACCCCCCGTGCTTGATATTTGCTGGACTGTTGATAATTGTGTGGTTTACAGTTTATAAATTGAGGACACAGTTTTAAATGGTGTATGCAAGATTTTGCCTGAATATATCAAATATTAAATATTTTTATAAATTATAAATTTGAAACAAAAACCACAAAGTGCTGGGAACACTCACCAAGTCAGACAGGGTCACTAAAGGAAAATGTTACCGTTTCAGACATAACTTTTGGTAAGAACTAGAAGATATTACGGATGAACAGTTTATAAGACAGAACAGTGTGAGGGAAAGGGGTGGGGAAAGAAATGAAAAAGAATGAGCTGCAAAGGGATTAGATGGGGAACAGGAATGGTTAACTGACCAAAATTATACCATAAGACAAAAGCAGGTATGGTGAGAGAAATACAAGTTATAAACATTAAGGTTTTCCTTTCTTTACAGATGCTGCCTGACTTGCTGAGTGTTTCCAGTATTTTCTGTTTTTGTACCTGTTCTGCATTTTGGTGGGGCATTTGGATCACTGTGGTTGTAAATGCACACCACCTTTCACCATACTGTACTGACAATTGGGGAAATCTCCATAATATGATAATCTTGTGGTGGATTAATGTTATGCGAGCTCCAGTTGAATTAGAGAAACTGACAATGTATCATTCCTTGTCTAGCATGGACTCGATGGGCCGAATGGCCTCCTTCTGTGCCATAATGACTCTATGATGCATTGATGTTGTTACATAGCATACTACATACTCAGAATCCTCAGGTCAATTCTGGCAATGTGCTGTTAGGTAAGTTTTATCAGTGTGCACCTTGTAATGCTGGACATGCATCTGCTTCAATTTCTGTCAAATTTCAAGACTATCAATGTTCCATGTACAGGTACATGCATGTGATGCAAGATATTATGAGATTTCAGTATCATGCACAATGGTGATACAAAAATTGGAGCTAGAGGTATTTCAGTCCAAGTATAGCAATGCTGTAAGTATTGGAGCTACATCCTCAGAATGTTACTGTTTGATGCCAATACTCTGCCATGAGTAAGCATAACTAGAACTTGAGACCACAAGGATGGCTTGATGCGGGAACAGAATTAAATTCAAAATTAATCAATGGCGGCAGTGCATTTGGCTGGAATTAAGATACTTTGTTGGATGAACTTCGAAACCATTCTTGCTCTTCACCTAACTTGTAAAAAATGTCTAACCTGGGGGAGCTTGATGCCAAAAGTGGATAAGTGTTCCATTCCTCTCTGAGGACATTCCTTACCTTGATAAATACAAAAGTTCGCCAACATTTAAGAGGGGGGTGGAGAAAGAAGTGTGATTGCATAAATATTCTTATGAAAAACAACTGACAAAAATGCAAACCTGCTTAGGAAAGTTGTGCAATGGGAATATTTGCCCCTGCATATCTACTGCATGTAGAATAGAAAATGTTATTTTTAATTCCTAAAATGCCATGTAATGTTATTGATAACTTAAATCTATCTAGCGTTTTGTGCACTGATTAAATACTCTAACTTGGGTTCTCAGCATTTCATTTCCATAGGAACCATTTTGTTGCATAGTTCAGTCTTGACAATCTTGGTTTCTACTTAATCATTGCCTAATCGTCGACTAATCATAACATTCCATTGGTTTGCAAGGAACCTTTCAAACCTTCTGGGGATAGTTGGCCTTTGACCACTCTTCTCAAGTGGAAACAACCACTTCTGAGCATGTCTCTATCACTGTTCTCATAAGTAATGTAAAGTGAGAGCCCCTTATCACAAGCTACGTTAACTATTTTTATTATTTGGGACTCATCTCATCTCATCATAGTGGTGCTATTAAAACTGTATAGTTTGTCGATCTTTGAATCATTATGAGCATGTGTTAATTGTAAGCCTTCTGTATGAATACAATAAATAAGTACATTGCAATAAATTTTTGAAGGAATTAACTGGTATTAGTGAGAAACGATATTGGCTCAGAAGATCAAGATGTTGAATCGGTTTGGGTGGAAATAAGGAATAATAAGGGGAAAAAGTCACTGGTGGGCTAGTCTATAGGCCCCCTAACAGTAGCTACACTGTTGGACGGAGTATAAATCAAGAAATAATGGAGGCTTGTAAAAAAGTAATGGCAATAATCATGGGTGATTTTAACCTTCACATTGATTGGACAAAGCAAATTGGCCAGGGTAGCCTTGAGGAAGAGTTCATGGAGTGTATCCGGGATAGTTTCCTTGAACAGTACGTTGCGGAACCAATCAGGGAGCAGGCTATCTTAGATCTGGTACTGTGTAATGAGACAGGATTAATAAACAATCTCCTTATAAAAGAACCTCTAGGAATGAGTGACTATAACATGGTTGAATTTCAAATTCAGTTGGAGGGTGAGAAAGTTGGATCTCTAACCAGTGTCCTAAGCTTAAATAAAGGAGACTACAAAGGTATAAGGCAGAGTTGGCTAAAGTGGACTAGGAAAATAGATTAGAGTGGGACGGTTGATGAGCAGTGGTAGACATTTAACTCTCAACAAAAATATATTCCAATGCGAAGGAAAGGATGTAAGAGAAGGGATAATCATCTGTGGCTAACTAAGGAAATAAGGGATGGTATCAAATTGAAAACAAGGGCATACAATGTGGCCAAGACTAGTGGGAGGCCAGAGGATTGGGAAACTTTTAAAAGCCAGCAAAGAATAACTAAAAAAATAATAAAGAGAGGGAAGATAGATTATGAAAGTAAACTAGCAGGAAATATAAAAACAGATAGTAAGAATTTCTACAGGTACATAAAAAGGAAAAGAGTGGGTAAAGTAAATGTTGGTTCCCTAGAGGATGAGACTGGGGAATTAATAATGGGGAACAGGGAAATGGCAGAAACTTCAGATAGCTGTGGTGAGCGACCTCGAGCAGCTCTGGGCCTTGATTGTGGATTACAGCACCTCAGAGTGGCTGCGGCAGTCTAGCCTAGCTGGTTGTGTGGCACTAACAAGGACACTGACGGAGTGGAGTGGGGAACTGGCATGATGTCTTCATGAGGGAGGACAGCAGGTGTCTCTCCCATGGAGCCAAGACTGCTCTTGTGGGACTGTGCTTCAGCACCCTCACGGCTCTGCAGGAGAACTGAGTGCAGGAGTGATGGGACACCCTGGAAGCCCCTGCGAATATCTGTCAGAGCAACGCGATGGTAGCCACCTGAGCTTCCGGAGCAGCAGTGGGAGCTGCCATGCTGTCAAAAGAGGCTTTATCATGCTGGGCGTCAGTGTCGTTTTCATGGAGCTGATCACTCGCCCCATGTTAGACAGATCGGTCTTTATGCTTTGCGTGAAGCCCCAACACAAGTTGGAGTTGGATCCCTGCATGCTTTGTGCCATTGCACGCAAGCTCGCTGGCAGGCTGTCCAGTACAGCTAGAATTCCCTGGTGTATACCCATCAGCCTGCTTTAGGTATCCTTGGCCCTCGAAGTCTGCATCTGAGTTCTCTGTAGCAGAGCAAGTATGTCATCTCGGCAAGCTGGCACCCGTGGCATCACATCCCCCTGCCGAATCACCTGTCGCTGGTGATTCACCACGTGAAGACCACTCCTCTAACCTACCCTCTGAAGTGACACGGGGAACGTCAATTTTTTCAGCACCTGAAATGAGAGGGACAGGGGTTAGCTTTTCGTGTGAAGGGTGAGCAGAGAGAGATGAGTGGCTGCTGAAAGCAAGGGCAGTTTGTCATGCATTGTGTGTAGGGTGGAAGGCTTTCCTATCCCCTGTGGGGAACAGGATCTCCCTCCTCCTGTCCATCGCCTGGACCGGGGACTCCAAAGTAGCATTGGAAAATCCGGGGGCCTGATCGGCAGGTCTTGCAGCAAGTTCTATCTTCAGAGGTGTTCGCTGCTGTCTGCAGCCAGAGTGCACTAGGCTGCCTTTCATTGCATTCGTGAAGCGGGATTTTCGCCACCTGAGCCAGACAGCAGCCAATGACTAGCACAGGGAACACTAGCTGCGCGCCTGACTCATTATAATGAGGTGGCAGCACCAATTTATCATGGTTCCTGTGGGCAGTGAACAAGCATGTTTATCATGTGCCCCACCCCGGCACACATGTTTTCAGGTGCAATATCATTTCTGGGCCCTTGTCTCTTCTGTTGGATGGTTTCACCAGCAGGGCAGCTGGGAGCGGGGGCTGTGCAAAGCCATATTTAAACAAAATTTCCTGCAGAACAAAAGTTCCTGTGGTCTCAAGGAGCTCTGGAAGAGAATACAACATGCTGAAAAAAACATGACAGCCACCAGCCCACCTGTTTACAATCTTTGTGCTTTCAAACTGTCTCCCGTTCAAGCAATTTTTGTGGATCCTATCTGTTATGTATGAAAACATTACCAATGTGTAAGACTTTCCACAGGGGGCGCACCTGTGGGAGACCCAAGGGTCACCTGCACACCCTGGGCGAGCAGGTATAAAAGGCAGTCTACCATTCTGCCTCCTCACTCCGGAGTTACAATAAAGAGACCAAGGTCACAACAGTTTGAGCTACAGATATATACAGTCTTGTGGAGTTATTCTGAACATAACGCTATCTATGATTTGCCTTTTTTGGTGTAGAGCTAAATGAGAGAGGAGAGAAAAAAGGTTGAAACATGCAGCTTTGAAATGACATTGTACAAATATTAGTTTATGAATATTGTTCTCTCAATTAGACTAAGTGATGAATCCTGAGATTAGACTATAATCTTGAACTCTGGTAAAGCATATGTAAAGCATATACATGCAATAATATAGGAATTTTATAAAATAATTTATTTTTCCTATCGGTAAGACTAAGCCCAGATGTCCAGACTCTTGGTATACTGCTCAACCTTGAAACTAAAAAAATGAAGAAAAAAATCTGAAATAAGAACAGAAAATGCTGGAAATACTCAGCAGGTCAGGCAGCATCTGTGGAGTGAGAAACAGAGTTAACGTTTCAGGTCAATGACTGTATGTTAGAAAGTTGAAGATTTATCAGTTTTAAAGCAGGAACAAAGGCGGGGAAAGAAAGAACAAAAGGGAAAGTCTGTGATATGGTGGAAGACAGGAGATATTAAATGACAAAAGGGATGATGGTGCCAGGCACAAGTGGATGGGAATGGGATAAGGCAAGAAACAAAAGATTCTTAAGGAGCTATAAATACCAGCACCTGCTGTCCAAAAAAATGGGAGCTGTGGTTATGCTCTGAAGTTATTGAAATCAGTGTTGAGTTCGTAAGGTTGTACCTCAAAAGATGAGATTCTATACCTCGAGCTTATGTTGAGCTTCATTGGAACTGTGCAGGAGGCCGAGAACGGAGAGGTCAGAGTAGGGGTGAGACGGAGAATTAAAATAGAAAGTTACCAGAATCTTGAACAGAGGATGTTCAGCAAAGCGGTCACCCAATCTACGTTTGGTCTCCCCAATGTAGAGGAGACCACATCGTGAGCAGCGAATACGGTATACTAAAGAAGTACAAGTAAATCGCTGTTTCACCTGGAAAGAGTGTTTGGGGCCCTGGATGGCAGGAAGGGAGGAGGTGAGAGGGCATGTGGTGTATCTCTTGCACTTGCACGGGAATGTGCCGTGGGAAGGGGAGCGGGTGTTGGGGATGACGGAAGAGTGTACCAGGGTGTCACGGGGGAACATTCCCTTCAGAATGCTGAAAGGGTAGGGATGGGGAAGATGTGTTTGGTGGGAGAATGGAATTGTATAAAATAATTTATTTGTCCTATCAGTAAGACTAAGCAGAGTAGGACGATCCCTCGCCTTCTATCTCCGAAACTTCCCTTTGCTTCCTTGACTTCTCTTTTCTTCATTTCTGTGATAGGTTATCAACCAATATCTACTATAAGCCCAGCAACTCCCAGAGCTACCTTGATTACACTTTTTCCCACCCGGCTTCTGGTAAGGACCTTTTTTCATTCTCCCTGCTTCTCCATCTCTGTCACATCTATTCCGACGATAGCACCTTCCACACCAGTGCTTCCAATATACAGGCAACTCTCGATTATCCGGGTCCCTCGGGGATTGGGCTACTCCAGGTAAACGATTTTTCCATTAGGGTGAGTTTACATTTTAAAGTTAAAACTTTAATAAGTTAAAACTTTAATGAATGAATACAATCGTTAGGATGAGTTGACATTTATAAGTTAAAATTTTAAGGAATCAATACAATCAGCTACAAACGGTAGCAAAAGATGGGCATTACCAGCATACATGGACAGGTTCTGTGCCTGGAACCCGGTGTCAGCACTGCCCCCGTTCCCAACGTCAGCGGCGGTTGCGAGAGACAGCGGCTGCAGCAGCGCGCATACACACGCGCACACCAGCAAAGCAAGGGCAGAGGAAGGTGATTTTTACGGTGAGTGAGGGAGAGAGAATGGGCCCAAGTTTCCACATGATTTGCGCCTGATTTTTAGGAGCAACTGGTGGAGAACGGACTATTTTAGAAATCGCAATTCTCCACATTTTTTTTTCTGCAGTTCTAGTCAGGTAGAACAGTTCTAGTTTAGAACAGAATTTTTTCTTCAAAAGGGGGCGTGTCCAGCCACTGACGCCTGATTTGAAAGTTTTCACAGTGAAAATGTACTCCAAACTAAAGTAGAATGGAGCCAGTGAAGATTTTTGTAGAACTGAAAAAACCTGTTCGACACATTAAAAAATCAGGCGCAGGTTACAAATTAGGCGTCCAGAACGAGGTGGGGGGGGAGGGGGGGAAGGGAAGTCAAGTCATTAAATTCGACAATAAATCCTTATTTATACTTCTACAAATATTATACAAATAAATCCAACCTGAATAAACATTTATAAGCCAAGAAAAGATTAAATAAACCATCTTCCTACCTGTGTGAAAGTGCTTCAGAGAATTCTGCAGCTGTTCGTGCCGCTGAGCGGGAGAGGGAGGGGGAGGGGGAGAGGGAGAGGGAGAGGGGGAGGGAGGGAGGGAGCGGGTGTCGGGTCGGGGGGGGGGGGGGAGCGGGTATCAGGTCGGGGGGGGGGGCGGGTGTCGGGTCGGGGGGGGGAGCGGGCGTCGGGTCGGGGGGGGGAGCAGGTGTCGGGTCGGGGGGGGGGGAGCAGGTGTCGGGTCGGGGGGGGAGGGTGTCGGGTCGGGGAGGGGGGAGCGGGTGTCGGGTCGGGGGGGGGGAGCGGGTGTCGGGTCGGGGGGGGGGGGGAGCAGGTGTCGGGTCGGGGAGGGGGAGCGGGTGTCGGGTCGGGGGGGGGAGGGTGTCGGGTCGGGGGGGGGAGCAGGTGTCGGGTCGGGGGGGGGAGGGTGTCGGGTCGGGGGGGGGAGCGGGTGTCGGGTCGGGGGGGGGAGGGTGTCGGGTCGGGGGGGGGAGCAGGTGTCGGGTCGGGGGGGGGAGGGTGTCGGGTCGGGGGGGGGGAGCAGGTGTCGGGTCGGGGGGGGGAGGGTGTCGGGTCGGGGAGGGGGGAGCGGGTGTCGGGGGGGGGGAGCGGGTGTCGGGGGGGGGGAGCGGGTGTTGGGTCGGGGGGGGGAGCGGGTGTCGGGTCGGGGGGGGGAGCGGTTATCGGGTCGGGGGGGAGTGGGTGTCGGGTCGGGGGGGGGAGCGGGTGAGCGGGTGTCGGGTCGGGGGGGGGGAGCGGGTGTCGGGTCGGGAGGGGAGCGGGTCTCGGGTCGGGTCGGGGGGGGGGGGGAGCCGGCCTCGGGTCGGGGCGGGGGGGGGGAGCGGGTGTCGGGTGTCGGTCGGGGCGGGGGGGAGCGGGTCTCGGGTGTCGGGTCGGGGCGCGGGGGGGGGGGGGGGGGGGAGAGCGGGTGTCTGGTCGGCGGTGGGGGGGGGGGGGGGGGAGCGAGTGTCGGGTCTGGTCGGGCGGGGTGCAGGAGCTGGCCGTGGGAGGAGCCCCAGTGAGGCCATTGGGCCAGGGCTAGGGGCTGCGTGCTTCGGGCCCCTCCCACACAGTTCGGCGCCTGGAGCTACTGCACTTGCGTGCCGACTGTAGCGCGCATGTGCAGAGGTCCCGGCACTGTTTTCAGCGCCGGGACCTGGCTCCGCCCCCCCCACAGCTTGTGCTGGCTGCGCCGAGTGCCACAGGACCTGTAAGTCGGTGGAGAATACCGAGGCTTTTTTTAGGCGCCGTTTTAGGCGCGAAAAACGGGCGCCCAGCTCGGAGTGCCGCCCGTTTTTTTTCTTGTGGAAACTTGGGCCCAATGTGTGAGCGAGAGAATGTGCGAATGTGAGAGAGAGTGTGTGTGAGAGAGAATGAGCAAATACAAATGATCACAGTGTTTGGAAGATGATTTTTCCAAATTATTTGGAGCTGTCTTTTCACCTGTTAGCAACAGAATTTTAAATCCCGTTACAACGGTTTCATAGAAACATGCATAGAAAACATAGAAAATAGGTGCAGGAGTAGGCTTTTCGGCCCTTCGAGCCTGCACCAGCATTCAATAAGATCATGGCTGATCATTGCCTCAGTATCCCTTTCCTGCTTTCTCTCCATACCCCTTGATCCCCTTAGCTATAAGGGTCATATCTAACTCCCTCTTGAATATATCCAATGAATTGGTATCAACAGCTCTCTGCAGCAGGGAATTCCACAGGTTAACAACTCTCTGAGTGAAGAAGTTTCTCCTCATCTCAGTCCTAAATGGCCTACCCCTTATCCTAAGACTGTGTCCCCTGGTTCTGGACTTCCCCAACATCAGGAACATTCTACCTGCTTCTAACCTGTCCCGTCCCGTCAGAATCTGATATGTTTCTATGAGATCCCTTCTCATCCTTCTAAACTCCAATATACAAAGGCCCAGTTGATCCAGTCTTTCCTCATATGTCAGTCCTGCCATCTCGGGAATCAGTCTGGTGAACCTTCGCTGCACTCCCTTAATAGCAAGAACGTCATTCCTCAGATTAGGAGAACAAAACGAAACGCAATATTCGAGGTGAGGCCTCACCAAGGCCCTGTAAAACTGCAGTAAGACCTCCCTGCTCCTATACTCAAATCCCCTAGCTATGAAGGCCAACATACCATTTGCCTTCTTCACCGCCTGCTGTACCTGTATGCCAACTTTCAATAACTGATGAACCATGACACCCAGGTCTCGTTGCACCTCCCCTTTTCCTAATCTGTCGCCATCCAGATAACATTCTGCCTTCGTGTTTTTGCCCCCAAAGTGGATAACCTCACATTTATCCACATTATACTGCATCTGCCATGCATTTGCCTACTCATCTAACCTGTCCAAGTCACCTGCAGCCTCTTAGCGTCCTCCTCACAGCTCACACCGCCACCCAGTTTAGTGTCATCTGCAAACTTGGAGATATTACACTCAATTCCTTTATCTAAATCGTTAATGGATATTGTAAAGAGCTGGGGTCCCAGCACTGAGCCCTGCGGCACTCCACTAGTCACTGCTTGCCATTCTGAAAAGGACCTGTTTATCCTTTTATAAAGGTACGCGGAGTCAGTGGAAATGTATTAGCATGGATAGAGAATTGGCTGGCGAACAGAAAGCAGAGAGTCGGGATAAATGGGTCCTTTTCCGGTTGGAAATCAGTAGTTAGTGGTGTGCCACAGGGATCAGTGCTGGGACCACAACTGTTTACAATATACATAGATGACCTAGAAGAGGGGACAGAGTGTAGTGCAACAAAATTTGCAGATGACACTAAGATTAGTGGGAAAGCGGGTTGTGTAGAGGACTCAGAGAGGCTGCAAGGAGATTTGGATAGGTTAAGCGAATGGGCTAAGGTTTGGCAGATGGAATACAATGTCGGAAAGTGTGAGGTCATCCACCTTGGGAAAAAAAACAGTAAAAGGGAATATTATTTGAATGGGGAGAAATTACAACATGCTGTGGTGCAGAGGGATCTGGGGGTCCTTGTGCATGAAACTCTTTTTGGAGTTCACCTGCAAAACATAAAACATTAAACGGTGCCACCCGACCTGGGTGACACTCCAGACATTTACAAGGCCGTTTTTTTTCCCCCCCTTTTTTTTTGGCACTAAAATCACAATTTTTCCCCAGTGCCCCCTATAAAAGGGAAGGGGACACTAAAAGCACCGGCAATTAAAACAAATTAACTTTAAAACGTAAAATCAAATTAAAATTTGGTTGCCGGGCGTGACGATGCACTCCAGTCCCTCCGGTGCCCACCTCTCGCGGAAGGCCGCGAGCGTATCGGTGGACACCGCGTGCTCCATCTCCAAGGACACCCTGGACCGGATGTAAGAGCGGAAGAGAGGCAGGCAGTCAGGTTGAACGACCCCCTCGACCGCCCGCTGCCTGGACCGGCTGATGGCACCCTTGGCCGTGCCCAGGAGCAGTCCTACGAGGAGGCCTTCGGACCTACCCGCTCCCCTCCGCACAGGGTGCCCAAAGATCAGGAGAGTGGGACTGAAGTGCAGCCAGAATTTCAGGAGCAGCCCCTTCAAATAGTGGAACAGGGGCTGCAACCTTGTGCATTTAATAAAAACATGGAACACGGACTCCTCCAGACCGCAGAAATTGTAGGCGGCTTGGGAGTCCGTGAACCGGCTTAAAAATTTATTGCACGGCACTGCTCCGTGCACCACCCTCCAGGCCAAGTCCCCGATGAATAGTGGGAGGACCCCTGCGTAGAGTGCCCTCCATCGGGGACCCCCGCCTCCTCCGGACGGCAAGATGGTACGCCATGGCGTGTCCGGACGGCTCCTTGTGCATGAATCCCAAAAGGTTAGTTTGCAGGTGCAGCAGGTAATCAGGAAGGCAAATGGAATGTTGGCCTTCATTGCGAGAGGGATGGAGTACAGGAGTACAAAAGCAGGGAGGTCTTGCTGCAACTGTATAAGGTATTGGTAAGGCCGCACCTGGAGTACTGCGTGCAGTTTTGGTCACCTTACTTAAGGAAGCATATACTAGCTTTGGAAGGGGTACAGAGACAATTCACTAGGCTGATTCCAGAAATGAGGGGGTTACCTTATGATGATAGATTGAGTAGACTGGGTCTTTACTCGTTGGAGTTCAGAAGGATGAGGGGTGATCTTATAGAAACATTTTAAATCATGAAAGGGATAGACAAGATAGAGGCAGAGAGGTTGTTTCCACTGGTAGGGGAGTCGAGAACTAGGGGGCACAGCCTCAAAATACGGAGGAGCCAATTTAAAACCGAGTTGAGAAAGAATTTCTTCTCCCAGAGGGTTGTGAATCTGTGGAATTCTCTGCCCAAGGAAGCAGTTGAGGCTAGCTCATTGAATGTTTTCAAGTCAAAGATAGATAGATTTTTAACCAATAAGGGAATTAAGGGTTACAGGGAGAGGGCGGGTAAGTGGAGCTGAGTCCACGACCAGATCAGCCATGATCTTATTGAATGGCGGAGCAGGCTCGAGGGGTTAGATGGCCTACACTCCTGTTCCTAATTCTTATGTTCTTATGTTCTTATCCCGACTCTCTGCTTCCTGTCTGCCAACCAGTTCTCTATCCACGTCAGTATATTACCCCTAATACCATGTGCTTTGATTTTGCACACCAATCTCTTGTGTGGGACCTTGTCAAAAGCCTTTTGAAAGTCCAAATACACCACATCCATTGGTTCTCCCTTGTCCACTCTACTAGTTACATCCTCAAAAAATTCCAGATTTGTCAAGCATGATTTCCCCTTCATAAATCCATGCTGACTTGAATCGATCCTGTCACTGCTTTCCAAATGCGCTGCTATTTCATCCTTCATAATTGATTCCAACTTTTTCCCCACTACTGATGTCAGGCTAACCGGTCGATAATTACCCGCTTTCTCTCTCCCTCCATTTTTAAAAAGTGGTGTTACATTAGCTACCCTCCTGTCCATAGGAACTGATCCAGAGTCGATAGACTGTTGGAAAATGATCACCAATGCATCCACTATTTCTAGGACCACTTCCTTAAGTACTCTGGAATGCAGACTATCAGGCCCCGGGGATTTATCGGCCTTCAATCCCATCAAGTTCCCTAACACAATTTCCCGCCTAATAAGGATATCCTTCAATTCCTCCTTCTCACCAGACCCTCGGTCCCCTAGTACTTCCGGAAGGATATTTGTGTCTTCCTTCGTGAAGACAGAACCAAAGTATTTGTTCAATTGGTCTGCCATTTCTTTGTTCCCCATTATAAATTCACCTGAAACCAACTGCAAGGGACCGACGTTTGTCTTCACTAATCTTTTTCTCTTCACATATCTATAGAAGCTTTTGCAGTCAGTTTTTATGTTCCCGGCAAGCTTCTTCTCGTACTCTATTCTTCCCCCTCTTAATTACACTCTTTGTCCTCCTCTGCTGAATTCTAAATTTCTCCCAGTCCTCAGGTTTGTTGCTTTTTCTGGCCAATTTATATGCCTCTTCCTTGGATTTAACACTATTAACTTAGATTTAACGTCCTTAATTTCCCTTGTTAGCCACGATTGAACCACCTTCCCCATTTTATTTTTACTCCAGACAGGGATGTACAATTGCTGAAGTTCATCCATGTGATCCTTAAATGTTTGCCATTGCCTATCCACCGTCAACCCTTTAAATATCATTTGCCAGTCTATTCTAGCTAATTCATGCCTCAAACCATCGAAGTTACCTTTCCTTAAGTTCAGGATCCTCGTTTCTGAATTAACTGTGTCACTCTCCATCTTAATAAAGAACTCAACCATGTTATGGTCACTCTTCCCCAAGAGGCCTCGCACAACAAGATTGCTAATTAGTCCTTTTTCATTACACATCACCCAGTCTAGGATGGCCAGCTCCCAATTGGTTCTTCGACATATTGGTCTAGAAAATCATCCCTAATACACTCCAGGAAATCCTCCTCCACCGCATTGCTCCCAGTTTGGTTAACCCAATCAATAAGTAGATTAAAGTCACCCATGATAATTGCTGTACCTTTATTGCATGCATCGCTAATTTCTTGTTTGATGCTGTCCCCAACCTTACTACGACTGTTTGGTGGTCTGTACACAACTCCCACTAGCGTTTTCTGCCCCTTGGTATTCCGTAGCTCCACTCATACCGATTCCACATCATCCAAGCTAATGTCCTTTCTTACTATTGCATTAATTTCCTCTTTAACCAGCAATGCCACACCGCCTCATTTTCCTTTCTGTCTATCCTTCCTAAATGTTGAATACCCCTGGATGTTGAGTTCCCAGCCTTGGTCACCCTGGAGCCATGTCTCCGTGATGCCAATTACATCATACCCGTTAACTGCTATCTGCGCAGTTAATTCGTCCACCTTATTCCGAATACTCCTCACATTGAGGCACAGAGCCTTCAGGCTTGTCTTTCTAACACACTTTGCCCTTTTAGAATTTTGGTGTAATGTAGCCCTTTTTGCTTTTTGCCTTAGGTTTCTCTGCCCTCCACTTTTACTTTTCTTCTTTCTATCTTTTGCTTCTGCCCCCATTCTACTTCCCGCTGTCTCCCTGCATAGGTTCCCATCCCCCTGACATATTAGTTTAACTCCTTCCAACATCACTAGCAAACACTCCCCCTAGGACATTGGTTCCGGTCCTGCCCAGGTGCAGACCGTTCGGTTTGTACTGGTGCCACCTCCCCCAGAACCGGTTCCAATGTTCCAGGAATATGAATCCCTCCCTTGTGCACCACTCCTCAAGCCACGTATTCATCTGAGCTATCCCGCGATTCCTACTCTGACTAGCACGTGGCACTGGTAGCAATCCTGAGATTACTACTTTTGAGGTCCTACTTTTTAATTTAGCTCCTAGCTCCCTAAATTCGTCTTGTAAGACCTCATCCCGCTTTTTACCTATATGCACCACGATAACTGGCTGTTCACCATCCCTTTTCAGAATGCCCTGCACCCGTTGGATCCGTGTACGGATAATCGAGAGTTGCCTGTATCTTCCTTTTTCCTCAACCGAGGATTCCCCTCCACCATGGGTGACAGGGCCCTTGACTGTGTCGTCCTATTTCCCGCTCTTCTGCCCTCACCCCTTCCGCTCCCTCTCAGAAACACTATATGGTCCCCCTTGTCCTCCCACCAGCCTCCACATTGAATGGGTCAACCTCTGCCATTTCTGCCACCTTCAGCGTGATACCACCACCAAACACATCTTCACTGGCTAAACTAACTGAACCATCATTGAAACCTCAGAAAATATTTCTTCCATGCCCAAAAACCTAGTTAATCTACAGATATGCATTGGGCATAGAGATGGAGTTTGCAGTAAACAAATCTCATCCATGAATTCATTGGGACAGCCAGAGAAATAAATAAATTGGAAGGGGAAAAATCCCCAAAAGCATCAAAATGTAAAATACATGGAGGGAATTACAGACCTCAGTTAATTTAGGTGTATGTCTATGCACGGAAATAAGAAAGAACTTCAACTATCCTAATATCGACTGGGATAATAATATTGTAAAAGGCAGAGAGGGGGAAGAATTTCTTGTGTGTTCAGGAGAACTTTCTTGATCAGTATGTTTCCAGCCCAATGAGAAAGGAGGCATTGCTGGATCTGATTCTGGGGGATGGAATGAGGTAGGTCAAATGTAACAATGTCAGTGTGTGAACATTTAGGGAACAGTGATCATAGTATCATAAGGTTTAGATTAGCTATGGAAAAGGACAAGGAGCAACCTCGGGTAAAAATGCTTAATTGGAGTAAGGCAAATTTCAGTGGGATGAGAACGGATCTGGCCTGGGTAAATTGGAATCAAAGATTGGCAGGCAAAACTGTAGTGGAACAATGGGCTGCCTTTAAAGAGGAAATAGTTCCAGTACAGTCGAGGTCCATTCCCACTAGGGAGAAAGGTATAGCAACTAAAGTCAGAGCTCCCTGGATGATGAAAGAGATAGAGAGATGAAGCAGAAAAAGAGCATGTATGATAGATGTCAGGCCGAGAGTATATCTGAGAATCAAGCTAAATATAGAAAGTTCAGAGAAGTGAAAAAGAAAATAAGAGGGGCAAAGAGAGGGTATGAGAATAGAAAGGCAGCTAACATAAAAGGGAATCCAATTCGAAAGGCACATAAATAGTAAATGGGTCGTAAGAGGAGGGACTAAAAAGGAGAGCTACACATAGAGGAAGAGGGTAGAGCTGAGGAGCTGAATGAGTACTTTGCATCTGTTTGCATCTACTTTGCAAGGAAGAAGATGCTGCCGTAGACATAGTAAAGGAGGAGATACTGGATGGGATAAGAATGGATAAAGATGAGGTACTAGAAAGGCTGGCTGTATTAAAGTAGATAAGTCACCCGGATCGAATGGGATGCATCCTAGGACGCTGAGGGAAGTGAAGGAAGAAATCGCAGAAGTACTGGTCATAATCTTCCAATTCTCCTGGAGATTTGCAAATGTTACACCCGTGTTCAAAAAAGGGTGTAAAGATATACCCAGCAATTATAAGCCAGACAGTTTAACCTCCGTAATGGGGAAACTTTTAGAAACAATAATCAGGGACAAAATTAAACAGTCACTTGGACAAGTGTGGATTGATTAAGGAAAGCCGGCATGGATTTGTTTAAGGCAAATCGTGTTTAACCAACGATGAGGTTTTTGATGAGGTAACAGAGGGGGTTGATGAGGCTAATGCAGTTGACATGGTGTACATGGATTTCTAAAAGGTGTTCGACAAAGTGCCACACAATAGGCTTGCCAGCAAAGTTGAAGCCCATGGAATAAAAGGGACAGTGACAGCATGGATATGCAATTGGCTAAGTGACAGGAAACAGAGAGTAGTGGTGAATGGTTGTTTTTCAGACTGAAGAAAGGTTTACAGTGGTGTTCGCCAGGGATCAATTCTAGGATCACTGTGTTTCTTGATATATCTTAATGACTTGCATGTGGGTGTACAGGACACAATTTCAAAATTTGCAGATGACACAAAACTTGGAAGTATAGTGAGCAGTGAGGAGGATAGTGATAGACTTCAAGAGGACATAGCCAGGCTGGTGGAATGGGCAGACACGTGGCAGATGAAATTTAAAGCAAAAAAGTGTGAAGTGATACATTTTGATAGAAAGAATAAGGAGAGGAAATATAAACTAAAGGGTACAATCCTAAAGGGGGTGCATGAACAGAGACCTAAGGGTACACGTGCACAAATCATTGAAGTTGGCGGGGCAGGCTGGGAAAGTAATTAAAAAGGATCCTGGGCTTCAATAATAGAGGTATAGTGTACAAAAGTGAGGAAGTTATGATGAACCTATATAAAACATTGGTTTGGCCTCAACTGGAGTATTGTGTCTAATTCTGGGCAACGCACTTTAGGAAGGATGTAAAGGCCTTTGAGAGGGTGCAAAAAAGATTTACGAGAATGATTTCAGGGGTGATGGGCATCAGTTACATGGATAGACTGGAGAAGCTGGGCTTGTTCTTAGAGCAGAGGAGATTTGATAGAGGTGTTCAAAATCATGAAGGATCTGGACAGAGTAGAGAGAAACTGTTCCCATTGGCAGAAGGGTCGAGAACCAGAGGACACGGATTTAAGGTGAATGGCAAAAGAATCAAAGGCGATATAGGAAAAACATTTTTTAGGCAGTGAGTGGTTAGGATCTGAAATGCACGGCCTGAAAGGGTGGTGGAGGCAGACTCAATCACTGCTTTCAAAAGTGAGTTGGATAAGTACCTGAAAGGAAAAAATTGGCAGGACTACGGAGAAAGGGCGGGGGAGTGGGACTAGCTTAGGTGCTCTTGCAGAGAGCCATCACAGACTTGATGGGCCAAATGGCCTCCTTCTTTGCTGTAATCATTCTATGATTCTATATAGTGCCTTTTGCAAATTCAGGGCGTCCAAAAATACTTTACGGCTAATTAAATACATTTAACGTGTAGTTGCTGTTGTAATGTAGGAAACACTGGGCTAGAATTTCCTATCAACCCGCCAGCGCCCGATCGCCGCCCAAAAGATCGCTAAAACTGGGAAGATTATTGTTGGCGAAAACTTCCCCCCAAAAATTTTTTAAATCCGCCGAGCGAAAAACATAGGCCTTGTACCCCCATTCTGGGTAAAAAGGTGCAATTTAGGGTCGATTAGGCGGTTCATAAACAAAATGGGCGAAAAATTAAAAAATCAATAAATATTTTACCCCGAGGCCGCGGCTTGGGCCAATCACCAGAAAAACAATAAAAAATAATTTTTCAAAAAACATCAACTAAAAAAAAATCAATAAAACATTCCCAAGACACTTTGGGGTCAAGTTTTGGGCCATGCCTAGAATGGCGCAGCCCCAACATGGACGCTCATTAAGCGCGACAAAAATCGACCTCGTAATTCTCGGGCTCCTTGCTGGTCCCTGGGAGTTCAGCGCGGTGCGCAGACAGCAGCGGGGGGCGGAGCCACAGAGTCGCGCCGATTCTGCAAGTGGAGGGGGCGAGGCTAAGTCAAATGAGGGAACGTCGTGCCGGCAGCCCTGCGCGTGCGCGTTGGAGCGCACGCACAGTAGCCCAGAAACATTGGCACTCGGCCATTTTTAAAGGAACTTAAAGAAAAGTGCTGAATTTTGGTGATTTTTTTGGTGTCTGAAGGAGTGCTTTTAGCAGCACTGTTGAAGAAATCACCTGCTGAAATCAGTGAGTGCTGTTTTTCACTGCTAAACTTCCAGAACAGGTGCTGCATAGGTGCATGCAAATTAAGGACTGTGTGTTTTGAAAAATAAGAGTGTCAATTCAATACAGCAAAGGAACAACGTCCACCAAGGACAAAGAATTTCTTGCATGAGGACGTGGAGATATTAATCAACGTCATTGAGCAGAGATGGCAGGAGCTAGATACCAGCAACAGAGGTCGCCTAAAAGTGCCACCTAAAGAAATGAAGAAGTTGCAGAAGATTACTGCGCAGTGGTGCATACCATGAGATCTGGAAGCCAGTGTAAAAAGAAATGGCACGATCTTGGTCAAGTAGTTAGTGTAAGTAATATTTTCATTTTTTAATGTAATCGTAATTGTAACGTGACTATCTGTATGTCCCACCCTGCAGAAAGACGCACTCTTTAAAAAGTTATATTTTACTCTTTGCAGAAGAAATTGGCCCACAACAAAAGGGAAGCAACTCGAACAGGAGGAGGTACGCCCAATCTGCATCCACTGACACCCTTGGAACAGAGGGTAACTGCTATGATGAGTCATACATGGAGAAAAGCAATCAGTACAGCACAAGCTGGGCCCGCACGCGAGGAAGAGGGTAAGTCCTGAAAATGCAGCGTGGCCCTTCAAATCAACCTGCTGCCTGGCCTGCTATGTGTGAGAGTACTCATGCCATCCATCCTGCCCCCTCCCTTGCTGTTAAACATTTGACTGTTCTGATGTATTTTGCAGAACATGATGATGATGATGATGATGATGCTGCCAACCCTGAGGATCCTGAAGATACAGAACAAGAACCAGTACAACCAAATGCGGATGATCCAGACTGGATGATAGCGGAGATGACTGAAATGTCTACAGGGGAAAGCTTCCAAATTAATGTTTATGAGCTCCCATTAAGGGGCATCAGAGTTTCAACCCCTTGCATAGGTTCTGGTTCCACCTTTCATGGTTTTGATTCCGACGTTGCGGGTCCCAGTGGTGCTGGTGATATAATGGAGCAGTTTACATCCATTCACCCACCATCCCAGCCCACGGCTCGCACTCGAGTGCTGTCGTCTGGAACACCAAGCGCCCACTGTCCCAGCCCGCGCCTCTCTCTCTAGTACTGCCGTCTGCAACACAGAGCGTCCCACCATCCCAGCCTGTGCCTCTCTCTCTAGTACTGTTGTCTGCAACACCGAGTGTCCCACCGTCCCAGCCCATGCCTCCCTGTGTAGTGGTGCCATTTGGAACACCGAGCATCCCACCGTCCCTGCCCGCGCCTCGCTTTGCAGTGATGCCGCGAGGCAGACCCAGGCAGAGGAGAAGGAGATTGGAGACACGTTCTCCTGAGATGCAACGTGCAACAGATGCAGCTCAGGTTGTGGCATTGGGTATGGAGACCAATGAGCTTACCCGATCACTCATCGGTAGCGTCAGTGCAGTGGGTGAAGAGGTGACGGTCCTGACGGGAGAAATAGCAGTAATGACACGGGAACTTAGGGAGGGAATGTCTGAGGGAGTGCAATCGACTGCACAGGCCGTCAGGGAGGTAGCTGCTGCAATAAGGGCAACCAGCCCCACCAATCAAATGACACCCCCATGAAGAAGTGAACATTCACTGAGATGTGGATGAGAGATGGTTGCAGCCTTTCTTTGCTGCTTTTGGTCTTGTTCTTGATGTAGCTGTAGTAGCATTTTTCAAATTGAAATTGTTTTGTAAGTTTTGTAACTTTACAACTTATAAGTGATCTTAGGGTTTTTAAGTGATCTTATAGTGAAAATGCTCTCACATTTTGTATCTTATTTAATTTTGCACCTAAAAAGTGATCCTGAAGTCTAAGTGATCTTAAGAGTGTAAGATTTTTCACATTGAAACTGTTTTGTAAGTTTACAAGTTTATAAGTGACCTTAAAGTTTTCAAGAGTCATATTAAAAAGTAAAGTTTGATACAACAAATATTTTATTACAGTGACGTTAACTTATCAATAAAGTATTTTTTCATTAAAACTGAATCATCTTCCATTAACACAACACAACGTAGGAACAACTCCAAAGAATAAACATGTCCATACGCAACAGTTGTCGCAGAACCCTCAGGCATCAGTAATTGATGCGTTCACAGATGAGCTGCTGGTGCAGGGCTCGAGCAATCGTTAAAGGAGTACGATGGACGGCCCTCCTCCGACCTCGTGCTCCGGCATCAGGCACTTGCATGCTTTCCTGATCGTCGTCATCATCCACATCCTGCTCTTCCAAAATACTATCATCAGGCACTGGCCCCTCACGTGAGTCTTCTGGTTCCACTACCAGCTCCTGCTGCCTCATGATGGCTAAGTTATGGAGCATGCAGCACACAACAGTGAAGTGACCGACAATCTGAGGAGAGTATTGCAAGTGGCCTCCGGAATGATCCAGGCATCGGAAAAGCTGTTTCAATATGTCAATGGTCCTCTCAATGATGCTGCGCGTCGCATTGTGCGCCATGTTGTATTGACGGTCAGCTTCCGACCGTGTCACGTGTAGGGGCGTCATGAAGCAGGTGGTCAGGCCGTACCCTTTGTCTCCCAGTAGCCAGCTCTGCCCTTCTGGCTCCTGCTCAAACATGTCAGATATAACACTGTCGCGTAGGATGAACGCAACACGAGTGCTGCCAGGATATCTCGCATTGACTGAAATGATGGGTTGCTTGTCGTCACACACGAGCTGCACATTGATGGAGTGGAAACCTTTTCTATTCCTGTAATGCTCGGAATCCTCCACAGGTGCTCGCAAGGCTATGTGGGTACAATCAATGCAGCCCTGTACCTTTGGGAAGCCAGCAATCCTGAAGAAGCCCACAGCCCTCTCATGGATCGTTTGTGCGGTCATTGGGAAATTGATGAAGTCATTCCTCCACGCATACAGTGCAGCCGTGATCTGGTAAATGCAGCCATGTATTGCACGTTGAGAGATGGCGCACATATCTCCAGTTGTAGCCTGAAACGATCCCGAGGCATAGAAGGCAAGTGCAGCTGTTACCTTCACTTCAACAGACAAGTCAGTTGGCATTCTGCTTCTGGGCTGCAAATCTGCTCTCAGCATATCACAGATCTCAACGACAACTTATCTGCGGAAACGCAGCCTTTTGACACAATCAGCCTCGCTCATGTCCAGGTACGAGCGCCTGGCTCGATATTGCCGACCTGGGTAAGGTCTCCTGCCCATCAGCCTACGGGCTATGATGTTCCTGGTGCGGTGAGCTCTAATCAATTCTCTCCTATGCAGTGAATTGCTGGCGAACCATTGCATAATCCGTAGTGTTGATAATGCAGCACCCATTCTGCAATTACAAATTTAAGTTTCAAACTGGCTATCTGGCTGCCTCTCCCTGTCCTTGGCCGAATGGCCTCAGCCTCCCTCGCAGCTCGAAGGCTGATTCCTGTGTCTTCGGCCGCCATCAGCCACTGCCGCCGCCCCTATCCTGTGGCCGAATGGCCTCAGTTACCCTCGCAGCTCGAAGGCTGCTTGCTGTGTCTTCGGCTGCCGTCGAGCCACTGACGCCGCCCCTGTCTCCTACATGGAAGGAAGGCCTGCCTGAAGCACCGCAGCTCGAAGGCTGCTGCTGCTTCACACAGGTAGGAATATTCAATATTTTGTATTTGCTTTGTTTATAATTTTTTATTCAGGATGGCTCTTTATTTGTATAAGTAAGACTGTTGAATGTTTGTAGAATTGAATTACTTCCCTTCCCCCCTCCCCTTCCCTATGCCTGATTTGTAACCTACGCCTGATTTCTAAAGTGTAGGCAAGGTTTTTTTGAGCGTACAAAAATTTAGACTTACTCCATTCTAAGTTAGTTTGGAGTAAGTTTTCACTGCCCAAACTTTCAAAACAGGCGTAAGTGGCCGGACACGCCCCCTTTTGAAAAAAAAAATCTTTTCCAAAATGAAACTGTTCCAACTGACTGGAACTGAAGCAAACTAAATGCCGAAAATTGCAATTTCTAAGATACTCCATTCTAAACCAGTTGCTCCAAAAAACATTTTTAAAATAATTAGTAAAAAAAACAATTACTAACCTTTTTCTTGAAGAGCTACTCACCTATCCCCAGCTCCGCTGATCCTCGTGCGCGTTTTTTTCAAATGTACCTACGGGTCACTGTTCAGGCAAATATCACGCCAGGGCGATTTGCTGGCGGTCCGCTCCCCAGTGGTACCTCGAAACCGCCGGCGTAACTCAGCTAAGGACATTTTCGCCACCCAAAATGGCCAATACCGCATAGAAACCGGACGGTAAGCCATTGGAAATTCCAGCCCACAGCATCCAATATTGTGTATAGCAAGGTCCAACAAACAACAATGAGATAATGACCTGATAATCTGTTTTAGTGATGTTGGTTGAGGGATAAATATTGGCCAGGGAGAACTCTCCTGCTCGTCCTCAGATAGTGCCATGGAATTTTTTATATCCACCCGAGAGGGTAGACCGAGCCTCGGTTTAATATATCACCCGAAAGATGGCACCTCCTACTGTACAGTACTCCCTCAGTGCTGCACTGAAGTGTCAGCCTAGATTATCTGCTCATGGCCACAGAGTGGAATTTATACACACAGCCTTGTGCCTCAGAGGAGAGACTGCTGCCATTGAGCCACAGCTGACATCAAAGTTTGAATATTATCTGAATGGTGACAGATTAGGAAAAGGGGAGGTGCAATGAGACCTGGGTGTCATGGTACATCAGTCATTGAAAGTTGGCATGCAGGTACAGCAGGCAGTGAAGAAGGCAAATGGCATGTTGGCCTTCATAGCGAGAAGATTTGAGTATAGGAGCAGGGAGGTCTTACTGCAGTTCTACAGGGCCTTGGTGAGGCCACAGCTTGATATTGTGTATAGTTTTGGTCTTCTAATCTGAGGAAGGACATTCTTGCTATTGAGGGAGTGTTGCCAAGGTTCACCAAACTGATTTCCGGGATGGCAGGACTGACATACGAAGACAGATTGGATCGACTAGGCTTATATTCATTGGAATTTAGAAGAATGAGAGGGGATCTCATAGAAACATATCAAATTCTGACAGGATTGGACAGGTTAGATGCAGGAAGTATGTTCCCGAAGTTGGGGAAGTCCTAAACCAGGGGTCTTAGTCTAAGGAAAAGGGATAAGCCATTTAGGACCAAGATGAAGAGAAACTTCTTCACTCAGAGAATTGTGAACCTGTGGAATTCTCTACCACAGAAAGTTGTTGAGGCCAGTTCGTTAGATATATTCAAAAGGGAGTTAGATATGGCCCTTACGGCTAAAGGGATCAAGGGATCAAGGGGTATGGAGAGAAAGCAGGAATCGCGTACTAAAGTTGCATGATCAACCATGATCATATTGAATGGAGGTGCAGGCTCAAAGGGCTGAATGGCTTACTCCTGCACCTATTTTCTATGTTTCTATGAAAGCGTGAACTGTTGTGTATTCCGGCAAATCCAAGCAGCAAAACTACAAAGGATCCCATGTACTTCTATAATCCATTAATTGTTTGACTAGTACTTTTGTAATATCTGTACAACCAAGATTTCTTGTTCCCTCATTGATGTTCTGATTTTTTTTTTGTGCATGTCAGGGTGAAGTGACTGCACAAGTGAAAAGGTCATTGTGATCTAAATTATAAAAGAGAATGGTATGTGCCCAAACAGGTACAGCAAAACAATGGGTTGCATCAGAGTTGCAAAAATACACAGGAACCTATTGTTTCAACATAAGAGCAAGAATTTTACAGGAATATAATTTAGAGAAAATATAGGAAGAAAATAAATATCTTGCGTTTCTATAGCATCTTTCACAAACTCAGGATGTCCCAAAGCACTTTACAGTCAATGAAGTGCTTTTGAAGTGGAGTCACTGTTGTAATGTGGGAAACGCAGCAGCTGATTTGCACACAGTACATTTCCTTCAAATAGCAATGAAATAATGACCAGACAATCTGCTTTAGTGATGTTGGTTGAGGCATAAATATTGGCCAGGACGCCGGGGATAATTCCCCTGCACTTCTTCAAATAGTGCCGTGGGATCTTTTACAGCCACCTGAGAGAATAAATGGGACCTCAGTGTTTATTTTTCATAATTCTCCATGAAGTACTTTATACATAAAATATCTTTCAAAAATAATACTCCTTATTTCTCCCATCATTTTGTGGAAATGGGGAGATGGTGGTTCAAACTGACAGCAAACTGAGAGATATTGGACCTGAATTCACGGCCTCTGCGGGCACGTACAAGTTGCGCACATGCAAAGTGCATGCACCTAAACCCAGTACTTGCGCTCTGTCAAGAATCCTCTTGAAAGATTGCACGCATCCGGAGGAAAAGAGCCTCCGCGGGTGGAGAGTTGGGCTATTTGCCTAACTTCCGCCCAACAAATGCCCTTGAAATTTTTACGCCTGGTAAAAGCAGACTTAAGGCCTACTTTTGCCAGCGTAAGAGTTTTAAAAAATAGAAAAATAAAATGTTATCACTCATTTATATATTAAAAACCCTGTCCATTAAGGTAAGTTTATTTTTGGCCCTGTTAAAATACATTTTTTTAAATTCTAAAAAATAAATGTTTGTATAAAATATTTAATTAAATTGCATTTTAAATATGTAATGTGTTTTTAAAAATGTATTTAATGTGTTTGTGCGTCTTGAGGGGTATTCCCATTCATACTTATGGCAGCTCCGCAGAACAGAACTCACCATAAGTATGAATGGGAATAGCCCCATTTTCATTGGTTGTGCCGGTCCATGTGGTCCTAGGCACGCGTACGAAGCACATACGCTCCTGGAATATGTGGGCCTCCACGCAGGCTTTCGCATAGAGACCCAGGACCACAAGTCTCTGAACCTCCGGCACCACCAGGTACTTTTGCAGAAAGCCTCCGACCACAAATTCCAGGTAAATATATAACCAGCACCGTTGTCAGTTACAGCACTCCTCCCAGTTTTCTGCCCCTCAAAAAGAGTGACTGAAATATTGAAGGAAATTTCTTCCATAAATCAGTTGGTAGGTTGTTCAAACGAACTAAGATGTTATGAATTACTTAGTCATAGAGACCTGTGCTGTTTTCAACCCCTTTGCTATAGACTGCTAGCTATTGACAAGCTCAGAGATGTTCCTGTAAACTCTATAGCAAATGGACACATCCATAGAGAAACTTTGAAACTGGTTTTATTTTCTTTGAATACATCGATTAAATCACACTAAATGGACCTATCAGCATCAATGTAAAAACTGTGAATGATCCCCCTGCTAGTCATAACAAGGAAAATCGGTTGGAATGGAGTCAGCATGTCGAAGGATCCTTCCATATGGGCTCAAACCATAGCGTTACCTTATCTGACCAACTCGCTGTGGATGGAGAAACGGACAACCTGAGACAGCTCGCAAGGTTTAGGGCCACAGAATATTGATTGACTGGAACACTGGTGGATCTTGGAGGGTCGGGCGGGGTGCACTAAGCCTGGGGGGGGAGCAAGCTAGGGCAGGCATCAGCCCGCAGGATTTGTAGGGCCTGGAGGAGCATGCCTGCTTTTCCCGGCCTCCTAAAAATAACTTAAAATGTACCATTCCAGGGGCCCTTTGACTGTATTGCCAGTGGATCTGGTCAGAGAGTGCATGGCGTACACTCTGACCACTTATATCCTAAAATGGCAACTAGGGCCCTGAGAACATCATAGGACTAAATTTGCATATTAAATGGGGCCTATGATACTGACACCCATTTTGAGGCCTGTACCACCCCAATTAAGGCAGGTTAAAATAAACCCCATTGTTTTTAAAAGGTGGGTCACTGTAATTAGAAATAGTCATAAAAAACAGGTTATCTTGTAATTGCTAATCTAGTTTGTTTTATCCTTTCTGCCTCAGACATAAATCAATTAACCAGTCCCTGATACAATCCCTGCTTCATACACTGAAACTGTACCATTACTAATACTAGCTTCGTTTTACTGGTGAAAAAAATTGCATTTAATTTATTCTGAAAGTCACAATGGAAAGCTATGTAATGGCAGAATGCAGATAATAAATGAGCTCATTCCAACATTGCATAGATATGTAAGATTAGTGTGTGCAGCCTCGTGAGTTACATTACATTGAACCTGCTGAACCTGATGGATGAGGCTTCTTCCCACTCAGTACTTCCTTCTGTCTCAGTGCATTGAAGCATTTGATGGCACAAAACATTTCTGTTTACCTTTAGTCTGCAGAGAAAATGCCACATTCATTGCTGTCCTGCCGATGCAAAATTTAGAGGCAAAACAGGGATTAAAGATTGAACTGAAATTCGAATTGCTGAAAATACAGATGATTCTGTTCAAACTAATTAATCTGGATTTCACTGGTCTAAGGTACCTTGGATTTTAAAGTGGCAGTTTTGTGGAAATCGGGCTAATCAGACATTTATCGCACACTGAGTGTATATATTTTGAGCAAAATAAATCAAGTTGAACATTTTAAGAAGTCGAACCATTTAGGGAAAGATATTAGGATTTGTGAGCCAGTAGCTCAGAGAGTAGCACCCTCACCTCTGAGTCAGAAGGTCGTGGGTTCAAGTCCCACTCCAGGGACTTGAGCACAAAAATCTAGGCTGACACTCCAGTGCAGTGCTGAGGGAATGCTGCACTGTCGGAGGTGCCGTCTTTCGGATGAGACGTTAAACCGAGGCTCCATTTGCTTTCTCAAGTGTATGTAAACGATCCCATGGCACGATTTCGAAGAACCGGGGAGTTATCCCCGTGTCCTGGCCAATATTTATCCCTCAATCAACAACATAGTGCTGTTTGGAGGAGCTTACTGTGCACATATTGGCTGCCATGTTTCCCACACTACAACAGTGACCACACTCCAAAAAGTATTGTCTGTAAAGCGCTTTGGGACGTCCGGCGGTTGAGAAAGGCGCTATATAAATGCAAGTCTTTCTTTCGTGCTCTGACTCAAAACTTCATACAAGGGGAGCTCACAACAGTCAAACGCCTGAATCGGGATCCCGGTTATTCCTCTTCCATTCTTTTCAAAGGCTGGACCATGTCTACAGAAATCTGCGCGCTGAATACCCAGCCCAAATTCTCAAGACATTTAAATATTTGCATGTCAGATCGATTTACCTGGCGCTGCTTTCTATTCCTTTATTATCTTGGCAGTTTTATTCTTTTTCATCTATTTTGAAATGAGGCCGGGGTAAAACTCGCCACTGGCGGCAGGCAGGAGGGCACCTCTGCTCACGTCACGTTGACTTCATAAACCGGACTCTCCCACATGTGCTCACTGCGCTTAGCAATCCCCAGCAATTATTGATTTGTTTTTTTGTCCATAAACTAATACCCGTTTGAGCCTCGGGCATCTCTAAATATATTTTTTATCGGCCCGAAGCGTATGGCAAGTTTACAAGGCAGCTGCCCGTCTGGAAGTGAAGGTCGGGATCTTCTGAAGGGAATCTCCGGGGAAGCCCATTGATATGACCGCAGCTTCGCTGCACACGCCGATCAACCCGAGTACTGAGAGTGACCGCAGCAGGCCGGCCATTCGCTGGACGCTCAAGGGCTGCACGAGGCCCTCAAGAAGTTCCACAAATCCTTCACATATTGTTTTATACAGAATATGCCAGTACATTAAGTAATGAAGTAGAGGTGAGTTACGTGGCCTGTTTTAGAAAATATGCACATACTGTACACGTCAATAAGGGGGTTGTTGGGGGTGGGGCATAGATTTAAAGTAATGAGTCGGAGGATTAGAGGGGAGTTGGGGAGAACTGTTTTCACCCAAAGGGTAGCGGGGGTCTGGAACTCACTGCTTGAAAGGGTGGTAGAGGCAGAAACCCTCATAGCATTTAAAAAAATAGATCGAATCTAAGAAATAGGAGCTAGAGTAGGCCATTTGGCCCTTTAAGCCTGCTCCGCCATTCGATAAGATCATGGCTGATCTTCTACCTCAACTCCACCTTCCCGCTATCCCTTAATTCCCTCAAATTTATCGATCTCTGTCTTGAATATACTCAACGACTAAGTATCCACAGTTCTCCGGGGTAGAGAATTCCAAAAATTTATAACCCTTTGGGTGAAGACACTTCTCCTCATCTCAGTCCTTATTCTGAGACTGTGACCCCGTGTTCTAGACTCCCCAGCCAGAGGACACATTTTCCCAGCCGTAACCCTGTCAAGCCCTATAAGAATTTTTTAATGTTTCAATTATATCCCCTCTCATTCTTCTAAATTCTAAATAATATAAGCCTGGTCTTCTCAATCTCTCCTCGTAGGGCAATCTCCTCATCCCAGGAACCAGTCTAGTGAACCTTCGTTGCACTCCCTCTTTACCTAAGCAAATCTGTCTTTGCTTAGGTAAAGAGATCCAAACTGTACACAGTATCCAGGTGTGGCCTCACCAATTCCCTGTACAATTGTAGTAAGACTTCTTTACTCTTATACTCTAATCCTTTTGTAACAAAAGCTAACATTCAATTTGCTTTCATATGAACTTGGATATGCACTTGAAGTGTTGCAACCTGCAAGGCTATGGGCCAAGAGTTGGAAAGTGGGATTAGGCTGGATAGCTCTTTTTCTACTGACACAGACACAATGGGCCGAATGGATGCCTTCTGTGCGGTAAATGTCTATGATTCTTCCATAATTCTATGGGTTGGGGTGAAATTTAGAGCAGATTATTAAGATGGGTTCACCACATTTACTATTAATGATGAACGTGAAGTCTCAGAGTGTTTGGCAAATGCTACCTGAACTCTGTACCTTGCAACTTGTCAATGTTTGCTATATCACTTTAAATATAGTGTGCTGCAGATGCTTGTAAAAGATTGCTCTGCCTGATACCTCAAAGTACCGGTAGGCCATGACAACTGGTAGACAAGCTCACAGCATTGGTTTTGTTATATAACAGAACAGTTATGAATATTTTAGGATTTATAGAAATACATTAGTGCTTCGCTCTAGGCTGCTTTGTCATTTTGGGGTGTGGTGATGGCAGATGTGTCGGTGTGAAAATAAACAGTGGGAATGTAATTGCAGCCTGGATTTGCAGTTAGGGAGGGAGGAGGAGGACATCTCACTGTTTCACCCTGGGATCAGGTCGGATTCGATCACCTCACTTCCACTGCACACATTTCGCATGAGTGTGAAGAAAATAAAAATAAAGGCTTGCATTTTATTTAGCTCCTTTCACGGCCACCGGACGTCTCAAAATGTTTTGCAGCCAATGAAGTACTTTTGGAGTATAGTCACTGTTGTAATGTGGGAAACGCGGCAGCCAATTTGCGCACAGCAAGCTCCCACAAACAGCAATGTGATAATGACCAGATAATCTGTTCTTGTTATTTTGATTGAGGGATAAATATTAGCCAGGACACCGGGGATAACTCCCTGCTCTTCTTCGAAATTGTTTCATGGGATCTTTTACGTCCACCTGAGAGAGCAGATGGGCCTCGGTTTAACATCTTACCCGAAAGACGGCACCTCCGACAGTGCAGCACTCCCTCAGCACTGCACTGGAGTGTCAGCCTAGAATTTTGACTCAATTGACTCAGTGACATTCTAACTCAATTCTGAAGCCAAAAGGCATTGCACCAATGCTAAACTCATAGTATAAATGGACCGTTAATCTCCAAATGAAAAAAAGCAGCGTGCAGGACATTGTGTTGTGGTCATGTACTAAGACCCTACAGCTAATGACTTTATCAAATGTAGCTTGGGCTGAGGGAGCCGCCAAGACCAAGGTCAGTGTAACCTTAATATCAAAGTTGTATGTGTCTGGATTCACAAGTTCTCAGTAATGCTCATCTATATCACCACCTGTCCTCGTTTTTTTGCAGGGTTCTCCCGACTAAAAGGACGTATCATCAACCTTTCTCCGGTCTTATATAGTCAACCTCCCTGTAGAATGATCGAAATAACTAACCGTGCACTTCATCATACATTGTATAGCAAGGTGAGCTTCATTGTATTGTACTTCTGCTGCTGTGTGTTTTTGGATCATCGGAGTCAATGGGCACGTTTTAATAAGGAACTAGGCCTCCCTGTACCGAAGAAAATAGTTGTTATGCTGGGGTCTGAAACAACAATGAGGCTAGAAATTACTGTTAGCGGAAGAACACTTAATGTCTTTGTCATCCCACTTTTTATGGCAGGTATCTTCAACAAATTATTTGAAATAGTCTAATGGCTCTGCCAAAATAACGGATTAAGGAATCATATAAAAATGCATGAATTTTCATCCCCTGATATGGCCAACAGTAATGTCTAGGCGAGGGAGTCTTTGAGCAGAGCCATCTGGTGGTCAGGTTGAGCACTTCCCTGTACTTGAGAGTCCGCCGCTAGGAGCATCGGTCAGAGACAGGGTTCCAAAATTGTAGTTTTTACTCTCCACTTCCCACTCTGGGAGTGCAGGATCATGGAATTACCTCTTGTATTGTACGTGCTTAGCTCCAGCCCATGTGAGAGATGATAAGCAGTGAGCCAGCAAGCGCTGATGTTGCAAATAAAGAGTGCTGGGTTTGAAATACATCCTGATTTCTCTTCAGCAATGACTGAAAGAACTAGAGGTGTAAAATACTTAGAATCGTATGTGTTTTATAATCATGTGTGTTTCAAAGCAGGAAGTGAAATCACATCACTTTTATATTCTCCCATATGCTGTCCCCATTCTCGCAGATGGTTTTTCACATGGTCTATCTCTGACTCTTCCATTCCCTTCCTCGACTTCTCTAACTCCATTTGTGGGGCTAGGCTGCCAACCAATGCCTACTATAAGCCCAGTGACTCCCACAGCTACCTTGATTACACTTCAGATAAATGTGACGTTATTCACTTTGGTGGCAAAAACAGGGAGGCAGAATATTATCTGAATGGTGACAGATTAGGAAAAGGGGAGGTGCAACGAGACCTGGGTGACATGGTACATCAGTCATTGAAAGTTAGCATGCAGGTACAGCAGGCAGTGAAGAAGGCAAATGGCATGTTGGCCTTCATAGCGTGAGAATTTGAGTATAGGAGCAGGAGCAGGGAGATCTTACTGCAGTTGTACAGGACCTTGGTGAGGCCACACCTTGAATATTGTGTACTTTGTGAATATTGAATTTTGGTCTCCTAATCTGAGGAAGGACATTCTTGCTATTGAAGGAGTGCAGCGAAGGTTCACCAGACTGATTCCCGGGATGGCAGGACTGACATATGAAGAAAGACTGGATCGACTAGGCTTATATTCACTGGAATTTAGAAGAATGAGAGGGGATCTCATAGAAACATATAAAATTCTGACGGGATTGGACAGGTTAGATGCAGGAAGAATGTTCCCGATGTTGGGGAAATCCAGAACCGGGGGTCACAGTCTAAGGAAAAGGGATAAGCCATTTAGGACCGAAATGAGGAGAAACTTCTTCACTCAGAGAATTGTGAACCTGTGGAATTCTCTACCATAGAAAGTTGTTGAGGCCAGTTCGTTAGATATATTCAAAAGGGAGTTAGATGTGGCCCTTACGGCTAAAGGGATCAGGGGGTATGGAGAGAAAGCAGGAATGGGATACTGAAGTTGCATGATCAGCTATGATCATATTGAATGGTGGTGCAAGCTCGAAGGGCCGAATGGCCTATTCCTGCACCTATTTTCCATGTTTTTATGTTTTCTCCCATCTCACTTCCTGTAAGGACTCTATTCCATTCTCCCAGTTTCTCAGTCTCCGTCACATTAGTTCTGACGATGCCACCTTCCACACCAGTACTTCCGAAATGGAGATAAAATAAGTTGAGGAAGGGAAAGGAATAGTTGGAGATGTGAAGGTGAGGGAGGGGTGGATCTTTCTACTCTGCTTCCTGTAAGGATTCTATTCTATTCTCCCACCAAACAAATCTTCTCCCCTATCCTTTCAACATTCCAAAGGGACTGTTCCCTCCATGACACCCTGGAACACTCTTCCCTCATCTCCAACACCCGCTTTCCTTCTCAAGGCACCTGCCCTTTCACCTCCTCCTTTCCCACCGTTCAGAGCCTGAACATTCCTTCCAGTTGAATCAGTGATTTACTTGAACTTCTTTCAATGTATCATACTGTATTTCACGATGGGGTCTCTTCTACATTGGGGAGACCAAACGCAGATTGGGTGATCGCTTTGCTGAACACATCTGTTCAGTCCGCAAGTGTGACCCTGAGCTTCCGATCGCCTGCCATTTTAATTCTCCGCTTCATTCCCACTCTGATGTCTCTGTCCTCAGCCTCCTACACTGTTCCAATGAAGCTCACTCGAAGCTCGAGGAGCAGCACCTCATCTTTCGATTAGGCACTTTACAACCTTCTGGACTCAACATTGCATTTAACAAGTTCAGATCATAATCACTGCTCCCATTTTTTCAGACAGCAGACACCGGTAATGATTCTGCTATTAATTTAATCATTCCTGATTTCCACCCCATCACACCCTATCACAGACCTTTCCTTTTGTTCTTTGTTGCCCCTGCCCCTTTCCATGTCTCTGCGCGCGCGCTTCAACCTGTTACATCTATAACATTTTCCAGTTCTGATGAAAAGATCACAGACCTGAAACGCTAACTTTGTTTCTCTCTCCACAGATGCTGTCTGACCTTCTGCGTATTTCCAGTACTTTTTGATTATATTTCCATTCTTGCAGATGTCCACTTAACTTTTGAATTGGCCTGAATGAATACAATTGACAACAACCGTTGTATTTCTCAGCATGCAAATTATGAGATACAGTCGGCAGTAGAAGGTGCACGTTGCAAATATCAGACTGATAATGTAGAATAAATAGCAAGCTTCAGACTGATGCCAACTGTTCATGATATGAGATGGTAACAAAAATATACCTGTTGTAACAAGACGAATGGATCCCTCACTTTGAATCCACCATTACATCGTAGTTCCATATTTTACAAATATGTTCCGTGGTCTCCACTTGAAATCTGTATTGACGTTCCAAATAGCTTATCACGCATCAACTCATTGTGTAGTTGTAAGGTTTCTTGTCTTGTGGCAACTTTGTGAGGTATAGGATCTGGTGAGTCCTTTATTATGTTGATTGTTTTCGTGCTGAAATAACCATTTTATTTATGTTTGGATCCAACTAAAACTAGTCAAACTGGCTTGCTTGTTGAATTCCATTCCATCAAAATCCATTACAAAGCATTCTTGAAGCATGTGGCATGACTTAAAATCACGTTGATGTTATATAACAGGGGGCAAGTGTTGCAAATAGTTGGAAGATGTGAAATGGCAGATTTAAACCTATGCAAGTGTAGGGTGAGATAACTTACAGGAAATTTTGAACAAAAATTCAGTACATTGACAAAATATATATTTGAATAGAAACAACAACAACAACAGCTTGTATTTATGTAGCGCCTTTAATGTACTGAAACGTCCCAAGGAGCTTCACAGGAGTATTATGAGATAAAAATTTGACACCGAGCCGCACAAGTAGAAATTAGTGCAGATGACCAAAAGCTTGGTCAAAGAGGTACGTTTTAAGGAGCGTCTTGAAGGAGGAAAAAAAAGTAGAGAGGCGGAGAGGTTTAGGCAGGGAGTTCCAGAGCTTGGGGTCTAGGCAACAGAAGGCACGGCCACCAATGGTTGAGTGATTATAATCAGGGACGCTCAAGTGTGCAGAATTAGAGGAGTGCAGATATCTCGGGGGTTGTGGGGCTAGAGGAGATTCTTCTTCTTCTTAGGCAGTCCCCCAGAGTTGAGAATGACTTGCATCCACATTAAAAATGAGTTCTCAGGTGACTGATGAGTCCGATGCGGGACCTACAGTCTCTGTCACAGGAGGGGCAGACGGTGGTTGAAGGGACATTGGTTGAACGGCCGGTTGGTTGGGGTGCTTGGGTTGTCGTGCGTTCCTTCCGCTGTTTGCGCTTGGTCTCCGTTTGCTTCCGGTGAAGGGGCTCGATCTGTTCGGCGCCTTCCCAGATGCTTCTCCTCCATTTTGAGTGGTCTTTGGGCCAGGGATTCCCAGGTGTTGGTGGGGATGTTGCACTTCTTCCAGGAGGCCTTGAGGGTGTCCTTCAAGCGTTTCCTCTGCCCACCTGGGGCTCGTTTGCTGTGTTGGAGCTCCGAGTAGAGCGCTTGTTTTGGGATTCTCTTATCGGGCATGCGGATTGATGTGGCCTGTCCATCGGAGCTGATCGAGCGTGGTCAATGCTTCGATGCTGGGGATGTTGGCCTGAGTGAGAACACTGACACTGGTGTGCCTATCCTGCCAATGGATTTGCAGGATCTTGCGGAGGCAGCGTTGGTGGTACTTCTCCAGTGTTTTGAGTGCCTGTTGTATAAATAATCCATGTCTCTGAAGCATATAGAAGGGCGGATATCACTACTGCTCTGTAGACCATGAGCTTGGTGCCGGTTTTAAGGTTTTGGTCTTCAAACACTCTCTTCCTCAGACGACCAAAGGCTGCACTGGCACACTGGAGGCGGTGTTGGACCTCGTCATCGACATCTGCCCTTGCTGATAGTAAGCTTCCGAGGTGTGGAAAATGGTCCACGTTGTCCAAGGCCTCATCGTGGATTTTGATAATCGGGGGGCAGTGCTGTGTGGCAGGGACAGGTTGGTAGAGGACCTTTGTCTTACGGATGTTTAGTGTAAGGCCCATGCTCTTGTACGCTATGGTGAAGGTGTTGACGATGGTTTTGAGTTCGGCCTCCAAGTGTGCGCAGACGTAATGACAGAGGATGGGACGACCTTGGATCCGGTCTGGAGGCAACGGAGGTTGAACAGTTTCCCGTTTGTTCTATAGATTAGCTCCACTCCAGCGGGGAGCTTACTGTGGGTGAGATGGAGCATTGCAGCAAGAAAGATCGAGAAGAGCGTTGGTGCAATGACACAGCTTTCGTCACCTCGGTCTGTACATGAATTGGGTCTGTGGTGGATCCGTTGGTCAGGATCAAGCTTGCATGTCATCGTGAAGCAGGCCAAAGATGGTGCCAAACTTTTGAGGGCAGCCGAATTTGAAAAGGACACTCCATAATCCCTCACGGTTGACAGTGTCGAAGGCCTTTATCAGGTCAAAGAAGGCCATGTATAGAGGTTGGTGTTGTTCCCTGTATTTCTTTTGGATTTGTCACACAGTGAAGATCATGTACATTGTGCCCCTTAGTGGACGGAATCCGCATTGCAACTCTGGAAGAAGCTCTTCAGCCACAGGGAGAAGGCGATTGAGGAGGATTCTTGCAATAACTTTCCCTGTGGTTGATAACAGGGAAACTCCTCTGTAATTACCGCAATCAAACGTCCCCTTTCTTGAAGATGGCCACAATTACGCGTCTCTGAGATCCCTTGGCATGCTCTCCTCATCCACATAAGAGAAATGATGTATTCGCGCCAATAATGCTTCTCCGCAATGTTTTAGTGCATTGGCGGGGATTCCATCTGCTCCTGAGACTTTGTTGTTCTTCAGTTGTCGGATGGCCTTTTAAACCTCATGCCGGGCTGGGGTTGTACTGAGGTGGTGGCAGGTAACATGCTGTGGGATGGAGTCGAGTATGCTCACGTCGAAGACAGAGTTTCGGTTAAAGAGATCTTCAAAGTGCTCCTTCCAGCAGGCATTCACTGCCTCTGTCCTTGATGAATACTTCTCCGTTCTTGGCCTGCAGTGGGGTAGGACCTTAGGTGCTTGGGCCGTAGGTGGTCTTGACTGCGCTGAAGAATCCACGCATGTCATGGTTGTCGGCCAGCTGCTGGATCTCCTGCATTTCTCCACCCACCATTTGTTCTTTAGGTTGTGAGTTTTTTGTTGGATTGTGACCTTCAGACGTCTATAGAGCTGCTTTCCTGCTCTTGAGTTGTGTTGCTGTTTCCAGTTCAAGAATACCTTGCGTTTGCGGCTAATCAGCTCCTAGATATCCTGGTCATTCTCTGTGAACCAGTCTTGGTGTTTCCTGGTCAAGTGACCGAGCGTCTCCTCACAGGTGCTAATTATGGAGGCCTTAAGGGCAGACCAGGCACTGTGGACACTCTGCGTCTCTGGATCACTGGGAGTCGTCAGGTTGGTAGTGAGGCGCTGGCTGAATAGCGCTTTCTTAGCTGGGTCTTTGAGTGCTCCAGCCTTGATTTTCCTGCGGCATTGTTTCTGTTGCTGCCACTGAACATCACCGAGCGGATTAGGCGGTGGTCCGTCCAGCAGTCATCAGCTCCTGTCATGGCATAGGTAATGCGCATGTCCTTGCGGTCCCTCGTTCAGACGATGACGTAGTCGAGCACATGCCAGTGCTTGGAACGAGGGTGTTGCCATGAAGAATTGTACTTGTCTTTCTGATGGAACAATATGTTGGTTATGACATGCCCATGTTCTAAACATATCGGCAGGAGGAGAATACCGTTGGAGTTGGTTTTCCCTACCTCCTCTTTGCCGATCACACCTCCCCAGAGGTCTGTGTCCTTTTCAACTCTGGCGTTAAAGTCGCCAAGGAGGATCAGCGTGTCGCCCGTTAGGACTCGGGACAGGGATTCTTCAAGACTGGAGTAGAATTCCTCTTGGTCTCATCTGTAGCTTCCAGTGTTGGGGCGATGCACTGATGACCGTAGCGCACTGCTTCCGGGCTAGGGTGAGCCGAAGGGTCATGAGGCCTTTGTTTATCCCACAAGAGGAGTCTCTGAGATGGCTAACCAGCTCATTTTTTATGGCGAAGCCCACCCCATGGAAGCGGCGTTCTTCTCCTGGTTTACCTTTCCAGAAGAAGGTGTAACCACCATCTTATTCCTTGAGCTGACCTTCCCCTTCCTGCCGGGTCTCGCTTAGGGCGGCGATACCTATGTCGCAACGTCTGAGTTCCCGGAGAATGATAGCAGTATGGCGTTCTGGTCTGTTGCTGTTGGGGTTGTCCATGAGGGTCCTGATGTTCCAGGTCCCGAACTTCATTTTAAATGGTGGTAGACGCCTGTGCGTGAACTCTTTTAACAGAGCAAGTTCTTGGTCCAAGAGCGACTGGAGACCAGGCTCTGCTGCATGTGTCTAGTACATACAAACAAACACATACATACTCCTACTGTCCACCTTCCTCCTTCCCACAGGACCTCTCTCCCTGGAATTCATAGGACACAGTGTAGGCCTCACGACCTTACTATTGGCTCGTGCTGTGCCATCCCTGGGCCTCGACCCCACTGCTGGTCCATGCTGCTCCACCTCTGGGCCCCGACCTCTCCGCTCCTCCGGGCCGCGCCTGTTCCGACCACCTCTCCTCACTGCTTCCGACCTCCGGACATCAATGTCCCGACCTCCGCTTCTCGCCACTTTCGATCTCCGCTTCTCCCCACTTCCGACCTCTGCTCCTCTCTGCTTCCGACCTCTGCTCCTCACCGGTTCTGACCTCCGCTCCTCGCCGCTTCCGACCTCGTCTCCTCTCTGCTTCCGATCTCCGCATCTTGCCAGTCCCGCACTCCGCTTCTCAAGAGTCTTGACCTCTGCTCCTGGCTGGTCCCGAATTCTGCTCCTCGCCACTTCCGGCCTCCGCTCCTCGCCGGTCCCGGCCTCCGCTCCTCGCCGGTCCCGACCTCCGCTCCTCGCCGGTCCCGGCCTCCGCTCCTCGCCGGTCCCGACCTCCGCTCCTCGCCGGTCCCGACCTCCGCTCCTTGCCGGTCCCGGTCCCGGCCTCCGCTCCTCGCGGTCCCGACCTCCGCTCCTCGCCACGTCCGACCTCCGCTCCTCGCCACGTCCGACCTCCGCTCCTCGCCAGTCCCGACCTCCGCTCCTCGCCACGTCCGACCTCCGCTCCTCGCCACGTCCGACCTCCGCTCCTCGCTGGTCCCGACCTCCGCTCCTCGCCACGTCCGACCTCCGCTCCTCGCCACGTCCGACCTCCGCTCCTCGCCGGTCCCGACCTCCGCTCCTCGCCGGTCCCGACCTCCGCTGCTCGCCACGTCCGACCTCCGCTCCTCGCCACGTCCGACCTCCGCTCCTCGCGGTCCCGACCTCCGCTCCTCGCCACGTCCGACCTCCGCTCCTCGCCGGTCCCGGCCTCCGCTCCTCGCCACGTCCGACCTCCGCTCCTCGCTGGTCCCGACCTCCGCTCCTCGCCGGTCCCGACCTCCGCTCCTCGCCACGTCCGACCTCCGCTCCTCGCCACGTCCGACCTCCGCTCCTCGCGGTCCCGACCTCCGCTCCTCGCCACGTCCGACCTCCGCTCCTCGCCGGTCCCGACCTCCGCTCCTCGCCACGTCCGACCTCCGCTCCTCGCTGGTCCCGACCTCCGCTCCTCGCCACGTCCGGCCTCCGCTCCTCGCCACGTCCGACCTCCGCTCCTCGCTGGTCCCGACCTCCGCTCCTCGCCGGTCCCGACCTCCGCTCCTCGCCACGTCCGACCTCCGCTCCTCGCCGGTCCCGGCCTCCGCTCCTCGCCACGTCCGACCTCCGCTCCTCGCCGGTCCCGACCTCCGCTCCTCGCCGGTCCCGACCTCCGCTCCTCGCCACGTCCGACCTCCGCTCCTCGCTGGTCCCGACCTCCGCTCCTCGCCACGTCCGACCTCCGCTCCTCGCCGGTCCCGACCTCCGCTCCTCGCCGGTCCTGACCTCCGCTCCTCGCCACGTCCGACCTCCGCTCCTCGCCGGTCCCGACCTCCGCTCCTCGCTGGTCCCGACCTCCGCTCCTCGCCACGTCCGACCTCCGCTCCTCGCCACGTCCGACCTCCGCTCCTCGCCACGTCCGACCTCCGCTCCTCGCCACGTCCGACCTCCGCTCCTCGCTGGTCCCGACCTCCGCTCCTCGCCACGTCCGACCTCCGCTCCTCGCCACGTCCGACCTCCGCTCCTCGCCACGTCCGACCTCCGCTCCTCGCCACGTCCGACCTCCGCTCCTCGCTGGTCCCGACCTCCGCTCCTCGCCGGTCCCGACCTCCGCTCCTCGCTGGTCCCGACCTCCGCTCCTCGCCACGTCCGACCTCCGCTCCTCGCCACGTCCGACCTCCGCTCCTCGCCACGTCCGACCTCCGCTCCTCGCCACGTCCGACCTCCGCTCCTCGCCACGTCCGACCTCCGCTCCTCTCCACGTCCGACCTCCGCTCCTCGCCACGTCCGACCTCCGCTCCTCGCCACGTCCGACCTCCGCTCCTCGCCACGTCCGACCTCCGCTCCTCGCCACTTCCGACCTCCGCTCCTCGCCACGTCCGACCTCCGCTCCTCGCCACGTCCGACCTCCGCTCCTCGCCACTTCCGACCTCCGCTCCTCGCCACGTCCGACCTCCGCTCCTCGCCACGTCCGACCTCCGCTCCTCTCCACGTCCGATCTCCGCTCCTCGCCACGTCCGACCTCCGCTCCTCGCCACGTCCGACCTCCGCTCCTCGCTGGTCCCGACCTCCGCTCCTCGCCACGTCCGACCTCCGCTCCTCGCCACGTCCGACCTCCGCTCCTCGCCACGTCCGACCTCCGCTCCTCGCCACGTCCGACCTCCGCTCCTCGCTGGTCCCGACCTCCGCTCCTCGCCGGTCCCGACCTCCGCTCCTCGCTGGTCCCGACCTCCGCTCCTCGCCACGTCCGACCTCCGCTCCTCGCCACGTCCGACCTCCGCTCCTCGCCACGTCCGACCTCCGCTCCTCGCCACGTCCGACCTCCGCTCCTCGCCACGTCCGACCTCCGCTCCTCTCCACGTCCGACCTCCGCTCCTCGCCACGTCCGACCTCCGCTCCTCGCCACGTCCGACCTCCGCTCCTCGCCACTTCCGACCTCCGCTCCTCGCCACGTCCGACCTCCGCTCCTCGCCACGTCCGACCTCCGCTCCTCGCCACTTCCGACCTCCGCTCCTCGCCACGTCCGACCTCCGCTCCTCGCCACGTCCGACCTCCGCTCCTCTCCACGTCCGATCTCCGCTCATCGCCACGTCCGACCTCCGCTCCTCGCCACGTCCGACCTCCGCTCCTCACTGGTCCCGACCTCCGCTCCTCGCCACGTCCGACCTCCGCTCCTCGCCACGTCCGACCTCCGCTCCTCTCCACGTCCGACCTCCGCTCCTCTCCACGTCTGATCTCCGCTCCTCGCCACGTCCGACCTCCGCTCCTCGCCACGTCCGACCTCCGCTCCTCGCCGGCCCCGACCTCCGCTCCTCGCTGGTCCCGACCTCCGCTCCTCGCTGGTCCTGACCTCCGCTCCTCGCTACCTCCGACCTCCGCTCCTCGCGGTCCCGACTTCCGCTTCTCCCATTCCTGCTCCTGAGTCCAGACCCCTCCACTGGGCTCCACTACATTCCAATCAGCTATCTGGATTCCGGTGACGTAGATTTTTGTCGCCCTCTTTGCTTTTGTCGCCTCTCGAGACTGTTGTGGATTCTGTTGCTTCAGTGGCTAGCTTTTTTTGATCAACCGACAGCTCTAAGCTCGCACTCTAACAATAGGGAGGAAACGAGGCCATGGATTGATTTGAAAATAAGGATGAGAATTTTGAAATCGAGGCGTTGCTTAACCGGAAGCAAATGTAGGTCAGCGAGCACAGGGTGAGCGGGACTTGGTGCGAGTTAGGATACGGGCAATCGAGTTTTGGATATTTATTAATTTCATACATGTTACTATATTAATTATGAGATGATTTTTTTGTGTTGTAATACTTTATAATTTAAAGTGCTGTATGTACCATGGCAAGGTATTAAATGTTGTTGTTTCTGTGTATTATCCAAGTATGAAATTGAACTCTTCATTATGATGTGGTCATTCAGAACATGAGCTTTATGAGTGCTATGTTCTATGTGCTGTAATATACTGTCGAATTTAAAATAGTTAGGACCACAATCCCATTACTTTATAATAGAAGGAACACTGTAATGAAAAGCAGTACACTAAGGAATAGCAGGTTTTGTTGCATGGGCAATAATAGTAGGTCGTGGAGGGCAATACAGAAATTGGATTGTGATCTGAAATTTTTTAAGTACCCAATATATATTGGTCATCTACATTTAAGTGAAGCACATAACCCGCTCTTTTATGACTACTTACAGTATCTATTTTAAGAAGATTTCTCATAATTCTTCATTGTCATTGTTCATTTTATTTCTTAAAATTTATTTAGTATACATAACAACACTAGTTTATTTTAAAAGATCTTTCATCATGATGAAAGAACCCTAACCAAAGTCACAAATTGCATTCTCTGTGATGGTGACTCTTGAATATTCTCCCCTTGTTCTCCTCCACTTTTCTGCAGCCTTTGACACAGATGATCATGTCATTGTCCTCGAATGGAAACAGTGAATAACTTCATGTGGTTTTTGCGAATAAATTATTGTTAAAAATGCATTTGGACACAAGCTTGATAAACCATAAAAGAATTGATCGATATTTGTATTTGTATTTCTAAACTAGAAATTTACTAATTGTCAGAGATATGAAAAGAATCCATTTCAAAGGAGTATTTACTGAACATCATTAAATGCATGTTTTAGTGCCATTCAGTATTTTGTTTCGAGATTTCTCCTACGATAGTTCACTAAGTATATCTAGTGAGTTTCACAGACTAGGAAGGTACAGTTCCATCCATGTCAGTCCTTAATTAACTAATCTCAACCTTGGGAACGGTAGTGGCTATAATTGGCCTCAATGTTCCTGAATTAGGGAGGGGAAAATCAATAAGATTTATCCCTCCTGATCACTATCCAATGACCCACTCACGTGTGGTCATCAAGTGAGGGTGATCATGTAGAATAGCATGGCAACATTCACTGCCTATACTTACACATGAATAATGGTCACTTGGTGAGCTACTGGAGGATGAACCATACCTCAGCATGAGAGTCAACAGGTTCTTAAGAAGAGGAACCAGGGAGTAAATTGGTGGAGGGAAAAATTGTCAAAAAAGAAATACTTAGATTTAAACAGCACCTTTCATGACCACTGGACGTCTCAAAGCACTTTACAGCCAATGAAGTACTTTTGGAGTGTAGTCACTGTTGTTCTGTGGGAGACACGGCAGCCAATTTGCGCACAGCAAGCTCCCACAAACAGCAATGTGATAATGACCAGATAATCTGTTTTTAGTGATGTTGATTGAGGGATAAATATTGGCCAGGACACCGGGGACAACTCCCCTGCTCTTCTTCAAAATAGTGCCATGGGATCTTTTACGTTCACCTGAGAGAGCAGATGGTGCCTCGGTTTAACGTCTCATCTGAAAGACGGTACCTCTGACAGTGCAGCTCTCCCTCAGCACTGCACTGGAGTGTCAGCCTAGATTTATGTGCTCAAGTCCCTGGAGCACGACTTGAACCCACAACCTTCTGACTCAGAGGTGAGGGTGCTACCCACTGAGCCACAGCTGACACGATAATACAGAGAATGTTTCCTGTCACAAGAAGCCAGATGTCATGTGATGAAAACTAGAACGTTGTGAGGTTTTGGATTTGTTTTACTGAATTTGTTAAGTTTTAAAAATGTATTTCTGATCATTTTCAGATGGTTTCACCTCAGCTAAGGACCATCAATGTCAACACAATAGAGGACAAAAGTCCGAAGAGTATAACCATTAATCACTTAATCAGTTGCTTTGACAAATCCCCAACATTATTGCCACCATTACTGAAAATAAATCCTATCCTCTCATACTACTTTTCACTTGAACAGACATATAAAAGGAAAATGGTATCTGATTCTACGGTTTCCCCAAGCCATGACTGGGAGAATGAACATTTCCAACATGCTTCCATTAAAGACAGAAAGAAAATATGGCTGTAGGGCTGGTCCCTTTTGGAATACTGCGCACAAGAAAGAAAGTGTGGAATACCTCCTGTAAATATTGTGTGATTCAGTCGGCTGCAGTAATAAAACGCAGGATTGTAGAACAGCAACAAAGGTGTCCCTGTCTCGTGTTACACTCACCTTGAAATTGTAGAAACCCTAGATATTCGATCCAATTGGCACCTGGTGGAGCACTGTCTTGTGCAGCTGCCTGAGGCGACCATAAGAGTAATCCTTATACTCATTCTGGAGTCAGGAACTTGGCACTGCTGCTGTGCAGTGACGGTGGAGTGATTAATATCTCACACCAATGAAAATCTGCGGGATGGAATCATACTACTATTTGGTCACACTAGTTCCAGTTCCAAACAAACATAATTTAGATAAAGGGCTGTATTTTTAAAAAATGCTCTCACAATGATTTCACACACGTGATGGATTCCAATATGGTTTATGTCGTAATGTGTGCTTCTAAATACAACAAATTACAGAATCTTTGTTAAACACTTTTAGATGAAGACAGTACCTTTTCAGACAAGGCTGGCAGGAAGTCTGCCTGTGCAAGTGGACATTAAAGATTCACTGCAGTATTCAAAGACGAGCAGGGAATTCTAACAGTCTGGTTAACAATTCGTCCTTCAACTAATAACAAAGCAAAGTTGTCGTTGGGTGCATGTTTCAATTGTGTCAACCATTTTCCATCGCAAACCAGCATTGGACTGGAATTCTGGGAATTATTGGAGAAGTCAGGTAATCGAAATCCATTTTGCTGTCTTGACACGTATAATCTTGTATTTGAAATCTTCTTTAGCATAAGGTTAAGGTCGGGATCTAACTAGTTCTGGTTGAGACATTGCCATTTGGTGACCCATGCTAATTAACACAGCAGCAAAGCCCTTTGTTTAATAATAGTTCCAAATAGACCTTAATCCTGATCCGTATTTTTGTTTATCTTTATTCCCATCTGTTTAAAGTAAATTTCCTTGGATTGATTCCTCAGGGAATCTCTCATTCATAGGATTACATACATAGGATATACGGCACAGAAACAGGCCATTCGGCCCAACCAATCCATGCTGGTGTTTATGCTCCACTCGAGCCTGCTTCTATCTTTCCTCACCTAATCTATCAGCATAACCCTCCATTCCCTTCTCCCTTATGTGCATGTCTGGCCTCACCTTAAATGCATCTATACTATTCACTTCAACCACTCCCTGTGGTAGCGAGTTCCAGATTCTCACCACTCTTTGGGTAAAGAATTTCCTATTGGATTTATTGGTGACTATCTTCGATTGATGGCCTTTAGTTATGCTCTTCCCCAAAAGTGGAAACGTTCTCTCTGTTTACTGTATCAAAATCTTACTTAATTTTAAAGACCTCTATTAGGTCACCCCTCAGCCTTCTCTTTTTAAGATAAAAGAGACCCAGCCTGTTCATCCCATCCTGATGGGTATAACCTGACAGTTCTGGTATCATTCTTGGCACCCTCTCTAGTGCCTCTATATACTTTTTAGAACATGACAACCAGAACTGTACACAGTACAAGTGTGGTCTATAGAATCATAGAATAGCACAGCACAGAAGGAGGCCATTCGGCCCATCCAGTCAGTGCCGGCTCTTTCAAAGAGCGATCAAGTTAGTCCCACTCCCACACTCATTCCCATATCTCTGCAATTTTTACTCCTTCCAGTATTTATCTAATTCCCTTTTGAAGGCTAATATTGAATCTGTATCCACCACTCTAACAGGCCGTGCATTCCAAATCCTAACCACTCGTTGCGTAAAATATTTTTCCTCATGTCGCCTGTGGTTCTTTTGCCAATCACCTTAAATCTGTGCCCTCTCTTCAGCCATTAAAACAATTTCTCTTTAGTCTATTTAAATCTTTCATGATTTTAAACATTTCTATCAAATCTCCTCTTAGCATTCTCTGCTCCAAGGAGAACAACCCCAGCTTCTCCAGTCTATCCACGTAACTGTATTCCCTCAGCCCTGGAATCATTCTAGTAAATCTCTTCTGTACCCTCTCCAAAATCTTCACGTTTCTCCTAAAATGTGGTGCCCAGAATTAGACACAATACTCCAACTGGGGCCAAACTAGTGCTTCGTATAGGTTTAGCATAAATTCCTGGATTTTGTACTCTATGGTTCTATTTATAAAGCCCAGGATCCCAAGGTTCAATACAAGTTTAGCATAACTTCACTACTTTTCAATTCCAGCCCTCTAGAAATGAACTGCTTTGTTTGCTTTTTTAAAATGTCCTCATTAACCTGTGTTGCTACTTTTAGTGATGTGTGTGTTTGTACTCCCAGATCCCTTTGCTCCTCTATCCCAGGAAATTCCATGGCGCCCTGTTTGGGGGCGGTAACATCCATGAGGTGGGACTTCCTGTGCCAGGTGCGGAAGTCCCGCCCCGCTTGCCAAATTGTGGTTACTGCCCCCCGAGAGGGTGTGGAGCACAAAAAAACGCGCTCCACTCCCTCTTTGGGGCGCTAACCGGGTGGGAGCGAAGTAAGCGGGGCGCGGTGATCCGCGTTGCGCTGCCGTGTAGGAGGGACCCTCCCCTTCATTAAAAGGGGGGGGCCAAGCTGCAGACTCCGCAGGGCCCTACCTGGATCACCGGGGAGCGGGGCGCCGTGCCACCAGCCCGGCACTCGGGCGGCCAGATCGCGGCACGGACCCCGTCGCGTTCAAGGAGGCAACGGGCCGCGACAATTAAGTCGGCTGATTTTTTTTTTATTCCCGCGCACGCCACCTGCCCTTTAACTGGCGCCCCGCGAGCAGCCAACCGCCATGTATGCGCGCCCCCCAAACTGTCGCTGGCATCGCCCGGCGCAGCTTCAGGAGGCGCTCCCAAATATTTGCTCTGGGGCGTAAACGGGTCGCTGGGGTGATGACATCGTCAGCGCTACCGGTTACCGCCACCGCTAAATTTAGCAGGAGTTGTTGGTGGAGCCGCGCCCAGGTGAAAAGTCGTTTGTGCCTCATTAGTGCCCCCATCAGGAGGCGCAATGACCCCAATTTCTCCCCCTTTCCAACTAATATGTGACCTCCTTATTTTTCTTATCAAAATGTAATACCTATGTTGAAATTTGTAAAATATTCCAACCAGAGATAACATATTCCCTTGTCTGAGTTTGATTGTGTGAATGATTCATATTCCATCGTCACAATATAACATTTTAAGCATAACTATAGATGAAAAAAAAACATTAAATAAGATGTTTATATATCTTTTGCCAATGTATATGATTAGTGGGGTACCCTGCAAGAAAAGTGTCCTTCAATATCTCTATAAATGATTATATTGCGTATTGTTCACAAGAAACCATGTTACACCGATGAGCTCCTGTAACCTATGATTACAAACAATGTCTTTATGTTCAGTGTTATTGTTTCTGCAATGATAATTTTTTTTCTTAATTTTGGGCAATTGAGAAACATCCCTTCACCCCAAAAATCTGGGTTCTGCAGCCTGTATTTCACAATCTGTATTTTAGAATAGTCCCCACTATATATAGAAAATATTTTGTAACCTTTAAATATGAGGATTTCCTAGAACAGATTTGACATTTTATTAATTAAAAAAAAATTCCCCTTGCTCCTTTCATTCAGCTGGGAAGATAATTTATGTAATTTAATGTAAAAGACAGGGTTCAGATTGCAGCAGAATAATTTTGTGCTGATTACCTTGAGGACCTGCTTCCGGGAAGATTGCCAAACAAAAATTAATTAATTCAAAATCAGTTGAAGATGGGCCTTTATATAACCAGAACAAATGACTTGTGAATCCAATTTAAGTTTAATTTCAATAGGATGAAACAAATTGGATTGATGAACAGATATCAACATCAACAGATTAGCGCGTCTGACCTTAGTACAGAAAGAGATCAACCACAATCTGATAAATTACTGTTAAAGTAATTGGGGGGAAGTTTAGAGGAGATATGAGGGGCAATTTCTTCACCCAGAGGGTGGTGGGGGTCTGGAACACTGCCTGAAAGGGTGGTAGAGGCAGAAACCTTCACCACTTTTAAAAGATACTTAGATGTGCACTTAAAGTGCCGTAACCTACAGGGCCACGGACCAAGAGCTGGAAAGTGGGATTAGGCCGGATGGCTCTTGGTCGGCTGGCACGGACACAATGGGTCGAAATGGCCTCCTTCCATGCTGTAAATTTCTATTCTTCTATTTAAGTCAGTTGAAACTTGAAACAATTCAACCACTATTAGGCCCCGATTTTAACTCCAGGTGGATTCCCCGCTGCGGCCTTAGTTAAAATTACAGTCGGGTCTCGATGTCATTGGGTCACAATATCCACATGTAAAGAAAGACCCTGTTGGTTTCGGGTGCGTGTCTATGCTGCCTGCTCAGAAGAGCAGGTTAAAATTTCAGGTTTTGCGATCATGGGGGCTTTCGGACAGATAAGAGCTAGGGCGATTTTAACTGCCCACCCGCCAAGTTTCTGCTGAGCGAGGAGGGTTAAAATCGCCCTAGCAAAGCTTGTAACCAGTTTTCTCCTCTCTACTCTCGAGCTCCATAACAGGAGTTTGCACTCATAATTTGGGTTTAGTCACAGTGCTGAGGAATGCTGAATTGTTGGAGCTGCTGCCCCTCAAATAAAACCGATAAGGGATTAAGGGGTTTTGGGAAGTTGGCGGGGAAGTAGACCTGAGTCCATGATCGGATTAGCCACGATCATATTAAATGGCGGAGCAGGCTCGAGGGACTGTATGGCCTACTCCTGCTCCTATTTCTTTTGTTCTTATGTAAGACATTGAATGGAGATCCCTACTGCCTGTTCACATGGTTCACCTTATAACTGGCCTTCTTTGACCTTACAAAGGTCTTTGACACTGGCAACCACGAGGGTCTATGGAGCATCGGATGCCCCCAAAAGTTCATCACCATCATCCGCCTGCTCCACGACGACATGCAGCCCAAGATCCTTACCAACGGATCGATTACAGACCCAATCCACGTCCGGACCGGGATCAAACAGGGCTGCGTCACCGTGCCAAACCTCTTCTCAATCTTCCTCGCTGCCATGCTCCACCTCACAGTCAACAAGCTCCCCGCTGGAGTGAAACTAAACTACAGAACCAGTGGGAACCTGTTCAACCTCCGCCATCTCCAGGCCAGGTCCAAGACCACCCCAACCTCTGTCGTCGAGCTACAGTACGCGGATGACGCCTGCGTCTGCACACATAGAGACTGAACTCCAGGACATAGTCGATGTATTTACTGAGGCGTACGAAAGCATATGGGCCTTACGCTAAACACCCGTAAGACAAAGGTCCTCCACCAGCCTGTTCTCGCTGCACAGCACTGTCCCCCAGTCACCAAGATCCACAGCGCGGCCTTGGACAACGTGGACCACTTCCCATACCTCGGGAGCCTCTTATCAACAAGAGCAGATATTGACAATGAGATTCAACACAGCCTCCAGTGCAGCCTTCGGCCGCCTGAAGAAAAGAGTGTTCGAAGACCAGGCCCTCAAAACTGCCACCAAAGTCATGGTCTACAGGGCTGTAGTAATACCCGCGCTCCTGTATGGCTCAGAGACATGGACCATGTACAGTAGTCACCTCAAGTCGGGAGAAACACAACCAACGATGTCCCGGCAAGATCCTACAAATCCCCTGGGAGGACAAACGCACCTACATTAGTGTCCTCGACCAGGCCAACATCTCCAGCATTGAAGCACTGACCACACTTGATCAGCTCCGCTGGGCAGGCCACATTGTTCGCATGCCAGTGAGACCAGGAGCAGCGTGAGTTCAGCGAGAGGCGGGAGTTCCGGGGATCGGAGAGACCTACAAAAGGCCAGTGAGACCAGGAGCAGCGCGAGTTCGGCGAGAGGCGGGAGTTCCGGGGATCGGAGAGGCCTACAAAAGGCCAGTGAGACCAGGAGCAGCGCGAGTTCGGCGAGAGGCAGGAGTTCCGGGGATCGGAGAGACCTACAAAAGGCCAGTGAGACCAGGAGCAGCACGAGTTCGGCGAGAGGCTTGTGCAGCTACAGGGGGAAGGCAAAAAAGAAGTAGAAAGAAATAGAAAGGTGACATCACAGCCAAGGGGGTAAGTGATTGGCTGGTGATTGGTGAGTAGTTTTTCTTTTTTCTCTTCTATAACAGTGAGTAAACTTTAGCATTGTTTTTGCCAATTTAAGTGTATCTAAGGGTTAAGTCATGGCAGGAGAGCTCGGTCACGTGATATGCTCCTCATGTACCATGTGGGAACTCAGGGACACTTCCGGTATCCCTGACGACTCCGTGTGCGGGAAGTGTATCCGCCTCCAGCTCCTGATGGTCCGCGTTGCGGAATTGGAGCTAAGGGTGGATTTACTGTGGAGCATCCACGATGCTGAGAATGACGAGTGTAGCACGTGTAGCGAGTTGGTCTTACCGCAGGTGAAGGGTCCACAGCCAACTAGGGAATGGAAGACCAGCAGGAAGAGTAGTGCAAGGAAGGTTGTGCAGGGGTCCCCTGCGGTCAGCCCCCTGCAAAACAGATACACCATTTTGAGTACTGTTGAGAGGGATGACTCATCAGGGGAGGGCAGCAGCAGCCAAGTTCATGGCACTGTGGCTGGCTCTGCTGCACAGGAGGGCAGGAAAAAGAGTGGGAGAGCGATAATGATAGGGGATTCGATTGTAAGCAGAATAGATAGGCGTTTCTGCGGCCGCAACCGAGACTCTAGGATGGTATGTTGCCTCCCTGGTGCAGGGTCAAGGATGTCTCAGAGCGGGTGCAGAACATTCTGAAAAGGGAGGGTGAACAGCCAGTTGTCGTGGTGCACAATTGGTACCAACGATATAGGTAAAAAAAGGGATGAGGTCCTACGAGACGAATTTAAGGAGCTAAGAGCTAAATTAAAACATAGGACCTCAAAAGTAGTAATCTCGGGATTGCTACCAGTGCCACGTGCTAGTCAGAGTAGGAATCGCAGGATAGCTCAGATGAATACGTGGCTTGAGCAGTGGTGCAGCACGGAGGGATTCAAATTCCTGGGACATTGGAACCGGTTCTGGGGGAGGTGGGACCAGTACAAACCGGACGGTCTGCACCTGGGCAGGACCGGAACCAATGTCCAAGGGGGAGTGTTTGCTAGTGCTGTTGGGGAGGAGTTAAACTAATATGGCAGGGGGATGGGAACCAATGCAGGGAGACAGAGGGAAACAAAAAGGAGACAAAAGCAAAAGACAGAAAGGAGATGAGTAAAAGTGGAGGGCAGAGAAACCCAAAGCAAAAAACAAAAAGGGCCACTGTACAGCAAAATTCTAAAGGGTCAAAGTGTAATAAAAAGGCAAGCATGAAAGCTTGCTGCCTCAATGCAAGGAGTATTCGGAACGCAGGAGAGGGCTCTGAGCTAGTTAGAGTGGGTGAGAGCTCAGATGAACAGGATCCCAAGAAAGAATGCAAAAGGCAGGAGGCAACAGAGCAGAGTAGCACTGGGGTAAGTGTAAACCACAAGGTGATAGGAAGGGACAATATGTATGAATATAAAGGGGCTGCAGGAGGGGTCAAAACTAAAAATCATGGTTTAAAAACTAGTATTAAAACACTCTACCTAAACACACGCAGCATTCGAAATAAAGTAAATGAGTTGACGGCACAAATCATTACAAATGGGTATGATTTGGTGGCCATTACAGAAACATGGTTGCAGAGTGGCCAAGACTGGGAATTAAACATACAGGGGTATCTGACAATTCGGAAAGATAGACATGAAGGGAAAGGAGGTGGGGTAGCTCTGTTAATAAAGGAAGATACCAGGGCAGTTTTGAGAGACGATATTGGCTCTAATGAACAAAATGTTGAATCATTGTGGGTGGAGATTAGAGATAGTAAGGGGAAAAAGTCACTGGTGGGCGTAGTTTATAGGCTACCAAATGATAACTTCACGGTGGGGCGGGCAATAATCAAGGGAATAATGGAGGCATATGAAAAAGAAACGGCAGTAATCATGGGGGATTTTAACCTACATAACGATTGGTCAAATCAAATCGCACGGGGTAGCCTTGAGGAGGAATTCATAGGCATACGGGATTGTTTCTTAGAACAATATGTTACAGAACCTACAAGGGAGCAAGCGATCTTAGATCTGGTCCTGTGTAATGAGACAGGAATAATAAACTATCTGCTAGTAAAAGATCCTCTCAGAATGAGTGATCACAGTATGGTTGAATTTGTAATACAGATTGAGGGTGAGGAAGTAGTGTCTCAAACGAGCGTACTATGCTTAAACAAAGGGGACTACAGTGGGATGAGGGCAGAGTTGGCTAAAGTAGACTGGAAACACAGACTAAACGGTGGCACAATTGAGGAACAGTGGAGGACTTTAAGGAGCTCTTTCATAGTGCTCAACAAAAATATTCCAGTAAAAAGAAGGGCGGTAAGAGAAGGGATAACCAGCCGTGGATAACCAAGGAAATAAAGGAGAGTATCAAATTAAAAACCAATGCGTATAAGGTGGCCAAGGTTAGTTGGAAACTAGAAGATTGGGAAAATTTTAAGCAACAGCAAAGAATGACTAAGAAAGCAATAAAGAAAGGAAAGATAGATTACGAAAGTAAACTTGCGCAAAACATAAAAACAGATAGTAAAAGCTTTTACCGATATATAAAACGGAAAAGAGTGACTAAAGTAAATGTTGGTCCCTTAGAAGATGAGAAGGAGGATTTAATAATGGGAAATGTGGAAATGGCTGAGACCTTAAACAATTATTTTGCTTCGGTCTTCACAGTGGAAGACACAAAAACCATGCCAAAAATTGCTGGTCACAGGAATGTAGGAAGGGAGGACCTCGAGACAATCACTATCACTAGGGGGCTAGTGCTGGACAGGCTAATGGGACTCAAGGTAGACAAGTCCCCTGGTCCTGATGAAATGCATCCCAGGGTATTAAAAGAGATGGCGGAAGTTATAGCAGATGCATTTGTTATAATCTACCAAATTTCTCTGGACTCTGGGAAGTACCAGCGGATTGGAAAGCAGCTAATGTAACGCCTCTGTTTAAAAAAGGGGGCAGACAAAAGGCAGGTAACTATAGGCCAGTTAGTTTAACATCTGTAGTGGGGAAAATGTTTGAAGCTATCATTAAGGAAGAAATAGCGGGACATCGAGATAGGAATAGTGCAATCAAGCAGACGCAACATGGATTCATGAAGGGGAAATCATGTTTAACTAACTTACTGGAATTCTTTGAGGATGTAACGAGCATGGTGGATAGAGGTGTACCGATGGATGTGGTGTATTTAGATTTCCAAAAGGCATTCAATAAGGTGCCACACAAAAGGTTACCGCAGAAGATAAAGGAACGCGGAGTCAGAGGAAATGTATCAGCATGGATAGAGAATTGGCTGGCTAACAGAAAGCAGAGAGTCGGGATAAATGGGTCCTTTTCGGGTTGGAAATCGGTGGTTAGTGGTGTGCCACAGGGATCAGTGCTGGGACCACAACTGTTTACAATATACATAGATGATCTGGAAGAGGGGACAGAGTGTAGTGTAACAAAATTTGCAGATGACACAAAGATTAGTGGGAAAGCGGGTTGTGTAGAGGACACAGCGAGGCTGCAAAGAGATTTAGACAGGTTAAGCGAATGGGCTAAGGTTTGGCAGATGGAATACAATGTTGGAAAGTGTGAGGTCATCCACCTTGGGAAAAAAGCAGTAAAAGGGAATATTATTTGAATGGGGAGAAATTACAACATGCTGCGGTGCAGAGGGACCTGGGGGTCCTTGTGCATGAATCCCAAAAAGTTAGTTTGCAGGTGCAGCAGGTAATCAGGAAGGCGAATGGAATGTTGGCCTTCATTGCGAGAGGGATGGAGTACAAAAGCAGGGAGGTCCTGCTGCAACTGTATAGGATATTGGTGAGGCCGCACCTGGAGTACTGTGTGCAGTTTTGGTCACCTTACTTAATGAAGGATATACTAGCTTTGGAGGGAGTACAGAGACGATTCACTCGGCTGATTCCGGAGATGAGGGGGTTACCTTATGATGATAGATTGAGTAGACAGGGTATTTACTCGTTGGAGTTCAGAAGGATGAAGGGTGATCTTATAGAAACATTTAAGATAATGAAAGGGATAGACAAGATCAAGGCAGAGAGGTTGTTTCCACTGGTCGGGGAGACTAGAACTAGGGGGCACAGCCTCAAAATACAGGGGAGCCAATTTAAAACCGAGTTGAGAGGGAATTTCTTCTCCCAGAGGGTTGTGAATCTGTGGAATTCTCTGCCCAAGGAAGCAGTTGAGGCTAGCTCATTGAATGTATTCAAATCACAGATAGATAGATTTTTAAGCAATAAGGGAATTAAGGATTATGGGGAGCGGGCGGGTAAGTGGAGCTGAGTCCACGGCCAGATCAGCCATGATCTTGTTGAATGGCAGAGCAGGCTCGAGGGGCTAGATGGCCTACTCCTGTTCCTAATTCTTATGTTCTTATACCTGACACAAGACTCCCAAAGCAAGCGCTCTAGTCGGAACTCCCTCACTTCAAACGAGTCAAAGGTAGGCAGAGGAAACGTTACAAGGACACCCTCAAAACCTCCCTGATAAAATGCAACATCCCCACTGACACCTGGGAGACCCTGGCCAAAGATCGCCTTAAGTGGAGGAAGTGCATCTGGGAGGGCCCTGAGCGCCTCGAGTCTCATTGCCGAGAGCATGCAGAAATCAAGCGCAGGCAGCGGAAAGAGCGTGCGGCAAATCTGTCCCACCCTCCCTTTCCCCCAATGACTATCTGTCCCACCTGTGACAGAGAATATGGTTCTTGTATTGGACTGCTCAGCCACCTAAGGACTCATATTTTAAGAGGGACTGCCTATGATGATGATGGGTGTTTTTGATCTCATCATACTATTCAAAGAAGAGCAGGTGTTTGTCAAGCGCCCTGGGCAACATTCCTCTTAATCATTGCTACCAAAACAGATTCAATGATTATTTATCTCGTTGTTGTTTGTGGGATCTTGCTATGCACAAAATGGCTGCCACATTTGCCTACATATTAACAATCAATATAATTCAAGCTCATTGGATGTAAAGCACTTTGAGATGTTTCCAAGATACATGATAAGGTGCTATACAAATCCAAGTCTTTATTCTTTTCTTTCTTTCCTGAAGGTATTTTACTTTTTTCTGCGGTACAGCTCCATGGACACCAGGTGCTTGCAGTACCTTACCCAAGTGGCCAGTATTAATTTGCATGTCTTGTTAGTGAGTGTCAGCAGGTCACTTTACCATGAATCAGAATCAACCTGATCCTGCCTTCAACTGACATTTACGCACCTTCGTTTCCATCGGGATGCGGGGGAAGGTGGGGTGACTGGATAGCGTTTAGGAGATTTAACCATTGATGGGTTTGAATGGCTGCTGCTCCTACCCCACAGATTGACCACATTTCAATCAATTAAACTGCTGCTTCTGAGATTTTTATTCTTAAAATACTATATCGGGATGGCTCAGTAAAGATCGTGGGGCACTACATCCCCTGATGTCTTATCAAGTCACTCCACATAAACTGAGTTTCCCCCCAACAAAGTTAGAAGCCACAAAAACAATTCTAATCATTGAAAATTGCGGCCTCTCTGGGTGCGTACGATGTGGGCACACACCTGAAGAGGTCTCACAAATGCCGATTCTCGGTGCACGAACCACATGGGCTGAGAACCGGCTTTTGCGATCTGTCAAAATCACACATATCCCCGGATGAAGGACAATCGTTGGTGGAGATTTGGGCTATTTGGCCAACTCTTGCCCAGCGAGTAGCCGTCAAACTCTTACCCCTGGTAAAAGCAGGCATATGGCCTACTTTTACCAGTGTAAGAGTTTTAAAACAATAGAAAAATTAAATATTACTACTTACTTTTATATTAAAAACCCTGTCTATGAAGGTAAGTTTATTTTCAATACTATTAAAACATTTTTTTTAATTTCAAAAAAATACATTTTTATCTTAAACATTCATCTCCCATAGCCTTTAATTGTTTTATTTTTTAAATATCCATTTTCCTTTTAAAGTTATTATGGCGTCTGCTTCCACCATGTTTCTGGCAGGAGATTTTACATCCTAACATCCCGCTGTGGATTTTTTTAACCTCATCCTTTATATTGATGAGGATCTGAAATTTATGCTCTCTAGTTATTGACTCACCACCAAATAGATTCCCCTGAATTATCTTCTCAAAATCATTCATAATTCTAAACATTCTTTTTAATCAAAACGCTCTTAACCTTCTTTATTCCAATAAATAAGCTCCATCTTATGATAGCCTTATCGACTAGCAACCCAGAAGCTATGAGTTTAAATCCCACCATAGCAAGTTGTGAAATAGAATTGAATAAAAATCCAGTCATTTGTGTTAACATAAGAACATAAGAAATAGGAGTAGGAGTAGGCCATACGGCCCCTCGAGCTGATCTGATCGTCACCTCAACTCCACTTTCTTGCCAGTTCCCCATAACCCTTGACTCCCCTGGGGTTCAAGAATCAGCCTTGAATATATTCAATGAGTCAGCTTCCACAGCTCTCTGGGGTAGAGAATTCCAAAGATTCACGACCCTCTGAGAGAAGAAATTCCTCCTCTTCTCTGCCTTCAATGGGCGACCCCTTATTGTGAAACTATGCCCTCTAGTTCTAGATTCCCCCACGAGGGGAAACATTCCCTCAGCCTCGACCCTGTCAAGCCCCCTCAGATTCTTATATGTTTCAATACGATCACCTCCCATTCTTCTAAACTCCAATGATTATAGGCCCAACCTGCTCAACTGTTCCTCATAAAATAACCTCTTCATTCCATAACCTCGTGAACCTTCTCTGAACTGCCTCCAAAGCCTCCTTAAATAAGGAGACTACCCTGGTCTGGTTCCACAAAAATGAGCATGAATGCTGCTGGATTGTTAGAAAAACCCAACTGGTTCACAAACGCCCTTCAGGTAAGGGAATCTGCCAGCCCCACCTGCTCTAACCTACTTGTGACTCCAGTCCCATACTACGTGGTTGGCTCTTACGCCTTCAGGGCAACTAGGGAGGGCAATAAATACTGTCTTGCCAGTATTGCCTACATCCCAACAACAGACGAAGTTTTAAAACATCTATAATTTTTTTATATGCTTGGATTGGATATATAATTAAAAAGAAAAAAATTGCAGGGCTATGAGGAAAGAGCAGGCGAGTGAGACTAATCGAATTGCTCTTTTAAAGAGTCAGCATAGACGCAGAGGGCTGAATGGCATCCTTCTGTGTTGTATGATTCTATGATTCTATAATCTCTCATAATTAAAGCAACTCATCCCTGCTATTGTCTTCGTGAATCTCTGCTGCATGGTCTTAACATGTTTCTTAGAGTAGAGCATCCTAACTGGGCACAATATTCTAACTGCGACCTAATCAATGAGTTGTATAAGTCTAGCATTACCTCTTTGCTTCTGTACACTATACCGCATTATAAAACTTATGATCCCCAAATGATCAAATTTCCCTTCCACTTTTAAATTTATGTATCTGGATCCCGAACTCGCTCTGCTGCTCTACTCTATTTAAATACTTACCATCTGGTATATATGTCCTTTCCTTATTTTTCCTCCCAAAATGTATCACTCACATTTGTCCACATCATATATCAGTGACACTAACCTGTCTGTGATATTGGTTGGGAAGTGGGAGACAGAGAGTAGGGATAAAAGGATTTTTTCTGATTGGTGGAGGTGACAAGTGGTGTTCCCCAGGAATCTGTTCTGGAGCCTCAGCTTTTCACCGTATTTATCAATGATTTGGATGAAATAACAGAGAGCTGTATATCCAGGTTTGAAGATGACACTAAGTTGGGAGGCACAGTAAGTTACAAAGGGACTTGGGGCCAGACTTTCAGTTTCATTGTCGGCGACTTTCTTGGCAGTACAGCTGGTTTTCCGCCTGGCAAGAGCTTCGACAAGTTTTTTCCTTGGTATCGCTCACACCTGAAGTCGCCCGCCGGGACCAAACCGCCCACGTGCAACGCCAAGAACAACCGCCAGGGCGTAAGTTTGGCCTCAACCCTCGACGTCCAGATCACCGAGAGACCCGCCCTGTAAAAGCTGCTTAAACAGGGCGGTAAGGGGGGACCCTGCAAAGAAAGGTAAGTTAAAGGTTCTTTAATTATTTTTTTTTAATTTTAACATGGCGATTAGGGTTAACACTATCTTGCAAATGGTTTGTATGTGTTTATTTTGAATGAAAGTTTAAAAAAAAAGTCTTCCCCCACTTCATAGGCCCAACCGCAGTCTCGGACTAAATTTTACCACTTACCGTCCATTCCGGTAACGACCGCCCATTTGTCTAACTTTCCACTTAGCCGCCGAGAAAACTGCCGAGAATGAGTGTGCAATGCCCATTTTCTCGCCTGGCAATTAGTTCTACTTTTACCTTTAAAATGAAAATTCTCACCAGCTTTTTTTGCCAAATGTTAGTGGTTCTTCTCAGCGGGCAATCGGGCGTTGAGGGCCCTTAGGGAAAGTCAGGCCCATAGAGTGAGTGGGCAAAACTGTGGTGAATGGAATTTAATGTGGGGAAGTGTGATGTCATCCACTTTGGATCAGAGAAAGACAAATCAGAATATTTTATTAATGGTGACTGACTCGGAGCGGTGGAGAAGCAAAGGGATTTGGGCGTCCATGTACGTGCACCGGTACAAAATGTAATTTAAAAAACGAATGGAATGTGGTTTTTATCTCGAGGGGAATTCAAAAGTGTGAAGTGATGCTACAGTTGTACAGAGCTTTGACCAGACCCCACCTGGAGTATTGCGTTCAGCTTTGGGCATCGAACCTCAAGAAAAACATATTGGCCTTGGAAGGCATACAGTGCTGATTCACCAGAATGGTACCAGGGCATAAAGGGTAAATTATGAGGATCAGTTGCATAACCGTGGCCTGTATTCCCTTGAGTTCAGAAGATTCGAAGTGTTCCGGATGATAAAAGGATTTGATAGGGTAGATACAGAGAAACTATTTCCTCTGGTGGTACAATCCAGAACGAGGGTGCATAATCTTAATTTTATAGCTAGGCCATTTAGGAGTGAAATCCAGAAGCACTTTTTCACACAAAGGATAGCGGATTGTAGAATATATTAATGATTTCGACTTATACATAGGGGGCATGATAAAGAAATTTGCAGATAATATAAAAATTGGCCGTGTGGTTGACATTGAGGAGGAAAGCTCCAGACTGCAGGAAGATATCGATGAACTGGTCAGGTGGGCAGAAAAGTGGCAAATGGAATTGAATCTGGAAAAGTGTGAGGTAATGCATTTGGGGAGGGGCAACAAGGAAAGGGAATACACAATAAATGGGAGGATACTGAGAGGTGTGGAGGAATAGAGAGACCTTGGAGTATAGGTCCACAGATCCTTAAAGGTAGCAGGACAGGTCGAGAAGGTAGTTAAAAAGGTATACAGAATGCTTTCCTTTATTAGGCAGGGCCTAGAATACAAGAGTAGGGAATTTATACTAGAAATGTATACAACACTAGTTAGGCCATGGATCGAGTACTGCGTGCAGTTGTGGTCACCACATGACAGGAAGGATGTGATTGCACTACAAAGGGTGCAGAGGAGATTTACGAAGATGTTGTCAGGACTGGAAAACTTTAGTGATGAGGAAAGATAGGCTGGGGTTGTTTTCCTTAGAACAGAAGAGACTGAGGGGAGATTTAATTGAGGTGAATAAAAATAATGAGGGGCCTGGATAGAGTGGATAGGAAGGACCTATTCCCCTTAGCAGAGGTGTCAATAACTAGGGGTCATAGATTTAAAGTGGTTGGTAGAAGGATTAGAGGGGAGATGAGGAAACATTTCTTTACCCAGAGGATGGTGGGAATCTGGAACTCACTGCCTGAAAGGGTGGGAGAGGCAGAAACCCTCATCACATTTAAAAGGTACTTGGATATGCACTTAAAGAGCCGTAACCTACAGGGCTACGGACCAAGGGTTGGATTTTCAGATTTCGGGGCGTTAATGACAGTGGGGCAGTCCTGATAGCGCCTGGAAAAAGTTTGCGCCTCAGTCAGCAATATTGGGCAGCTGGGCCCTGAGTGTGGAGCAGAACGCTAAGGGGATGCATTGCGCACCTCTCTTAGGACGCTAGGCTGGATGAGCATGTGGAAATCCTGAGCTAAACAGCCAGCCCAGGAGCGCTCTGAGAGAGGCTTGGGCAGAAAGAAAAACCTGAAAAAAAACACCAAAAACATTCCTAATAAATAACTAAAGCCACCACAAAATAAATCGCAAAAAAAATGAAATAAAAGTCAATCCCACTTACCTGAGGTGGACATTACTTACCTGACTGCAGCCGCTAGGGGTCGGACCGCCCGCTTTCACAGGCGGTCCCAGCACGGCTCTCTACAGAGCGCTACGGGTCGGGCGAGAGCCAAAAATCGAGCTGGTGTCGCAACCAGGGGCATTGCACACCGGCTCGCCTCTTCCGGCGGTAAAGCTCCGCGCCACGTCGAAACTGGCCGCAAAAGTCCCAGCGGGGCGCTGGAAGCTGGCTGCCCACCCGGAAGAGCTCACCGCCCCTCCGGGCGAAAACAGAGATGGCCAGGAGCGGAAAATCTAGCCCCTAGAGCTGGACGGTGAGATTACACTGGGTAACACTTTTTCGACCAGCACAGACATGATGGGCCGAATGGTCATTAGACTCAGCAAAGTTAGGAGGCCGCATTCTGCACATGCGGCCGGCGAGGGGACTGAAAACCAGCCGTCGGGGGGGGGGGGGGGGGGGGGCCAAGAGGGGGGTGGGAGGGAGAGAAAGACTGGGGGAGAGAGAGAGTAAGCCTGGGGGTGGGGGTGGGGAAGATAGAGACTAGGGGGGTAAGAGAGAGAGAGACTGGGAGTGGAGAGACATGGGTGGGGGCGCGGGGTGGGGGGGGAGGGGGTGGTGATCGGAAGGGAAAGAGGGAACTCGGGGAAGACGGATCACGTTCTTACATTGGAGTGGATGAAATCCAGAAGTCACAACGCTGTCAGTATTCACTTCATACTCAATAAACCTGTGAACAATCCATACACAATGCCCCATCTATGTTGGGGGGTGGTGGGGTAAGGTCATGCATTTGCACAGGTATAAGGAGGGACTTTGGCTGGAGGAGGCATGCACTTGGACTGGGATAAGGCACTTTGGCTGGGGGAGGGATGTACTTGGACTGGGCTGAAATTGGTACTGAAATTGTAAAAAATCGCTTCCAATTCTCTATAAATCCTACTATTAAGCTTTCAGCAGCCTTTCATCAAATACTCCCATTTTCAAAATGACATCCGTACTGTCCACTTAAGATCGGCTAAGATCAGGTAAAACCTTACTTTTCAGGACGGTATTTAGGGCGGGCAGTAAATGGATCTTAGTGACCAAATTTACGTTTTTAGGGCCATGGTCAGTAATTGATTTTTTTAAAATCAAATTTGCATTTTTGGGAGGGTAAGTGGGTGGTAATATGATGAATTTCCAGCCCATAAATCACAGATTCTAATATACTAATAAAAATAAAGTTCATTTGTTATTGCAAAGTGTAATTTATTTATTCTATAAACAAAAGTGCATATTTATTCACGAAACCGTAACAACTCCATCCAAGTGAATCCTGCGGGACCACAGATACAATTACTGCAGTCTCTCAGGAAGGTTGAACAAGAATATTCAGTTAATTGTTTCACCATTCACATTGATTCATCGAATACAAGTTAATTTGACCTATCTTGGATTTCAAATGTAAAATAAACTCTTGAAAAGTAAAATAGATAATTGACTAGAAGCCTATTTCCTGTTAACTGGTTCTGGTTCAGTATTTTTCAGGGTGAAGAGTTTGAAAACAGAAATTAAATCAAATAAAAACAGCCAATTAGTTTAGTAGGAGTAAACTTGCAATAACTGGAACAAATTCTAATGACTGAGTATGTATATGACATATTCAGGAGACCAAATACTTCAAAAAAGACCACGTACATGAAAGATGCTCAAACACAGTGAAAGAGTTCAGAGAATTAAACTAATTAATATTTCCAGGCTTCACCCTCCTCTGGGTCAAAAATGTTTTACCGAGAAATGGTCATGATACATTCTTTTTAATTATTAGAAGTGCATTAGGTATGAGGAAGTAATGTTACATATTCCCTGCATCTAATTATTTGCAAGTTTGTTACATTCGGAAGATTTTGTTGCATGTTTAAAATAAAGCACTTTTGCGTCTCTGGTCGTGAATCCAGGTGCCTGGATTCATCTGCAGCATCTTCATCCGCCACTTGTCTCTCTGCGCCCCGTCAATAAATTCATCCAAGGATAGGTGACCTGCAAAAAGGAAAAACACCAATCACGCTATAAAAATTAACTCAAAACACACTTACATGGCTTTATGGGTTATGGGATTGTCACACTTATCTAGCTATAATATTTTAATTTTTCTATGTATTTAGCACACTCCTTATTTAGGCATCACTATTCTTTCATACCTCGAGTTGGCACCTTGATGGGATTTCCCTGTTCAGTTATCTGTCATGCAGTCACACTGCAACTGCACACTTCTACCACTAGATTATACTCCAGAAGCTTCAGCTCACAGGTTTCTGGATTTTTTTAGACCTGTCATCTTAGTTTTCTTAAGGTAAGTCAGTTTACATTTTATTTTATTTACTCTAATTTTAAATTATTTTTTTTCTCATTGTTAGGATTTTTAGGAGAGACAACCTCCTCCCCGCTCCAAAATGTAAAATAGAATCCACTTCCTACCTCCTTCGACTATCCTCCTCTTCACCCATTCCTGCGGTTTCGAGGCACTGTCCATCCATATTTATATTCTTCATTGTATAACATTTTTACGATATCAGTGTTCCAGATAATTCTCACTGTACTGGGAATATATTACAGAGTGTCAGACAGCAGGAATTTACTGTGCTGGGAATATATTACAGCCTGTCGAATTATTGTGAATCTTTGAAATTCTTTACCCCAGAGGGAAGAGGATGCTCATATTTAGTATGAGTATATTTAAGGCTGAGATTGACAGATTTTTGGACTCTAAAGGAATCAGAGAATATGGGGATTGGGCGGGATAGTGGAGTTGATGTGGATAGAGAATTGGTTGGCAGACAGGAAACAGAGATTCGGGATAAACGGGTCCTTTTCAGAATGGCAGGCAGTGACTAGTGGGGTACCGCAGGGCTCAGTGCTGGGACCCCAGCTATTTACAATATACATTAATGATTTAGATGAAGGAATTGAGTGTAATATCTCCAAGTTTTCAGATGACACTAAGCTGGGTGGCAGTGTGAGCTGTGAGGAGGACGCTAAGAGGCTGCAGGGTGACTTGGACAGGTTAGGTGAGTGGGCAAATGCTTGGCAGATGCAGTATAATGTGGATAAATGTGAGGTTATCTACTTTGGGGGCAAAAACATGAAGGCAGAATATTATCTGAATGGCGGCAGATTAGGAAAAGGGGAGGTGCAATGAGACCTGGGTGTCATGGTACATCAGTCATTGAAAGTTGGCATGTAGGTACAGCAGGCGGTGAAGAAGGAAAATGTTGGCCTTTATAGCTAGGGGATTTGAATATAGAAGCAGGGAGGTCTTTTGCAGTTGTATAGGGCCTTGGTGAGGCCTCACCTGGAATATTGTGTTCAGTTTTGGTCACCTAATCTGAGGAAGGACATTCTTGCTATTGAGGGAGTGCAGCGAAGGTTCACTAGACTGATTCCCGGGAGGGCAGGACTGACATATGAGGAGAGACTGGATCAACTGGGCCTGTATTCACTGGAGTTTTGAAGAATGAGAGGGGATCTCATAGAAACATATAAAACTCTGACTGGACTGGATAGGTGGGTTAGATGCAGGAAGAATGTTCCCGATGTTGGGGAAGTCCAGAACCAGAGGACACAGTCTAAGGATAAGAGGTAAGCCATTCAGGACTGAAATGAGGAGAAACTTCTTCACTCAGAGAATTGTTAACCTGTGGAATTCCCTATCACAGAGAGTCGTTGATGCTAGTTCATTGGATATATTCAAGAGGGAGTTAGATATGGCCCTTACAGCTAAAGGGATCAAGGGGTATGGAGAGAAAGCAGGAAAGGGGTACTGAGGGAATGATCAGCCATGATCTTATTGAATGGTGGTGCAGGCTCGAAGGGCCGAATGGCCTACTCCTGCACCTATTTTCTATGTTTCTATGTAAGATCAGCCATGATCTTATTAAATGGCAGAGCAGTGTCAAGGGGCCGTATAGCCGACTCCTGCTTAGAATTCCTATGGTCTTCTATCTAAATTTAAAACTTTTCAATTCACAATGTTTTATATGTTATCTCCAATAATTATTGATTTCAAAACTGTCAATATTTATTAATTTGGTCATCTTTAGCATTTAACTTTTAAACTTTCACTTCATAAATATTTATACAGTTGTAACTTTATTATTTATATCCTTTTATACTGTTCCTCATTGATGGTAGGCTAGTGTTTTGGAGATTGTGAAGCAGCCAGGCAGCATTATGCACGAATATAATAGCATGATGCCATCAGATTTTTTTTTTTTAATTCGTAGCCAATCTTTCCAATTCTTTGTCAAATCACAAACGCCAGAGGTCACCTTGCACACATCAAGGATCACTCTGCGCCAATGCTCTTAGCCAAAAGGCCTGGAGCCACTGCACCGTTCCTGGAAGTACTGCAATACCAGGTTCGTGCCATGGAGGTGGATGGGTCAAGCCCCCCACACACCTCCTATTTCCAAAAAGCTTAGGAGAACCACCTTCCTGATCCAGGGAGAACCACTTTGGGGTCATGGTTACTCCCCTGTCAGGTCAGTTACGCATGATCTTAGCCAAAAGGCCGAGCCATCAGATGCAACACAACTGTGTAAACAGTAGCACCAGCGACAGTTCCAGTTGGACATCAACTACACGGCTGTATCTAATGTACCTGCTACTCACTGTGGGCAACACCACGGGACACGAGTCTCGTTTCTTCCGACTACTCTGAGATTAGAGATAACAATGGGAAAATTGAATCAAACATCTCCTGCTCAATACCACTACAGCAATTCCAGCTAACTACATAAAATGTAACCTTCATCATTAGTAACTATTTTCTACTAATACAGCTTACCGATACCCTTTGGTTATTGAAGGGTGCCAATGAATGCTAGTAGACTGTGGTTGTCGATATCTACTTGGTATTAATGGCATTGATAAAATGATTTGGTGTGTGTGTTACAACAAAAGCTTGCATTGATATAGCACCTTGACATAGAAAATCATCCCAAGATGCTTAACAGAGACATAAAGAGAACAGATGCTGAACTAAAGGAGAGCTTAGAAGTGGTGACCAAAAGCTTGGTCAAAGAAATGGATTTTAAAGAGTATCTTAAAGGAGAGTTATGGAAAGATAAAGGGGTTTAGGGAGGGAATTCCAGAGCATGGGGTCTAGGTGGCTCAAGGCACGACTGCCAATAGTGGGAGAAAGAGAGAGGGATGTACAACAGGTCTGAGTCAGAAGAATGGAAAATTGGGAGGGGGAGGTTACAGAAATGGAAAGGGGTGAGACCACTATTTTACCCTGTCCAAACAGTAGAACTAAAGGACGCGGGCTGTACTTGAAGAGGGGTGAATTCAAAACTAATCGGCTGAAACAATATTTCGGTGAGTGAATGGTCAATCTACGGAACAGACTCCCATAGAGGTGCTGGAAGCAGTTAGCATTATTTCATTCAAATGCAAATTAGATAGATTTATTTCAGCCTTATGGACTCAACATCGAGTTCAACAATTTCAGAGCGTAATCTTTGGCTCTCTCCTGAAACATTACCTCTGTTTTTCTCTCTCCACAGATGCTGCCTGACCTGCTGAGTATTTCCAGCATTTTCTGTTTATATTTCAGTCTTCCAGTATTTAGCCTTTAAATTGGCATTCCCTTTTTGTAGATTTCTTCGGTTCTGATTTTTGACTTTTCTAATCCTAATATCCGCTCACCTCACATAGAAAACCACACATAAATTTTTTGTTGTGTCAAATTCAGGGTGAAGTGAGCAGTGCACCCAGAATCTATTAGAACAGCACTTAATAGTTCACCTTCAGATTCCCAGATGAGAACCAACAGCCACAACAGGGCAGTGTTGTCATTTTCACGATTAAAAGCGTCTTCGCGATATTCCTTCTTTCCACCTGACCCCTTCCCAAACCCACCCCAATCCCCCCAAAACAGATGATCTGGTCATTATCACATTGCTGTTTGTGGGAGCTTGATGTGCTCAAATTGGCTGCCGCCTTTCGCACATTACAACAAGTGACTACACTCCAAAAGTACTTCATTGGCTGCAAAGCGCTTTGAGATGTCCGGTGGTCGTGAAAGGCGCTATATAAATACAAGTATTTCTTTCTTTCCAACTGAAAGCAATGGGATATCATATCAACCACAAGATTGGTTTTAGAAGGAAACTCTCTGGGCTCATTGATCTCATCTTTTCAAACCCTTCGCCACATCATAGAATCATAGCAGTTTACGGCACAGAAGGAGGCCATTCGGCCCATCGTCTCCGTGCCTTCACATTACAGCTTTAACACTCGCCTTAACAGATGGACATGACTTCGGCTTAATGTCTCGCCGCAGGGCAGGTTTGAAATCATGCATTTGCCATTAATCAAATAATTCATTATTTCTAGTTGATTGCAGTTGTGTAGAAGGGCTCCAGACACAAGAGCATACTCGCACTCACCCCATTTTTATCAAATGACTGAAACAAGTTCTCTATGTGCTCGGTAGCTTCTTCGCTGTCTAAAATTCCCCCAAAAAGCGCTTAAATTCGTGAAAGAAAAGGGTTCCGCTGGGACAGTCGATCACAAACTTCTTGTACCAGCCTTGCAGCTCAGCAACACCGATTTCCCCTTTATCCTCACCACTCTCCGTCCGCCCCATAGCTAAGGAACTGGGATACTGTGTCAAAGACCTCAGCAGCAAGTGGTCAGCCTTCCAGGGCGCGAACTCCCACCTTAGAGGGACTGAGCAATCTTCGCGAAGCCCGACTTATCCCCAATCAACCCTCAACTTAGTGGAGTCTGGTTCGCCTCCTAAAGTCAGGCTGTGTTCGATAGCCTTTCCCCGAGCTTTTTGTCCTTGAGAAACCTTCCCACCCAAAGATTTTCCAAAACCAGGCCTTGTATCTTCGATCCCCTCAACACTGCTCTTTCTGAGACTAGATGCTCTGTCCCTGGCCAATCTCGTTTCAGTAAGGACTAGTTGGTCTTCTACAGTGGGATTCTCTTCTCCACGATCACTTCAACCCTCAGAATAAGGACTTGATCAGTCTTCCAGAGCCCCGAATTTTGATGCAAGATCTCTTGAACCCCAACTGATTAGTCTTCTAGAGTGGAGACACCTTCCCAAACAATGTAACACTTCACTAGAAACTGTCTGAGAGGTCTGAACTTGGTCCCACCACCCCTTGCCACTTCTCCAGTGTTGTGATAATGTGAGATTTCAGATCTAGCTTCAAGCAGGGCAATACCTACTTAAAGAGCGCTAAGCTTTCCATTGAGCATCCTCTGATGTGACCTTCATTCGCCTTAGAGCCAGAAACACGCCCAGCCCACTCATTTACTGAGCATTGCTCAGATAGCCACTAATTGTTAAATTCATTTAAGATCCAATTAAAGGAAAAAGCATAAACACTTTATATAAGATTGCTTCCATCGCATTCATTCTTCCAGTAATGAAAATAAAGAATTGGACAAACCAGGATTGTTTATCTCAGCTAGAAAATGTGACTGACTGTAGTGTGCCTCAATGTCCTTATCATGCTTCAATTGTTAGACCTGTTGATTAGATAGACACCAATTTCTATTTAAAAGTTGTGCTAAATCCTTAGTTAAGCATGTGGGATAACACCAGAGTACAGCGCAGAGATGGTGCTGTTTGAATAAATGAAATATGATAACAAGAACTGTATTCATTTCAGCAGAGCAGTTAATCACAAAAATATTATCCAGCTATGGTGAGAGTGTTTAGAAAAATGACAAGGAATTAATACATTTTTGTTACGTAGAGAGTGCTTTATCTTCCAGCTATTTATTATTTAGTGCCCTTGAAATAACCGCGTCTGATTATTTTTTTTCACAAATAGTTCTTTCATACTGAATAATGAGATATGTTAAATATCAGCACACACATGCGGCTGAATACAGGGCAGCTTGAGGGATCAGTGCAGGTATTATTCAGAGCTCAGCTCCCTGTCATCTTTTAGACATAATTTAACAGCTTTTATGTGTCCTCGCCAATATTTACCCGTCAATCAACATGACTAAAAACAAATTATTTGGTCATGATCACATTGCTGTTTGTGGGAGTTTGCTGTGCACAAATTGGTTGGCGCGTTTCCTACATTACAACAGTGACTGCACTTCAAAAATTACTTAATTAACTTCCAAACACTTTGGGACACCCTGAAGTCATGAAAGGCGCTATAGAAATGCAAATTCTTTCTTTTTTTATGGCGTCACAAGTATGGAGCTGTGGAAAAATTCATAATTCACACAAAAGTGCTTTAACAATCTGATTAGCAGCTATTCATTTGGAAAGGCAGAAAATGGAAACCTAACAAGTGTCCAAATTAACAGGGTCTTTTAAATGTTTAAATTGCAGAGGTCCTGTTTCAGGAAATACTCACGGACACTTTAAAACGGGTTTAATTGATGAATATGTAATGCCAATTGAAATAACTTTGGAAATGAAACATAGGGACTTGAATAGATAAACCTTTAAAATGTTTCCCAATGGGATAGTTTGACTGGTGTTCACTATAAGGTGGAAAACATGTTGATGCTTAAAATATAATTGTAATGATTACAATTTTCATCAACATACATTGTTCATATATACTTTATGATAAGAAGCCAATCATTTTAAATAAACAGATTGCAGATTGAAACAGGAAAGTGGCCAAACATTTAATAATTAACAGTCCAGGTATAATCATTTTTTTTAACTGATAAAGAAATATTTTGCACGTAGTGGTATATATTCTTAACACATTCGCAGGCAGGAGCATGGACTGTATTCTCCATATTTGTATTGTAGCTTAGCATGCTTCAGAATTAGGTGGTTGGGGGTCAGATATAATAATCCTTTGCCCTACCTTTTTGAAGGATGGTTTTGGTCTAGGTCACTTTTCATGCACATCTAGAGAGCTCTTGGCACAGGATATCTCAAGAGATGTTTGTAGGACGCAGGACAGAAATAGAAACAGTTGGATAGAGGAACTAGGCGGCTTTTGAAAGCAAAAACACAGATGGTGGAGGGAGTGATGGCAGAGGTGTTTACGGAGAAATTCGAGACAGCATTGGAATAATAATAGAAAGGATAGCACATCAGAAAACAAGGTGCATGCTGGCATTAGAAGATCAAGGGCTGCATGTGGAAGGAAGAAAGCAAAGGAAGAAACTGGAGTGGTGGGACCACTGAGGGATTTGAAGGCAAGGTTGAGGATCCTTAATTCAATTTGTTGAGGCATGGGGAGTCAGTGGAGCTCGGCAAGAACAGGGTGATAGGTGTTTGGGAGCTCCTCTTGCTGCCAACATGGTCACTGGCATTCGGAATGAGTTATAATTTGTGGAGGGGAGAAACAGGGAGACTGGCAGAGAAATTCAGCCCGTGAGCTGTTAAAGGCATGGACTAGGGTTTCAGAAACATGGGGACAAAGAAGGAAGAGATAAAGGCAAAGATATGTGATGTTTCAGAGGTGGAAGAAAGCGGACCTTGTAAGAGATTAGATGTGAGGAAGGAAGCTGTGTTTATTAATAGCAGTTTCAGCCCTGTGGATTTAGCCTATGGCAATAGATCTGGGTAGCTTTTTTTTAATTTGTTCCGGGATGTAGGTGTCGCTGGCGAGGCCAACATTTATTGCCCATCCCTAATTGCCCTTGAGAAGGTGGTGGTGAACCACCTTCTTGAACTGTTGCAATTCTGGTGGTGAAGGTACTCCTACAGTGCTGTTAGGGAGCAAGTTCTAGGTTTTTGACCCAGCGATGATGAAGGAATGGCGATATATTTGCAAGTCACGATGGTGTGTAACTTGCAGGGGAACTTGCAGGTGATGGTGTTCCCATGCGCCTGCTACCCTTGTCCTTCTAGGTGGTAGATGCCATGGGTTTGGGAGGTGCTGTTGAAGAAGCCATGGCGAATTGCTGCAGTGCATCTTATAGATGGTACACACTGCAGCCACGATACATCGGTGGTGGAGGGAGTGAATGTTAAAGGTGATGGATGGGGTGCCAATCAAGCGGGCTGCTTTGTCCTGGATGGTGTCGAGCTTCTTGAGTGTTGTTGGAGCTGCACTCATCCAGGCAAGTGGAGAGTATTCAATCACACTCCTGACTTGTGCCTTGTGGTTGGTGGAAAGGCTTTGGGGAGTCAGGAGGTGAGACTTGCTGCAGAATACCCAGCCTCTGACCTGCTCTTGTTGACACAGTATTTATGTGGCTGGTCCAGTTTCTGGTCAATGGTGACCCCCAGGATGTTGATGATGGCGGATTCGCTGATAATAATGCTATTAAATATCAAGAGGAGGAGGTTAGACTCTCGCTTGTTGGAGATGGTCATTGCCTGGCACTTGTGTGGCGCGAATGTTACTTTCTACTTATCAGCCTAAGCCTAAATGTCGTCCAGGTCTTGCTGCATGCGGGCATGGGCTACTTCATTTTCTGAGGAGTTGTGAATGGAACTAAATGCTGTGCAATCATCAGTGAACATCCCCACTTCTCATTTATGATGGAGGGAAGGTCATTGATGAAGCAACTGAAGATGGTTGGGTCGAGGACACTGCCCTGAGGAACTCCTGCAGCGATCTCCTGGTGAAGTTACGGCCAGAGACTTATAGACTTTGGTTGAAGATAACTTTGTTTTTTTCTGGCATGTAGCTGGAGGAAATGTTAATGCATTGAGCCGTATTTGAGCAGGCATTTTGGCGAATGCAGCAATGGCCTTAGGATCCATGGGGCAGCAGAAGGAACCATTGGTATACATGTGAAAACTGACCCCATGCTTCTAGATGTCACCAAGGTATATAAATGATGAAGGGGAGGAGAACACGAGTGGAGCCCAGGGCACTGGCCAGAGATGACTATGCAGACAGGGGAAGATAAACCATTAGAAGAGGATACAGTGTCTACATTGCAATGAAAGGAACCGAGAGATGGCAATGCCTTGGAAATGAGCTGTTGAGGAGACTGAGGAGGATAGAATGCTCATTGCAGGAAGCTCAGAAGTTAAGGAGGATGAGGGGGAGATAACTAACCACAATTACCCAGGAGGGTAATCATCCTCAAATAAAACTTCTGCCCAAACCATTCCTCAGATCCATTTGACCAAATAGATTCAGAGAGCAGAGTACACTAAAGACACTTTAAAATACTTAAAAAGAGTTTTGGAATTGGTATGTTTAAGATCATCTCAGTAATTTGGTGACTATTGTGCCAAAATGCCCTGTTAACATATTCCAGAGAAACAGTAGGCAGAAATTAAGAGCCAGTAATTTGCAGATTTAAGGCCGGTTAAAGGCTTTAAAGCACCACATGATGATAAATGCAATCACCTTGAGCTTTACAAACTGTTCGGAAGTCCCATTGTACTGCTAAGAATTGGTTTCTAAGGGGCTCCTGATGGAATTTGGTCATATCATCAGATAAGGTGCATGTGTGGAACACAGTACCTGTAGTTAATTTACTGCAATCTATCATTTAAGAAAGTTCTTTAAAAAAGTGGGCGGAGTTCATCTAGGTCACATAGAAAGATATCAGTCAGCAGTCCTAAACACCGATTATAGTGATAATCGCTAATAAAGCGATCTGAGGCTTTCATTGGGAATAGACAGTGTCAGAATAAAAACGGGATTGTGATCAGGGGCAAGAATAAGAGCAGATGTGGATGAAATCAGTGACATTTAGACATCGGCCTCTGCTTTCCCAACTTTCTTGTCGGGGCAGGTCAGCAACTGTCAGCTTTTGGACCGGATATTCTGGTTTAGGTGAGCAATGCTTGCAATTGTCTAAAATGTAAATCAGCCACCAAACAGGGTCAACTCTTGATGTGTTATCCTGATCTGGCCTGGTGGTTCTCCCGGTCATATCCTGATATGCCCCTGGTGGTTCTCCCGGTCATATCCTGATATGCCCCTGGTGGTCTCCCTGTCATATCCTGATATGCCCCTGGTGTCACTGTGGCTCATAAATTGGGGTTGGGGGTGGGGGGGAGGGGTCTCTGAAATGGAGATTCTCTGAAATGGGGAATTCCTTGGTTTCCCCTCTTCCGCACCCTCAGTTTCCTGTCTTCCCCACGCTCTGATTCCCCGACCTTGGTTTCCCCGGCCTCGCCTGCTCGCGGGTAGCTTCGTGTCAAAGTGTCACACAACATGTGCTAGCATGAAACCACAAGCAAAAATACTCAGCTATAGGGAACCCAATTGATAGAAGGTAAATGCAATAAGATTTGTAGAAGTCATGTGATCAAGTGTCACGTGGTCAAAGGTTGCGTGGTCAAAGGTCACATGATCAAACCTGCAGGAATGCCACCAACCAGAGTTGGCAACCCTAATTTAATTGTCAGTAAAACTTTAAAAATTATATTCTGTCACCATAAAGAACAAAATTATTTTACATAAAGGTTTATGCGTGGGAGCGCATTTCTCCATCAGGGATATAGACCGCAAATTTAAAATGCCCCTCCCTCATGCTCGTAGAATAATCAGAAGACAGTCTCAATACATGCTTCCCAGGGAAACATGGGGACTTTGTATTAAAAATTATGCGCTCTAGTTAATTTTACAACACTTTGATTAAAGGTAGTAACATTTTAATGTGGGAGAAACATTTCTTTTAACCGGTGGCATTGTAGTTATGTTACAAGACTAGTAATCCAGAGGCCTAGACTAATGATGCGGAAACAAGGTTTCAAATCTCACAATGGCAGCTGGGAATTTAAATTCAATTAAATACATTTGGAATAAAAAGCTAGTAATCAGCAATGGTGACCATGAAACTACCGGATTGTCGTTAAAAACCTATCTGTTCACTTTAGGGAAGGAAATCTGCTGTCCTTGCCTGGTCTGGCCTATATGTGACTCCAGACCTACAGTAAGGTGGTTGATGCTTAACTACCCTCTGAAATGACCTAGCAAGCCACAAAAGATGGAAACTGCTACAAAAGATGGACTGCAGTGGTTCAAGAAGGCAGCTCACCACCACCTTCTCAAGGGCAATTAGGAATGGGCAATAAATGCTGGCCTTGCCAGCAACACCCACATCCCACGAAAGAAAGAAAAAAAACATATAAAGTTAGTCATCACAGCATTTTAAATGAGACATTCAGTTATAAGGACACAGTTTATTACTTTTTGCAGGGACCGACGCACAGAGATTCCATGTTACATAATCGCGCCAATACATGTGCACTTTTTTATTTTTTCTCTTTCCTTTTGTGTTTTTTTTTTAAATTAGAGTAATTTGGTACAAATTATTTTTGATTCTTGGGGTCCTGAAGGCCATTCCTATTGAAGACTGTGTGACCTGGGGCAGCTGCCAAAGTCCAGCAGCTTTATTATCTCTTTCATATCTGAACCAACATCTTTAAGATGGGGTTACCCAGCTCTTCAGAAATAAAGAAGTTATAAGTGACAACAGGCACAAATCACCCATGCATGTTTGCCTGGACCTTGCGACCAAATAGCTTCCAATTTGGAGGCTTGCAATGGCACCTGTGATCCTGAGTGAACTCTGGATTTCTCCTGATGTGAATAATATGCTTTCTTCTTTAAATACAGAGCTATTACTGTCACCAAATGGTTGGAAGTGAAGGAGTAGTTTGGAAGCCTGGAAAGTTACTGTGAGCAGTCCATGGTTACTGCACATCCCTGCAGTTCTGACATTAGATGCTGTATTTCAAAGTCTTTCAGAGAGCCCTCAGGTGGAATTAAGGATTTGTGGATGCAGACAGTGAATGATTTATTAGAAGTGGTGACAATTAGTAGCTGCTTCTTCATTAAATCCCCAGAGATGCATCTTTCCAGATGACAAGGACTTTAAACATATTCATAGCCCTATGCTTTCATTGTATTCTCTCAATAGAAACTGTGCCCTCTGGGTGGTGCATAAATTAAACTTCATTGGCAGAAATAACCACAGGAAGAAGGGAAACCCAAAATTGGTTTGCAAAGAGTGCAGAGACACAGAAGAATGGGAAGTATGGATCACCCTGTGACACACAGGTTCTTCTGAAGTACAGCTCTTGAGATTGGCCAGTGGTTTACCTGGAGGCAAAAGCCTCAATGACTTCATGTTCAAGAAGAACCGATTAGATTCCTCCAGTGATGCTACCTTCTGTATTCTTAATCTCCTATCTAAATACCGTCACGATTAATTTACTTACAATGGCAAAATAGGTTGTGCACAGATCATCTGATATTGCTGTTCAAAGACACCACACCAGCTAACATTTGTATTTAAATTGTAAAACCATGGCAAATAAGCAAAGGCCCATATTGCAGGATACCAACAAGGGCGAACAGAATAAAAGAGCAGAGCAGGTGAATCAGGAAGTGCGGACTATGTGAATCAAGTTTGGATTTCCAAGCTTGTAGATTATAGGAGAAAGAAAAGGCTGAAGGAGATAAAGAGGTCCACAGGTTTATTTTTAAGCTTTTAATTTTTGGAATTAGATAGATATATAATCAGCAGCCAAAACAAGTGAGGAAAACGCCTAAGAAAAAAAAACAGTAAAGCAATGAAATAAAATTAAAAAGGCTTCAACAACACACAACATGCAGCAGAATAGCAACACTGCAACAATAACAAAAGTACAAGTTTGCAACACTGAAGTACATAATGCAAGATTAAGCCAATCAACACTAACATTGATAGTGGATCATCTTAACCGTGGCAAGATGTTTTGTATCCTGTTTGAGGAGCTAGTAATATATCTACTGTAAAGATCTAGATACAATATAAAGTTATGTTACATAATTCATCGTTCATCTATTTTTTTAATAAATTCACTTGTTAGTTAACATCAGAAATAATTTATGATGGATATTTATACCCGATGACGTTTAATTTATGCACCACCCAGAGAGCACAGTTTCTATTGATAGAAGACAATGAAAGTATAGGGCTATGAATATGTTTAAACTTTCGGCACATCATCACCCATTTAGTGCCCATTTAGCGCTGAGATTCAAGCTATCACCCATTTTTGATGAAAAATGGAAACTAGCGTCCGATTATAGCCCATTTATTGCCGGCGCAACTTTCGGCATACAGGAATGAGCTGCATCACCCGGCCTATTAAAAAAATATATATGATGTCATCCTTGAGCAAGGCCGAGAATACTGGTTATAGTGGAAACTAGCGCCCGATTATCGCCCAGATGATCGCCGAGCGCTACTTTCGGCATTCCGCCCATAATTCGCCCAAATGATCGCTGGCCCAAAAAGATGCTGAAGAAAAGCTGCAATCACCTGACCTTAACTTGGCACTACAGACACCATTTTGTAACTCTGAGGATCTTTAATAAAAGGTTGCTTTAAGTGCTTGTCAGGAGAAGCAATTTGTGAGTGATTTTTAGGGCGTTTTTGACTCTTGCCAATCATCTAATCACATGTGTATTTGTTGAGGACAAATTAAGGGCATTTATAGTGATGTGGCCTGTAATTTCTCAACCAGTATTGATGAGTAATCACATGCTGCAGAATAGAGATGGGAGAAGGTTTATTGAAGAACATTATGTGCCCAATCAAAGAGGTGGCAGACTGCTGTGGAGGAGGAGACGTTACACCCAACGCATTTATCGGGATAAGCGATCATACCTGGACTTGTCCGATAACACGTGCATTAGAAGGCTGCGATTCCGAAAGGAGGTCATCAGTGAGATATGCCAGCTAATTAAGGGAGATCTGCAGCCTACCAGCACCATCAGGACCGCACTGCCCGTTGAAGTTAAGATTACTGCGGCACTTTCTTTGTACGCATCGGGCTCCTTTCGGGCCTTAGCTGGCGGCATTTGTAATATCTCTCAGCATGCCACACATTGCTGCATTTGACAGGTGACTGAAGCCCTTTATGCATGCAGGATGGATTTATAAACTTTCCTATGACCAGGGAGGTACAGAGTGAGAGGGCTTTGGGTTTCTCGAGAATAGCAAACTTCCCCAAGGTGCAGGGAGCAATAGACTGTACGCACATTGCCCTGCGAGCACCTTTACAGAATGCAGAGGTATTTCGGAACCGAAAGGGATTCAACTCCCTGAATGTGCAGCTCGTTGTCGACCACAAGCAAATAAGCAATAAATGCAAATTTTCCATGCACATCTTGCATGAGAGCACTGTCTCTGACCTGGTTAAGAGTCAGCCACAAGATCATGGTTGGATGCTGGGGGGTAAAGGATATGGCCTTGCCAGCTGGCTCTTGACCCCCCCCCCCCCCCCGCATAAGCTCCAGACAGAAGCTGAGAAGCGCTACAACGAAAGCCATATAGCTACATGCAATATCGTCAAAAAGACAATTGGAGTTCAGAAGCAGCGCTTTGGATGCCTGGATCACTCAGGAGGCAACCTACAATACCACCCTGAGTAGGTCTCTGAGTTCATTGTGGTGTGCTGCATGTTGCATAACCTAGCTATAAGGAGAGGACAACAATTGCCAGATGGGACCACCGGTCCACCTCAGGAGAGAGGGGAGGCGGAAGAGGAGGACAAGGAGGAGGACGAGGACCTCGGGGAGGACAATCAGCCAGGCAATGAACCCATGCCCCCATGCCCCTCCCGCAATACTGAAAAAAACCCGGTGGTAGTTACGCAGCTGCAAAGCTCTTTCGTCAGCAGTTCATAAATGAACGCTCTGCGTGAAGTTACGTTGGTGATAGTTACAGTTGCGTTAAGTTTCATCCTTGCCTGGCCTGGCCATGGCCATTGTTTAGAACCCTTGTATTGATGTTTTACCTTACGTGATTAGAAGACACTTTGCAACAGTTGTAAACTTAAATTAAAATGTTTAATAATTTAACAGATACTATTAATTTTATTTTAACAAACATATATAACACTCCTCCCCCCCCCAACCCCCAACAGTGAACAACATTTTTAACACAACAACAGCATCCTCCCACCATCCCCAACAATCAACATTCAACTATTTTTTTAATAATAACAACAATAATATACGGCCCCCCCCCCTCCCTACCTGCGGCCACGCTTCCCTCCTGTAACTTGACCCCCCCCTTGTTGTAACCCCCCGTTTCCCATGTAATCCACAACTAATGGTACCAAGGCGTCTTGCAGCAGAGCACCTCAAGGGCTGCTGCTATGGGTGGGGGGGGAGGTGGGTGGCGGTGGCATAATGACCGAATACATTGCTAAGGCCCATTTCACATCGCTACGGCTACCGCCCAAATTAAAAAGGCGAAACTAGCGAATTTTAAAATTTAAAAAGCACTAAGGCCGGAAATATCACCCATTTTTGGGCGCTAGCGATCATAGTGGAAAGTCTAGCCCCTTGTTATCTGGAAAGATGCATCTCTGGGGATTTAATGAAGAAGCAGCTACTAACTTTCAAAGACTGGGTAAATGCCCTGCTGGGGCACAGGATAGACCCAGAAGCTATAATATTTAACAGAAAGGTTTCTGTTTGTTACTTTGTGCTTTGGATATCAGGGCCTGCGAGTATACTTTTGAGACCCTAAGGAACTCAGACCGCCTGAGAATAATCTAAAATACTGAAAGAATAAAAGATGAGATAGAACTTGCATTTATATAGCACCTTTCACAGCCTCAGGACATCCCAAAGTAGTTTTGAAGTATAGTCACTGTTGTAATGTAGACAAAGTATCTAGGATAAGAATGGCAAAAAAAAATCCCAAAATGTAAGTTACTGTTTTACAAATTTCCTCTTGTGTCTCGAATTAACCTGGGCTATAGTTCATCCACCCTGAAAGATTTATTGATTTTCAAGACCGTCAGCTTATCTAGAACCTCTGCTTCACTGTCAGTGTCCTGGAGCATACGACATGTTTTTCATGTTGGCTGGTGTATTGTTGGTGTCTCCCTGGTTGAAAACCACCAAGAAGCAGACGTTTAGCGATAGGGTGGGGAGTCTGGCAGATGGGGAGCACCCCAATAAGAGGCAGAAGTACCAGAAATGGTGATGAAGGCATTGGAGGCTAGGAACAGCAATGGGGTGGAAGGGAGGTCTGGAGGTAGAGGGTTCCGAGGCATTGCTTAGGGAGTGGGGAGCCCAGGAGCAGCACGACATGGTGGGGGGGGGGGGGGTGGGATGATGGAGAGGGGAGGGGGAGTGGAGGGAGAAGGAGATATAAATGTGCTAGTGTGAACTGGAGAGCAAAGAAAAGTGACCGCATGAATTGAGGGAGAGGGAGAAGAGTGACAGCGTGAACTGGGTGGAGGAAATTGGGTGGAGAGAGTTCCTCTGAACTGGAAAGTTTGGAGAGTATCCAAACTTGGGGGTATTGGAGAGGGAGAGTGTGGCTGTGAATTGGAGATGGCGTCAGAAGGGAAAGAGTCTCTGTGAATAGTGAGGCCTGTGAATTGGAGGGAGAGGATGCTGCAGCAAATTAGGAGAGGGAATTACAGCAAGAGTGTGAATTTGAGAGGATTTGTCGGGGAAGAGAATCTGTGTGAGCTATATGGGGTTGGAGGAGGGAGATTGCCTCTCTGAAAGAGAAGAGCAACTGTGAAATAGCTTCTGCGAAAAAAAATTTGCATTTCTATTGTGCCTTTCACGACCACCCCAAAGTGCTTTAGAGACAATGAAGTACTTTTTGAAGTGTAATCACTGTTGTAATATAGAAAATACAGCAGCCACTTTATGCACACCGGGCTCCCACAAACAGCAATCGGATAATGACCAGATAATCTGTTTTAATGATGTTGATTGAGGGATAAATTTTGACTTGGGCACCCTCGATTTTAACATCTCATCTAAAAGACGGCACCCCCCTCAGTACTGCACTGGAGTGTCAGCCTAGATTTTTGTGCTCAAGATTTGAACCCACAACCTTCTGACTCAGAGGCGAGGGTGCTACCCACTGAACCATGGCTGACACTTAGGGAAGTGATGGTCTAGTTGGTGTGTCAAGAACCCAACTGTCCCAATTTTTGTTAGGCTTTGTTAGGCTAAAAATCTATCAGTTGTAAAGTAATGAAGTGCGAAAAATTAAAATGCATTCATATATTTTAATATTAAAATTCAAACTGTTTCAATACAGCTGCCCCTGCAACCCCCACCCCACCCCCCACCATCGCCCCCTTCAAAATATACTATCAGTTGCCACAGGGTAACACATGGAAGGAATTTGTACAATTATAAATGTGCTGCCCATATCCCCGACTAGAATAATCCCATGGTCATAAGACCAGGTTTGAGTCCCTTATTTTCTATTAAGCATTTATTTTACAGGAAACTAATTGGAACTCCTTTCTCATGTTAATACATTATCTGCTGCTAGTAGAATCATATAAGTTTAAGTCACAGAAGGAGGCCATTCGACCCATTGTGTCTGTGTCGGTCAAAAAAGAGCAATGCAGCCTATTCCCACTTTCCAGCTCTTGTTCTGTATCCTAGCAGATTACGGCAATTCAAGTGCACATCCAAGTACTTTTTGAATGAGATGAGGGTTTCTGCTTCTACCATCCTTTCAGGTAGTGAGTTCCAGATCTTCACTACCCTCTGGGTGAAAGAAACTCTCCTCAAATCCTCCCCCATACCTCCTACCACTTACTTTAAATCTATGCCTCCTGGCTATTGACCACTCTGCTAAGGGAAGTTTTCAAATATGAAGAAAATTTACTGAATCAACAGGTAATAAATAGAATCATTTTCAATAAAATCAAACAAATGTCCCTTAATTCTTAGGGGAAAAAATCAGTCAGTTTTTACTGTATATGTTAAAATGCATCAAGTAAAGTTTCCAGAATCTAGTACCTTCAAAACTTATATCCCTCTACAGTCTTTAGTACTTACTTTTTTCCTCCAATGTGAGTGAAGGAGTGTTTGGGCACGGTTACAATTTATATGATCACATCAGAGTGCAGTAGGAGTTGGCTGTGACCATAACACAGCGGTCAAACACATTGAAACCATTCATTTCTAGTAGTCAGGTGAGCTTTGTAACTTTTGGGTGTTCGCTTTGGCTCAGTGATAACACTCTTGCTTCTAAGTGTGATGTTTGTTGGTTCAAGCCCTTCTCCAGACGCTTGAACACATAATCCTGGCTGACACTTCAGTACAGTATTACACTGTTGAAGGTGATGACTTTTAGATGAGGTATTATCCTGAGGCCGTGTCTGCCTGTCTCACATTGGCTGCCATTTCCCTACAATACAACAGTGACTACACTTCAAAAGTACTTCAAATGAGGTGCTTTGGGATGTCCTGAGGTAGTGAAAGGTACTATATAAATGTAAATCATTTAACTGTTTCCTTTTGTCACCATGATGCCTCCGCAAGATCCCACAAATTCCCTGGCAGAACAGACGCACTAACATTAGCATTCTCAACCAGGCCAACATCCCCAGCGTTGAAGCACTTGATCAGCTCCGCTGGGCGGGCCATGTCGTCCGCATGCCAGACACGAGGCTCCCAAAACTAATGCTCTACTCGGAACTCCTTCATGGCAAATGAGCCAAAGGTGGACAGAGGAAACGTTACAAGGACATCCTCAAAGCCTCCCTGGTAAAGTGCAGCATCCCCACCGACTCCTGGGAGTCCCTGGCCGAAGACCGCCTTGGATGGAGGAGGCAGATCCGGGAGGGTGCTAAGCGCCTCGAGACTCGTCGGCAAGTGCATGCGGAAGACAAGCGCAGGCTGCGGAAGGAATGTGCGGCAAACCTGTCCCACCCTCTCTTATCATCAACGACTGTCTGTCCCACCCATGGCAGGGACTGTGGCTCTTGCATTGGACTGTTCAGCCGCCTAAGGACTCATTCTAAGAGTGGAAGAAAGATTCCGAGGGACTGCCTATGATGATGATTTGTCACCACCACTGACATCAATATACAATCCTCGTCATACAAAGGCAAAATAGTTACAATATGGAAAATGACGGGCTGGAATTCACTAGAAACTTGCTCCATACTAATGATGCATCAACTGCGTGCATCATTACTCAAGCGTAAAAGTTCCAGCAAATAATGGAATAAGTGAGTTATGCTATAACTTGCCCTGCACAATAATTTGCATGACCATTTGTGTCGCTCCTTGCCTAATTCTTACCGTCAATGGTGATCATGAGTTTGCTGGATTTACCGTTTTCATGCAATATGTTCTTCAGCGGGGATATAGCGTGATTAAATTCATCAGCCGACCACTTTGAAACGATCCTTTGCCCCAGCAATGGACATTTATGACTTCATATTGCCTTTGGGTTCTGCCCCGAGTATTGTCGACCATCTCTCCAAACACTGAATTAAAAGGACAGGCAGCTCCACTCCAGCTCAAGCCTTTCTTTAAAAAAAAAACTTATAGAAAAGACTGGATTTATATAGCGCCCTTCATGACCACCGGATGTCTCAAAACGCTTTACAGCCAACATTTGAAGTGTAGTTACTGTTGTAATGTGGGAAAGACAGAAAACTTATGATTATTTTTCTCTATTACTTTTAATAAAATGCTGAGTTCTGAATTAAAGTGCAGAGAACGCTTAGCTTCGCCACTGTGGTCAGGTCATTGCACTTCTTCCGGGACTGGTTGCACGAGGATGGAATTCCAGCTGTGGGGCTCAGGCCCTCGGTCGCTCTCCCTCCTCGTCACCTGGCTCACCTCACCTTGTGGGGAGCGCTCACCCATAGTGTCCCCAGCAGCTGGTCTCACCAAAGCTCTGTCTCATCCACAAGCCTTTGGGCCTATTTCTTCACATCCATTGTCACATCTCAGTGGAAAAGGGGATGTGCAGACACTGGAAAGGATTTTTTCACTGCATTTTACAACATTTTTCTAACTGAACTCAACTTTTAAAAATTGATTTGAGGTGAATTCAGAATATGCAGCTCCCTCACCTCCTAGTGCCAAGCTTTATTCTGTGTTATGGTGTCTGTTCTCAGCTTTTTATAGGAGCGTGTGGTTGCTTTGCACTGTTAGCCATGGCCCAGTTGGTAACACTCTTGCCTCCAAGTCAACAGAGGTCATGGGTGAAAATCACAATCCAGGGAGTTGAGTACAAAATCTTTGCTGACGCGTATAGTACTGAGGGAGCCACTGCCAGAGTAGTTATCTTTCGGATGAGATGTTAAACCAAGATCTTGCCTGCTCTCTCAGGTGGATGTAAAATATCTCATGGCACTATTTTGGAGAAGAGCAGGGGTATTCTCCTTGGCCAGAATTCATCCCTCAACCAACATCCCTAAAACAGATGATCTAGTCATTGCTGTTTGTGGGATCTTGCTGTGCGCAAATTGGCTATACATTACAACAGTTCAAATGTATTTAATCGGCTGTAAAGCACTTTGGAAAGTCCACTGGTCATGAAAAGCTCCACATAAATAAATGCAAGTCCTTTTTTCTTTTTAAGCCATTCGGTTTGAACAAAGTCCCTGATTTGGCATTGAACTGGCTGAGCCAAAACTGAAATGCTTTTTCCAGTAAAATTCTGGCGTAAGTATACTGCGATATGAACGGAGAACGCAAATGCCCGATTGACAGCGTACATTACACCCGTTCGGCCTTCATTTGAATCCCAGGTGCATTAATCGTTAGTCAAGCTACAATAAGTGTGACTCAAGACTACACATTCGAAGTTTTTTTAAGCGAAACTGGGCAGGTAAATGTAGCAAAACCCAGCACAGGAAGCACACACTCATGTGACCCGATGAGTCACTGCACACACCTGCCTTGAGCCGAAACTAAGTTGGATCGACATTCAAAAACACTGGATGAGGAGTCCGTCATTGCGTCCAGCAGTCTCCGAGGTAAGTCAGTAGATTGTAGCATCAGTTTTCGTGCTAGTATATGAACATTTGTGGACACTGTTTTCAGTATTTTCCTGGACTTTGCCCCCCTGATGTTGGTGTGACAGTGCGTCTGTCGATTCGTGTACAGTGTTCCTTGGCAGCAGCTAGCGGGTACTCGGTGTTTACTTCATAACTCCAAGTTTGGGTTATTCTCTTTATTCAAAATCCCACGTTTGTCTCTCTACTAAAACTTTTTATTTCTATCTGCTATAAGTTTTTGAACTTTGCAATTCACCCATAATATACACCCAGAGAAAGAGTTAGTGTCTCTGGTTTTTCAAAATTCACCTCGGTGCTTTTCTTTAATATCTCCATTTAAACATGCTTTATTCTTGAACTAAATGTATGCAAATATCTGCGGGGGCTACGATCTTGGTCAGAGAATACCAATGTAAAGGTGCACGGGGTATTTGATCCATATTTAAAATCAATAATTCATTTCAGGGTTTAGGCTGATTTTATGTCTTGATCAAATGTCCAGTGTTTCTGCATGGGTTCCGCATTTACCTGTTTTATTCCTTTTGTGGATTATTTACAGTTTATTATAGTTTAGTGTGTTTATAGGATGTCAGCACCCTCGTTCTTTGAACGAAATGTTGAGTACGTTCTGCCTTTTATTGTTAGGCGTGTTCTTAATTGTTGTTTATGTCAGACTGTGGAGTTAATTAAATTAATGTTTATTCGGCTGTGCCATGTGGGTTGTTGCAGTTTAAAAAAAAATACAACCAACTATGTCCTTATTTCTCCTGAGTGCTGTCACTCGGAATGGGGTGTTCTCCGGGTCTGACGTATAACAGAAACTCATGGAGAAAGCTAGGGGGAGGGTTTTTTTTGTTAAAATCCAGACCAACCGGGGGAGACCGACTGCTCGCTGATTAATCTAGATTTGACCAAATCGGGAACCATCGGAGAACATTAGCCAGGCACCGACACCGACAGGTGAAACTGACGCCTAACTTGGTGTTTGTCTGTTTCTTGGCTCCATTCTTGCAGGAGACATCTCTGTGTGTAAGGTCGGCATTTCCGGGATCACAAGCTGGAAATCGACGAGAAGGTAAGGCGGACGCGAACTCCTGATATCAGTTTGTTGTTGCCCTGATGTTTCTTGTTCCCCTAGCCCCAGAATGGGGAGTGGGATTTAACCCGGTGACCCTGCCGATGGGGGAAATGCCCACCCTGTGTTGCTCAGGTGGGCGAGAGGGCGTGTTGCTCAGGTGGGCGAGAGGGCGTGTTCCCCTGTCCCGGTAGCTCTTCGTTACTTCCGCCTGATGCACCAAGAATGGAATTCCCCCACACCTCCCTGTAAAATTTTAAAAAAAATGATGTGTGTGGATTAGTTATGCCTCCTACGTTTACTGAGGAGTGGCCCGCTGCACAACTCCGAATTTATTCCCACCTTTTCTTTCTCTCTCTCCTCTCCTCCCCCTCCCCCCCAGCATTTTAAAAGCGTAGTTTAAATCCCCAAGGGCCGATTCTGCCGAGACCTTACTTCAACCGAATAACGTGCCAGCAGGTTAATGTTCCATTACTTATTTGAAGGCGGTTTTCACTTCGAATTGGTGTTAAACCCGTAGTGTGACTCCGGAGTTAAGGCTTCACCTGACCGAATCTCTCCCTGCTTTGGTTTGACATGGTGTGGAATGTAAATGGATATGGTGTCAAACTCCGTTTACAAAGTGTTCAGAGTCCCTGGTTACTTTAAAAAATCTACCTGTTAAATGATTGGAGACTCGCATTGTTGCCTCTGTGATCTGTCTAAACATTTCAGATTTTAACTACTGGAGTGGTGACTAGACAACACTCTTATTGTCCCACACTATATTAAGCCAATTGCTGTCTGGGTAGAACTTGTGCTGCAGCTATTGCTGGTCGTTGGCAGTGCAGCTTCAGTGTTTTAAACCCTCTGGTCACCTTTACAATGTGCATCGGTGCATTACAGTTTCTGCTTCCTGTTGCCCAACCTGTGCAGTGTGACTGTGCATTTTCCTGGCCTGATTTCAGAGGGAAGCACAGCAAATCTCCCACCTCTTAGGAAGACTTGCTCCAGTGTTTAGTTGGGTCCTGACTCTGGCTTTAGGCTGCATTTACACAATAATTATACATAGAATTACATGGAATATACAGCACCGAAACAGGCCACTCGGCTCAACGCTTGTTTTCATTCTCCACACAAGTCTTCTCCCATTCCATCTGCCTCATCTCTTCCTTTCAGCATATCTTTCTATTCCCTGCTCTCTCTTTTTGAAAGCATCTAAGCTATTTGCCTCAACCACATCCTGAGGTAGCGAGTTCCACATTCTAATTATTCTGAGTAAAGGCATTTCTCCTTTATTTCCCGATTTGGATTTAATAGTAACTATCTTGTAGTTATGTCCCCTAGTTTTGGATTCTACCACATGTGGAAACATTCTCTCCATATCTACCCTGTCCAACCCATCCATAGTGAGACCTCTGTCAGGTCACCTCTAAGTCTTCATTGGCATGATGTGTAAATGAACTGTCAGAATATTAATTCCCAATTCTGTTCTCTTGGTGTGCAAGAACAATGTTGTTTTGTTGATGATCTGACTGGCTGCGATACCTTACAATGACTGACTGAATACAAACTGCACCTATTGTAAACAAACGGCTTTGAGAAGGAGCTTTGCTTTATTTATTCAACCAGCCTGTTTGTGATTTCTTACAATTCAAATTGTTTAGTTTAAAACTGGTGGTGGAAATGCACTTGAGCATGGGCGTTGTTACCTTGATAAATGTAATTTTAAATCTATTTTTTTGCTATGTATTCACTGTATTCCTTTAATCAAACCAGTGAAGTTATGAAAACTGGATTGGATAGGAACTGCCCCAAGTGTCCAGCTGTGTGTAACACTAATTTATTACCTCAGCAGTTGGTTAAGTGTTTCCACATCTTCACTTACAAATTGATGTTGAAATCATCCTGTAAACCATGTACATATCAACATGACCACTTCAATTTTTCTTCTTTTTTATAACAAGAGTTCTTGTTTCAGATAATGGCAATACATCCACGCAGGGTGCGTTTGAAACCTTGGCTGGTGGCCCAAGTAGACAGTGGCCTTTTCCCGGGTCTAGTTTGGCTCCACCGGGAAAATAAACGTTTCCAAATCCCTTGGAAACATGCAACTCGCCACAGCCCTCCTCAAGAGGAAGAAAACACTATCTTTAAGGTGAAGTCCAGGTTTTAACTCATTGTACATTTTATGGGTTTGATGGTTTTATGACTTAACTTCCGTAACATTGCTTTCCACAATGCTTTTATAAACACATCCACCCACCAAACATAGCTGAGTCATTTTTTAAATGGAATAATTGGTTGCCTATAGCACGTTTATACAGTGGAAACAAACTTGCACTGTTTGGTAAATGCAATGTTTGCTTGCATCCTATCTCCACCATTTGTTCTTTAAAAACTTAAAAGTTATTTTAGTGGCTTGGAGCATGTAGTAATATTGCATATTAATAGCACTTTGTCATATCAAAATGTCCTAAAGTACTTCATGGAATGAATTAATTTAGGAGTGCTAGCAAAATGGCCGCCATTTTGCATGAACAGTATCCCAGAAGTAGTAATGAGATGAATGACCAATGTTTTTATGGTCTTCATGGAGGGAGGGAAACAATAGTGCTCTGGGACTTATTAATTACTGGAATATGCAGGCAGGACATCAGTCTCACATCATGCCTACAGGATAGCACCTTCCAGCACTCGGGCTTTCGTTTGGCTTATGCTCTCAATTCCTGGTTTGGAGTTTGGGTCCTTATCTTTGGATCTAGCAGCAAAAATGCTACTGAGTGCAGCTGACCCATGAAATTTTAGATGTGTTAAATCTGTATTTACTGTATTTTACTTCAAAAGGGTGGGAAGAAGACTCGATGGACTGATTCATTGATTGTAATATCTTCAAATACGTTGAGTTAAAAGGTCAAGGCTAACTAGCCTTTTCTACTTGTAAATTTTCAATCTATTTATTAAGGTGGAAGTACACTAAATGGTAACAAAACAGTTGCAAATTATAAATCAGGAACTCCTTTGTTATTCTAATGAATGCTAAACCCCAAACTCCTACGATAATTGGGTTGCGCCCCATTTGGAGGTGGTAACTGAGGCGAGGCGGGTTACTGCCCCCAAGAGGAAGTGGAGTGCAATGTCGGGTGCTCCACTTCCTCGCGGGAGCAGGACGGTAAGCACGCAAATTTTCCAGTGCTATGCGGAGCGCCACGTAGCGCTGGCGCGAGCACAGGACCCTCCCCCTCCGTTAAAAGGGAGGGCACGCTGCAAGCTCTGCAGTGAGGCGAGGGGTCGCCACCATGTCACAGGGAAGTGGGGTGTCGTGGCCACAGTCCGGCACAGAAGTGGAGTGCCGGGCTGCACCATCGCAGCACCACCCCCGCAAAATCGTAAAGGAAAGGCCAGCAAGGTAAGTCGGCCAAAAAAAATGGAGGCACGCTCCTCCCCTTTATTTTTTCACCCCGCGAGCGGAGTGCGGCCCAGTTCGCGACCTGCGAGGTTGGCGCAAACATTGCGCACGGCGGCCTCGCAGGCCGCTACACAATTTCCATCCCAGGGCAAAAATGGATCACTGCGCACGGCAATTACCATCATCATTGCTGGCGCAGAGGCCCGGGGTGCTGCTGGTTTGTGCCTCTGCTAACTCCCGTGCAATTTCGCGAGAGGGACGGTAGCAGCTCCCCCAGCCCCAGGGCAAGAAATTGTTTGCGCACCGAATGGGAGGTGCAAGCAATGCAAATTTCTCCCTTTAAATGCTTACCACTTACTGTACTCTCCTTAACTTTGTAACGGGTCAGAATGGCAAAGTATCTTGTAACTAAAATATGAAAAGGCAAAGACAATTAACAGTTTAAAAATTATTGCTAAATAATGTTAAAGCTCTAACAACAGTCCCATAAAGGCTGGCAACTGTTGGAAAGGTACGATTTTCACACTAAATAATTGTGCTTCTGACTGAAAATTGACAACAGGCTCCCAGGTGCGGGAGCCTGTTATTGGAACCGAACGGATAAAAGGCCTAGTTATTAAAATGGGTATATATTCTTCGGCTCAGTGAACTCATTTTTATTTAACATGGAAGACAATATACTCCAGAGACTTTTACATGGCAAAACTTTCAACTTCAGCTGGGGTGCAAAACTAGTGTTTTCCGATCGGCCGCTTGTCTTACATCCTGCCCGATTTTCCCTTTCTATTGATTCAGTAGGATGGAAAATCTGGCAGTGTACAATGGGCGGCCGATTCACTTCCGTCTGTTTTACGGCCCCACTGAAGTTGAAAATTCTGTTGCTAATTTTCTGCAGTTAACTTTCGATGTGGATAAAGTTAAGATTAAATTGGCATTATAAACCAATGGAGAGATGAAGAAAAATCAATTTATTAAACTGAGACAAAGAATATATGCAGAATGGGGAAATCCTATACAGTTAATCGTTACATGGACTGAGCTTGGTCAATACTGAACCAACAATGGGATTGATTTTAACTTGCTGATGTCTGCATTAGGCGTTAATTACCTTGATGGGATCAGCAGACTTACTGCCCCGATAATGTCAATGTAGTGGCCGCTGCCAATTTTACAGGGCAGCTGAAGCACCTGCCAGTTTCAGTTGATGGGTCCCGTATACTCTGCAAATGAAGGCCCTATGACATACATGGGACATATTGGCATTTTAGGATAGAAGTGGTCAGAGTTTGTGCCTTGCATTCGCCCACCAGTTTCGCTGGTGATGGTGAAAAGCTAGGCTTTAAATGATCTTTGAGGGGCCAGGAGGAGTAGGAGTGGAAGGAGCAAGGAATGATTTGATTTAAATACAAAAAGCAGGGCCCACTTAAAGTATTAATTCCAGTGTATTTTATCTGCAGGCATGGGCAGTAGAAACTGGCAAGTATCAGGAAGGGATTGATGACCCAGATCCAGCCAAGTGGAAAGCACAGCTTCGTTGTGCACTCAACAAAAGTCGTGAATTTAACCTGATTTATGATGGAACCAAAGAGGTTCCAATGAATCCTCTGAAGCTATATGAAGTGTGTGATATCCCGCAGAGCAATGGCACACACAGCAATCCAGGTAGGAAATTGCTTATGATTGCAATAGCTGGTACTGGCAAAGTTTTGACATGGGTGCTAGAAACTGTTGCCTGTTTGGAAGTTTAATCGTGTAATTTTTGTTTGTGCTAGCAGACTAACTATGTTATAGCAACTAGGATCAGGAATCCATAGTACAGCATTAAATGTGGATCTACCTGCAGGATCTGTTCTGGTTTTTTATATAGGGAGCAAAGAGCTAATTAAATCTCAAGGCTTCAAGGAGTTAAATTACAATATACTGTAACAGTAAGATGAAACAATTGTCATTGATACTGAGCCTGAACTTTCAACAGATACAATAACTTGCTTTTATATAGCACCTTTTAACGTAATAAAAAGTCCCTAGGTGTTTCACAGGAGCATTATCAGATACAATTAGACACCGAGCCACATGGATATTAAGACAGGTGACTAAAAGCTTGGTGAGAGGTTTGAAGGAACAAGTTACAGGAGGAGAAAGAAGCAAAGAGGTTTAGAGAGAGAATGTCAGAGCTTGGGGCCAAGGCAGCTGAAGGCACGGCTGCCAGTGGTGGATCGAAGGAAGTTTGGTATGCTCAAGAGGCCAGAATTGGAGGAGAGCAGAGATCTTGGAGGATTGTAGAGCTAGAGGAGATTACAATGATATGGAGGGATTTGAATCCCAGGATGAGAATTTTTAAATTGAGGCATTGCCAGACTGGGAGCCAATGTAGGTCAGTGAGCACAGGCAGACTTCAGACAAACTGGATTGGTGCGAGTTACAGGTGCAGCAGAGTTCTGTATGAACTCCAATTTACGGAGGATGGTAGGTGGGAGGCTGGACAGGAGAGCATTGGAATAGTCAAGTCTGCAGGTAACAAAAGCATGGATAAGTCAGCAGCAGATGGCTGGGTGGAGTCGGGCGATGTTGTGGAGGTGGAAGTAGGCGGTGCTGGTAATGAGGAAGCTCTGCTTAGGGTCCAATAGGATGCCAAGGTTGTGAACAGTCTGGTTCAGCCTCAGTGGCCAGGGGTGGGGGGAATGGAGTTTGTGTCGGGGACTGAATACAATGGCTTTGCTCTTCCCAATATTTGGTTGGGGGAAATTTACGCTCACCCAGTACTGGATGTCAGACAAGCAGCGTGACCAGTCCAAGACAGTGGAGGGGTCGAGAGAGGTGGTGTTGAGCGTACATGTGGAATGTAACTATTTGAAGAGCCAGAATAGTCTTGGGGCTAAAACAAGTGAATTATTTGTTTTCCATTTTAAAATTAGCCTTAAACAAAAATAAAATCTTTTTAGCAGTAAAGAAAGTACTACTACACAAAGGCACGAGACTGCTGCCAGCAACCAACATACACTGCACATATAGTAAGCGATAGGTTTTACTTCAGTCAGTGTAGAAGGGGACAGCTACATTTTGACTTTCAGAGGGCATTGATTTACAATGAAATTGAAAGATCAAATGGGTATCCGATTTGTAACATAACAATATAATTAATGTGTATTTTACAGGATCTGTACCATGGGAAGAAAATGATGTAGATTTAGAAGATGAAGAGGATGATGACTTGAGCTCTTCTCAGCCTGAAGTTAAAGTGAGTGGAAACATTTTGAAACGGGTATTTTGAGCAGGATAAGGGTAGCATTAGAAACAGGAGCAGGAGTAGGCCATATGGCCCCTCGAGCCTGCTCCACCATTCAGTAAGATCATGGTCGACCTTTGACCTCCACCTCACTATGGCAAATTAATCTGGATGTCTTGGGCACCCTGATGCCTTGGTAGGTGAAGTCACCATCAGGTGTAGAACCATGTCATGCAATACAAAGACCCCGGTTCGATTCATGGTCTGTGTTCAGTTAACTAGCCTTGGTCAGTGCAGCTCTGGAGGCACAATACAATGGACCTTGGTGGTCGTAGGCTAGAGAGGGGAAAAAAATTCAGCTTGGATTCTTGTTCCTTATTGTTGTGTAAGGATCTGTTACACCTGCTAGAAAGTATACAGGGGTGGAAATCTGCTAAGAGCAATACCGGGCCTGGCTTGAAGCTCAAATAGCCTGCTGATGTGAGCTGTCTTGGTTGACATGAAAATGACTATTTTTGCACAGGACAGACTGTCACTGGGTTTAACTTCTCAAGCCAGAGGGTGATCAATCACTAATAAATACAAGACAGTAGCAGTTTCAGATGACTGTATCTGAGCGTGAGATTGCTGTCTTCAAATTGCTCTTGTATGTTATATTTCTGATGATCTATATTGTTTTCAAGGGTGATTTATTTTTGCTGATGCTGGTTTTCATGATAAATGCCAGCAGATGCTGCACCAGTTTGTGTGGTGACAGTAACATTTCTGATGTAACCAATGCAATTTTATACAGTAACCATCAGCCCTTGATTGTCAGGAAATAATGGAATCAGTGTACTAGGAATTAATGCAATCAGCCTATATTCAAATCATGGAATGCGATAGCAGGGAAGGAGGCCATTTGGCCCATCGGGCCCAGCTTTTTGAAAAGCTGTCCAATTAATTCCACTCCCTGCCCATTCCCCATGGCCGACATTCCTGCTAAGCAGCGCAGCTATGCAGCGGTCTGGAGGTCCCGCGCAGTCCTCTCTCCAGCTTTTCAATGCAAGAAACCACGCAACGAATATTTGAATAGACGCGCACCCCAAAATAAATTGGAGGGAACGTTGCCCATAACCCTCCCAAAACCTTCCTTTTCAAGTATTTATCCAATTCCCTTTTGAAAGTTATTATTGAATCTGCTACCATCACCCTTTCAGGCAGTGCGTTCCAGATACAATCAAGAGAGTCTGTATATTCTAATTCTTCAGCAATAGACCTTCTCCCCATTTATGAAAATATTGTCTTTGGTCATTTATACCATTTTTTTTAAAAAGAAGGGCTACTTACTATTTTTTTCTCTTTTATTCACAGATGCAAGAAAGTTTTCCATTTCTCAATTTAAATGGTACGTGAACTCTTATTGGTGTGAATTTAATCTATAGCCAAAGTTCTTTTGTAATAAAACATTAATGGTGAAGTGGAATAAAATACTGAATTTATTTTTTAAAAAACTCTCTAGAATCTGGGTTTGACGTCAACCCAGCTGATTCTGTTGGGTAAGCATCCAGTGTGAAATGGGTCTGAACAGTCTCGGCCCGTTTAACAGCGGGCACAATTTGGCAGCATCACTTGGACAGAATATTGCTGGTGTGTGAATTGGAAACATTGATATGGGTGCAGTGTGTGTGTGTGTGTGCTCTATTAAGGTCGAGGCAGAATGGAGGCAGCTTCACTGAAGGTGGTGCATCACGATGTGCGATGAGACTTGGTCCATAATCTGATTAACAGAATCAAAATTAAAATAAATGATTGAATTAGTATTTAGTAATCTCACTCAGCAAAGGTTTTAGATAAGGTTCCCTGAGGAATGGGAAGCTTGTGCTGGACCAAAGTGTTCCCTTTTGTCATTGTTATTTGATCAAAACATTTGTACAGAACCAGAAATAATTTTGTTTCTACAAATTTGAGTTTCTCTCCCTCCCTCTCCAGTATCTATAACTGTGGACATAAGCACAGGATGGTACAGTATAGACAGAAATAACTTGCATTTATATAGTGCCTTTCATGACCTCTGGGTATCCCAAAGCCCTTTACAGCCAATGAAGTACTTTTTGAAGTGTTGTCATTGTTGTAATGTAGAAAATGCAAGAGTCAATTTGTGCACAGCAAGGTCCCACAGAGCAAAGTGATAAGGGCCAGATAATTGTTTTTTAAGTATTGGTTGAGGGATAAATATTTGCCAGAACACTGGTGAGAACTCCCTTGCTCTACTTTGAATAGTGCCATGAAATACTTTATGCCCACTTTAGTTAAACCTCCGTTTAACGTTGCATCTGAAAGATGGCATCTCCGACAGTGCAACCCTTCACTACTGCACCGGTGCATCAGCTTAGATTATGTGCTCAGGTCTCTGGAGTGGGACTTGAACATGCAACCTTCTGACAATTTGTGCACAGCAAGGTCCCACAGAGCAAAGTGATAAGGGCCAGCTAATTGTTTTTCAAGTATTGGTTGAGGGATAAATATTGACTCCATGATGAAAGTTCTACCACCAAGCCACGACTGATGCTAGTACGTGAATCTCTTCACAAGCTGTAGCAATATTACTCCTTGTCTCAGGTACTAGGGGACATTCTTGAGGTGAGACAAGGAACATCTTGGTGGCTTTTTCCTCTATTCCCAAATTCAGTAGAAACTAGGGATTTGAAGTTGAACCTTCAATTAAGAATCCAAAATTCTGGCTGGGTTAATTATTTTTAAGAAACAATTGTTGTGTAAAGTACACTGTGCAGCAAACGTGGACATTCAGCGTTCGGGTAAGAGCTTGCATTTGAATAAATCCAGACAGCTTTACTAGCAGTGTTAATATGACTTTAACCATAATTAATATCTGCAGATGACCCGAATCCTACTTTACTTGGTGATTCTTGATTCTCTCAAGTGGCCTAGCAAGGCGGTCAGATGTAACATAGCTGCCTTCTCGGGGCAACCAATGTGGCCCTGGTGATGTCTCCTCCATCCTCTGATCAAATTTTTAAAAAAATTGCACACTGTAATTTGATCTAAATTACCCCAAAATGAAAGTAAATTGTGAGGGATGTAACAAACGACAGTACAAAAATTGTTTTATAAATCAAAGTTGATATTTTATTAAATGGCAATGATGATGACTCTTAATTGTGTAACTTTAACTTTGCAGACTCTCCAATGGCCCCAGCAAGTGTGACCAGCTGTTCTCCCAATGAATGGATAAAGACTGAGCCAGAACAGATCCTGCAGGTTGATCCACATTTACCAGCAGAGATATTCAGCACTCCAGAAACCTGGATCAGCTCGCTGCCCAGTAAGCAAACCATCCATTGCATGCCAAACCAAGTCTGATTGGTTTGTCGCTCTATACCCATGTTCGTTCTGTCTGTCTGTCTGTCTGTCTTCCCCTCCCCTCGTGACCTTCCTTGCGGCCCTTATCCTTATTCACAGTTAATTGCATTTTCTATCCCCTTGCTTAAAAACTGGGTGAATATTGATGGCCAACCTCCGTTTACCACAATAGCCTCATTTAGAAAGGCTTGAATTAGATAAATAGTGCCTGATTGATATCTCAATGGTCTGGATGTGCAATGACTGTTATGTAGGAAAATGCAACAGACACTTTGGGCACCGTGAGTTCCCACAAACACCAATGAGGTAAATGGCCAGTTCGCATGTTTTTAAGTGAGCGGTTATAGTTGTGGGAAGAATGTTGCCCAGAATACCAGGAGAACTCCCTGTTCTTCTTTCCATATTGCCATGGGATCTTTAATATCCACCTGAACTACAGATGTGTTGGTTTAATGCATAATCTGAGGGGCAACTCTCTGCACTACTGACCTGGGGTATTGCCCTAGAGTATAAGAAATAGGAACAGGAGTAGGCCATTTGGCGTCTCGAGCCTGCTCTGCCATTTAATAAGATCATGGCTGATCTGATCATGGACTCGGCTCCACTTCCCTGCCCGTTCCCCATAACCCTTTATTTCTTTATCGCTCAAAAATTTGTCTATATTCGCCTTAAATATATTCAATGACCCAGCCTCCACAGCTCTCTCTGGGGCAGAGAAGTCAATAGATTTACAACCCTCTGAGAAGAAATTCCTTCTCATTTCTGTTTTAAATGGGCAGTCCCTTATTCTGAGACTATGCCCCCTAGTTTTAGTTTCCCCTTTGAGTGGAAATATCCTCTCTGCGTCCATTTTGTCGCGCCCCCTCAGTATCTTATGTTTCAACAAATTATATCTTCGAGAGCCTTGAAGCTTTAATTTCTGACTTCGAGCTGAGAATGTTGCTACCTGAGCCAAGCTGATTGCCCAGGAAAATATTAAGATAAAAGTATATGGGAGAAAAAGGTGCAAGTTTAATGGGAATTTTAAAAGGTGCTCTGACCATTTGTATCTGACTGAGACAAAATGATAAATTGCATAGACCGATGCTAAGGTTAAAGACCATGAATTAAGGTAGATGGGAGTTGATGCCAATAACTTGCAATGAAGAGGAATCTGCTTTTGAACATAAATTAGATTAAGTAAATGTGTAAACGTGCGCTTCACCGTGAGTGTGCATCCAATCATCATCCTTCAAATGATAAAAATATATTGTGAAAGAGTTTTCTCTTAAAACTAATGAGCTTTAAAATGTAGACCTCCTTTTGATTCATACTTTTTTCCTTCAATTCTGTGCAGTGACAGACCTGGAGATCCAGTTCCAGTACCGAGGCAAAGAGTTGGGACCGACCTTAAACGTCAGTAATCCGCAGGGATGCCGTCTCTTCTATGGGGACCTGGGCCCGATGCCAAATCAGGAGGAGCTGTTTGGTCCCATTTCCCTTGAACAGGTGAAATTTCCCGGCACCGACCATATTACCAATGAAAAGCAACGGCTCTTTACAAACCGCCTGCTGGATGTGATGGACCGAGGACTGATCCTGGAAGTGAGTGGACATGCAATCTACGCCATCCGCCTGTGTCAGTGTAAGGTGTACTGGTCAGGGCCCTGTGCAGGTGGAACTGCTATCCCACATGTCATCGAAAGGCAGAAGAAAGTCAAACTCTTTTGTCTGGAAACCTTCTTGAGTGGTGAGTTGTTCACTTCAGTAACGCTCTACAAGCTAAATGGGTTGAAGAAAGTTGGTTTCATTTCTGTACTCTACAAAACATGAATTCCCTTACTGTGTTTCATGTATGATGGTCGTTTCTTCTTCACCCCCCCCCCCCCCCCCCAACTCCTCCCAAAGTTATTCATCCCTGTGTTTTCCTCAGATGTGAAATGGTTCAACTTAGGGTTGTTCCCTTTCCAGATGAGAGAAGCCACCAGCTCTCTCCCACCAGCCGGAGGGAGCTGGATGTGGCGATAATGGAGAAAATGTGGGAATGAAGGAAGAGAAACCAATTCTTGTTTTGTCTCTGATCACATCCATTGATGCAGTTCTCTTCCCTCTGAGGGCTGGACTGATTATGAAAATTTGTCGAGGCTAATGCAATGTGGCAATTTGTTGCTTGTTGAGTGTCTCTCACCTTGTTTCATTATGAACCATTAATACATGACTGACCATATCTGTAAACTGGAACTTTGTGTCTTCGCACAAATCTGCTCACACATGTGGATTTTTAATTGCAGATCTGATTGACCTTCAAAGGGGCCAAAGCAGTAAAGTTCCACCGTTTGAGATTTACTTGTGCTTTGGGGAAGAGTGGCCAGATGGTAAACCTAAAGAGAGAAAACTAATAATGGTGCAGGTAACGGAGTTCCTGGGTTTTGTATCGATATCCATTATTAGTCATGTTTCCACGCAAAATATACTTTATTTGAAGTGTACAATTTTTTAGAGGGGCTCTGTTTGAGATTTACCATTCCAGTTACAAAGCTGATTTAATTGTCAATGTGGCCATTACATGTTGTGCTTGTAGCCAGATTTGATGTGTGTACTTGATGTGAACAGTTATAAACCAAGTCTGCTATTTTAAAAAATCTAAAATTGAGGACTGAAAACAAAATCAACCTGGATTGTTGCATTCCAAAATTCAGCTTTAATTCTTTAAAATTCATTTAAATTAAATGCAGTACAGCTTTTTATTATTTTTAGTAATCATATCTTTTAGTTGTCTCTGGTTTTACAACAGTTCATTTTAAGTGATAAAATTCAATTCTAAAGTCTCTTTTTTAAAAAAAAAAAATCATCAATGGATTCAATGTCAGGCTGTTTAGCAATAAAAGCAGTACTTACATATTTATTTGTTCCATTCCATTTATTAAAAACCATGACAAATATCTAGGGGCAGGGAACTGTCACATTTCCTGAGTTGAAGCAATGTATTTAGTAGCTGCCTGACTGTACCACAAAGTACCTTTCCAAAACCAGCCTTGCTGTCACTAGTTATGGAACAATAGCATAGTGGTTATGTTACTGGACTAGTAATCTAGAGGCCTGGAATATGATCCAGAGACATGGGTTCAAATCCCACCAATGCAGTTGTTGTAAAAACCCATCTGGTTCACCACTGTACTTTTTTTAGGGTAGGAAATCTGCCATCCTTACCTGGTCTGGCCTATATGTGACGCGCAGAATTTAATACCTGGGACGTGGTTGACTCTTAACTGCCCTCTGAAATGATGGCTCACCTTCATCTTCTCGAGGGCAATTAGGGATGGGCAATAAATGCCTGCACATCTACATCCCAGGAATGAATTAAAAAAAATATTAGTGAGCCAATGGCTTACTCAGTTGTCCGCATATGTTCATTTTGTATTTGTTCCTGGGATATTGGCACCACTGGAAAGGCCATACTTAATGGCCAGTCCTAGTTACCTTTAGGTGATAGTGGGCCTTCTCCTTGAACCGCTGTAGACCTTGGTGATGGTGGTAGATAGGAAATTCTGGGCTATTGATCCAGCAACAATGAAAGAACAGCAAAGATATCCCAGCGATGGGTGACGGTGTTCCCACAACATTGTTTCTCTTGCCCTTCTTGGTGGCAGAGGTTGCAGGGGAGGGAGGTACTGGATTTGCTGTGTAATAAAAAGGAAGCTTATGACAGATACTGAGGGCTAAATACTGCAGAGTCTCTCGGAGTATAGGAAGTCCAGGGGTGAGATCAAAGGGGATATTGGGAAAACAAAGAGAGAGCATGAAAAATTCTTGGCAAATAAAATCAAGGAAAACCCAAAGATGTTTTATAAACCTATTAAGAGGAAGAGGATAACTAAAGAAAGGGTAGTGCCTATTAGAGACCATGAGGGTAATCTGTGTGGAGGCGGAAGATGTGGGCATGGTTCTTAATTAATACTTTGTCTGTTTTCACAAAAGAGAGTGGCGATGCAGACACTGCTATTGAGGAGGAGTGTGAAATATTAGAAGAAATAAACCTACTGAGAGGGGAGGTATTGAGGGATTTAGCAGCTGTGAAAGTGGATATGTCTCCAGGCCCGGATGAAATGTATCCCAGGCTGTTAAACGAAGCAAAAGAGGAAATAGCAGAGGCTTTGACCATCATTTTCCAATCCTCTCTGGCTTCAGGTGTGGTGTCAGAGGACTGGAGGACTGCTAATGTGGTACCTTTGTTTAAGAAGGGAGAAAGGCATAGACCAAGTAATTACAGGCCAGTCAGCCTAACCTCGGGTGTGGAAAAATTATTGGAAAAAAATCTTGGACAGGATAAATGTACATTTAGAAAGACACTGGTTAATCTGGGACAGTCAACATGGGTTTGTTAAGGAAAATTCGTGTCTGACTAACTTGATTGAATTTTTCAAGGAGGTAATCAGGAGGTTGGTGAGGGCAGTGCGTATGATGTAGTGTATATGGATTTTAGCAAAGCTTTTGATAAGGTCACACATGGCAGACTGGTCATGAAAGTAAAAACCCATGGGAAAGGGAATACACGTTAAATGGTAGGACATTGAGCAGTGTAGAGGAACAAAGGGACCTGGGAGTGCATGTCTACAGATCCCTGAAGGTCGCAGGTGAGGTGGATAATGTGGTTAAGAAGGCATACGGAATGCTTGCCTTTATTAGCTGAGGCATGGAATATAAGAGCAGGTGGGTTATGCTTGAACTGTATAAAACAGTGGTTAGGCCACAGCTGGAGTACTGCATGCAGTTCTGGTCACCACATTACAGGAAGGACGTGATTGCACTGGAGAGGGTACAGAGGAGATTTACGAGGATATTGCTGAGAGTGGAGAATCTTAGCTATGAAGACAGATTGGATAGGCGGGCTTTGTTTTCTTTGGAACAGAGGAGGCTGAGGGGCGACCTCATTGAGGTGGATAAGATTATGAGGGGCCTAGATATAGTGGATAGAAAGGGCCTATTTCCCTTAGCAGAGGGGTCAACAACCAGGGGGCATAAATTTAAAGTAATTGATAGGAGGTTTAGAGGGGAAATTTCTTCACGCAGAGGGTTGTGGGGGTCTGGGAACTCTCTGCCTGAAAGGTAGTAGCGGCAGAAACACTCATCGCTTTTAAAAAGTACTTGAACGTGCACTTGAAGTGCTGTAAGCTACAAGGCGAAGGACCAAGAGCTGGAAAGTGAGATTAGGCTGGATAGCCTCTTGTTGGCCGGCGTGGACATGTTGGGCTGAAATGGCCTCCTTCCATGCTGTAAACTTCTATGATTCTATATAACAATAGATTGCACATGACTATGTGGGGATGGGTTTGGTATTTTGAAGCTCGATGCAGCTACGTGATCTGTAGCCAAGTATAAATAGTTTTCTCTCTCTTTCTTTCCCTGTCTAATTATGATATGTTGTGTCTTTCAGGTTGTACCAGTTGTTGCACGGATGATCTATGAGATGTTCAATGGTGAATTTACACGTTCCTTTGACAGTGGCAGCATCAGGCTGCAGATCTCAACCCCAGACATTAAAGATAATATCGTGACCCACCTGAAACAGCTCTACCACCTCTTACAGACAAACCAAGGACATGAACCATGGCAAATTCAACCTCCGAACCTGCACATGGCACAACCCCTGCAAGCCCAGTAACATACTTCCTAACCACTAGAACTGTTAACTGTAGCTGAAAATTCCACAGTGAATGTAAAATATTGATTACTTAATTTATACAGTTAATAAGCTTGCCCTACTAGTCCTAGTGCAATTTATCATATTGTAACTGCTCAAGTTGACTTTTAAAAAAAAAAGTAATTGAGCCCCCTAAGTTTCTGTTCTGCATAGATTTTTTTTTTCTCCCCATATGCCCAGATGCCCAGTCTCGGCCTATCGTAAACAGGAAGATGCTCAACTCCCCAAGATCAGATATGGTTTACAGCAATTTAATCCCAATATTCACAATGGGATCTAATTTTGCAATCCATTTCTAGTGCTTTAAAGAGGGAACGAACTTGCATTTATATAGCGCCTTTCACAACCTCTGGACGTCCCAAAGCTCTCTGTCGTCAATGAAGTACTTTTGAAGTGTAGACACTGTTGTAATATAGGAAGTCTTAGTACTCCCATTGTTCAACTGTGGCCCTTGAGGTACTGAAATTGTCCAACAAAGGCTGTTTTTGTGCTGTATACTCGTAATGTAAGTGACTTTATTTCACTTTGAGAGAACATTGGGTGTCAGTGTCGCCAGACAATGTCTTGTGTTCGGCCTTGGATTTTTGTAAGTCAGGAGTGGAACTTGGAATTCCCTGTGCCAGCTTCAGTGGCTTGGCATCCAAAACAAACCGTCAACCTAAACCATGTGATAAGATGAAGAGATTGTATTAACTGAAATGTGTAAGCAGAGACGAGGAGAGAGTATTTAATGAAAGCCACAATGGAACTCTCTTAAATGGGATATGAATATGGTTTCAAAAGGCCTTTATAACATGAAACTCGCACCTTCCAATGGAGATTTTTCTTCTTTTATCTTGAATGCAGCTAATTCATGATTGATGTACTATTCTCATCAAATTAACTTTTTGTTGTAAAAAGAACATAACAGCAAGAGAAATATAAGAATAAAGCATCGGTCATTGGATACTTTGAACGCAAAATACTAAATTAAGGATTGCTAATTAAACTGTAACTGAAGATTGATAAATACTATAGAAGATTGCATGATTTGAAAGTTGTTTTTTTTGTACAACTGTTAAAATGCAATGAAATATTATAGTGACCATAATAAATAAGAGTAGGCCATACGGCCCCTCGAGCCTGCTCCGCCATTTAATAAGATCATGGCTGATCTGATCATGGACTCAGCTCCACTTCCCTGCCCGCTCCCCATAACCCTTTACTCCCTTATCGCTCAAAGATTTGTCTATCTCCACCTTAAATATGTTCAATGACCCAGCCTCCACAGCTCTGTGGGACAGAAAATTCCACAGATTTACAACCCTCAGACATTTTATTGATACCCTTTTAATCTAGAGATTAGCTTCTGACTTTAAACACTCCAGTGTGCATAATTCTATCTAAAATAATGATTTATTCTTTTTAATAGTAAGGATGTCATCGGAACATCAGAAATCTGCAAGTTATGTAATTAGATGAGCAGTGATGTACCATAGGATTTCAGAAGATTAAAATCAGTCTTATATTTTAGAAAATTAAAATCCGTCCTATTTACTGATGCAAGAGAATAATTTTGGTTTCTGTATTATAGCAACTTTGCTCATTGTATTACATGTAGTCCATCAGAATTTAAATATTATTTAAAATGGATATCTAGCATCTGCTTACTTGAGGTGAATATGCATGATTTAATCTATGTTGACTTTCATACTATATAATCAATGCAGTGTTTCACAAATGACATTAAACGGGAATTTATAATGAGTGGTGATCAATGGTTAAAGGTAGAAATATCCATAAATAATTGCCATATTTCAGTAGCACCATTTTATTTTTGATCAAATCTTTTATGAAGGCCAATAGAAATCCTTTTGACTACACACAACCAACTTCAAATAATCTGGTAATTCTGACAGATTTTATTTTCACAAAGCCTGTAACGTGCCATTTTATATTGCTGTACTTGCTACTTATTTGAGGACCAAGTCCTGTGCCATATTAAACCGCAACATAAATTTTTATAATCTCTTAAGTTGTACAGTGACCTTTGTACGGTAATTTTAGATGTATTTGAGAGCACTCATTCATTTGATCTGGTCTTATTTTGCATTATGGTCTATCAGGTAAACATAGGCCTGGGGCAGTTCAACACCCCCCAGCACCCACCCCCTCACAAAAAAATCTGAATTGTTTTTAATCGAACCACTCCTCCTTTCGGAAGGTCGAGCCTTCGATTGCCTTGGTAGAACAGTGGATGTTCATCCCGAGCTAGTAAGCTCCACAACTCGACCAGTGAAAACTGATTAGTTGGGCTTGAGCTTCTAAATATTCACTGGAATATTGCGGTAATTAGTAGCAAAATATATTGATAGATTATTGATGTTGAATTGGCACCTGGACTTGGTGATGTAGAGCTTTTGGCCAACAGGACTGTTGTTTTGTGGAAGAGCCTTCAGTTGCTTTGGCCCTACTCTCTGGACCCCCTCCATAAACACTTCCACTTTCTTCAATTAACCTTCTCAAAGTCCACCTCGTCAACCAAGTTTTCAGGTATCCCTTTTCCTCTGTTGTATAAGAACGTAAGAATTAGGAGCAGGAGTCGGCCATTCGAGCCTGCTCTGCGATTCAATAAGATTATGGCTGATCTTCTACCACAACTCCACTTTCCTGCACTATCCCCCTATTCCTTGATTCCCTTAATGGACAAATAATATACAGAATCCCCATAAAATGTCGTACCATTTTATTTTGTTGTTATCCATGGAACCCCAGCCTCTTGTATTCTATTTAATCTTGTATTTCATCTTGTATTTGAGTATTCCCCACATTGGCCATTTCAAATCAATATGGGCTAGATCTCTTTAATCTATTTGAATGAACTAATTTCCAGTCCAGTGTCTTTTATCTTTAACTCCTCCTATTTTTCTTTATTTTAAATAAAGGCTGGTACTTAAAGGGGTGGAAGTTACGTTACACTTAATATGAAGCTCTGGTTAGGCCGCACCTGGATTACTGCGTTCAGTTCTGGGTACTGCACCTCAGTAAAGATATATTGGCCTTGGAGGGGAGGGAAGGGTGTGCTGTGCAGATTCACCAGTGTGATAGAGGCTTAGAGGGTTAAATTATGAGGGCAGGTTGCATAAACTGGGCTTGATTTCCTCAAGTATAGAAGCTTAAGGTGTGATCTAATCGAGGTGATTAAAATGATTACAGGATTTGATTGGGTAGATAGAGAAACTATTTCCTCTGGTGGGAGAGTCCAGAACAAGGGGCCCCTTGCGGATACATTTAACCAATCAGATTGAAATGATTGAGGAATTAACAGCGCAAGGACTGAGAAGGAAGTGTAAATTAGAGTGGTTGAATTCAATGTCGAATCAGATACAGAAAGAGACATAAAGATTGGATTTAAAAAGAAAAAAACCTTGCATTTATACAGTGCCTTTTATGACCACCGGACAATCGTGCTTTACAATCAATGAAGTACTTTTGGAGTTGAGACAAAGGAAAATTATTTTTTTCATTTTTAAAATATCCCAAAACAATGAACCTGAAGGACACTGACTCCACACTTGGAAAAGTTAACTTTTGATGCCAGAGTGGTTCATTGACCGCAATTAACAATTAGCACATTGTTTAAAGACTGACAGCTAACCCAGGCTTGATTAAATATGCGCGGACTTTAAATGGCTCCTTGTGTCACCAGACCAGCTCCGACTTTCTGTCGTGAGTTTAATTTGGATCGACTGCGCAAATACAGCAACCTCTCGGCTGCTCCATGCATTTCAATGGTGAGGCGAAAATAGCGAGAATGGCGTTTTCGCAAAGCTAACAGCAGGGCAGTGCAGCTCAGACAGCAACTTTCGGATTTCTGTGTTTAACCACACATCTGTCCCTCTCCTGAATTTGCTGTGGGATCTGCGCATAAATAATAGCCAGTGCCATTAGCTTTCATCATCATAGGCAGTCCATCGGAATCGAGGAAGACTTGCTTCCACTCTTTTTAAAAGGAGTCCTTAGGTGACTGAACAGTCCAATACGAGAGCCACAGTCCCTGCCACAGGTAGGACAGACAGTCGTTGAGGGTAAGGGAGTGAGGGCCAGGTTTGCGGCAAACTTGTCCCACACACATTAGCCTTACCGTTATTTTATCAGCAAAGTATGGGCCAATATAATCATAATTTTAAAAGTATTGGGGTGGAAATTCCCTTGGGCCCGGGGTGGGGGTGGGGATAACAGAATGCGAGGAGGGCAGATTGTGGGCTGGTACAGCCCTCCGGAGCCCTGTGGATGTGGGAGGAGCTTTTCCGGCTCAAAATCAAACCTTTTATAAAAAAAAAAAATCACCTTTTTGCTGATGGTTGCATGCTATCCCGTATCCATTCCTGGAAACCTGAACATAGTAGGTCTGACCCCAGCTCCTTCAGGACCACCCAGTTTTCCTGATGGATCTACAACAGGTGCTCGGCCACAGGCATTTGCTATTTAGGGGCCTAACATCTGTTTAAAGTGGCTGCCTTGGACACCTGAAAAATGGCCCATCCCAATATCGGGTTGAGTGTCTTCAAGGTGTCCTTGGAACACAGGATGTTGTTGCCTGAAATAGGCCCTTGTTGCACCCACTTTATGTCTAAAATGGGTGCAACAAGATGCAATTTCTATCCCATTGTCGCTTCAGGTCATTTACTTGTTCTGCTTCATTGCCTAGAACCAGATCTAGCACTGCTCCCTTTTTTGTTAGGCATGCAACATACTGATAGGAAACAGGCCTCTTTTCACTGGAATTCAATCCGGAGAAATGTGAGGTAATGCATTTTGGGGAAGTCTAACGAGGCAAGGGAATACACATTAAATGGTATGACACCGAGAAGTGTAGAGGAACAAAGGGACCTTGGAGTGCATGTCTACAGATCCCTGAAGGTAGCAGGCCAGGTAGATAAGGTGGTTAAGAAGGCATACGGAATACTTGCCTTTATTAGCCAAGGCATAGAACATAAGAGTAGGTGTGTTATGCTTGACCTGTATAAAACACTGGTTAGACCACAGCTAGAGTATTGCATGCAGTTCTGGTCACCACATTACAGGAAAGATGTGATTGCACTAGCGAGGGTACAGAGGAGATTTCCTAGGATGTTGCCAGGACTGGAGAATTTTAGCTATGAGGAAAGATTAGATCAGCTGGGTTTAGTTTCTTTGGAACAGAGGAGGCTGAGGGGAGACCTCATTGAAGTGTATAAAATTATGAGGGGTCGAGATATATTGGACAGGAAGGGCCTATTTCTCTTATTGGTAAGAGGTTTAGAGGGGATTTGAGGGGAAATGTTTTTACCCAGAAGGTGGTGGGGGTCTGTAACTCACTGCCTGAAAGGGTGGTAGAGGCAGAAACCCTCACCACATTTAAAAAGAACTTGGATATGCACTTAAAGTGCCGTAAACTACAAGGATACAGACCAAGTGCTGGATAGTGGGATTAGGCTGGATAGCTCTTTGCCGGCCGGCGCGGACATGATGGGCTGAAATGGCCTCTTGCCGCGCTGTAAATTTCTATGATTCACTTTAAGAATCCTTTCTTCTTTTGACGATTTGGTTTCTTATCCCAGTCCATCTTGGGATAGTTGAAATGCTGTACTATTATAGTTGTTACTGCAATTTTATTTATTAATTCTCGGGGTATAGATTTCACTGTCAAGGCCAGCATTTATTGCCCATCCCTAATTGCCCTTGAGAATGTGATGGTGAGCTGCTTTCTTGAACCGCTGCAGTCCGTGTGTTGAAGGTTCTCCCACGGTACTGTTGGGGAGAGAGTTCCAGGATTTTCACTCAGCGAAGATGAAGGAACGGTGATTTATTTCCAAGTCAGGCTGATGTGCGATTTGAAAAGAGATGGTGGCGTTCCCATGCGCCTGCTGCTCTTGTCCAATATGGTGGCAGAGGTCACGGGTTTGGGAGCAGCTATCAAAGAAGCCTTGGCGAGTTGCTACAGTGCATCTTGTTGATGGTACACACTGCAGGCACGGTGCGCTGATGGTGGAGGGAGTGAATGTTGAAGGTGGTGGATGGGGTGGCAATCAAACTGGCTGCTATGCCCTGGATGGTGTCGAGCTTCTTGAGTGTGGTTGGAGCTGCACTCATCCAAGCAAATGGAGAGTATTCCAACACACTCCTGACCAATGTTTCCTCTTATTTTGGGGGGCAGCATGGCCCAGTCACAGTTTCGCGCACGTGCAAAACCTTACGTTGAAAAAGCCCCAGGCTGTGCGGAACAGCAGAGATGTGCAGCCAAAGATCATTGTTCCTGACTTGTGCCTTGTAGATGGTGGAAAGGCTTTGGGGAGTCAGGAGGTGAGACACTTGCCGCAGAATATCTAGTCTCTGACCTGCTCTTGTAGCCATGGTATTTATGTGGCTGGTTCAGTTAAGCTGAATGGTGATCCCCAAGTTGTCTCTTAATTTGACTGAAGAACTCATCCTAACATTCTTTACCGCTACTGATGTAAAAAAAAACTTGTCCAACTCCAAGAGGACATGAAAATACTGATAATTTCCCAAGAATTAGTGTTTGAGAGTCTTCCTATTCTAAACATTTCTGGAAAAAAATATAATTGTAAACTGCATGTAACTAATCCATAATATAGCTCAGGTGCCAGAACTGCAACATTTTGTGTCACAGTGAGACTCGGTTGATACTTAAGCTTCCTTAAATGATAAATGAGTTAAATGGGTCATTTTCCGGTTGGCAAACAGTGACTAGTGGGGTACCGCAGGATCAGTGATGGGGCCTCAACTATTTACAATCTATATTAATGACTTGGATGAAGGGACCGAGCGTAATGTAGCCAAGTTTGCTGATGATACAAAGATGGGTGGGAAAACAAATTGTGAGGAAGACACAAAAAATCTGCAAAGGGATATAGACAGGCTAAGTGAGGGATAAAACATTTGGCAGATGGAGTATAATGTGGGAAACTGTGAAGTTATCCACTTTGGCAGAAATAACAGAAAAGCAAATTATGATTTAAATGGAGAAAAATTGCAAAGTGCTGCAATACAGAGAGACCTGGGGGTCCTTGTGCATGAAACACAAAAAGTTAGTATGCAGGTACAGCGAATAATCAGGAAGGCAAATGGAATGTTGGCCTTTATTGCAAGGGCGACAGAGTATAAAAGCAGAGAAGTCCTGTTACAACTGTACAGGGTATTGGTGAGGCCACACCTGGAGTACTGCGTTCAGCTATGGTCTCTGTATTTACTTGCATTGGAGGCTGTTCAGAGAAGGTTCACTAGGTTGATTCCGGAGATGAGGGGTTGACTTATGAAGATAGATTGAGTAGGTTGGGCCTATACACATTGGAGTTCAGAAGAATGAGAGGTGATCTTATTGAAATTTATAAGATAATGAGAGGGCTCAACAAGGTGGATGCAGAGAGGATATTTCCACTCATAGGGGAAACTAAAACTAGGGGGCATAGTCTTAGAATAAGGGGCCGCCCATTTAAAACTGAGATGAGGCGAAATTTCTTCTCTCAAAGGGTTGTAAATCTATGGAATTCTCTGCCCCGGAGAGTTATGGAGGCTGGGTCATTGCATATATTTAAGGCAGAGATAGACAGATTTTGGAGCGAAAAGGGAGTAAAGGGTTATGGGGGGTGGGCAGAGAAGTGGAGCCGAGTCCATGATCAGATCAGCCATGATCTTATTGAAGGCGGAGCAGGTTCAAGGGGCCAAATGGCCTACTCCTGCTCCTATTTCTGATGTTTTTATGTTCTTATGTTTGCAGATTCCAATCTCGGGTGTTTCCAGTAGCGAAGGCAGCCTGGGCTGCTCTTTTGCACCACCAGGTGGACAGTTATATCATAGGATTGGTCGAAAGCCCTGGGATAGTACTTGGTGTAGAGGAGCAACGGATAGCAAATTAATGGGCTGAATTTTGCTGAAAATGTAATGACGTAATAACAAAGTAAGGCAGAATTAATGGGTAAATCGGCCAGCATGTCCAGGGGATTAAGAGATAACGCATGAGTTGCGAAGCTCCTGCACTTCCTGGTCGATTTACGCCTTTCCGCTGTTTTCTCTCGCCCTTAGCCTCCCAGTTATTTTTTTTAAACTTGCTGGATTTGCACATTAATTGTCTGTTAAACTAAGCACTGAAAGTTAAGTCTGGTAATTAAGAGCGCAAGTGCCCTTTTTAGCAATGTGATAAGTGTTAATGTAATGCCAACCAATCTCTGTGGTTCAGAAATTGAACAATTTAAATGTGGAGTCTCATTCCTTCAGGTGGTAAATTGCTCTTTGAAATCCATAATAACGTTACATTTTTCTTTTTTTTCCTTTCTTTTCCCTTCTGTCTCTGTCCAATTCAATCTTTGTTTCCCTTTCTTTACTCTGCTTTTGTGTCAGCTGTGGCTCAGTGAGTAGCACACTCGCCTCTGAGTCAGAAGGTTGTGGGTTCAAGTCCCACTCCAAGGACTTGAGCACATAAATCTAGGCTGACACTTCAGTGCAGTACTGAGGGAGTGCTGCACTGCCAGAGGTGGTGTCTTTTGGATAAGACGTTAAACCAAAGCCCTGTCTGCTCTCTCGGGTGGACATTAAAGATCCCATGGTACTATTTCGAAGAAGAGCAGGGAAATTATCCCCGGTGTTCTGGCCAATATTTATCCCTCAATCAAAAAAAAAAGATTGTCTGGTCATTATCACATTGCTATGGCAAACGAGCCAAAGGTGGGGAGCAAAAACGCTACAAGGACACCCTCAAAGCCTCCCTGATAAAGTGTGACATCCCCATTGACACCTGGGAGTCTAAGGCCGCCCTAAGTGGAGGAAGTGCATCCGAGAGGGCGCTGAGCACCTCGAGTCTCAACGCCGGGAGCATGCAGAAATCAAGCGCAGACAGCGGAAGGAGCGTGCGGCAAACCAGTCCCACCCACCCCTTCCCTCAACGACTATCTATCCCTCCTGTGACAGAGTCTGTGGCTCTTGTATTGGACTGTTCAGCCACCTAAGGACTCACTTCAGGAGTGGAAGCAAGTCTTCCTCGATTCCGAGGGACTGCCTATGATGATGAGGGATTTGTAGGATCTTGCTTAGTGCAAATTGGCTGCCACATTTCTTACATTACAACAGTGACTACATGAAAACAAGTACTTCATTAGTTGTAAAGCACTTTGAGATGTCTTCTTTTCTTTCCTTCCCCTTGCCCACCTAGCCCTGAACTCGCATCTTTCTCGAGTTTCTCTCCTCTCTCTTCTCATGCGCTCTCCAAACGCATCTTATCCATGAGACCAACCTCCTGCTCTCCTGGCCCTATTCCCACAAAACTGCTGATCACCCATCTTCCCTTCCTGGCCTCCATGCTAGCTGCATGTCCAAATTTTAACTTCACTTTTAACAGAGCTACCATTCTCAAAATGGCTTCGCTCTGTACATACTGGGAATTTGGCCTATGTTGCCCCTCTGACCCTGGCTGACGTTTATCAGAAGGAAGCCACTCAAGCTGTTGATCATGAACAAACATATGCCAACATTTCTGCGGGGCATTCTACCGATCTCTTGTCACTTATACCATTTCTCTGGGGTGTCTGCTGATCTTTCACTAAAATTACGGTGGGAGATTGGGGTATTCTGGGGAAATTCTTACCGCATAGTGTCTGAGGAAAAATAATGGCCCAAATGTTAGAAAGACTTTACATTTACCATCAGGAAATAGAATTCATGTCACAATTTCCGAACGTACGAACAATGACGGACAGGTAAAGACCACCTGGTCCATCGAGTCTGTCCCACACAATTGCAATATCTTGTGTATCCCAACATATGCATTCCACCCACCCGAAACCATGTGATCTCCTGGGAGAGGCAGAACGGTTCCCCCAGCTAGTCATGGACAGGCTTTTGTATATGTTGTAAGTAGCTGAAGACCACTATGAGAATAAAACACCCAGACCAATTTGGGGGGAGAAAATCTTGGAAATACTTCTCTGACCCATCTAGGAGATCGAAACTAGTCCAGGAGATTACTCTGGCCCTGAATTCCCTGCAGTACCTACCTTCTGCAAGAGGTGGTCTCTGCCCCAGCCAGAAACAAATCCAGCTCTCGCTTGAAGGAATTCAGCGAATCAGCATCTACCACACGAGACAGCAGCCTGTTCAGAGAACCACTATTCTCTGAGAAAGAACCAACTCCTGACATCTAACCTAGATCTAGCCTTATACAACTTAAATTTGAGACCCCTGCACCCACCGTCTATTTAATTGGAACAAACTGTTAACTTACACAATCTGTTATAAACCTCAATTAGATCGCCTCTCAGTCTATGCTTCTCTAAAGTGTCGATTCCCAACTCTTTTAGCCTATCTTGATAACTATTCAGGGCAACTGTACTTGAAAGCACTTCTCGGTTCCCCCAGCTAGTCATTGACAGGCTTTTGTATATGTTGTAAGTAGCTGAAGACCACTGTGAGAATAACTTGTCTTTCAATCTGGCAAATTGGCTTTTCAATGAGTGAGGGAAAAACATTCGGACATTTTGGATAACCTAGTTAGTTACAAATGTGGCTGAGCAACAATGGATGCAAAGGCAAGCCACTAACTACTACTTAGTATAAAGGGTTAATGGCTTTACTGAATCGATGATTATAATTGTGTTCACTAGTCAATGCTTTCTGTCTGTAGGACACAAAGACACGATTATTAAGGCCAGTCTTGTTGATAGCTTTACAGAGTCGACGATTGTAATTGTGTTCGCTCGTCATTGCTTTCTGTCTGAAGGACACGATCACAAAGACCAGAGGAGATAAGACCAAGTCATGAGATTAGAACACAATAATTCAATCATCAACTGAACAGGCTGAGCTCCAGACAGCCATCAATGAGATTAGGATCAGGGAATGTGAAGATTGCTCATTGAAGACAGGTATAAGACGAAGAAGACAACTTTGAGGAAGACAGAAGAGAATGTGACCAGCCAAGCATCCCACAACAATGTGCTCTGTCATCCTTGGTTGTACGGAAGTAAAGCCTGTGTTCTAACCAATTCATTACTGTCCAATTTTGTATAATGCATGCTGTTTGTGTTTAATAAACTGTTCTGGTTTACTAAAACAAGTATCCTTATTGTCACCATTTATGCCAGTCGAGTCTAAGTAAATGAGGACATTTAAAATTGCCTACAGTAGGAAAACCCACATTATTCCAAAAAAGATTGCAATCTGTCAGGATTAAAGTATTATTCGGCTGCTGAGAAGAATTAACACTCCAGTACCTGTGAAGAAAGATGATTCAACGAAACCTAACTGACTGGTTTGACTGCTTAAATTTTTCATAATCTGTTTCAAAATGACTGGGATTTAGGACGATTTAAACAACTGGCAAAACTGACTGCTATTAGTTAAAAAAAACACAGTTTGGTAATCCAGTCTGATTCAGAGGTGTCTGATGTGACAGATATTAATTGCCCTCCCAAGTGACGTGGGGCTGTATAAATGCAGAGACAATGGCCCCAAGTTTCGGCCTGCGCCGAAAACGGCGCACCTCCGAGCTAGACGTCTGTTCTTCGCGTCTAAAAGTGCGCTAAAAAAAAACTCCGATATTCTCCAGCTCCTCGGAGCTCGATCTCTGCTTGGCGCGGCGCGCTCTTTTCAGCGGGGGGCAGAGCCAAACACTCGCGCCGATTCTGTAAGTAGTGGGGGGCGGGTCCAATTTAAATGAGCCTTCGTGGTGCCGGCAACCCTGCGCGTGCGCGTTGGAGCGTGCGCGCACGCGCAGTGTCAAACAAACATTAGCACTCGGCCATTTTTAAAAGGACTCGGCTGCCGTTGAGCCAATGCACTGACGCCGCCCCTTAAGCGTGGGCCGAATGGTCTCAAGCACCATAAAGAGCTGCGTGTGTCAGGTGTTGATTCTTCGGCTGCCGGCCAGCCACTGACGCCGCTGATATCCTATGGCCGAATGGCCTCACGTCCGTTCGCTGCTGATTCTTTGGCTGCCGGCCAGCCACTGACGCCGCCCCTAAAGCGTGGCCGAATGGTCTCAAGAACCTTAATGAGCTGCATGTGTCCTGTGTTGATTCTTCGGCTGCCGGCCAGCCACTGACGCCGCTGCTATCTCATGGCCGAATGGCCTTGAGTCCGTCCGGTGTTGCTTCTTCGTGGCCAGCCACGAAGAGAATGAAGGCCTGCCTCAAGCACCGCAGCTCAGCTCGAAGGCTGCTTGCTGCCGTTGCCGTCGAGACACTGATGCCACACCGCTGCCTGTCTCCAACATGAAAGGCCTGCCTGAAGCACAGCAGCTCGAAGGCTGCTGCTATTTTACACAGGAAGGAACATGGTTTATTTAATCTTTTCTTTGCTTATAAATTTTTATTCAGGTCGGATTTATTTGTATAATATTTGTATAAGTATAACTAAGGATTGATTGTAGAATTTAATGATTTCCCTTCCCCCCCCCCCCCGACCTCGTTCCCTGCGCCTAATTTGTAACCTACACCTGATTTTCTAAAGTGTAGACAAGGTTTTTCGAGCGTACAAAAATCTTCACTTACTCCATTCTAAGTTAGTTTGGAGTAAGTTTTCACTGCCGAAACTTTGAAAACAGGCGTAAGTGGCCGGACACGCCCCCTTTTGAAAAAAAAATTCTCTCCAAAGTGAAACTGTTCTAACTGACTAGAACTGGAGCAAACTAAATGCCGAGAATTCCGATTTCTAAGATACTCCGTTCTACACCAGTTGCTCCTAAAAATCAGGAGCAACTGAGGCCGAAACTTGGGGCCAATAAGCGGGTCTTCTGTTTACCCAGTTTACCCAGGCCACTTATCCCATATTACTTTGCGCTCTAGGTCATACTTCGGATTATGGGGCGCGAGAGTTCGTGCCAATGTGTCTTTTGCGTTTTACACAATGAGAGCGCGAAACATAACAATTGTAAACTTGTTCTTGGCCGTCGGTGTATAACAATCAGAGGAAGTGTCTACCTTCCCTTCTCATACACTTGGCTCAATAGCAGTTTTGTTTGGAATAAGATTGATATGTATGTAATAACTCGATAGACTGAATACTGTAAACTAACACAGGTACAAACCTGGCTGTGCTTTAATAGGGCCCAAAGTGATTACATCACATGATGGCTTGCCTTTTTATACCTGGGCCGCACACACGTGCGTACAGCCCAATGACCTCCGACAGTGGCTAGTAACCCCAAGCATACATATATGACAATATCCCCCTTTAAGATATTAGTAACAGTTTTTTTACAAATTGAGGCGGTCTGACGCTTTCCGCTCCCGAGTTGATCGTCTCAGTTCAACTCCGGCCTTGGGCGAGCGCTCTGAGTCTGTTTTGACTGGGGGCTGGGTAGCCGATCTGATGGAGTGGCAATGACCATGTCAGGGATTGAAAGTTCAGATTCATTGATGGCAGCGGAGTCCTCCGATGACTGAGGGTAGGTTGGTTGGTCACTGATTGTGTCTTCCTCAGACTGTTCCAGTTCATCCGTGTGCGCAGCTTTATCTGATCAACATGTTTCCTGCATGTTTGCCCATTCTTGAGCTTGACGATAAACACTCTGTTACCCTCCTTGGTCGTAACAGTACCAGCGATCCACTTGGTACCTTGACCATAATTTAGTACATACACAGGATCGTTAACAGAAATGTTGCGTGACACAGCAGCATGATCACGATACCACTGCTGACTTTGACGTCTGTATTTAACATGATTGTTCAAGTCAGGGTGGGCAAGAAAGAGCTTAGTCTTGAGACCTCTCTTCATCAATAGTTCAGCAGGGGGGATCCCAGTAAGCGTGTAGGATCTTGTCCTGTAACTAAGCAATATGCATGACAAGCGAGTCTGCAGTGAACCTTGAGTTACACGTTTCATACTCTGCTTGATGGTTTGGACAGAATGCTCTGACCATTACATGCAGGTTTGAATGGTGCTCACATGTTTGATACCATTGAGTTTCGTGAACTCTTGGAACTCCAGACTAGTGAAGCAAGGTCCGTTGTCGCTTACAACGATGTCGAGCAGACCATGAGTGGTAAACATGACACGAAGGCTCTCAATGGTAGCTGTGGATGTACTGGATGACATGATTATACACTCTATCCACTTGGAATATGCATCCACCCCTCACAACCAAAAACATTTTTCCCAGGAAGGGACCTGCAAAGTCGATGTGGATCCTGGACCATGGTTTAGATGGCCACAACCACAGACTCAGCGGCGATTCCGCTGGTGCTTTACTTAGCAGCATGCAAGTATTGCACTGATGCACACATGATTCCAGATCAGAGTCAATTCCAGGCCACCATACATGAGGCCTGGCAATGGCTTTCATCATGACAATACCGGGATGAGTGCTATGTAGATCATGTACAAACTTCTCTCTGTCTTTCTTAGGCATAACAACATGATTACCCCACAGTAAACAATCTGACTGAATGGATAGTTTGTCTTTGTGACGGTTGTAAGGTTTGGTCTCATCACCCATTTGCTTGGGTATGGCAGACCAATCACCACTAAGGACACAACATTTCACAACTGATAATATCGGGTCCTGGCTGGTCCAGGTCTTAACTTGTTGAGCTGTGACAGGGGTTCCTTCACTTTCAAAAGCATCCATAACTAACAGTAGGTCTGCAGGTTGTGGAGTCTCCACCTCCGGTGTGGGCAATGGCAGACGGCTCAGTGCATCGGCACAATTCTCGGTGCCAGGTCTATGGAGAATGACATAATCATAGGCAGATAATGTCAGCGCCCACCTCTGGATGTGGGACGATGCATTGTTATTGATACCTTTGTTTTCTGAAAACAATGAAATGAGTGGCTTGTGATCTGTTTCCAATTCAAACCGAAGACCAAACAGGTACTGATGCATCTTTTTAACCCCATTCACACAGGCTAATGCTTCTTTTTCTACAATGCTGTAGACTCTTTCCGTCTTTGACAAACTTTTAGAAGCATACGCAACAGGTTGTAGTTTACCCGACTCATTAGCTTGTTGGAGCACGCAACCAACTCCATATGACGAAGCATCACAGGCCAATACTAGATGCTTACACAGATCATAATGTACCAGCAGCTTGTGAGAGCAAAGCAGATTAGTAGCTTTCTCAAAAGCTCTATCTTGAGATGCACCCCAAACCCAGTTGTCGCCTTTTCTTAGCAGCATCTGCAGTGGCTCTAATAAAGTGCTCAATCTAGGTAAGAAATTACTGAAGTAGTTGAGTAAACCAAGGAACGAACGCAGCTCCGTCACATTCTGAGCCTTGGGTGCATTTTTGATGGCCTTGTTTTTGAGTCCGTAGGCCTGATGCTGTCAGCAGAAATTTTCCTCCCCAGGAATTCGACTTCCGGTGCCATGAAGACGCACTTAAACACTTCAGTCTGAGTCCCATTTCGTCCAGACGATGTAGAACCTCTTCCAGGTTGTTCAGATGTTCGGCGGTGTCACGATCTGTGACCAGAATATCATCTTGGAACACGACTGTTCTAGGGACGGACTTCAGTAGACTCTCCATGTTCCTCTGAAATATGGCTGCAGCTGAGCGAATTCCGAAAGGACACCTGTTGTAGATAAACAGTCCTTTATGAGTGTTGATGCATGGAAGTTTCTTCGACGTCTCGACCAACTCCTGTGTCATGTAGGCCGACGTCAGGTCCAGTTTAGTGAATGACCTCCCACCGGCTAGAGTTGCAAACAGGTCATCAACCTTCGGTAATGGGTATTGATCCTGTTTCGAAACTCGGTTGATCGTAACATTGTAGTCTCCACAAATCCTGACAGTGCCATCACTCTTCAACACAGGAACAATGGGGCTAGCCCATTCGTTAAATTCGACCGATGATGTGATCCCTTCATGCTGTAATCTGTCCAGTTCGATTTCGACCTTCTCCCTCATCATGTACAGAACCGCCCGAGATTTATGATAGACGGGTCTTGCATCTGAGTCCACGTGGATCTGCACCTTGGCTCCCGTGAAATTGCCGATGCCTGGTTCAAACAGTGAGGGGAACTTGCTTAGCACTTGAACACATGGCGTATCATCCTCCGACGACAACACTTTGATATCGTTCCAATTCCATTTGATTTTTTGTAGCCAATTCCTGCCAAACAGCGTTGGACCATTGCCTGGAACAATCCATAACTGTAAATCATGAACCGCAATATCATATGACACCTTGACTACTGCACTGCCAATCATCGTTATGAGTTCTTTAGAGTACGGTACGCAACTTGGCATTGACTGGACTCAGCTTAGGCCTCACAGCCTTAGTATCCCACAGCCTGCCTAATGTCCTCTGGCTCATTATTGATTGACTTGCACCCTTGTCCAATTCCATCGGTACCAGCACACCGTTAAGTTTCACATTAATCATTATCGGTTGGCTTTTTGTTAGGAACAAATACAGTCCATACACTTCCTCCTCTGGTATCTCCGATTGCATATCTGGATCCGCACTATACTGGTCATCATCCTCTACGTGGTGTGTCGCAGCACGCTTGCTCAGTTGCGGACACATGCGCTGGAGATGCCTCAGTCTCAAATAGCCTTTACAAATGTACTATTTAAACCGACACTGATGAGGCCGATGATTGCCCCCACAACGCCAACACGGTGAAATCAGATTCATTCCCGTTAGCGGACTTTGGGCAACCACAGGTTTCACATATGCAGTCGAGTAGGCCCTGCCATATACAGCTCTGCCAAACAATGATACAATCTTGTTTACAGTACTTGCCGCGTTCCAATTTTTTGAAGATATCTGCTTTAAGTTTTTGTCCGTTGTCATGCAGGCCTGGGCAATCGTGATGGCCTTGCTCAAATCCAGTGTCTCCGCCACCAGTAGCTTACGGAGGATCACCTCGTGGTTGATGCCGATTACAAAGAAGTCCCGCAGCATGTCTCCCAATGCCTTTTCGAACTTACACGGTCCAGCTAGAAGTCTTAGGTCAGCAACGAATTCCGACACATCCTGGCCCTCAGAACGACCATGCTTGTAGAATTGATATCGTGAGATGATGATGCCTTCTTCTGGTTTGAGATAGTCACGTACCAGAGCACACAATTCCGCATAGTCCTTGTCCGTTGGACTTGCAGGCGAGAGAAGATTCTTTATGAGTCCAAAGATTTTCGGACCGCAAACCGTGAGGAAGACCGCCCTGCGCCTAACTGCGTCAGTGGGTTCCTCCATTTTGTTGGCCACGAAGTACTGGTCCAGGCGAGCTACAAAATCTGCCCAGTCCTCTCCATCCACGAATCTCTCCAGAATTCCAATTGTGCTAATTTTGCATGTGAAGGTTCTTAAGTTACCTCGTCGCCAAATGTTACATATGTAATAACTCGATAGACTGAATACTGTAAACTAACACAGGTACAAACCTGGCTCTGCTTTATTAGGGCCCAAAGTGGTTACATTACATGATGGCTTGTCTTTTATATACCTGAGCCGCACACACATGCGTACAGCCCAATGACCTCCAACAATGGCGTCACCTGGTGGCTAGTAACCCCAAGCATGACAAAGGTTAAGTGCCTTCTTTGACATTGCGTGTATTGAAGATGGTAGGTTTTCTGAATTCAGCAACAACCTACCTTTATATAGCATTTTTAATGTAAAAAACCATCCCAGGCACTTTTCAGAGGGGAAGAAAAAAATATGGTAAATAGAAAAAAAAAATTAAAGAGTGGATGCCAAGCCATGGTGTGAGAGTTTGGCGAGGGGTACTGAAAGCTTGGTTGAAAGATGGGTTTTGAGAGGGTTTTTAAAGGTGGAGAGAGAAGCAGATGGATGGAAGCATTTAGTAAGAGAATTCCAGAGAGTAGGGTTGAGGATGTTGAAGGCTTTACCACCAGTGACAGGGCAAAGGGAGGGAGGATGCACAAACGGCCAGAGTTAGGTGAATGAATGGTGCGTGAGAGGACATAATGTTGGAAGAGGCAATCAGGAAGGGAACAAGCAAAGGCCGACCGTCGCCTGAGAATTTAGTGTAAAGCCATGAGTAGCACCTTAAGGACCGTAGAATACCGCGGTCAGTCGGAAACAAGTTTTGCAAAAGGCCTAAAAGCCTGTTTCAGGCATGTCCCCGGTCGCATATGCAGAAACCTTTACCAATATGGCGGGCGGCACACTTCTAGCACGGAGTGAGTGCACACATGTTGTTCATCATATTGTGTGCTTAGGAGCTCGATTTAATGCCTGTAAAATGGGTGTAGCATCTTTGAATTTCTAGGCCCAAATTTCCAACATCACATTTTGTTACAGATGTAAACCAGGCTTAAAAAAGACAAAGACCCTGATCTTGGTGCACTCACCGCCCGCTGCCGGCGACTGCCGCCGTGTTTTCTGGGCGGTCTCCCCTCGGCGCTAGTTTCCTCTAGGCCTCCCGCCGGCGGGGGAGGGCGGGGGGGAGGAGGGGAGGACCGCTGGGAACTGCCCGCTGACGTCCGCGAGCATGCAAGGCGCGTAAGTGTCCTCCCGCCCGTCGAGCTGCCAGATTGCTCCGGCTGGGATTCGGCTGCAGCAGTGGGAATTACCGCTGCATGGATGCAGGTCTAACCTCAACGATAAGTATGAAGAGGTTAGTAAACTTTTTTTATTTTCATTTTTTTACAGCGATTCAGGTGGATGGGGTCCCTTGAAGGTTTTCCAGTGTACTTTTTGTTTGCGTACATTTTTATTTTTATGTGTTCCCCACTCCCTGGGCCTGACTCAATTCTTGGCGGCACTTTGGCGAGGATTGCATTTGCCGCCGAGGTTGGGAGCTCCCGCCCGCTGCTGCCCACATTCAGGGCGTGAGTTGTTTTTTTGCCCCCGGGTGGTCTTTGCAGGTCTTGCTGAGGAATCACCCGGCCAAAGTACCGTCAGGTATCTCAGTGGTCCTTTGGGCAGCTCTTGGGCGGGTCTTAGCTGTGGCCAAGTTTGGGCCCAAAGAAATTGCATTTTTAGGCCAGAAGAGAAACCCATGGATATGTAATCAGCTACCAGTCTGCAGAAAAACAATTGTTGACATTCGATGTCCCTATGAAGAATTAGTCTTCAATTGATCTTGAGACATGTCTGTTTCCAGCAAGTGGACTTTATAGACCGAAAGGAACATGGCTGTACCTCAGCAGCAGAACAACATATTGGGCTGGATTTTGAGGGGTGAGGGGTGGGATGGGGGGTCAGTGGCCGCGATCAGTGGAGGGTCGTGGCAAAGTGTTTTTCTCCCCAGCGGGTTGGAACTCCACTGTGAACCCGCCGCCACAGGCCTTTACCAAATGTCGGGTCTGTCAGCGCTGAGCAGACAGACGGGGGAGGCAATTAAAATCATTAGTGGTTTATTACCAGCCACTTATCAATGGTTTTTTTTCCCAGCTTTTTGGATTTGGCAGGTTGCCCACTGGTTTCCCGCTGTGCCTAGACCTCATCTGCGAAGCTGAGGTGGGAGATCAATGGCCAGTGAATCAGATGATGAGTTGACAGTTTCAAATGTCAAGTTAAAGCTCCCAGCTGCTTGAGATATGTTCCCTCAACAATGAGCATGTCTAAACTGCATTTCCTTTACAGATTCAGGATGCTGCAAGTCTTTACACAAGTCTCCATCCAGCCTGACCTCATTACCTCTCCCACCAATGACAGATAGCTTCTTGGGGAAGAGTGACCATAATATGATAGAATTCTTTATTAAGATGGAGAGTGACACAGTTAATTCAGGGACTAGGGTCCTGAACTTAAGGAAAGGTAACTTCGATAGTATGAGATGTGAATTGGCTAGAATAGACTGGCGAATTATACTTAAAAGATTGACAGTGGATAGGCAATGGCAATCATTTAAAGATCACATGGATGAACTTCAACAATTGTACATCCCTGTCTGGAGTAGAAATAAAACTGGGAAGTGGCTCAACCGTGGCTAACAAGGGAAATTAGAGATGGTGTTAAATCCAAGGAAGAGGCATATAAATTGGTCAGAAAAAGCAGCAAACCTGAGGACTGAGAGAAATTTAGAATTCAGCAGAGGAGGACAAAGGGTTTAATTTGGAGGGGGAAAATAGAGTATGAGAGGAAGCTTGCTGGGAACATAAAAACTGACTGCAAAAGCTTCTATAGATATGTGAAGAGAAAAAGATTAGTGAAGACAAATGTAGGTCCCTTGCAGTCAGAATCAGGTGAATTTATAACGGGGAACAAAGAAATGGCAGAGCAATTGAACAAATACTTTGGTTCTGTCTTCACGAAGGAAGACACAAATAACTTTCCAGAAATACTAGGGGACCGAGGGTCTAGCGAGAAGGAGAAACTGAAGGAAATCCTTATTAGTCAGGAAATTGTGTTAGGGAAATTAATGGGATTGATGGCTGATGAATCCCCAGGGCCTGATAGTCTGCATCCCAGAGTACTTAAGGAAGTGGCCCTAGAAATAGTGGATGCATTGGTGCTCATTTTCCAACAGTCTAGCGACTCTGGATCAGTTCCTATGGACTGGAGAGTAACTAATGTAACACCACTTTTTAAAAAAGGAGGGAGAGGGGAAACGGGGAAGTAGCCTGACATCAGTATTGGGGAAAATGTTGGAATCAATTATTAAAGATGAAATAGCAGCACATTTGGAAAGCAGTGACAGGATCGGTCCAAGTCAGCATGGATTTATGAAAGGGAAATCATGCTTGACAAATCTTCTAGAAATTTTTGAGGATGTAACAAGTAGAGTGGACAAAGGAGAACCAGTGGATGTGGTGTATTTGGACTTTCAAAAGGCTTTTGACAAGGTCCCACACAACAGATTAGTGTGCAAAATTAAAGCACATGGTATTGGGGGTAATGTATTGACATGGACAGAAAACTGGTTGGCAGACAGGAAACAAAGAGTAGGAATAAACGGGTCCTTTTCAGAATGGCAGGCAGTGACTAATGGTGTACCGCAAGGTTCAGTGTTGGGCCCCCAGCTATTTACAATATACATTAATGATTTAGACGAAGGAATTGAATGTAATATCTCCAAGTTTGCAGATGACACTAAGTTGGGTGGCGGTGTGAACTGTGAGGAGGATGCTAAGAGGCTGCAGGGTGACTTAGACAGGTTAGCTGAGTGGGCAAATGCATGGCAGATGCAGTATAGAGTGGATAAATGTGAGGTTATCCACTTTGGTGGCAAAAACAAGAAGGCAAATAGGAAAAGGGGAGGTGCAGCGAGAGCTGGGTGTCATGGTACATCAGTCAATGAAAGTTGGCATGCAGGTACAGCAGGTGGTGAAGAAGGCAAATGGTATGTTGGCCTTCATAGCTAGGGGATTTGAGTATAGGAGCAGGAGGTCTTACTGCAGATGTACAGGGCCTTGGTGAGGCCTCACCTGGAATATTGTGTTCAGTTTTGGTCTCCTAATCTGAGAAAGGACGTTCTTGCTATTGAGCGAGTGCAGCGAAGGTTCACCAGGCTGATTCCCGGGATGGCAGGACTGATATATGAGGAGAGACTGGATCGATTGAGCCTGTATTCACTGGAGTTTAAAAGAATGAGAGGGGATCTCATAGAAACATAAAATTTTGACGGGACTAGACAGGTTAGATGCTAGAAGAATGTTCCCGATGTTGGGGAAGTCCAGAACCAGGGGTCACAGTCTAAGGATAAGGGGTAAGCCATTTAGGACTGAGATGAGGAGAAACTTCTTCACTCAGAGAGTTTTAACCTGTGGAATTCTCTACCGCAGAAAGTTGTTGATGCCAGATTGTTAGATATATTCAAGAGGGAGTTAGATATGGCCCTTATGGCTAAAGGGATCAAGGAGTATGGAGAGAAAGCAGGAAAGGGGTACCGAGGTCAATGATCAGCCATGATCTTATTGAATGGTGGTGCAGATTCGAAGGGCCGAATGGCCTACTCCTGCACCTATTTTCTATATTTCTATGTTTCTATGTCAGCTCCACTTCACTTGTCATCTATTCCATCAGCATGAGTGCCCTTGAAACTCTCTAACCTCGGTAATCAGAATCCCACCACGATCAGCCCCAATACCAGCCTCAGCAGTCAAACCAGCAGCACCAGACACAACAGCAGTACCAAAAACACTAACCTTCTCCGCAATCACCTGATGCTGCACAGGACAGAAGCCATCAGCACCTGACCACATTGCTGTCCAGGAGGCCAGGGATGGCCACACCATGGCCAGATTCATTTCACTTGACGCTGTACACGCTGAATAGCGAAGTTGGCACCACCCCACTCCAAAACCATAAAGCACGTCTACAATGCCCAAGCCATTCCTTTCACACTCACCTCCATTGTGGGGTGTACCGTGATATCTCATCATTCACTGCAACTCTCCAAGCCACTGCCAAAGGTGCACACAAATCTATTGAAGAGTGAGCTCTTTGAACCTTTACAATGACCTTTCAAATAATTGGTTAATTATTCACAAAAATACATCAACAAGAAAAAAAATTTGCTAACTATATAAACAGTGAAACATCAGTTCGAGTGAGGCAGAATTATTGTGTATAATACCGCATCTTATCTTTCCTGTGAAGCTAAATTTGAGCAGGCATTTTGAAAGCAAGATGACAGTCATTTTGAACTATGGGATACTGTTGTTGCTTCTCTTTGGTTGTCAGGCAAATGACTGTAAGTATCAACTCTTTTCATGATAATTCTCGGAGCAATCTGTTTCCCGTGTTTTTATACGTATTTTCCCAGGCTCCCTCTGTTCCTCCCACAGGTGGTGGTGAGTCAATCTCTGGCTAAGAACAGATTGATGATCTGATCTGTTCTCGGCCACTTCGACTCAGCTATTCACAAAATATATCAATAATGTAGATGAGGGGACCAAATGTGATATATCCAAGTTTGCTGATGATATAAAGCTAGTGTGGATGTGGGGAAGATGTTTCCCCTGGCTGGGGAGTGAGTCTCGAACCAGAGGTCACAGTCTCAGAATTAGGGGCTGGCCATTTAGGACTGAGATGAGGAGCAATTTCTTCACTCAAAGGGTTATAAATCTTTCCAATTCTCTACCCCAGAGGGCTGTGGAAGCTCAGTTGTTGAGCATATTCAAGACAGATTTTTGGATATTAAGGGAATCAAGGCATACGGGGATAGTGCAGGCAAATGGAGTTGAGGTAGAAGATCAGCCATGATCTTATTGAATGGCAGAGCAGGCTCGAGGGGCCAAATGGCCTACTCCCCTATTCCTTACGTCCTTATGACTTTTGCACCCACTGCCTGTCGACCTCAGCTCTTCATTCTCTATCGTGGACTGTCTGTGCCTCATCTTTTCACCATCCCTCGAGGCATAGTTGAGATCAAGGAACAGGATAACAATTTAGTTTGTTAAAAATTAAAGTTTTTCGTGCAAATACATTAACAATTTTAAACTTAACATATAACTCTTTCTGGCTTTGTGTGCTATTGAATGATGGTATTTGGAATGGTTACTATTAGGGTACTTAAACAATTGGAAAAATGCTTTTGTGGATGGATCAATAACGATTTTCACCATACCCAACTGGCAGAAACAGGCTGATAGGCAATTAAAATGCCCCAGGTTACTGACATTATCTGGAGCTGCCCATATTCCACTGTCTGTGATTTGGACTCAGGCTTCTGGATGGGCAGCTAAATAGCCCATGCAAAGCGGACAGGATCCTCGTTGACATATGCAGATCAGCGTCCAATGACATCATCGGGCTCCAGCTGTTAATTTAATGCTGGCCTGAGTGGGAAAGCCACTGTGGCTCACTCGCCAGGTAAAGGCAAGCGAGAAGAGGACCCTGGACCAGACGAGGCCATTTAACATAAGTTTTCTCCATTTCCTTGTGAGACTGGGAGGAGCAGGATGGATCCTATGGGCCCAAGGGAAGTTGAGGCCTCCCCGCCTGAGACTCCCTCCCCTTTCCCTCCCACAACCCCCCACACTACACCTACTTGCATGCCGACGGGCAGCCATGGGCCACCTGTTTGCCCGCAGAGACAGACGGGAAGCGAACTGACAACATGTTACTGAGGCCCGGGAGTTAAAATCACCTGGGCCTGTTTCCTGCTGCAGCTGGTGCGTTTCTGAATCCTGGCAACCACCCACCAGAAACCCACCTGCAGTTAAAATCAGGCCCCCAATATGCAAATTCTGGGTATCAGACTGATACCCATCCTGATCATAGCACAGTGGGCAGGAGCCAAGCATTTTGTGTGTTAAAATGGATAATGTATTAAAGTGAAAATTTCATAACATACGGATAAAATTAACATAGAGCATAACATTTAGTATGTAAAGGTCACAGACCACGGTTCCGGAGTAACAAAGCTCGTGTTATAAATGAGCAGATGATAGTGAGCCTGGGTATATTTGACAGGATTGTGGGAAGGTTTGTTACTTGGGTCTTTTTTGATGTTAAGCTGACTCTACTGCTAACCAAAGCTGAATGAATAAATAAATAAATAACTACCAGTTTAGTCATTTTGTTGATTTAAACTTTTGAGGCCGTGGTACTTTAGCACCAAAATAATTTTTGAAAAGAACTTTGTCACAAGTCTTCCCTCAATATTTCGAGAGATTCCCTATCACAGCCCTATATCCTGTGATATTTTACACCCCAGTCTCATCATACCCAGTGAAACTCCAGCCCAGATTCCTGACTTCTCACTTGCATGAAGAGAAGAAAGAACATGTATTTATATTGTGTCTTTCACACTTCAGGATATCACAACACACTTCACAGCCAACCACATTACAATGGTACAATATAACAATACAACATTATATGAATACAGGCACAAGATTTTAATATTTTGGATGCATTATTGAGTATTTTTACAGAAATCAGCTGTTGATCGGTGCCTGCCTCGGATTCGCAGATCTTTCCATTTCCCAGAGTTTCTACAAAATAATCTGGAAAGAGAGTGTATCGAAAAAATATGTGACAAAGAAGAGGTCAACGAATTTTTTAAAGATGATGAGAAAGCAGTAAGGACTAAGTTTTAAGGTCCAAATTAGCCTCCTTGTCCCATTCTCACTGCCGTCTTCTCTTTCTCATTCTTTCCCTGCTCAGATAACTGGGAAGATCTCAGGTGTTCAGACTAATGAGGTGGCTACAATGTGAACCTTGCTGTTTACACTGTTTGTTACAAGGTGTGACTGTCTGTTTGGGCTAAAATTCGATTTGGAAATTGAACATAAGCCACTTATATCCCTGTTTTCCGAGAGTAAAGGGATAAATACCAAGGCATCAGCCCGCATCCAGAGATGGGCGCTCACGTTGTCCACATACAACTACGCCATCTGCCACAGGCCAGGCGCAGAAAACTGCGCCGATGCTCTCAGTAGCCTGCCATTGCCCACCACCGGGGTGGAAATGGTGCAGCCCGCAGATCTAGCCATAGTTATGGAAGCATTTGAGAGTGAGCAATCAACCGTCACTGCCCGGCAGATCAAAACCTGGACAAGCCAGGACCCCTTATTATCTCTAGACAAAAGCTGTGTGCTTCACGGGAGCTGGTCCAGTGTCCCAGTGGAAATGCAGGAAGAGATAAAGCCAGTCCAGCGGTGCAAAGATGAAATGTCTATACAAGCAGAATGCCTTCAGTGGGGCAATCGAGTAGTGGTTCCTAAGAAGGGCAGAGACACCTTCATCAATGACCTCCACAGTACCCACCCAGGCATCGTAATGAAGAAAGCGATAGCCAGATCCCATATGTGGTAGCCCGGTATCGATGCAGACTTAGAGTCCTGCATTCACAGATGTATTACATGCTCGCAGTTAAGCAATGTACCCAGCGAGGCGCCGCTAAGTTTATTGTCTTAGCCCTCCAAACCATGTTCTAGGGTACACGTCGACTATGCAGGCCCGTTCTTGGGTAAAATGTTCCTTGTGGTTGTAGATGCGTACTCCAAGTGGATTGGATGTGAGATAATGTCGGCTAGCACGTTCGCTGCCACTACTGAAAGCCTGTGGGCCATGTTTGCCATTCAAGGCTTACCCGATGTCCTGGTGAGTGACAACGGACCATGTTTTACCAGTGCTGAGTTCAAAGAATTCATGACCCATAACGGGATCAAACATGTCACATCTGCCCCATTTAAACCAGCGTCCAATGGTCAGGCAGAGAGAGCAGTGCAAACCATCAAGCAAGGCTTGAAGAAGGTAACTGAAGGCTCACTGCAGACTCGCCTATCCCGAGTCCTGTTTAGATACCGCACGAGACCTCACTTGCTCACTGGGATCCTACCTGCTCATGAAAAGAGCACCTAAGACAAGGCTCTCGTTAGTTCACCCTGATCTAAATGAACAGGTAGAGAGCAGGCTGCTTCAACAAAGTGCATACCATGATAGTGCAAATGTGTCAGGCGAGATTGAAATCAATGATCCTATATTTGTATTAAATTATGGACGAAAGTCCCAAGTGGCTTCCCAGCACTGTCGTGGCCAAAGAGGGGAGCAGGGTGTTTCGGGTCAAACTTTCAAATGAACTCATTCACCGGAACACTTGGACCAAATCAAACTCAAATTCATGGACTATCCTGAGCAACCCACCTTGGAGCCTACCTTTTTTGATTCCCCAACATACACACAAGTGGCAACCAGCACCACCGTTTACCAAGAAGCAGAACCCATCATCCACAGTAGCTTAGAAGGGCCAAACACACCAGGCAGCCCAGCAAGGCCAGCTACATAGCAGCCCAGCGAGGGCCCAACAGATGATTCGACAACACCAGCTTTCACACCGAGACGAACAACCGGGGCAAGAAGGGCCCCAGATCGACTCATATTGTCAATAGTTACACTATTGGCTTTAGCGAGGAGTGTTGTTATATATATAAACTTGTTTTTACTCTGTACAGCCACCAGAGGGCTCATCCCCTGGAGTCCCAAGGGATACCATAATCCCTTGGTAGCACAGGTATTTAAGGAGGCCTCACAGGTTGGAGAGGCACTCTGGAGACCTGCAATAAAAGACTAAGATCACACTTTACTTTGAGCTCACAGTGTTCAGTCTGACTCTTTCTCCATACTCATGCATGCCCATGGGCAGCCACGGGCCACCTGTTTTTCCGCAGAGACAGACGGGAAGCGGAATGGCAACATACTACTTAGGCCCGGGAGTTAAAATCACCTGGGCCTGTTTCCTGCTGGTTTCTAAATCGCCCTGCCAATCACCTGCCAGAAACCCGCCTGCAGTTAAAATCAGGGCCCCAATTTGTAAATTCTGGGCGATACCCATCCTGGTCATAGCACAGTGGGCAGGAACCAAACATTTTGTGTGTTAAAATAGGTAATGTGTTAAAAGTGAACACTTCATAACATACAGACAAAATTAACAATGTGCATAAAATGTAATATGTAATGGTCATAGACCAAGCAGTAACAAAGTGTGTGCAAGCAGAAGACGTGGGTATGATTCTTAATGAATACTTTGCATCTGTTTTTACAAGAGAGGGGCGATGCACACTTTGCAATGAGGGAGGAGGAATGTGAAACATTGGACAAAATAAACATAGTGAGAGAGGAAGTGTTAAGGGGCTTAGCAGCTTTGAAAGTGGATAAATCCCCAGGGCCGGATGAAATGTATCCCAGGGTGTGAAGAGAAGCAATAGAGGAAATAGCAGAAGCTACGTCCATCATTTTCCAGTCCCCTCTGGCTACAGGTGTGGTGCCAGGGGACTGGAGGACTGCTAACATTTGTTTCAAAAGGGGAAAAGGGATAGACCGAGTATTACGGGCCAGTCAGCCTATCCTCAGTGGTGGGAATATTATTGGAAAAAATCCTGAGGGACAGGATAAATCTTCATTTGGAAAGACATGGATTAATCCAGGACAATCAGCACGGATTTGTTAAGTGAAGGTCGTGTCTGACTAACTTGAATACATTTTTCTAGGAGGTAACCAGGAGGGTCGATGAGGGCAGTGCATATGACGTAGTGTATATGGATTTTAGCAAGGCTTTTGATAAAGTCCTACATGGAAGACTGGTCACGAAAGTAAAAGCTCATGGGATTCAGGGCAAAGTGGCAAGTTGGATCCAAAATTGGTTCAGAGGCAGGAAGCAAAGGGTAATGGTTGATGGATGTTTTTGTGATTGGAAGGCTGTATCCAGTGGGGTTCCGCAGGGCTCTGTGCTGGGTCCCTTGCTTTTTGTGGTATATATCAATGACTTGGACTGGAATATTGGGGGTATGATTAAGAAGTTTGCAGATGACACTAAAATAGGTTGTATGATTGACAATAAAGAAGAAAGCTGTGGACTGCAGGAAGATATCAATGTACTGGCCAGGTGGGCAGAACAGTGGCAAATGGAATTCAATCCAGTTGGGGATTTCTAACAAGGCAAGGAAATACACATTAAATCGTACAACACTAAAAAGTGTAGAGGAACAAAGGGTCGTTGGGATGCAGGTCCACAGATCCCTAAAGGTAGCAGGCCAAGTAGATAAGGTGGTTAAGAGGCATGTAGAATACATACCTTAATTTGTCGAGGCGTGGAATGCAAGAGCAAGGATGTTATGCTTGAACTGTATAAAACACTGGTTAGGCTACAGATGGAGTACTATGTGCAGTTCTGGTCACCACAATATAATGATACATTATATGAATACAGGCACAAGGTTTTTAATAATATGGATGCATTATTGAGTATTTTTACAGAAATCATCTGCTGCGCGGTTCCTGTCTCGGCTCCGCAGGGCTAACCATTTTCCAGAGGAGAGTAAACAAGAGAATCTGGAAAGCGAGTGTATAGAAGAAACCTGTAACAAAGAAGAAGTCCGTGAGATTTTTGAAGATGTTACGAGAACAGTAAGGAACTAAGTTTTACGGTTCAATCTAGCCTCTTTGTCCCATTCTCGCTGCCGTCTTCTCTTTCTCATCCTTTTCCTGCTCAGATAACTGGGAAGATCTCAGGTGTTCAGAATAATGAGCTGGCTGCAATATGAAACTTGCTGTTTACACTGCTTGTTACAAGGTGTGACTGCCTCCTCTTACCTTGGCTAACTTGGTAAGGTCACTGAACCTCTAATGGGACTGAGCTGTTATGTGGGGTTGATCGAGATGGCATTGACTGACAGCGGCACCTCTTTTACTGTGCTTGGACCACTGCTTTGGTTGGCTTCCTTCCCTCGGTGCCAGGGAGCTGCTCCCTCCTTTCCTTATTTGGGCCAATAAAACCTTTATGTAGGAGAATGTAAACTTGGTGGTTCTGTGTTCTGTTGCAGCACTCTCAGATCTACTTCTCTAGGACTCAGTTAATTGTTTTTCTTCACAGTTTTTAAAATCACTGGCCTGCCCCTTTAATGTACTGCAGCCAGTTTCCTGAGACAAGCTTCCAATAATAGTGTTGGGAGACCACTCTACATATGATAATGACCCTGACCCAGGAAAATGTGATGGGGTCAGGGCAAGGTCACAGCGGTGGCCAGAATTGCTGTCTGGATGTGTTCTGATCGGAAAATCCAGGCCTAAATGTTCTTACCTGGCATGGGATTGAACTGGAACTTTATGCAAGGAACACAATCATATTCATAGACAGAACTAAATTTAAAGATGTCAACTTCAGTAGAGGATGGAAAGTGAATGTGATTGTTTGACTAGTTGTTGCTGGAATTAGGCAGACTGGGCTCTGATCTGATTATTGGCCACTTAACCAATGTACAAGAGGGTGCCTGGTACCTAGAACAGTATTTTTAGCATGCGCAGACATTGTACTTTGCCACAGATGCAAATCAATCTTAAAATGTGCTGGGTAATGCTGAGCTGTAGCTTCCAATGTGACAAGGAAATTCCAATCTGCAAAGTTCCCTAAGCACACAACAATTAAACCCTAGTCACCGAAGCCTCTGTTTAATTAGAATCACAAAAGCAAAATAGTGCAGATGCTGAATTGTGTAACAATAACAGAGAATGCTGGAAATCTTCGAGAAAAACAAAGTTAATGTTTCGGGTCGACGACCCTTCATCAGAACTGCCGAATGTTCAAAAAGGGCACGTTCTTAAGCACTGAAAGATGGAGGGGAAGAAAGAACAAAAGGGAAGATCTGTGATAGGGTGGAAGGCAGGAGAGATTAGAGAGACAAAAGGGATGATGGGCCGAATTGAAATGGTAATGGCAGAAGTTAGAAAAACATTAATCTGGATAGGGTGTGAATGGCGGGGTAATGACCAGCTGCCATTGGAGACAAAGAGAAAATAAACAAAAAAACCATAAGATGGGTGGGGGAGGGAAAGGAACCCAAAAATGGCCAGAGGTTATGCTCTGAAATTGTTGAACTCGATGTTGAGTCCAGAAGGCTGTAACGTGCCTAGTCGAAAGATGAGGTGCTGTTCCTCGAGCTTGTGTTGGGCTTTATTGGAACAGTGCAGGAGTCTGAGGATGGAGATATCAGAGTGGGAGTGGAGTGGAGCGGAAAATTAAAGTGACAGGCAACCGGAAGCTCAGGGTCACACATATGGACTGAACAGAGGTGTTCAGCAAAGCGCTCACCCAATCTACGTTTGGTCTCCTCAATGTAGAGGAGACCACATCGTGAGCAGTGAATACAGTATATTAAATTGAAAGAAGTACAAGTAAATCGTTGTTTCACCTGGAAGGAGTATTTGGGACCCTGGATAGTGGGAAGGGAGGAGGTAAAAGGTAGGTGTTGCATCTCCTGCACTTGCACAGGAAGGTGCCGTAGGAGGGGGAGGGGATGTTGGGGGTGACTGCGGAATGGACCAGGGTGTCACGGAATGCTGAGAGGGAAGGGGAGGGGAAGATGTGATTGGTGGTGGAATCACATTGGAGGTGGCAGAAATGGTGGAGGATGATCAATTGAAAGTGGAGGCTGGTGGGGTGAAAGGTGGGGACAAGGGGAACCCTGTCGTGGTTCTAAGGGAGGGAACGGGGTGAGAGCAGAGGTGCAGGAAATAGAATAAATCACATCTTCCCCTCCCCTCCCCTCTCAGTGTTCCGAAAGGACCGCTCCCTCTGTGACACCCTGGTACATTCTGCAGTGACCCCCAGCACCCGCTCCCCTTCCCATGGCACCGTCCCGTGCAAGTGCAGGAGATGCAACACCTGCCTTTTACCTCCTCCCTTCCTACTATCCAGGGCCCCAAACACTCCTTCCAGGTGAAACAGCGATTTACTTGTACTTTCAATTTAGTATACTGTATTCGCTGCTCACGATGGGGTCTCCTCTACATTGGGGAGACCAAGTGTAGATTGGGTGACCGCTTTCCTGAACACCTCCGTTCAGTCCATAGATGTGACCCTGAGCTTCCTGTCACCTGTCACTTTAATTCTCCACTCCACTCCCACTCTGATATCCCCATCCTCGGACTCCTGCACTGTTCTAATGAAGCTCAATGCAAGCTCGAGGAACAGCACCTCATCTTTCATTAGGGCACTTTACAGTCTTCTGGACTCAACATCGAGTTCAGCAATTTCAGAGCATAACCTCTGGCCATCTTTGGCTCCCGTTCCCCCCTCCCCCCCTCCCCTCCCCACCCATCTTATGTTTTTTTTCTTTTTTTTTCCTCTTTGTCTCTAATGGCAGCTGGTCATTACCCCGCCATTCATATCCTATTCAGATTAACCTTTTTCTAACTTCTGTCATTACTATTTCAATTCGGCCCATCATCCCTTTTGTCTCTCTAATCTCTCCTGCCTTCCACCCATGCCAGGCCTTCCCATTTGTTCTTGCTTCCCCTTCCCCTTTCAGTGCTTAAGAACGTGCCCTTTTTGAACATTCGGCAGTTCTGATGAAGAGTCGTCGACCCGAAACGTTCTCTCTCCACAGAAGCTGCCTGACCTGCTGAGATTTTCAGCATTCTCTGTTTTTATTTAATTGGATCAATTGTTTTGTGGTCTTAATAGTGCACAACTATTAATGCAGGATGGCCACCTGCATTTCTACATTGGGGCTTTTAGGACTGCAGGAATAAGAAGCCTATAGCAGATGCAAGTGCGCCTGTGTATTGGGGCATTGGTGGGTCGCTCCTGAGTGCTTCAGATTCAGTCCGACCTGCTGGGCATCCCTCTGTTGGTCTTCCTCCAAAAAGCAAAGACACAAGAGCATGTCCGATGGAAAGTCCATTGAGGCACCATGGGAATGGACATAAAGGCAGCACCATTGGCAGTAGTTCGAAGGCTCTGCACAACAATTCCGTGGCAACAGGGAAAAAAGAAACAAGAAATAAGTTTTAGCAATGGCCTGATAATGTTGCAATCTCACTACTTGAAACTGATTTCATTATGGGGGTCCACCGGGCAAAGCCTGAAAATCCTGCTCACATGAGCAGATAAAGGATATGATGTGAAATGGGCAGAAATTATGAAAATTGCATGTATTGTTTCATGGTGTCATCACACACTCCTTGACAAGCATCCACCCACAAATTATTATGGGCTTCCTGCATTTAATGTAATCCCAATTGAAGCAGCAGACCTCCACCCAGTTTTGCAGTGCCTAATTTACACCCAAAGAATAGGCGTTCCCAGTCGCATAATCTATCCTTATCAGTCCAATTAATGTGCTAACCTATTTATTTTATGTCATGTCCATCCTGAGGGTCTCCCGGTTACATATAATGTACAGAACAGAAACTGGTCCATGGTCCATGCTCCACATGAGCCTCCTTCCATCCTACTTCAGCTAACGCGATCAACTTATCCTTCCAGTGAGTGCAGTAAAAACACGGCACTGTGTTTAACGGGTGATTCTGTATTCTGTTGATCTTAAATAGGGAACGATGTTACACAGTGTATGTACTCATTAAATCATCGGTGTGCGGCCCCTGATGTTCCATGCACTTCATTTTAATAGACAGAAAATAGTGGGTGGTGCCCCGGCTTTTAGCGCCTGGTTGAAGAATCACTCTCTTTGGGATTTCCTCCTTAAACCCCTGCGCCTTTCCATCTCCTTCTCCTCCTTTAAAATCTTTCTTAAAGCCCACCTCACGGACAAACCTTTTGGTCATCCCTCCTAATATATATCTCTTTCTTTGGCTTGCCATCCATTTTCCTTATACCTCTGTGGGACTTTTTCAGATGTTTTTCTATCCTAAAGAAACTATATAAATGTAAGTTGTATGTTTTTATTTGTGATTTACATTTCCTAAAGCTCTGGAATTAAAATCTATCGCTTTCATTTGTAGGACGCCTTCTGGAAGGATTATATTCATGGAGGTATGTATGATAATGTTTTTTTTCCATAGAATCATAGAAATTTACAGCACGAAAGGAGGCTCTTTTGGCCCATCGTGTCCCTGCTGGCCAACAAAGAGCTATCCAGCCTAAACCCACTTTCCAGCTCTTGGTCCGTAGCCCTGTAGGATATGGCACTTCAGGTGCACATACAAGTATTTTTTAAATGTGGTGAGGGTCTGTGTCTCTACCACCCTCTCAGGCAGTGAGTTCCAGATCCCCACAACCCTCTGCATGAAGAAAGTTCCCTTCAAATCCCTTCTAAACCTTCTGCCAATTACTTTAAATCTATGCCTCCTGGTTGTTGATCCCTCTGCTAAGGGAAATAGGTCCGTCCTCTCCACTCTATCTCGGCCCCTCATAATTTCATACACCTCTCCCCTCAGCCTCCTCTATTCCAAAGAAAACAAACCCAGCCTATCCAATCTTTCCTCAGCTAAAATTCTCCAGTTGAGGCAACATCCTCGTAAGTCTCCTCCATACCTTCTCTAGTGCAATCACATTTTTCCTGTAATGTGATGGCCAGAACTGCACGCAATATTTTAGCTGTGGCCTAACTAGTGTTTTATACAGTTCAAGCATAACCTCCCTGCTCTTTTATTCTATGCCTCGGCTAATAAAGTATTCCGTATGCTTTCTTAACACCTTATCTACCTGGGTTGCTACCTTTAGGGTTCTGTGGACCTGCACTCCAAGAGCCCTTTTTTCCCTCTACACTTCTCAGTGTCCTACCATTTAATGTGTATTCCCTTTCCTTGTTAGAAATCCCCAAATGCATTACCTCACATTTCCCCGGATTGAATTCCATTTGCCACTGTTCTGCCCACCTGACCAGTTCATTGATATCTTTCTGCAGTCCGCAGCTTTCTTCTTCATTATCAACCACACAGCCGATTTTAGTATCATCTGCAAACTTCTTAATTATACCCCCTACATTCAAGTCCAAGTCATTGATATATACCACAAAAAGCAAGGGACCCAGCACTGAGCCCTGTGGAACCCTACTGGAAACAGCCTTCCAGTCACAAAAACCATTATCCTTTGCTTCCTGCCTCTGAGCCATTTTTGGATCCAACTTGCCACTTTGCCCTGGATCCCAAGGGTTTTTACTTTCGTGACCAGTCTGCCATGTGGGACCTTATCAAAAGCCTTGCTAAAATCCGTAGACACTACATCATAAGCACTGCCCTCATCGACCCTCCTTGTTACTTCCACAAAAAATTCAATCAAGTTAGTCAGACACGATCTTCCCTTAACAAATCCCTGCTGACTGTCCTTGATTAATCCATGTCTTTCCAAATGACAATTTATCCTGTCCCTCAAGAGTTTTTCCAATAATTTTCCCACCACCGAGGTTAGGCTGACTGGCCTGTAATTACTCGGCCTATCCCTTTCTCTCTTTTTAAACAAAGGTACGTTAGCAGTCCTCCAGTCCTCTGGCACCACACCTGTAGCCAGAGAGGATTGGAAAATGATCGTGCGAGCCTCTGCTAATTCCTCTTTTCCTTGTCTTAACAGCCTGGGATACATTTCATCTGGGCCTGTGAATTTATCCACTTTCAAAGCTGCTAATCTCCTTAATACTTCCCTCTCACTATGTTTATTTCATCTAATATTTCACATTCCTCCTCCCTGATTGCAACATCTGCATCACCCCTCTTTTGTGAAAACAGATGCAAAGTATTCATTAAGAACCATACCCACTTCTTCTGTCTCCACACACAGAATACCTTTATAATCTCCAATAGGCCCTACTGTTTCTTTAGTTATCCTCTTGCTCTTAATGTATTTATAAAACATCTTTGGGTTTTCCTTGATTTTACTTGCCAACATTTTCTCATGCTCTTTCTTTGCTTTCCTAACTTCCTTTTTAATTTCACTTCTATACTTTTCTATAATTTTTACTTTCTATGCTCCTCTAGAGTTTCTGCAGTGTTGACCCCTCGATATCTGAAATAAGCCTCCCTTTTTTTCTTGATCCTATCTTGTATGTCCCTTGGCATCCAGGGGGCTATAGATTTGTTAGTCCCACTTTTTCTTTAAGGGAACATACTTGCTCTGAAACCTCCTGACCTCCTCCTTGAATGCCTCCCACTGCTCTGACACTGATTTACCTTCAAGTAGCTGCTTCCAGTCCACTATGGTCAAATTACCTCTCAGCTTACCAAAATTGGCTTTTCCCTAATTTGGCCCTTTTTGGTCCAATAACTTAACATAACTGGAAAAAAATTGAATGTAGACAGTGTAAAGAAATTGTGTGATCCCCTATTTGTTATTAATTTAGAAATAATTCCAGAATAATTTATTTTAAAAAGTGTTGGTTAAATTAATCTTACTTCCAAACAATACTTGAAGATGGAGGAACGAAAGCGATATCTTTGTAGCCAAGAAATTACCAGTTGCTGTTCAGTGTAAACACTTTAACAAGTAAGCTATTACCACAGAGAATTATATATAGGCATCTTTAATTTAAACAATGAATTAATTGCTTACTTCTGGGTTTCAAATTTGATATATCTGAATCAAACAGTCTGCCAATATTGACAAATTGTAAATTCTTTTGTGCCAGATTCATGTCCCAGTTACAGAGTCAGAAGGGTTTATCTTCAATGATAATTCCTAATAAGAATATTTACTTCATAGTATAACATGCTTTAGAGGCTTTTTTAATAATTTAGTGGGGAGTGCAGAGCACAAAGGGCTAGAAATTGCGTAGCGCCCCATTTGGGCGCTAACTTTTCAGGGACCGCAAAAATATCGGCGGGCGGAAAAGATTTGGTTCTGCTTCCGCTTTAGTGCTCCAAGAGGGAAGGGGAGCGCTAAATCAAGCATTACCACTTCCCTTAGAGCGCTAAAGGGAATGAGAGGGACAGCATCGGCAGAGGGCTGAGCAGTGTTCGGGGCAGCGTTGCCATCTTTAAAGGTTCCTTCCCTCCCTTAAAGGGAAGGGCCAATGCTGCATTGAATGAATCCTCAGGCTGTGTCTGTTGGACAACGGCATCTGCACTACGTGCATAGCAGCCCCTAGTACTCTATAGTTTGCAGGGCTGAGCAATCGCGGGGTCAAAAGAAAACAGGAGGCACTCAGAATGGGTTCATAAATAAATTTTGCCCTATGTGAACACCACTGCCTTTAAATATCGCTCCCCAAGTGGTCATCCAAGGTGACAACACCTCCTGCAGCTGCCGTTATTGATGCCCGGCGAGGGGGCAGAAGTGAATATTACATCCGGGGTGGTAACAGGGCGCTGCGCGCCAGATGATGTCACGATCTATGGATCACAAGAGATTGAGACTTAGGGCTAGCGCAAAACCATCACGAAAGTTCATGAGCATCGGTGATTTTGCCGTAATCCCTTAGCGCCCCATTACTGCCCCCTGCAGGCTCTAATGGGAGGCGCAAACCAGGCAAATTTCTCCCCCTGAATGTTTATTCTCTGTGTTTCCAACTAATGAAAGCACCCCAACCAATCTGAAGTTACTTTTTTTGTCCCAGATGATGGACTGGGTAAACACCATGGGCTAGATTTTCGGTCTTTTGCCGCCCCTCTTCGTGACCCGGCGAGTGGGGGGTTGGGGGGGGGGGGCATCGGTGCCGGAAAGCTCTAGAGCCATGACGGCCAGCTTCCAGTGCCCCGTCGGATTTGTGGCGGCGCGGAGCAGTACCGCCCGGGGAGGCGAGCCGGTGTGCAACGCTTCTGGTTGCGAAACCGGTTCGATATTTGGATCGTGCCTGCCCCATAGCGTGCCCTAGTGGGAACGCCAGTGAAAGCTGGCATTCCAAGCTGTATCGGCCAAAGTAAATGAAGAAATGTCTACCTCAGGTAAGTGTGATTGTTTTTATTTTTTTTATTTTTGCGATTTATGTTTTGAATTGGGAATGTTTTTCAAGCTTTTTTCCTCCACGGAAGCCTCCCTTAGTGACCTCCAAGGCCGGCTGTTTAGCGCGGGATTTTCACTTGCTCAACCAGCCTAGTGCCCTAAAATAGGTGTGCAACAGTTCCCTTAATGCTCCACTCCATACTCCGGGCCCAGCTGGTGAATTTTGTGCCTGGTTGCAGGGTCCTTCTTACTAAATTCATCAAGGAATTAACCCATCATAATCAATTCTCTTTCCTAGAGATATTGGCTGCAAGTAATGAGATTGTGTAATATAGCTCCACCTAGTGGACTACTGTGGTAATGCAACTGCTGATCTAAATACAATAAAAGCATCATGTGACTAGGTCACCTGACAAGTTTTCTGTAGAGCCATCTTGTAGTCTGTGTGTTTATGGTGTCATAAAGAAGATATCACATTGGCGACATAGGATAGGATAATAGGATTCCCTAGCTGAAGTTTTTGTTGGTGGATGATTCAGCCAACTGACAGAGAGACTTTGAGAGCTTCTTTGTTTTTCAGAACAGCTAAAAATCCAAGGTCACTTACAAGCACACTGTTGACATTGCCAGAGTCCAGATAGCTGTGCCTATGGGAATAATAGGGTGCTTGGGTGAGTTCCACCATGATTGTACGTGGAGCGGCTAGAAATGTTTTTCATTGCAAATAGTATCGTTGAAGTTCCTGATGCTAAAAACCATAACTGGGTGGTTTTAGAAAGAAAACGAGCTATTTTCCTCACTGAAGCAGGCCCCGAGGCGTATGAAACCCTGAAAAATGTGCTTGTTCCCATCAAGTGGAAGGACACACCATTGATGCAGATTCTAATCAAGTTAGAACAGCATTACAGACCTGAACCCCTGGAAATTGCTGCAAGTTATTGTTTTGGAGTACGAGATCAATTCATTGATGAGAGTATCAGTGAGTACATTGTAGCTTTAAAAAAGCTATCCATTCACTCTTATTTTGGAAACTTTCAGGACCTACAACTGCGAGACCGCTTTGTTTATAGGATGAAAAATGAAGCAATCAGAAGAAAGTTGTTGACAATACCTTACTTGACTTCTGATTTAGCTTGTCAGACAGCTATGTCGATGGATATGGCTGACCAATACTCCCGAGAATTTTTCCCCATTTCCAGTCATCAGACAACCGAGATGAATCGCCTGCAGGTTACAGGTAAAAGACAGTTGGGACCCAAGGCTTCAGCAACTGTTCAAGGTAACAGTACATTGAAGTCATGCTATTGGTGTCTGGGACAACACATCACTCAACGCTATCCATATGTGAAGGCAGGGTGTTTCTTCTGCAAGAAAACTGGGCATCTTGCAAGGCCATGCCAACTGAAGAGTAAATAGACTTTCAAGGCTATAAGTAGAAATTGCAAGAGCCTATATAGCATTGAAGAGAAGCTACAGGACGAGGTGGTTCTGGAGATACACGTCATCAGGGGCATGAGGGTACCTAACAATGAGTTGCAAAGTATTGTCATCCAAGTAGACGCTGCAGGAACCAGGAAACCCATGGAGATCGACACTGGTACATCCGTGACCATAGTACCGGAATTGCTATATTTCGACAAGTTGAGTGATTTTCCACTGGAGAAGTCGAAGATAGAGCTGCGAGGCTACTCAGCAGAGCAAATCCCTGTGGTAGAATGTACCACCGTACCAGTGAAATACAAGGATCAGTTTTAGAGCTTGCCTCTCTCACTAGTGTCAGGAGACAAGCCTGCCTTAATAGGTAGAAATTGGTTGGGATAATTGAAACTGAATTAGAATGAGATTTTTTGTGTTGAAACAAGATTTTCATTGAAGGATGATGTCATCAAACAGTATCCAAAGTTGTTCCATGAAACAGGTAGTCGAATCCAAGGTTTCAAGGTGAGTGTCAGCATGCAGGACACTAGACCAGTTTACTACAAGCCACGTCCCATACCATACACACTCAAGGAGAACGTTGAGCAAGAACTCAAAAGACTAGAAACTGAGAACATTATTTCTAAGATAGATTTAAGTAGTTGGGCTACACCCGTTGTTGTTGTACCTAAGTCAGATGGTAATGCTTATGCTATGTCCAGGTTGTCATCCCCATCACAAGTTACACTCAATAGGGAAGAAGTATTCTATTTCTCATACATTGATGAGCTGCCAGTCACTGCAGAAGAGATTGGTAGAGCAACTAAACGTGACACAGTTATGTCAAAGGTGTATGATCACATTGCAAATGGCTGGCCAAACCAGGTATCAGAGAAAGCTATTCATCCAGACTTCATTCGTAGGAATGAATTATCAGTGGATAAAGATTGTATTTTGTATCAGTCTTTACGGTAGAGGACACTAACAATATCCCAACAATGAATAGTCAAGGGGCTATGGGGGTGAGGGGGCGGAGGGCGGGAGGGGAGGAACTTAACACAATCACAATCACTAAGGAGGTGGTACTCAGTAAGATAATAGGACTAAAGGCAGATAAATCCCCTGGACCTGATGGCTTGCAACCTAGGGTCAAGAGAAGTAGCAGCAGGGATTGTGGATGCATTGGTTGTAATTTACCAAAATTCCCTGGATTCTGGGGAGGTCCCAGCAGATTGGAAAACTGCAAATGTAACACTCCTATTTAAAAAAGGAGGCAGACAAAAAGCAGGAAACTATAGACCAGTTAGCCTAACAACTGTGGTTGGGAAAATGGAGTCGATTATTAAAGAAGCAGTAGCAAGGCATTTGGAAAAGCAAAATTTGGTCAGGCAGAGTCAGCATGGATTTATGAAGGGGAAGTCATGTTTGACAAATTTGCTGGAATTCTTTGAGGATGTAACGAACAGGGTGGATAAAGGGGAACCAGTGGATGTGGTGTATTTGGACTTCCAGAAGGCATTTGACAAGGTGCCACATAAAAGGTTATTGCACAAGATAAAAGTTCACGGGGTTGGGGGTAATATGTTAGCATGGATAGAGGATTGGCTAACGAACAGAAAACAAAGAGTCGGGATAAATGGTTCATTCTCGGATTGGCAATCAATAACGAGTGGGGTGCCGCAGGAATCAGTGCTGGAACCCCAACCATTTATAATCTATATTAACGACTTGGAAGAAGGGACTGAGTGTAACGTAGCCAAGTTTGCTGATGATACAAAGATGGGAGGAAAAGCAATGTGTGAGGAGGAAGCAAAAAATCTGTAAAAGGACATAGACAGGCTAAGTGAGTGGGCAAAAATTTGGCAGATGGAGTATAATGTTGGAAAGTGTGAGGTCATGCACTTAGGCAGAAAAAATGAAAGAGCAAGTTATTATTTAATTGGAGAAAGATTGCAAAGTGCTGCAGTACAGCGGGACCTGGGGGTACTTCTGCATGAAACACAAAAGGATAGTATGCAGGTAAAGCAAGTGATCAGGAAGGCCAATGGAATCTTAGCCTTTATTGCAAAGGGGATGGAGTATAAAAACAGGGAAGTCTTGCTACAGCTATACAGAGTATTGGTGAGGCCACACCTGGAATACTGCGTGCAGTTTTGGTTTCCATATTTATGAAATAATATACTTGCTTTGGAGGCAGTTCAGAGAAGGTTCACTAGGTTTATTCTGGAGATGAGGGGGTGGACTTATGAGGATAGGTTGAATAGGTTGGGTCTCTACTCATTGGAATTCAGAAGAATGAGAGGTGATCTTATCAAAACGTATACGATTATGAGGGGGCTTGACAAGGTGAATGCAGATGGGGGAGACTAGAACTAGAGGGCATGAACTTAGAATAAGCGGCTGCCCATTTCTTCTCTCAGAAGGTTGTGGATCTGTGGAATTCGCTGCCTCAGAGAGCTGTGGAAGCTGGGACATTGAATAAATTTAAGACAGAAATAGACAGTTTCTTAAATGATAAGGAGATAAAGGATTATGGGGAGTGGGCAGGGAAGTGGAGCTGAGTCCATGATCAGATCAGCCATGATCTTATTGAATGGTGGAGCAGGCTTGAGGGGCCGTATAGCCTACTCCTGTTCCTATTTCTTATGTTCTTATGTATTATGTTGGGTGCAAGAATAGTTATTCCAAATAAGTTCAGATCCAAATTATTGGGAGATCTTCATGACCAATACTTGGCAATGTGCTTGACCAAGAGTTTTGCACGCAGTTACTTATGGTGGCCATGTTTAGATAACGTTATAGAGTACATCATTAATCAGTGTACGACATGTCAATCAGTAAGCAAGCAACCACCATCAGCCATGGAAATGGCCTCTCAGGGTGTGGCAAAGGATACATATAGATTTTGCTGAGCTAGAAGGACAACAATTGTTCATTGTAATTGATAGCCATTTGTAGTGGGTTGAGGTGTTTCCAATGCGGAAAATAACAACAAATAAAACACTAGACAATTTGCGAAAATTATTTTCTTGATATGACCTCCCAGAAGAGATTGTGTCTGATAATGGGCCACAATTTTATTCAGAAAAATTTGTACAGTTCATGAGCAGAAATGGTGTGAAACATACCAAAGTTCCACCATATCATCCTACTTCAAATGGTGCAGCAGAGCGCACAATACAAATTGTAAAACATGCCCTCATCAAGCAAATGTTGGATCCAAATCCAAAGAAACGGCAGTTGTCATTGGACCACACACTAGCAAATTTTCTAACTACTTATCGTAATACTCCTCTCCCACTACTGGCAGAACACCAGCAGAGTTGTTTCTCAAATGACAGCCGTGAACCAGGTTCTCGCTGTTAAAGCCAAACTTGGCACAGTCAGTAGAAGAGAAACAATTAAGACAGAAAGAGAATCATGATGGAGGTAGAGTAAGAGAGAGGTTTAAAATTGAAGCAGAAGGTTAGAATGAAGAACAATCCTCATCAATGGTTAAAGTGGTTACCAGGAAGAATAGTGAAGATATGTGGTCCTCGCATATATTTGGTCAAGATGTTTGATCATGGAATGGCTAGGTTTGTTCACATTGATCATATTTTACCTACAGATGTGGAAGGAGTTGAAAGTTGGAATGATTTGATTATTTCTGATGAGTCAGATAGTCTTATTACAAGTAGAGTACCCGTAGCAAATCCTACATCAGATGTACTAGAAACAAGTCCCCGAGAAATTCAGAATTTAAGTCGGAGTCCGAGTCAGGCAGAACAGTCTGAAGTTGTAGAGAGTCCACATGTAGATCGAGGGTTGCTCTTGGAGGAAAACTCTCCTCAGGCTCAGCCTAGAATAAGTCTAAGTTCGACACCAAGTTTGGGAAGTTCTGTTCAAGAGCGAAGGTATCCTCTTCAAAGCAGAAAACCAGTGGTTAAGTTTGATTTGTAAATATGGCAAAATATGTTCATATCTTTTGTTGTGTATAACCGTGCAAGTTATGTATGATGATTATTTTGTTATAATTACTTCTTCATTACGGAGGGAGAAGTGTAATATAGCTCCACCTAGTGGACTATTGTGGTAATGCAACTGTTTATGTAAATACAATAAAAGCATCATGTGACTAGGTCATCTGACAGGTTTTCTGTAGAGCCATTTTGTAGTCTGTGTGTTTATGACGTTGTAAAGAAGATATCACAGAATGGCTTCTTAGCTATAGTGTTTAAAGAAAATCCATATATCAGAAATATTTTTTGAAATATGCATGTGAAATGAGTGCAATTATATAATGTACACACATACTCAGACTTAAAAGAATCAAAACAGTGGCAAAAATATAGTGCAAGCATTACAAGCAAGGTGCACTGGATAGTACAGGGGTATAAGGCAGCTGGTATGGACAATGCATGCTGTCCTCTGCCAATTTATACTGGTGTCTGAATCATCATCAACATGAGAACCATATAAGATTCATGTTTTTATGGCTTCAGCTTTGGGTAATATAGCTTATGAAGGTGGTCATCTGACTCGTGTAGTCTTCTAAGTACCCTGGAATAGCAGGAAACAGTGGGACAGATTCTAATGCTCTAACAGTGATGAGTTACATGGCGTAGGTGGTATATGTCACTGGCCACAAGAGTTGTAGTTTTGGGTATGAGTCGGTGTAGTTATCCTTTCAGTATTTGCATATGATGCTTTAATAATACATCTATTCTTTTACATCACAACTAGGTAACTGTCATTACAATAAATTGTAATTAAAATGTCATTCTGTAAATCTATTCTAATGACATTTCTATAGTAACGGTGCCCTTGGTCTGAGTAACAGCAATGTTCTGATTCTATTTTCAGAGAATTCAAAGCTAGTTCTTCTTTTAGCATTCAGAAAGCAAATTCTTGAAGAGCAAAAGAAAATTGATGAACTCAGTGAGCAGCTCACAGCAAAGAAAAAGGAAATCAATGCCTTGGAAGATCAATTCTTAGCAATGTTAGTCGATTGTGTTGACAGTAAATAACATTAAAGGCTTTCTATTTTCACTGTTGCAAACTTTTAAGATTGAATCAAACTATTACGTTTATGTTAATTTTATTCTGAAAAGTTTTATAGATCAATAAAATTCAATAAAGGTCATACAAGGAATGTGTTTGGGCCTATTTCACTTGTGTCTTTGGAAGCTGTAGCTTTAGGAATCTGTGGAGTCAGACTTTATTGATGATAGAATTTTTAAAAATTCTATATTGATGGAATTTTTATAAAGATCAACCAGAACATTATTCTTTACTCACTCTTTTCCTTGAAGGTTTTAGGGTGTATATCAGTTAGTCGGAGTGCCCCTTAAACAATTATTTATTTGTGCTTTTTCATAACATGTATTACTGACCTCTATATGTGGTAGCTTTCTGAATCTGTTTGAGTGGCGATGGGATTTGTCCAAAGACTTCATTTATAAAGTGCATATTTAATATGTGTTCAGCTCATTCTTCCAGTATGATTTTCACCTACTCCTATATGCTCCACAATTATCTATAAGATCGATGTTATCAGGTACAAATTAACTTAGAAGACACTTATTTTAGTCAATTGCCTTGCTTATTCCATCATTAATGTGTCAGCCTTGGCTCAGTGGTAGTACCCGCAGCACTGAGAAGGCTGTAGGTTCAAGAACCACTGCAGAGACTTGAGCACACAATCTAGGCTGGCACTACAGTGCAGTATTGAGGGAGTGCAGCACTCTTGGAGGTGCCGTCATTCGGATGAGACATTAAACATTACCTGTCCAGTTAGGTGTACATAAATGATCCCATGGCACTATTCAAAGAAGATCAGGTGAGTTCTCTCCGGTGCCCTGGCCAATATTTATCCCTCAACCAAGATCATTAAAGCAGATTATCTGCTCATTATCTCATTCTGTTTGTGGGACCTTGCTTTATGCTTCCTACATTGCAACAATTAGGACACTTTAAAAGGCACTATATAAATGCAAGTTTTTCTTTTCATTACTCTAAGTGGCATTCATGCACCATTTTTAGCTTCCCGAATTGTAGTGTTACGAAAATACGAATATACGAAAAATGACGGACAGGTAAAGACCATCTAGTTGATCGAGCCTGTCCCACACAATTGCAATACCTTGTGTATCACAACTTATACACTCCACCCCACCCAAAACCATGTGATCTCCTGGGAGAGGCAAAAAACCAGATAAACAACCCAGGCCAATTTGGGAAAAATATCTGGGAGATTCCTCTCCAACCCATCTAGGCGATCGAAACTAGTCCAAGAGATCACTCTGGCCATTAAATTCCCTGCAGTACCTACCTTCTGTAAGAGTTAATCTCCGCCACAGTCAGAAACAAATCCAGCTTTCGCTTAAAGGAATTCAGTGAGTACATGAAACGGCAGCTTGTTCCAGAGGTCTACTATTCTCAGGGAAAAGAACCACCTCCCGACAGCTAGCCTAGATCTAGCCTTATACAACTTACATTTGTGACCCCTCGTCCTGCCTAACCTATTTAATTGAAATAAATTGTCGGCTGGAACACTGTATATTCTCTTCATTGTCTTATAAACCTAATCACATCCCCCCCTAAGTCTATGTTGCTCTAAAGTAAAGAGTCCCAACTCTTTTAACCTATCTTGATAACTAAGATGCTTTAGGCCTGGAATTAGTCTAGTGGCCTTCTTCTGCACCCTTTCCAGATCCTCAATATCACCCATCATGTGAGGAGATCAAAACTGAACACAGTATTCCAAGTGCTGTAGAGTTGCAAAATTCGTGGGAAACCCGCCCCCCCCCCACCCCCACCCCCCCCCCACCCCCCAGTGTTTGAACTCATTGGAAAGGAAATTTAATTTGGAACTATCTACCAGAAAGTTTGAAATCCTACAGTGCACATGGAAGAAACTACGAACTTTAATCGAATTTGGGATTTTACAAGGCAAATTGAGTTTGTGTGGATAGGGCTAAAGAACTAAAGGATAACTATCCTGCAAAGAAGCCAGTTTTGAGTATTGGAGCTGTCTGGGGTATGCAAACTAAAGTAAATTGTCTGGGAGAATTGTGTATACTCGAAAACCCTTCTCCCCAGGAGACATTAACATAGCAACGATTAATCCAGAGATAGCCAGCCATCACCCTGAGCAAGAAACCAATCCAACATGGAGTGGAGGGTAGCCAATGTAACCCCACTTTTTAAAAAAGGAGGGAGAGAGAAAACAGGGAATTATAGACCGGTCAGCCTGACAAGTGGTTAAAATGATGGAATCAATTATTAAGGATGTCATAGCAGCGCATTTGGAAAGAGATGACATGATAGGTCCAAGTCAGCATGGATTTGTGAAAGGGAAATCATGCTTGACAAATCTCCTGGAATTTTTTGAGGATGTTTCCAGTAGAGTAGACAAGGGGGAACCAGTTGATGTGGTGTATTTGGACTTTCAGAAGGCGTTCGACAAGGTCCCACACAAGAGATTAATGTGCAAAGTTAAAGTACATGGGATTGGGGGTAGTGTGCTGAAGTGGATTGAGAACTGGTTGGCAGACAGGAAGCAAAGAGTAGGAGTAAATGGGTACTTTTCGGAATGGCAGGCAGTGACTAGTGGGGTACCGCAAGGTTCTATGCTGGGGCCCCAACTGTTTACTTTGTACATTAATGATTTAGATGAGGGGATTAAATGTAGTATCTCCAAATTTGCGGATGACACTTAGTTGGGTGGCAGTGTGAGCTGCGAGGAGGATGCTATGAGGCTGCAGAGTGACTTGGATAGGTTAGGTGAGTGGGCAAATGCATGGCAGATGAAGTATAATGTGGATAAATGTGAGGTTATCCACTTTGGTGGTAAAAACAGAGAGACAGACTATTATCTGAATGGTGACAGATTAGGAAAAGGGGAGGTGCAACAAGACCTGGGTGTCATGGTACATCAGTCATTGAAGGTTGGCATGCAGGTACAGCAGGCGGTTAAGAAAGCAAATGGCATGTTGGCCTTCATAGCGAGGGGATTTAAGTACAGGGGCAGGGAGGTGTTACTACAGTTGTACAGGGCCTTGGTGAGGCCACACCTGAAGTATTGTGTACAGTTTTGGTCTCCTAACTTGAGGAAGGACATTCTTGCTATTGAGGGAGTGCAGCGAAGGTTCACCAGACTGATTCCTGGGATGGCGGGACTGACATATCAAGATAGACTGGATCAACTAAGCTTGTATTCACTGGAATTCAGAAGAATGAGAGAGGATCTCATAGAAATGTTTAAAATTCTGATGGGTTTAGACAGGGTTAGATGCAGGAAGAATGTTTCCAATGTTGGAGAAGTCCAGAACCAGGGGTCACAGTCTAAGGAAAAGGGGTAAGCCATTTAGGAGAGAGATGAGGAGAAACTTCTTCACCCAGAGAGTGGTGAACCTGTGGAATTGTCTACCACAGAAAGTTGTTGAGGCCAATTCACTAAATATATTCAAAAAGGAGTTAGATGAAGTCCTTACTACTAGGGGGATCAAGGTGTATGGCGAGAAAGCAGGAATGGGGTACTGAAGTTGCATGTTCAGCCATGAATTCATTGAATGGCGGTGCAGGCTCGAAGGGCCGAATGGCCTACTCCTGCACCTATTTTCTATGTTTCTATGTTTCTATGCATAATAACAATGGCCCATCCAGCCCGCATGAGAACCCCAAGCACAGGCAGACATTGCAAATACCAAAGCTAATATTTCCATCAAGAAACAGATTTAAAAGATTGACACATCCGAGACAGATTAACTTTTAATGGGCCTGCCAAAATATGACAAAGAAATATCGGGCTCGCCAAAATTAAACAACGAATTTTGGACTGATTTGGCACGAAGATTAGAACAGCTCCAAACGTATAACTGGGCCCTGCTTTAACAAAGGGTATGCTTGCTTATGCCTTATGCATGCTACTGCCTCAGAAGACACTGCTCGGGACGCTTAGCAGAAGGCATGCACACAGCAGCCTAGCATCATAGAGCATCAAGAAGGGAGAGAGACCACCGCAGCAGTTTTAACTAGCTTCTCCAGCCTCGATGTCCTGAAATCGAAAAGGAAGGAAGAACATCACCATCGCGGCAGCAACCGACTGCAGCCAACGTGGTACCACCAAAAGCACCGCGATCGACCAACTTCGAAACAAAACTCCACAAGGAAAAAAACCGAAGAATTGAAAGTTTCCAGTCTACAATCTAAATCCTGACTACCAACAGTGAAAACATTACCTAAAGAGACTTTGAACCTATTTCTAACGAAAGAAAGTGGGTACTTACACCATACATCCAAAACGCGCCCTACCGCATCAGCAGACCCCATCCAACTGAAGACTACGCAGCGAGAAGTCTTCTACGACGTTCGGGGTACAGCAAGCAGAACCTACAGAATCCAGCGAACCCCGAAATCGCGAACCACCGCTAACTAACAGTAAAGGATTGGTAAGCATACTCCCTGTTTGCCCTGGAGTCTAATCTAGTCAGTGTTAGGTATTGGGAGGTGGGAGGTGTATTATTCACTGTAACCCCTTTGAATGTGTGATGTACTGTCCTTTATTTGAATGATTATAAGCGTGACATTGTATTTTCTTGTCTTCAATAAAACCAAAGTTCTTTTGCACTAAACCAGTGGTCTCTTGCACTTTATCACATCCCCCAAATAAATCCAGAGTCTAGAACCCAAGGGAGTGGGAGCAATTCAAACCGCTCAGAAGGTCAGAGGTGAACCTGACCCTCGAGACCACCCCTTACAGTGCGGCCTGACTAAGGTCTTGTACAAGGACAAAACAGTCTTATACTCAATTGTCCTGTGGATACACCCCAACACCCTATTTGCTCTAGCTATCGCTGCACGGCATTGCTCGTGTACCTTTAAGGATGCATGCACTAGAATGTCCAAATCTCTTTCTATCTCCACCATCTTTAATGCCTTTCCCTGGAGGGTGTATGAGTATTTGCCCTGTCCACATGCATAACACTGCACTTATCTAAGTTATACATCATTTACCAGTCCTGAGCCCAATCTCCCAACACATTAAGACCTGCTTGAATCAGATGAGCCTCTTCTACAGTTCTAACAATCGCACAGATCTTGGCATCATCTGCAAATTTGCAAATTGTGCCGCCAACCCCTGAATCCAGATCATTAATAAAAATAGTAAAAATAAACGGCCCCAGCACTGATCCCTGCAGGACACCACTGGTGACCGGTCACCAAACAGATCCAAATCCATCGATAACTGCTCTTTGCCTGCATCCTGCATCCTGCATCCTGCCAGCCAGTTCTGAATCCAGCTCAATATATTTCCACTAATACCAGAGGCCCCGTTCTTATAGCGAAGCCTCTTATGCGGTACCATTTCAAAAGCTTTTTGGAAATCTAAGTAGACAATGTCTACTGGGCTTCCCTCATCCACCAACTTTGTAACTTTTTCAAGAAACTACAATTAGATTTGTGAGACATGACTTATTTTTTATGAAGCCATGTTGGGTGTCCCTAATATGTCTCTCTCTATCCAAGTATTCATATATTGCATCCCTTTTGATTCTTTCAAGCATCTTATCTATTACTGATGTTAAACTGATGGGCCTATAGTTACTCAGGTCTGCCTTGTCACCTATTTTTAAAAATGGGGACTACATTAGCCTCCTTCCAATCTATAGGAACCATTCCAGAGTGCAGTGGGCTATTAAAAATACAGGCCAGAGGTTCGCACAGCACATGTCCCATCTCCCAGAGGAGTCTTGGCTGGATATCATCCAGCCTTGCTGTTCTATCTATTTTTAAGTTCTTAATTCTTTCTAAAACAATATGCTTATCTATGTTAATGTTACTGATAAAACTAGTATTATTAAATTCTAATATTCGAACAAATTTGTTGCTAAAGATAGTAAATAAGGTTGGTGGCAGATCAAATCAATCTCCAATTCTGATTCTGGAAGCTCCAGCACCTGAACTGCAGACCTCAAACTGCAATGTTACCTTGATCTTCTGCAGTTTAGGGCAAAGGTAAGCAGTGCTAGTGAGGAACATGTTTATAAAATGTCTAAAATTAGGGCAATTCACTCCAAATGTACCTGCAGCCTGTGAATGTAACAGCAGGATAGTACTGGAGGCAACCAGATTATTTTAATGACAACTTTTGCAATCTTGATTGTAAAACATTTGATAGCAGTTACCGCAATGTTCATGGTCCTCATGGTTTGACACATATTTACAGAGACTTAACAAAAGCTGAATAAAGCCCAGGGAACTGTGACTGTGAATTGCTAAAGTCTCGGTCTGAGTAACAAATTGTAAACAACATTAAAAACACATTTTCAAGCTTAAACAACATCATGCAACCTACATTCTGTTTTAAGAAAAAAAATCTTTATTAACATGTTAAAATTACAGTTTTAAAAATTAATGATTTACGAAAGCACTGGGATCTGGTAATAGCACTGAATGATGCCAAAGGAGAAATAGTGATTAAGTAAATATTTAGTAATATGAACTGTTGACGAACTCAATCTGTTCAGGTCTATTCTAATGCATTGCATAAAATACTACTTACGCAAGGGTATAACACAATACTTAAGAATCTAAAATAATCGGAAAGGGGAACACAAGTCATCTTTGTAATTATGTCATTTACATAGAGATGTCTTTCATCTCCTTACTGCATTATTGCCAAGTTTAGATCCTTTAACTCTTTGCTTATCCAATTGCTTTCTGATAACTTAGCCAGTTAAATGGATCCATGTGTTGTCCACACTTTGGAAATAGAAACTGATCACAGAATTTGCTCACGAGCCAGGAGAACAGAAATCTGCTCAGCAAATTAAGAATAAAAGTAATAGGACTGTTTCTTTTACTCATTTCATTAGTACTCCATGGAGTAAGAATTGCTCTGGTTGCTACGTAGCAACATCATTAAGACATTCAAAACCAAGATGTTTCTGCTGTTACTGCACAAAGTGATTACAGCAATTCTTTGCCATCAAGTTCTGAGAGAGTGAGAGAGGGTTGGCAACCCAGACAAGCTTCCTTCCAAGTCACACACCATCCCAACTTGGACATATATCGCCGTTCCTTCATCGTCGCCCATTCAGAATCTTGGAACTCCCTGCCTAACAGCACTGTGGGAGCACCTTCACTACACGGGCTGCAGTGGTTCAAGAAGGCAGGTCTCCACCACCTTCTCAAGGTCAACAAGGATGGGCAATTAATGTCGGTCTTGTCAGCGACGCCCATATCCTGAGGTTAACGTGATTGATTAATGTGTTTCAGGGAGCATCATTGATGATCCTGAAAGAATTGTGACTTTAATTGTCTTAGTAAGTTATATATATATAGTATATAGTATATATCTATATATACATGCACTAAGTTATATATAGTAAGTTATATAAAGGGTACACAAAGTTAAGAATTAAAATCTTAATGGATTCCACTGAAATCTAGTGTGCCTAATGTGTCAATTCTTTAACACTATCCAAAATAGCTACGGGTACTCATCAAGCACACAGCTGGTGGAAAACCAGAATCTTTTACCGAGTGCTATTTTACACTGATTTCTTTTCTGCCAGCTTTGGGTTTTACAATGAGGATATCCAGAATTGTGGGTGCCTATTCTTCAAGGATCGATAGTTGTAAGGTCCCCTCCATTCTACATTTGTTCCCACCTGTTATGTGCGACCATTTCCTCTTATCAGATACAAATGTATATCTATTGGTACTTGGAAGATTGTGACAATGTCACCCAAATGCCCAGGCTACATGCTTGCTTGTGTGAGTCCATGAACATGTCGCATTGAGGTAGCTTGTGTCAGCAGTCTGCTTGTTGGTCCTAACTGACAAGATTTATAGGTAACATTAGAAGCAGGTTTCTGTACCAACAGCAAAGTGAACCATGCAGCAAAATGGCCATGCATGTGCTTGTGTCAACCAGCTGAAAGGTTGGCTTGCGTCGTACTTTCAGCTCTATCGGGACCCATACACCACGCACAGAATATCGGCAGGGTCAAACCTGTCGGTGCAGCCCTGCCTGCAGCGGTAAGTATGAAGCCCTGCAAGGAAGGTAAGTTAAAGTTTTTATTTTTGAATTGTTTTTCTGCGATTTAGTAGGTAAGGGTTTTGTGAATGTTTTTAGAATGTTTTTTGCAATTTGTTTGTTTGTTTTCCCCCCCCCTCCCAAGGTCTCTCTCTCAACGCTACCCGCCCCGGACTAAAGTTGCCGAAACTCGCGGTTTGTGCCGTGAATCCTTGTGCAATGGCAACTTTACCGAAGTAAAGGCCGAAAGTTTGGCCTAAAAACGCAAGCACAGTGAAAGCGGTAATTTTGACGTAAAACTACCGTTTTCATCGAAAACCTAAAATCCCGCCCATAGAAATAAAGAAAGAAGGAGAAAAAAAAATAAAGAAGGAATGAAGGAGATAAATGTATAAGTAGCATTTATATAGCGCCTTTCATGACTCAGGATGTCCCAAAGCACTTTACAACCAATGAAGTACTTTTGAAGTGTAGTCACTGTCATAATGTAGGAAACGCAGCTGCCAATTTGAGCACAGCAAGGGCCCTCAAACAGCAATGAGATAAATGACCAGATAATCTGTTTTAAGTGTTTGGCATGGCCCCTCCATAGCTGCATCCTCAAAAGAAGCAGTTATGAGCCTCTCCCTCCAGGAGTAAAATCAACAACCTTTTTACCTCCACAATTCATTAAAGTAAAGAAATAGAAATCTTGCATATAGAGCCTTTCATGACCTCACGACATTCCAAAGCACTTCACAGCCAGTCCCTGTCACACGTGAAAAGTTTCATCAGGCTTTCACTCCATGGGGAGGGGATCCTTTTTGACTTTTGGGTGTCCATCAGGTGGAGTCTGCCCATTCTAGCGGCAGAGTATCCCCATGATTTTGAGACATCAGCCTCCTTTACATTCGCCAGGCTCTGTTGTGTTGTAGGGAAACCTGACTGCCAATTTCTGCACAGCAAGGTCCCTCAAACGGCAATGAGATAAATGACCAGATAATCTGTTTTAGGTGTTGGTATGGTCCCTCCATAGCTGCATCCTCAAAAGGAGCAGTTATGAGGCTCTCCCTCCTTGTTGCCATACTCATGCACCAAGAGGGAAACATGAGTTTGGAAAACGTGCAGGTCGGCTTTAACTGCAAACAGCAGCTCTTTAAAAACTACTGACTGACTGGATAACCCTCCTTGTAACCCCAGGACAGTTCCTGCAGATCTCCCATGTCTGCACAGGGAGAATGTCCAAACTAATAACATGAGCCAGCCTTGCAAAATGTTATGAGGTGAGCTGTGCAAGCTATATGTGTGCTGTGTCTGCAATGTGCAGCAGTCCCATCATCATCTTAGGCAGTCCCTCGAAATGGAGGAAGACTTGCTTCCACTCTAAAAGTGAGTTCTCAGGTGGCTGTACAGTCCAATACGGGAATTACAGTCTCTGTCACAGGTGGGGCAGACAGTGGTTGAAGGAAAGGGTGGGTGGGGAGCCTGGTTTGCCGCACGCTCCTTCCACTGCCTGCGCTTGGTTTCTGCATGCTCTCTGTTAAGTATGGAAGAACTCCACAAGACTGAGTACTGTGAGCTAAAACTGATGTGACCTTAATCTCTTTAATACAACTCCAGAGTGCCTAAGCAGCATGGCAGACAACCTTTTATACTCTCTTGCATGAGGTGTGCAGGTGACCCTTGGGCGTCCAACAGTTGCGCCCTCTGGTGGCAAGTCTTACACAGTTACAATGTTTACATACATAACACTCTTGGCAAGGAGGCTCAAGGTGCTCAGCGCCCTCCCAGATGCTCTTCTTCCAGCAGTCCCACCAGCACAGCAGCAGGACTTTGCAGTTTGCCCCACAATGCTGACTTGCTTTTCACTTTTCAGCCGCTTGCATAAGAACATTAAAAAATAGGAGCAGGAGTAGGCCATACGGCCCCTCGAGCCTGCTCCGCCATTTAATATGATCATAGCTGATCTGATCATGGACTCAGGTCCACTTGTTAAATTCATCTTGGTAAAATCAAATGAATGCCAAGTGAACTTAAATACATATTTTAAAAAAATCAATTGTTATGCACAAATAGAACAGATTTCAGGACCGGTGTGCTACATTGTACCCGAACCTTTATAATTCACCGGACATGTAAAAGTTAAGAATCATAAGCACACCACTGCTCCTAGCCTGTGCACACAAGTCACACGTGGAAAACAGGAAATGGATTGCTGACATCCCAGTGTCCACATTATTGAAGAGGCTTTTACCAGAATTAGGGTTTTGTCAATTTTATGCCAAAGTGACCTTATAAAATACTGTTATTTATTAACTAGATATTTGCAGTAAGTAAAAACTGTGAGCTATATTGCAAATAGTGAAAGAACAGCCATAATTGTACAAAATCATCTTGCAAACCCTGGTTCTCAGTTATTCACGGACTCGAGAAAGCATTTTGAAATTAACATGAATGTAATTTTGAAGTCCGGAAGAATCTTTTGGCTTCTCTTTTGGTTCTGTCAGGTGAACTGCTGTAAGTAGTTATTATCGTGACTTATTAACATTTACTGAGACGATTTCTTAAGAGAGAAGATTTCTGCAACTGCACTTTTCATTGAAATATCTCACTAGTAATTGTTCAGTTAAATGAATTGCTGAAAGTGCATGTCGTGACCTTTGGTGTCGCCGATGCAGTATGTGGCATGTGTAACTCTTACTCTCACTGACTTTATGCAGTGTTGGAGCATTTACAGCACAGTAAAACTGTAGGCCAGTAATAGTGCTCATTGTACATAGACACCCCAATTGGATTTAGGCAAGTGACATGAAATCATCTTGAAGAGATAATCTCACACCACATTGGCTTCATATCAATTGTAATTATATTGAAGCAAACTGAGGTTAAAAAAATTCTCAGGTGGTCCAAAGAACTTATTAATATCAGAAAAAAAGCCAACTTCCATGTTGACTTTTTAAAAACAGATATTCAGCTCCATTTTCCATTACTGGAGAATGATGGGGCACAACAATATATTTTGGGTCTAACACCTCCCCATCTCAGTAGGTACTGGTCTCTATAACTGGCACCTGGAGTGTGACAACACCCTTAAAAACCCTTGGTATCTGGCCAGCATTTCAGTAAAAACTGAGGATAAAATGAGTTGTGTGGATATTTTCTGAAGCTTCATTGCGCCGAACAGCAGCAAATATAGCAGTGGCATCTCATTTATTTGATGACAGGGATGCCATCAGTGACAGTGACAGTGCAGTGCTGTTATAGACTCCGTCATGGTATAGTAGGATTTGGGTCTTTGCCTCACATGGGGACTTTCCTGTGTTGGCTGGCACGGGAAGATACCAAGGTGAAGGGAATCAAGGGACAGGGTGGGAAAGTATAGGTGAAGTAGAAGATCAGCCATGATCTTATTTTATGATGGAGCAGGCTCGAGCGCCGTATGGCCTATTTTTGCTCCTATTTCTCATGTTCTTATGAAGGCACAAGGAGGGTTAAATTGGTGGCTAATAGGTTCATTTCAAATTCCTCTTATGCATCCCCTACTGGCCAGTTACAGAATAACATAGGAACAGCCCTGGGTCAGAAGGCTCCTCAAGTTCTGTGTATGGTTATTTTTCACACTTTTGTTTGTGCTGGAAACAACAAAGTGAAGACATTTTCATATGTGTATTTACAAAGTTGCTCCATATTGCAAACTGAGGAATGCTCACCCTATTATGATTTAGTATTTTTGCAGAAATCACGTGCCAATACCTTCCTGTCCCGGATCCGGAGGGCTAATGTTGGTCTGGAGGAGATCGTAAAGAATGACCTGAAAAGAGAGTGCTTTGAAGAAAGGTGCTCTAAAGAAGAGGCTCGAGAGTTTTTTATAGATGATCAGAAAACTGTAAGGATTGGTCACTAAAAAGATTCTACACAAATTGTTTGAGCCCTAGAGTCGTCTCTAGCAGTGGTTTTAAAACATAAAACACATGTGCCTAGAAACTGGGCTACACTGCACCCAGTATTCGGGCGCTACGTGGCCTACTAAGACCCCAGAATGACAGGCAGAAAGCGTCATCACAGGTTGCACCTCGGCACAGTGGGTAGCACCCTCGCCTCTGAGTTGGAAGGTTGAGGGCTCAAGACCCACTCCAGGAACTTGAGCACATAAATCTAGGCTGACACTCCAGTCCAGTCCAGTGCAGTGCTGCAGGAGTGCTGCACTGTCGGAGGTGCCGTCTTTCAGATGAGATGTTAAACTGAGGCCCGTCTGCTCTCTCAGGTGGACGTAAAAGATCCCACGGGACTATTTCAATGAAGAGCAGGGGAGTTATCCCTGGTGTCCTGGCCAATAGTTATCCCTCAATCAACATAACAAAAGCAGATTAACAGGTCATTATCACATTGCTATTTGTGAGAGTTTGCTGTGCGCAAACTGGCTGCCGCATTTCCCACATTACAAAAGTAACTGTACTTCATTGGCTGTAAAGCACGTTGAGACATCCGGTGGTCATGAAAGGCGCTATATAAATGCAAGTCTTTCTTTCTTTACCAAGAAGGTCAGTAACTAACCTAAATATGGAGCCTGCACCTGCCCCTCCTGATCCACATTGTTGCTCCCGACCCCCCTGCTGTCGCCCCATCCTGAAATATGGCCTGACCCAAATCATGGACTCACTTACCCGAGAGCCGTTATGACATTAGCAACGGCCGATTTTTCTTCGCACTTTGCCGGCTTTATGACAATGAAGTCTGAGGCCCAACATCTTGGAAGCCTCAGACTGCACCATTCTGGCACAGGATAGGTAGTCTTTTCCCCCTCCCCCCCATCCCCCCCACCGGCCACACCTGCCCGATTGTCCAAATGGCCGCGCCTGAATTTGTAGGCCATGAGCAATGGAAGATGGAGAGATATCAGTAAGCATACTAATATTTCCATTCATAAAACTTTAGTCTAGCAATTACTGTTGGTGATATTAGTGAACAAATGCATGGCATGTGGCAGCTAAAATTTAATGTAGAAAAGTGTGAATTGATACATTTTGGTAGGAAGAATGAGGAGAGGCAATATAAACTAATGCATGAACAGAGAGACCTGCGGTTTTACGTGCACAAATCATTGAAGGTGGCAGGGCAGGTTGAGAAAGTGGTTTAAAAAGAATACGGAATCTTGTGCTTCATAAATAGAGGCACAGAGTACAAAAGCAAGGATGTTATGATGAACTTTTATAAAGCACTGGTTCGGCCTCAACTGGAGTATTGTGTCCAATTCCGGACACCGCACTTCAGGAAGGATATGAAGGCCTTAGAGAGGGTGCAGAAAAAATTTCCGAGAATGATTCCAGGGGTCTGGACAGAGTAGATAGAGAGAAACTGTTCCCATTGGAGGAGGGGTCAAGAACCAGAGGGCACAGATTTAAGATGATTGGCAAAGGAACCAAAAACGACATGAAGAAAAACTTTATTACGCAGCGAGTGATTAGGATCTGGAATGCACTGCCTGAAAGGGCGGTGGAGACAGAATCAATCGTGGCTTTCAAAAGGGAATTGGATGATTACTTGAAGGAAAAAAAAAATGTCAGGGTTGTGGGGAATTTGGGACTAGCTGAGGTGCTGAATGGCCTCCTTCTGTGCTATTATCATTCTATGTTTGTATAATGTCCCTTTCTATTTTATTTTGGCAGAAGCTTCTAAAATAGAGGTAATAACCCATTTAAAGCAAATGGATTATGCCTGCATTGAAATAGTGGACAGAGGAATGGCATATGTCATTTGCCTGCTAACTTTGCTAATTGTAATATTTAGGATTTAATTACATGACAATTCAGTGGACATAAACGTTGTCAGATTCTCACTATATTTTCAATATGTCCTCACGTACTCACTATTTTAATATGTTCCGTTGCTATTTGTTTTAGGAGCTTCTTAATAACATAGTGCTGGACCATTTTATCCCTTACAGCATCTCTTACATGGAGCCTGTTAATAAGAGAGGCCTATTGTGCATCAGGGTGACCAATTTTATAAATGAGGGAAGCTACACCCACTGGCCGCGCATACTGCGAATTAACGGAGAGGAAATCACCGACAGTGAACACGGAGTTTCCTAATATGTGGACAAGACTCCCCAGTGATACTTCACATTCATAAGTTCGCTCCTAAGATGTTTAGAAGGATGCTTTTTTTGAGTGCTGCGTATATTAAATTGACTTTGTTTTTGCAGGAACAGTTTTGGAAAACATATATCCGTAAGTGATTTTCTATTGTAATTCAGTGCATAGATTAGACATTGAATATATTTATTATTTTGAAATGCCGTTGCTAAAATAACAGTCAGCAAAATTTGGTACGATTACATTAATATATTCATTACTACATATCACACAGCACGATTTCAACCCATTTGCACTATTAATATATTAATATTAACAAACAGTTCAGCTCATTCAACCAATAATTTGGGATTAACTTTCTGATTGGATGTTTCAAATTTGCTGCAGTGCTAAACAAGGGAGGTTCTTTTTACTACTGGATTTAATACTATTTTCAATGCTTATTTGAACAGATATTCAATGTATTAAATTATTTGCTGCAAGGGAATTTTGGCAGGTTTATTTTTCTATTTTAGAATCTTGTTTCAAAAATGTGTTCTTTGTGGGCATAGACAGATCACAAGGTTTTATTGGAGGAACCGCACCAATGATGATGAACAGTTTGTCAACGAGTGATTGGAATAACTTGTATGTAGCCGAATGTCAGAGATCCACACTGTGGCCCCGATTCTGTGAGATTCGGGAACGGAGCACATGATGACAGAAGCAAGCGGCGATTCTGCAACTTTGTGAGACAGGGAGGTTTGGCCAATTTTAACGGCCAGGCATCATTTCTGTAATGTTTCTGGGTTTCCCGGCCTGCTGATGCGTCTGTGGGTCGCCTGCCCATCCAGATGATGCAATTTCCAGTCAGAATCCCGGCCACTATGTAAAGGCCACCTCTTCAAGGGAGGCTGCATTCAGCGAGGGCTTACGTTACAGCGACTGTACACCATTGGTGCTTAGTTTGAAGATGGCTGTGAAGTGAGGAAAGTTTCTCTGGTACCTTCCTGGAGAGCATGATAGCAGCCGTGAGGACGAGGAGAGATGTGCGAGAAGAAGAACCTGTGGCTTGAAGAGGGTGTGACTTGAGGTGACTCAGGAAGTCAGCAGCAGGAGTGTGGTGCCAAGGACCTGGATCTAGTGCAGAAAACGTATCAAGAAACTCACTAGGTCAATACAGGTCCTTCTTTGCCCATCTCTTGAAATGCATTTGCTCTCATTCACTCTTGTCCCTCCTATACCATTCACACCAATTCTTTCCCCACCACCAATCACAAGGGTACAGAGGGCTGTGGATGCTCAGCCCTTGAGTATATTCAAGGCTGAGATTGATAGCTTTTTGGACTCTAACTAAGGGGAAATTAAGGGATTGGGCCGAACAGTGGAGTTGTGGTCAAAGATCAGCCATGATCGTACTAAATGGCGGAGCAGGCTCGAGCGGCCGTATGGCCTACTCTTACTCCTAATTCTTATGTTCTTACCACCTCTCATCCTCATTCCTAACACATGCTCGCCTCTCGCTTCCCCCCCCATCACTGCTGCCACTGATGCCATCCTCATCTCATCTCCTCCAAGTTGCTGGACCTACACCTCCTCTCAACAAACCAGCTCAATTTACACAGCGAGCCACTTCCTGCAAACGCATGGCTTCCCCACTCGCTTAACATCTGCCTGACTTTCCTTTCCACCTTATGCACTGCATCCAGAAGAAGTACACATCCTTGCTAGGCACTCACAAGGCTTTCCTGCCCCTTTCGCAGGAGAAGAGAGCACAGAATATTAGGGAGAGGGCCAGAACAGGTGGAAGACCTGTTTAATCCCTGGATTCTGGGACGGACCCAGCGGATTGGAAAACCGCAAATGTAAAGCCCCTATTTAAAAAAGGATTCTTTGTCGTTTTAGGGCGAGCTAGCTTACAATAGTTACACGTTGCATGATATCTTGTACTAACCAGATTTTCACAGCATGAGCGATGTTTTCCTGATGCAGTTTGTATGTTTTTCAGTTCAAGCAAAGGAAAACAGCAGTCTCACTAACATTTCTGGAATGCCAACGTGCTTTCAATATGAAATGGCTCTTTCTACAAATAGCACTAAACATCTCACCCCTATCCTGAACCAAAGTAAGTTTACAATACCAATCATCAATCAGATAAATCTATTTCTTTGCAGGATGCAGTTCAAATCGAAATGCATTTCCACAAAATGTTGCATTATTTTCATGATGGTGGAATTTGCAATAATACAAGTGATTTCAGCTGTTAAAATGATAACAAGTAGCCGCTTAGTTAGGATGCTTCTGTAAAAGTGGTTAATATTCGGATTTCACCATGTTTACAATTGGCTTCAAACAAAAGATTAAAGGGGAATCGATGTCTGTCCTTGTTGATAGAAGGCTCCCAAGGTATGGGAAGTGGTCCACATTGTCCAAGATCTTGTCATAGATCTGGATAATCAGGGAGCAGTACTGTGTGGCGGGGATGGTTGGAAGAGAACCATTGTCTTACTGATGTTTAATGTAAGGCCCAGACTCTCATACGCTTCAGTGAAGGTGTCAACGATGGTTTGGAGTTCGGCCTCCGAATGTGCACACACACAAGTGTCATCTGCATATTGTAAATCAATGACAGAGGTTGGAACAACCACCTTCAGTGTACCAGTGCAGCCTTTGGCTGCCAGAGGAAAAGAGTGTGTGAAGACCAGGATCTCAAACCCGGCACTAAGCTCATGGTCTACAGAGCAGTAGTGATACCCGCCCTCCTATATGCCTCAGAGACATGGACTACGTACGGCACCTCAAAGCACTGGAGAAGTACCACTAATGCTGCCTCCGCAAAATCCTGCAAATTCATTGGCAGGATAGGCGCACCGATGCCAACATTCTCTCTCAGGCCAACATCCCCAGCATTGAGGCAATGACCACCCTCGATTAGCTTCAATGGGTGGGCCACATTGTCTGCATGCCCGATACTAGACTCCCGAAACAAGCGCTCTACTCTGAGCTATGGCATGCCAGGTGAGCCCCAGGAGGGCAGAGAAAATGCGTCAAGGACACCCTCAAAGCTTCCTTGAAAAAATGTAACATCCCCACCAGACATCGGAGAGGAGAGAGTTGGACTTTGCGGGGGGTGGGGGGGGGAGTTGGTCATAGGGAGAGGGGGGAGTCAGACATTGGGAGGGCATTAGACATTGCGGGGTTGGGGAGAGTCGGACATTGGGGGGAAGTTGGACATCAGGGGCGGGGGGAGGGGGGGGGGAGTCGGATACCAGGAGGGAGGGAGTTGGACATCGGGAGAAGGGGGAGTCAGACATTGAGAGGGCATTGGACATCGGTGGCGGGGTGGTGGGGGTGGGTGGGGAGTCGGACATTGGGGAGGAGTTGGATATCAGGAGCAGGGGAGGAAGTCAGATACTGGGGGGGGGGAGTTGGACATCGGGGGCGGGAAGTTGGACATCAGGGGCAGGGGGGGAAGTCGGATACTGGGGGGGAGAAAGTTGGACATTGGGGGCGGGGAGGAGTTGGATACTGGGGGCGGGGGGGGAGTTGGACATCGGGAGAGGGGGGAGTCAGACATTGGGAGGGCATTGGACATTGCGGGAGGGGGAGTCGGACATTGGGGGGGAAGTTCGACATCGGGGGCGGGGGGGAGTCGGATACTGGGGGGAAAAATTTGGACATTGGGGGCAGGGGGGAGTCAGATACTGGGGGGGGGGGAAGTTGGAAGACAGTAGAAGACACAAAAACCATGCCAAAAATTGTTGGTCACAGGAACGTGGGAAGAGAGGACCTTGAGACAATCACTATCACTAGGGGGGTAGTGCTGGACAGGCTAATGGGACTCAAGGTAGACAAGTCCCCTGGTCCTGATGAAATGCATCCCAGGGTATTAAAAGAGATGGCGGAAGTTATAGCAGATGCATTCGTTATAATCTACCAAAATTCTCTGGACTCTGGGGAGGTGCCAGCGGATTGGAAAGCAGCTAATGTAACGCCTCTGTTTAAAAAAGGGGGCAGACAAAAGGCAGGTAACTATAGGCCGGTTAGTTTAACATCTGTAGTGGGGAAAATGCTTGAAACTATCATTAAGGAAGAAATAGCGGGACATCTAGAGAGGAATAGTGCAATCAAGCAGACGCAACATGGATTCATGAAGGGGAAATCATGTTTAACTAATTTACTGGAATTCTTTGAGGATATAACGAGCATGGTGGATAGAGGTGTACCGATGGATGTGGTGTATTTAGATTTCCAAAAAGCATTCGATAAGGTGCCACACAAAAGGTTACTGCAGAAGATAGAGGTACGCGGAGTCAGAAGAAATGTATTAGCATGGATAGAGAATTGGCTGACGAACAGAAAGCAGAGAGTCGGGATAAATGGGTCCTTTTCGGGTTGGAAATCGGTGGTGAGTGGAGTGCCACAGGGATCAGTGCTGGGACCACAACTGTTTACAATATACAGAGATGACTTGGAAGAGGGGACAGAGTGTAGTGTAACAAAATTTGCAGATGACACAAAGATTAGTGGGAAAGCGGGTTGTGTGGAGGACACAGAGAGGCTACAAAGAGATTTAGATAGGTTAAACGAATGGGCTGAGGTCTGGCAGATGGAATACAATGTCGGAAAGTGTGAGGTCATCCACCTTGGGAAAAAAAGCAGTAAAAGGGAATATTATTTGAATGGGGAGAAATTACAACATGCTGCGGTGCAGAGGGACCTGGGGGTCCTTGTGCATGAATCCCAAAAGGTTAGTTTGCAGGTGCAACAGGTAATTAGGAAGGCGAATGGAATGTTGGCCTTCATTGCAGAGGGATGGAGTACAAAAGCAGGGAGGTCCTGCTGCAACTGTATAGGGTATTGGTGAGGCCACACCTGGAGTACTGCGTGCAGTTTTGGTCACCTTACTTAAGGAAGGATATACTGGCTTTGGAGGGGGTACAGAGACGATTCACGAGGCTGATTCCGGAGATGAGGGGGTTACCTTATGATGATAGATTGAGTAGACTGGGTCTTTACTCGTTGGAGTTCAGAAGGATGAGGGGTGATCTTATAGAAACATTTAAAATCATGAAAGGGATAGACAAGATAGAGGTAGAGAGGTTGTTTCCACTGGTCGGGGAGACTAGAACTAGGGGGCACAGCCTCACAATACGGGGGAGCCATTTTAAAACCGAGTTGAGAAGGAATTTCTTCTCCCAGAGGGTTGTGAATCTGTGGAATTCTCTGCCCAAGGAAGCAGTTGAGGCTAGCTCATTGAATGTATTCAAGTCACAGATAGATAGATTTTTAACCAATAAGGGAATTAAGGGTTACGGGGAGCGGGCGGGTAAGTGGAGCTGAGTCCACGGCCAGATCAGCCATGAACTTATTGAATGGCGGAGCAGGCTCGAGGGGCTAGATGGCCTACTCCTGTTCCTAATATGTTCTTATATCGGATACTGGGGGGGGGGGGAGAATCAGATATTGGGGGCGGGGGGAAGCTGGATATCGGGGGTGGGGGGTAGAGTCGGACACTGGGGGGGGGGGAGAGTCGGATACTGGGGGATGGGGAAGTTGGACATCGGGGTGGAGGAGGAGTTGGGGGCAGGGTTGGACTATGGGGGCTATCGGGGTCCAATTGATGGGGAGGTGTCAATTGAGGGGGGCGGATCATGGGTGGTTTACAGGGTAGCTTTGGGAGGGGCGCAGGTGAAGCGCTTCTGCTCCTCCTGGCCCGCACGCCGTGCTGGAAAGGCACATACCTTTTCCATCCAGCCGTGGTTTATGACAGGTGACCCCCCCACCCTCCGCACCACTGAGATTGGAGGCTTGAAATAACAGGTCTTTGTGCATGGGAAGTAAATCTTAACTTGAAGTACCTTACACCACCGCTTTCCTTCTCTCTTTGCCCCTCGGCTTTGACTCCTGGTGAAACATGCACCATAGTTGTAGCCAGCCCTCCAATTGAAATGGCTATTCTTCATGGGTGAGCCTCGACAAACTGCTATTTAACCATGAAAGTATCACAGTCAACCTGATCCTGCCGTTACTTGGCATCACATTTGCACCACGTGTTAGGTGTTACTGAATAGCATTCAGTATGGAATTTCAGCCTCTTTCTCCCTCGGCTGCTGGCAATTAAGTTCTCCAACTGATGCTTCAGCTCATTCACTCACATGGAGCCAATTCTTTGCATTGACATCCAGCACAAATTCTCTGGGCCTTTTTTGTGCCTTTGGCAAGCATCAGAGTACATTGCAATAGACATCGCCCCAATTGCCTTTGCCTATTCCCTATTGGTTATGATTTAATATGCAAATATATTTAAATTTTCATTGTTCAAACTTGATCCCATTGATAATAATTATAAATAAGTGAATAATTGGGATATTTACAAACAGAAAATAATATGTCCGTGTCAAGAAAAATGCAGTAAGGAATGCAAATAATGGAACTAAAGGCGGACAAGTCCCCTGGACATAAGACCATAAGAAATAGGAGCAGGAAGAGACCATACCGCCCCTCGAGCCTGCTCCGCCATTTAATACGAGCATGGCTGATCTGATCATGGACTCAGGTCCACTTCCCTGCCTGCTTCCCATAACCCCTTATTCCCTTATCAGTTAAGAAACTGACTTAAATTTATTCAATGACCCAGCTTCCATAGCTCTCTGAGATAGCGAATTCCACAGATTTACAATCCTCTGAGAGAAGAAATTCCTCCTCATCTCAGTTTTAAATGGGCGGCCCCTTATTCTAAGATTATGCCCCCTAGTTCTACTCTCCCCTATCAGTGGAAACATCCTCTCTGCATTCACTTGGTAAAGCCCCCTCATAATCTTATACGTTTCGAATTCCAATGAGTAGAGGCCCAACCTTCTCAACCTTTCCTCATGTCAAACCCCTCATCACTGGAATTAACCTAGTGAACCTTCTCTAAACTGCCTCCAAATCAAGTATATCCTTTCTTAAATATGGAAACCAAAACTGTACGCAGTATTCCAGGTGTGGCCTCACCAATACCTTGCATAACTTTAGCAAGACTTCCCTGCTTTTATACTCCAACCCTTTTGCAATAAAGGCCTAGATCCCATTGGCCTTCCTGATCACTTGCTGTACCTGCATACTAAACTTTTGTGTTTCATGCACCAGGTCCTGCTGTGCTGCAGCATTTTGCAATTTTTCTCCATTTAAATAATAACTTGCTCTTTGTTTTTTTTCTGCCAAAGTGCATAACCTCACACTTTCCAACATTATACTCTATCTGCTAAATTTTTGCCCACTCACTTAGCCTGTCTATGTCTTTTTGCAGATTTTTTGTGTCCTCCTCACACATTGCTTTTCCTCCCATCTTTGTATCATCAGCAAATTTGGCTACGTTACACTCGGTCCCTTCCTCCAAGTCGTTAATATAGATTGTAAATAGTTGGGGTCCCAGCACTGATCCCTGCGGCACCCCACTAGTTACTGATTGCCAACCCGACAATGAACCATTTATCCCGACACTCTATTTTCTGTTAGTTAGCCAATCCTCTATCCCTGCTAATATATTGCCCCCAACCCTGTGAACTTTTATCTTATGCAGTAACCTTTTATGTGGAACCTTGTCAAATGCTTTCTGGAAGTCCAAATACACCACATCCACTGGTTCCCCTTTATCCACCCTGTCCATTACATCCTCAAAGAATTCCAGAAAATTTGTCAAACATGACTTCCCCTTCATAAATCCATGCTGACTCTGCCTGACTGAATTATGCTTTTCCAAATGTCCTGCTACTGCTTCTTTAATAACGGACTCCAGCATTTTCCCAACCACAGATGTTAGGCCAACTGATCTATAGTTTCCTGCTTTTTGTCTGCCTCCTTTTTTAAATAGGGGCATTACATTTGCAGTTTTCCAATCTGCTGGGACCTCCCCAGAATCCAGGGCATTTTGGTAAATTACAACCAATGCATCCACAATCCCAGCCGCTACTTGTCTTAAGACACTAGGATGGTCCTGATGGCTTACATCCTCGGGTCTTAAAAGAAGTGACTGCGGAGATAGTGGATAAAAAGCAGGAAACAATAGACCAGTTAGCCTAACATCTGTCGTTGGGAAAATGCTGGAGTCCGTTATTAAAGAAGCAATAGCGGGATATTTGGAAAAGCATAACACAGTCAAGCAGAGTCAGCATGGCTTTATGAAAGGGAAATCATGTTTGACAAATTTTCTGGAGTTCTTTGAGGATGTAACGAGCAGGGTGGATAAGGGGGAATCAGTGGATGTGGTGTATTTGGATTTCTAGAAGGCATTCGATAAGGTGCCACATAAAAGGTTAACGCACAAGATAAAAGTTCACGGGGTTGAGGGTAATATATTTGCATGAATAGAGGATTGGCTAACTAACAGAAAACAAAGAATCGGGATAAATGGGTCATTTTCCGGTTGGCAAACAGTAATTAGTAGGGTGCCGCCGGAGCCTCAACTATTTACAATCTATATTAATGACGTGGATGAAGGGACCGAGTGTAATGTAGCCAAGTTTGCTGATGACACAAAGATGGATGGGAAAGCAAATTGTGAGGAGGGCACAAAAAATCTGCAAAGGGATATAGACAGGCTAAGTGAGTGGGCAAACATTTGGCAGATGGAGTACAATATGGGAAAATGTGATTTATCCACTTTGACAGAAAATACAGAACAGCAAATTATAATTTAAATGGAGAAAAATTGCAAAGTGCTGCAGTACAGCGGAACCTGGGGGTCCTTGTGCATGAAACACAAAAAGTTAGTATGCAGTTACAGCAAGTAAACAGGAAGGCAAACAGAATGCTGCCTTTTATTGCAAGGGGGATAGAGTATAAAAGAAAGGAAGTCCTGCTACAACTGTACAGGGTATTGGTAAGGCCACACCTGGAGTATTGCGTTCAGTTTTGGTCTCCGTATTTAAGGAAGGATATACTTGCATTGGAGGCAGTTCAGAGAAGGTTCACTCGGTTGATTCCGGAAATGAGGGGGTTGACTTAAGAAGCTAGGTTGAGTTGGTTGGGCCTATACTCATTGGAGTTCAGAAGAATGAGAGGTGATCCTATCGAAACTTATAAGATAATGAGGGGGCTAGACAAGGTGGATGCAGAGAGGATATTTCCACTCATAGGGAAAACTAAAACTAGTGGACATAGTCTCAGAATAAGGGGCCGTCCATTTAAAACTGAGATGAGGAAGAATTTCTTCTCTCAGAGGGTTGTAAATCTGTGGAATTCTCTGCCCCAGAGAGGTGTGGAGGCTGGGTCATTGAATATATTTAAGGCGGAGATAGACAGATTTTTGAGCGATAAGGGAATAAAGGTTATGGGGAGCGGGCAGGGAAGTGGAGCTGAGTCCATGATCAGATCAGCCATGATCTTATTAAATGGCGGAGCTGGCTCAAGGGGCCAGATGGCCTAATCCTGCTCCCATTTCTTATGTTCTTACGTTCTTAAATGAAATATTACTTTAATATTGTGAGTTTGCATTATTTTGAAATCTGCACTATGTTCCAACCATTCACCCAAAGTGGTACTTCTGTGTAAACTTTGATTTCTTATTGCAGTTTTATTGTTGGGAGAGGTCAATCTGGGAGCCATCCTTATCATGGGAAGGCAAATCTTGGAAAAGCGCAAGGAAGCTGTTCAATTACATCGGGATCTGATTCATCGCAAACAGAGCATTTTCAACCTGGAAAAGGAATTACTCAAACAACTCAACGTAGCTTGGCAAAAGTAATATAAGCTTTAAATGATTCCTATGTTGGTTATTTTGAATGCAAACTTTAACAGATTATTATTAGCTGGTGTATGCTGAATAATTTTTAGAAAACATCAAAATCCCATCTTTGGAATGAAAGAAGGACACTTTGTAGAATCCTTTGCACTTTACTGTAACGCTATGCCATAGGATTGCAGCAATTCGAAACATTATAGCTGTAATACTGAATTAAAATGCTTGCAATATTTTAGGTGTACAGCATATTTTGTGCTACACACATTAAACAGAAATAATTACTGAAGTATTTTACATCGAATTACATAGAATGTACAGCACAGAAACAGGCCATTCGGCCCAACTGGTTCATGCTGGTGTTTATGCTCCACACAAGCCTCCTCCCACCCCATTTCATCTAACCCTATCAGCGTAACAACAACATTAACAACTTGCATTTATATAGGGCCTCTAACATAGCAAAATGTCCCAAGGTGCTTCACAGGAGTGTTATCAAACAAAATTTGACATCGAACCACATAAAGAAATATTAGGGCAGATGAGATGACCAAAATCTTGGTCAAAGAGATAGGTTTTAAGGAGCGCCTTCACGGAGAGAAAAGAGGGGGAGAGACAGAGAGGTTTAGGGAGGGAATTTCAGAGCTTATGGCCCAGGCAGCTGAAGGCACAGCCGCCAATGGTAGAGTGATTAAAATCGGGGATGCGCAAGAAGTCAGAATTGGAGGAGCGCAGAGATCTCAGAGGGTTGTAGGGCTGGAGGGGGCGGTCAGTCATTGGTGTGTGTCAGCGCCCAGCTAGCGACTTTCTGTCTTCAGACCCTGCAGAGATACCTTTACGTCGAGCCCCCTCCTAGGTGGCGTGCGCTGGCGATGTATTTCTTCCGCCAGCAGCACGGCCTCAACTACGACACGCAGCTCCTGTTTGTGAGCTTGGGGGGGGGCGTCAGGACCGCCGTCCAGGGGCTGCCTATCTTACAAGGAACTCACCAGGGTCTGGAACAAAGTCTCCACCAAGCGCAGCTCTCCACCGGCTGGAGTAGCGGCTGTCCTGCAGGAGCCGCTGCTCGGGAATCCGTACCTCCACGACCGAGGTTTTAGGTGGCAGTCGGACGAGAGGGCTGTGGCTGGCGAGGTGACCAGGGTCAGGGACCTGCTCGATGGCGGAGGAGCGGGCTGGATGGCGCCAGACATGCTGGCACAGCGCCTAAATTCGGCCGACGTCCGCCGCGCGGCCAATACCATTGAGTCGCTAAAAACAGCTCTGGGCCCTGACTCCGTTAGGTGTGTCGAGGAGGCTCAAGCACGTGGGGAGAACTGACCCCCATCCGGATGGAATTCCTCATCAGCGCCAAACCCCGGAACCTCCCTCGGCAGCCGGCGCCTCACAACTTGAGCCGCCTCGGGGAAATCCCCTCCGTGCCTTTCAGTTCCGCGTGGAGGGGTTTCCTGTACGGGCTGCTCCTGCACACTCTCAACCTTGCCATCCTCGTCTGCCGTCCGGACACGCCATGGCGTACCATCTTGCCGTCCGGAGGAGGTGGGGGTCCCCGATGGAGTGCACTCTACGCGGGAGTCCTCCCAATATTTATCGGGGACTTGGCCTGGAGGGTGGTGCACGGAGCAGTCCCGTGCAATAAATTTTTAAGTCAGTTCACGGGCTCCCAGGCCGCCTGCAATTTCTGCGGTCTGGAAGAGTCCGTGTTCCACGTTTTTATTGAATGCGCGAGGTTGCAGCCCCTGTTCCATTATTTAAAGGGGCTGCTCCTCAATTTCTGGTTGCACTTCAGTCCCACACTCCTGATCTTTGGGCACCCTGTGTGGAGGGGAGCGGGTAGGTCTGAGGGCCTCCTCGTAGGACTGCTCCTGGGCACGGCCAAGGGGGCCATCAGCCGGTCCAGGCAGCGGGTGGTCGAGGGGGTCGTTCAGCCCGACTGCCTGCCTCTGTTCCGCGCCTACATCTGAGCCAGGGTGACCTTAGAGATGGAGCACGCGGTGTCCACCGGTATGCTCGCAGCCTTCTGCGAGAGGTGGGCGCCGGAGGGACTGGAGTGCATCACCACCCCCGGCAACCAAATTTTAATTTGATTTTATATGTTTTAAAGTTTAATTTGTTTTAATTGCCGGGTTTTTAGTGTCCCCCTCCCCTTTTATAGGGGGCACTTGTAAATTATGGTTTTAGAGCCCAAAAAAACCCCCCAAAAAACTACAAAAATACAAAAAACAAAAAAAACAAAAAAGGGCCTTGGGAAATGTTTGGAGTGTTTGGAATGTTTATGATTTAATGTTTATTGTTAACTCCAAAAGAGTTGTAGGGCTGGAGGAGATTACAGAGATAGGGGCGAGGCCATGGAGGGATTTGAAAACAAGGATGAGAATTTTAAAATCAAGGAGATGTTCAACCGGGAGCCAACGTAGGTCAGCGAGCATAGGGGTGATGGGTGAACGGCCTTAGTTTTCTATTCCTTTCTCCCTCATATATTTATCTAGCTTCTCCATTAATGCATCTATGCTATTTGCCTTAACTAATCCATGTGATAGCGAGTTCCACATTCTAACCATGCTCTGAGTAAAGAAGTTCCTCCTGAACTCCCAATTGAATTTATTGGTGACTATCTTATATGGCCACAGGTTTTGGACTTCCCCTACAAGTGGAAAAATGTTTTCTACGCCTACCCTATCAAAGCCTTTCATAATCTTAAATACTTCTATCAGCTCACCCCTCAACCTTCTCTTTTCTATAGAAAACAGCCCCAGCTGGTTCAGTCTTGCCTGATAGGTGTAACCTTAGTTCTGGTATCATCATGGGAAGGGGAGCAAAATGGGTACGTTATCCAGCCGCCTGAACTAATGATCCGGAGACATGAGTTCAAATCCTATGGCAGTTTGGGAATTTAAACTTCAGTAAATTAACTAAATCTGAAATAACAAGCTAGTATCAGTAATGGTGACCGTGAAACTAGCGGATTGTTGTAAAAACCCATGTGGTTCACTAATGCCCGTTAAGGAAAAACAATAATAAGAATAAAGCTGGGACAGACCACATGGCATCAATCTTGGCACCAGCTTCGGACACAACCATGGCACACCCAGCCTAGTCGAACCTGCACAGTCCTCCGTACTAATCATCTGGGGACTTGTGCCAAAATTGGGAGAACTAGTCAAGCAAACAGCCTGACATGGTCATACTCACAGAATCATACCTTTCAGTCAATGTGTCTGACTCCTCCATCACCATCCTTGGGTATGTCCTGTCCAGTCGGACAAACCCACCAGAGGTGGCGGCACAGTGGAAGTGGGGAGGGAGTGGCTGAGGCAGTCCTCAACATTGACTCTGGACCCCATGAAGTCTCATGGATTTGGGTCAAGCATGGGCAAGGAAACGACCTGCTGATTACCACCTACTGCCCTCCCTCAGCTGATGAATCAGTACTCTTCCATGTTTAACACCACTTGGAAGAAGCACTGCGGGTAGCAACAGCACGGAATGTACTCTGGGTGGGGGATTTCAATGTCCATCACCAAGAGTGGCTCGGTAGCACCACTGCTGAATGAACTGGCCGAGTCCTGAAGGACCTATCTGCCAAATTGGGCCTGCGGCAGTTAGTCAAAGAACCAACACGAGGGAAAAACCTACTTGATCTCATTCTCACATATCTACCTGTCGCATGTGCATCTATCCATGACAGCATTGGTAGCAGTGACCACCGTACATTCCTTGTGGAAACAAAGTCCCGTCTTCACACTAAGCACACCCTCCATCATGTTGTGGAGCACTACCACCGTGCTTAATGGAATAGATTCAGAACAGATCTAGAAGCTGAAAACTGGGCCTCCATGAGGTGTTGTGGGTCATCAGGAGCAGCAGAATTGTATTCCACCACAATCTGTAATCTAATGTAACCCGGCATATCCCTCACTCTACCATCAAGCAAGGGAACCAACCCTGGTTCAGGTGGTCTGCACAGAGTGAACTTAAAGAGTGGCTTATTTGTGAATTTGGAAAGAGTGGGAATTCTGGTAAGTATTGGGTAAGTACAAGTTGTAAAAAATTACATTTTGTTTAACATTTCGATTTAAACCTAGAACTTCAAAACTGTAGTTAACAGAAGTTGCTGGCCAGTGGCAGTTAACTGTCAGTCAGTAAGTGCTAGTCTTGAATAGATGGGATGAGAATCTATGCAGGAAGGCAGAGGGAAGTAAAAAGGGGGCAGAAGCAAAAGGTAGGAAGGAGAAAAACAAGAATGGAGGGCAGAGAAATCAAGGGCAAACATCAAAAAGGGCCACATTACAACATAATTCTAAAAGGACAAAGAGTGATAAAAAAAACAAGCCTGAAGGTTCTGAGTCTCAATGCGAGGAGCATTCGTAATAAGGTGGATGAATTATCTGCGCAGATAGCTGTTAATGGATATGATGTAATTGGCATCACGGAGACATGGCTCCAGGGTAACCAAGACTCGGAACTCAACATCTAGGGGTATTCAATATTCAGGAAGGATAGACAGGAAGGAAAAGGAGGTGGGATAGCGTTACTGGTTAAAGAGGAGATTAACGCAATAGTAAGGAAGGCCATTAGCTTGGATGATGTGGAATCTATATGGGTAGAGCTGCGAAACACCAAAGGGCAGAAAACGTTAGTGGGGGTTGCGTACAGACCACCAAACAGTAGTGGGGAGGTTGGGGATGGCATCAAAAAGGAAATTAGGGATGCGTGCAATAAGGGTACAGCAGTTATCATGGGTGACTTTAATCTACATATAGATTGGGCTAACCAAACTGGTAGCAGTACTGTGGAGGTGGATTTTCTGGAGTGCATAAGGGATGGTTTTCTAGACCAATATGTCGAGGAACTAACTAGAGAGCAGGCCATCCTAGACTGGGTCTTCTGTAATGAGAGAGGATTAATTAGCAATCTGGTCATGTGAGGCCCCTTGGGTAAGAGTGACCATAATATGGCAGAATTCTTCATTAAGCTGGAGAGTGACACAATTAATTCAGAAACTAGGGTCCTGAACTTAAAGAAAGATAACTTCGATGGTATGAGATGTGAATTGGCTACGATAGACTGGTGAATGATACTTAAAGGGCTGGCGGTGGCTAGGCAATGGCAGACATTTAAAGATCACATGATGAACTACAACAATTGTACATCCCTGTCGGGCATAAAAATAAAAAGAGGAAGGTGGCTCAACCGTGGCTAACAAGGGAAATTAGGGTTAGTGTTAAATCCAAGGAAGAGGCATATAAATTGGCCAGAAAAAGCAGAACATCTGAGGACTGGGAGACATTTAGAATCCAGCAGAGGAGGACTAAGGGTTTAATTAGGAGGGGGAAAATAGAGTACGAGAGTAAGCTTACAGGGAACATAAAAACTGACTGCAAAAGCTTCTATAGATATGTGAAAAGAAAAAGATTAGTGAAGACTAATGTAGGTCCCTTGCAGTCAGAGTCAGGTGAATTCATAATGGGGAACAAGGAAATGGCAGACCAATTGAACAAATACTTTGGTTCTGTCTTCACTAAGGAAGACATGAATAACTTCCCGAAAATAAAAGGGGACCGAGGGTCTAGCGAGAAGGAGGAACTGAAGGAAATCCTTATTAGTCAGGAAATTGTGTTAGGGAAATTGTGGGATTAAAGACCGATAAATCCCCACAGCCCTGATAGTCTGCTTCTCAGAGTACTTAAGGAAGTGGCCCTAGAAATAGTGGATGCATTGGTGGTCATTTTCCAACATTCTATAGACTATGGATTAGTTCCTATGGATTGGAGGGTAGCTAATGTAACTCCACTTTTTAAAAAAGGAGGGAGAGAGAAAACAGGGAATTATAGCCTGACATCAGTAGTTGGGAAAATGTTGGAATCAATGGTTAAAGATGTAATAGTAGCACATTTGGAAAGCAGTGTCCAAGATCGGTCCAAGTCAGCGTGGATTCATGAAAGGGAAATCATGTTTGAAAAATCTTCTAGAATTTTTTTGAGGATATAACTAGTAGAGTGGACAAGGGAGAACCAGTGGATGTGGTGTATTTGGACTTTCAAAAGGCTTTTGACAAGGTCCCACACAAGCGATTAGTGTGCAAAATTAAAGCACATGGTATTGGGGGTAATGTATTGATGCGGATAGTGAACTGGTTGGCAGACAGGAAGCAAAGAGTAGGAATAAACGGCTCCTTTTCAGAATGGCAGGCAGTGACTAGTGCGGTACTGCAAGGTTCAGTGCTGGGACCCCAGCTATTTACAATATACATTAATGATTTAGACAAAGGAATTGAATGTAATATCTCCAAGTTTTCAGATGACACTAAGCTGGGTGGCAGTGTGTGCTGTGAAGATGATGCTAAGAGGCTGCAGGGTGACTTGGACAGGTTAGGTGAGTGGGCAAATGCATGGCAGATGCAGCATAATATAAATAAATGTGAGGTTATCCAATTTGGTGGCAAAACCAAGAAGGCAGAATATTATCTGAATGGTGACAGATTAGTAAAAGGGGAGGTGCAACGAGACCTGGGTGTCATGGTACATCGTCATTGAAAGTTGGCATGCAGGTACAGCAGGTGGTGAAGAAGGCAAATGGCATGTTGGCCTTCATAGCAAGAGGATTTGAGTATAGGAGCAGAGAGGTCTTACTGCAGTTGTACAGGGCTTTGGTGAAGCCTCACCTTGAATATTGTGTACAGTTTTAGTCTCCTAATCTGAGGAAGGACATTCTTGCTATTGAGGGAGTGCAGCGAAGGTTCACCAGACTGATTCTCGGGATGGCAGGACAGACATATGAAGAAAGATTGGATCCCGATTAGGCTTATATTCACTGGAAGTTAGAAGAATGAGAGGGGATCTCATAGAAACATATAAAATTCTGATGGGATTGGACAGTTTAGATGCAGGAAGAATGTTCCTGATGTTGGGGAAGTCCAGAACCAGGGGTCATAGTCTAAGGATGAGGGGTAAGCCATTTAGGACCAAGATGAGGAGAAACTTCTTCACTCAGAGAATTGTTAAGTTGTGGAATTCTCTATCACAGAAAGTTGTTGAGGCCAGTTTGTTAGATATATTCAAAAGGGAGTTAGATGTGACCCTTACGGCTAAAGGGATCAAGGGGTATGGAGAGAAAGCAGGAATGGGGTACTGAAGTTGCATGATCAGCCATGATCATATTGAATGGTGGAGACTCGAAGGGCCGAATGGCCTACTCCTGCACCTATTTTCTATGTTTCTATGTTAATCACAGGAGATAGGGGAGCTGAGTCAACACTTGTAAATTGTGTATACCTCTAAAGAGTCTAAAAGTAAACAGTTTTTCAGAGGACAGAGTGATCTGCACAGAGTGGACTTAAAGTGCCCAAGTTTCGGGCCGCGCCTAAAACGACGCAGTCCGGACCCGTACGCCTGTTTTTCGCGCCACAAAGTGCGCCTAAAAAAACGTACCTATTCTCTGGCTCCCTGCAGGCCCTCTGGAGCTGGGCGCGGTGCAGCACGAGCTGTAGGGGGCGGAGCCAGGTCCCTACGCTGAAAACAGGGACCTGGCTCCTAGCCCTGGCCGAATGGCCTCACTGGGGCTGCGTGAATAAGGCTCCTCCCACCCGACCGGACCCGACTCGACCTCTGCTTTTCCCTCGGCCCCCCCCCACCCCGGCGACCCGATCTCCGCTCCCCCCCCCCCGACCCGACCCGACCTCCGCTGCCCCACCCGACCCGACCCAACCCGACCTCTGCGCCCCCCACCCCGCGACTCTCTCTCTTCCCCCCAATCCCCCTCGACTCTCCCACCCCCCCCGACCTCCGCGACTCCCCCCCTGGACTCTTCCCCCACCCCCCACCCCCCGGACCTCCACGACCCCCCCCGAGATCTGACGCCACCTACCTGTAAATCCAGCCCGAAGTCTTGGGCCCGGCCGTTCAGCCTCCTTCTCTTCCTTCTCTCCATTCCTTCCCTCCCTCCCTCCCTTCCCTCCCTCCCTCCATCCTCTCTCCCTTCTCCCCCTCTCCCCCCCTCCATCCCTCCCTCCATCCTCTCTCCCTTCTCCCCCTCTCTCCCTCTCCCACCCCCCTCCCCCTCTCCCCCTCCTCCTCCTCCTCCTCCCCCCCCACCCCCCTCCTCCTCACCCCTTCCCCTCCACCTCCCCCCCACCCTCCCCCCACCCCCCCTCCTCCTCCCCTCCCCCCACCCCCCATCTCCCCCCCACCCTTCTCCCCCTCCCACCCACCTTCTCCCCCTCCCCTCGCTGTCAGAAACACAGACACTGACAGACAGAGAGTGAGAGACACACACACAGACAGACAGAGAGATAGAGACACTGACAGAGACACACTGGGGGGACCGTCCCAGCACGCTGTTGGAGAACTCCCGGTGCTGCAGTCGGTAAGTAGAAAATGTTTTATTTATTGATTTTTTAAATTTTTTTTTATATTTTATTAATTTTTTTTGATTGATTTATTGGTTGATTTATTGATGTATTTATCATTTATTATTGATGAAGGCTCTTTATTTGTAAAACTGAAGTGTTTAATGTTTGTAAACTTCCCTTTAAACCCTAGCCCTCCCCCCTTTCCCTGCGCCTAATTTGTAACCTGCGCATGATTTTCTAAAGTGTAGACAAGGTTTTTTCGAACGTACAAAAATCTTCACTTACTCCATTCTGAGTTAGTTTGGAGTAAGTTTTCACTGCCGAAACTTTGAAAACGGGCGTAAGTGGCCGGACACGCCCCCTTTTGAAAAACAAATTCTGTTCCAAAGTGAAACTGTTCTAACTGACTAGAACTGGAGCAAACTAAATGCCAAGAATTCAAATTTCTAAGATACTCCATTCTAAACCAGTTGCTCCAAAAAAACAGGAGCAACTCAGGCCGAAACTTGGCCCCAAAGAGTGGTTTATTTGGGAATTTGGAGAAGAGGAGCGAGGAGTTGCAGCTTTTTGCCCACATTATTTGTAGTGCTGTGTTACAGGTAGATATTTAATTTCATTACTCATTACTTAATCCAGCTCAATTAAGATGACAAGGAACTAAACTGTAAACGAAGTTACTTAAACACAAATGTAATTACATTTAATTCAGAAGAACAAGGTCATATAGGGATGGCAGTGCAAGTGATGTGCCGCAACTGCAACATGTGAGAGTTTGTGGAGAGCATAGTGATCCTGGACAACCACATTTGCAGTAAGTGCCTGCATCTGGAGCAACTTCAGCTCAGAATTGTTGTACTGGAGTCGGAGGTGCAGACAATGCGGGGCATCAGAGAGAGGGAGAGCTACGTGAACACTTTGATCCAGGAGGCAGTCACACCCTGTATGTTAGGTAGTGGTGCAGGTCTAGTTGGTGGTCAGGGACAGGAGGATGTGACTGCAACTCAGGCAGGTAAGGGGACCCCAGGTGCAGTGCTGGAGGAGCCTCAGCCTATGCCCTTATCCAACAGGTATGAGTTTTTTGCTGCCTGTGTGGATGAGGGAAAAGCCTGCAGGATGGATGAGCAGGCTAACCATGGCACCATGGTACAGGAGGCCGTTCAAGTGGTGGGGGCGGGGGGGGGGGGGGGTGAAAGGGGAAGTAGCTGTGGTAAGGAACAGAATAGTCAGAGGGACAGATATTGTTCTCTGCAGCCGTGACCGGGTGATTCGGAGGTTGTGTTGCCTGCCTGATGCCAGGGTTAAAGACATCTCCTCATGGCTGGAGAAGAACTTGGAGTGGGAGGGGGAGGATCTAGTTGTTGTGATCCAGGTAGGAACCAATGACATAGGTAGAACTAGGAATGAGGTTCTGCTGAAAGAGTTTGAGGAGTTGGGGTCCAAATCAAAAAGCAGAACCTCAAAGGTAATAATCACTGGATTGTTACCTGAGCCACGTGCCAATTGGTATAGGGACAAGCAGATTAGAAAGTTAAAGGCATGGCTCAAGAGGTGGGAGGGAGGGATTTTGCTTCATGGGGAACTGGGGAACTGGGGAAAGAGGGAGCTGTTCTTTTGGGATGGGCTCCACTTGAAACAGGCTGGAAATAGTGACCCGACAAATCGAATAACTAGGGCAGTAGACAGGGCTTTAAACTAATGAAGGCGGGGTGGAAGGGGCGGGGGGAGGGAGGGGGGGGGGCGCGGGGGGTTGCAGGTGGAGGATTCAGGAAAGAGTAAATTTAAGAGCTGCAAGAGAAATGTCAAGGCTCTGGAACACAGCAGAGGTTTGGGTAAAAATAAGCAGAATGGGTCAGGAAGGGACAGAGAGAGTAACAAAGGTAATAAGGCATTACTGACTAAGGTGACATCAGAGAAAAAGATTAAAAAGTCAAAGCTTAAAGCACTATATCTGAATGAGCGAAGCATTCACATCAAAATAGATGAATTAATAGCGCAGATAGAAGTCGGTAGGTTTGATCTAATAGCTATTACGGAGGCATGGTTGCAAAGTGACCACGGTCGGGAAATAAATATTCCAGGATACTTTACTTTTAGAAGAGAAGCAAAATGGAAAAGGAATCCGGATAGCCCTGATAATAAAGGGTGGGATAAAGACAGTAGAGAGAATGGATCTGAACTTGGAAAATCAAGAAGTAGGATCAGTTTGGATGAAGCTAAGAAACAGAAGGGGCAGAAAACATTGGTGGGAGTTGTTTATAAACCTCCAAACAGTAGTGGTAATATGGGACACAGTATAAATCAGGAAATTAAAGGTGCATGTAACAAAGCTAATACAATAATCATCGGGGACTTTAATCTACATAATCTACATAAACCAAATTTGCAATAGTAGTGTGGAGGACAAATTTATGGAATGTATACAGTTTTTAATCTAATTTGCTACTTTCCCCAAATTCCATACCCATTAATCTTCTGCAAAAGTTTCCTGTGCGGCAGCTTACCAATGGCTCCTTGGACATTCAGGTACAAGTTGATTTCTCGTACAGAGTGCGGACTCACTGCAAGTGTTAAAAAGGCAGCTGGACAAGTTGCTGGCTAAGTTTCATATTATTGTATCCAAAAGATGTCTGTGATGTGCCTCGTGGTCATCGAGATCTCCTGGAACTTGTTTTAATCGTCTTCAGGGCTCAGAAATTGACCCTGGTGTCAACCCGCTGCCACTCACCTTTCCCAAATGTCAGGTCTGTCAGCACTGCACAGACCCGACACACAGCAGCAGGGGAAGCAATTCAAGTCATTATGACCTTGTTAGCAGCCCATTAGAAAGTATTTTGAGCTCACCTTTACATTATACAAGGTCGCCCACGGGGTTCAGGCTGCTCGGGGATCACGTCAGGTAAGGTGGTCGGGCGTTGTGTGACCATGGAATCATCTCATTCCATGACAGCTACAAATATACTACAAAAGCTCCCATCTCACAGCTGTTCACTTTCCAAGCTCAGAAGTTGTTGCTTACTGCATTTGGAAGACAGATTGAGCTTTATGCATGTTGCAAGTGTTTGGCGAACACTCTCCATCCAGTGTCACCTCATTGGAATAACTTCTCTCACCACTGACAGATCGCTTCTGTCATCTCAAGTTCACCTGCCGTCTATTACATCAGCACCAGTGCCCTTGAAACTATCTCACCTTGGTCCTCAGAATCTCACCATCATCAGCCCCAACACCAGGCACACCTGCAACAGCAACAACACCGACCTTCTCCACAATCAACTGATGCTGCACAGGACACAGGTCATCAGCATTCAGGCACATTGCTGCCCGGGATGCCAGCGATGGCCTCACCATGGCCACATTTACTTCACTTGATGCTGTACAAATTGGCTGCCACATGATGCGCCAGGTTGGCACCACCCCACACCAACTCCATAAACATCGCTACAATGCCCAAGCCATCTTTTTACACTCATCACCATTGCAGGGGTTATTGTTATGTCTCACCATTCACTGCAACTCAATACGCCACTTCCAAAGATGCACTCAGAATTGTCCAAGAATGCAAAATGTTGAAAATAAAGATTTCAATGTTTGACAGGACATTAACAGAAACTTTACATGAATCTTACATAAAACACCCAAATGCCTACCACTAGTGTGTTGTTAGTTAGTATGATCAGACTAGGATGAAGGTGAGTGTGAGGGGTAGCTAGTGAGATGGGGATGTGATAATGTAGCTGGAGAATAATGGGTGGAGGTGCAAGGTATGTTGGTGTGAGTAAGGATGTGCAGGAGTAGGGTAGGGAAGGCAGAGTGATGGAGATGTGATGAGTGGCACAGCAGGATGAGGTTGAGTGTGACTTTGCAGTAACTTTTCATGATCTTCTGAGATCATTGAAAGGTTTGCGCCACTGCAGCCAGCTCCTCCAGACAACATCCCTGCTCGTGGCCTCCTGAACAATATGCAATCAGGCTGCATAAGCCTCTTCGGGAAATCTCTTCCGTCAATTGGAAGGGAAGAGAACCTTCTTGCGTGCTGTGACTCCCTCCATAAGCTTATGGCGAGAGTCATGGGAGAGCCTTGGTGCAGCCGTCCACCTCTGTGCAGTTATTGTCAGTGTTTGCAGCAGCTCAATGCTGTAGTACACTGATAGCACATCTTTCAAAAATTATTTGTGCATGGTCCCTTTACGGAAACCGGCTAGTGCCACATCATCAAATTACATCACCAGACTCGCTTCCTTCAATTGGCCTGGGAAATGCATTGGGCGGGGCTTAACAAGCCCAATCAAAGTAAAATCCTTCTACACAGTGGGCTGGAACCAGCAGCAGGGCCGGGACCCACCACCGACGTCGCCCGCCATGGACCGGCCGAGCAAGGAGAAATGGCCGCCCTTGTGTTGTCCGTGAATGGAATTGACGGACAACACAAGACTATAAGAAGTCAAAGCAGGATTTTTCTAATAGACCAAATACGATTTGCATTATTGTGTGTTCTAATTAATTTGTTTAATTTTCTATGCTAGATGAAATTACAGACGTAAAGTGTATTAATTTTCAACATATAATGAACAGTAACTTTTCAAGAATGTGGTAGAATAACAATGCCACATCACATCGTGCTACATTTTAACCTGAAGTTGTTATTTTACAAATCAGCGATATGGAATGTCTTATTTTCATTGGATTCAAGTTCAGCTGTACCATTAATTGAAATCAGCTTATTCGGTGATCTTGAGGAGTTTGTCAACATTACAGCATTGCACCCATCAACTGGACAAATGCAGGTAAACTGATTGATTCCATCTACACATGTTGTTCCTGGTGGGCAAGGGTGCATGAGCTCACACTCATTAATATCTGAAATATAATGAACACATGTTGATTATGATCCACATTATTTGCTGTTTCTATAATAATATTTTACCCTTTTGAGCAAAAGTGGATGGTGCAGTGGCTTATGCACTGGCCTTTAACCCCTGAGAGCTGGATTCAAATCCAGAATGGTCAGAATAAAGTCTCTGCTGGCTGTTGGGACCCTTTGGTTAGGCTTCATATAGCACAGAAGGAGGCCATTTGGCCCATCATGCCTATGCGGGTTCTTTGAAAGAGTTAAATCCAGTTCCTATGGACATGGGCCAATGGCACAAATCTGCCTCACTTCAAGAGGCCACAAGGACACATGTTTTGGAAATGGACAAAATGATGCACGGGTGCACTACAGAGTTCTCGCCGTATGTTGAGGCTACGACATGGTGTTGAGGTGGAACAGAGGAAGCTTTACTCTGCATCTAGCTGTGCTACACCTAACCTGAGTTACTCAAATGGCAAGTGTTCCATATCCCCGGGATTAATACCCCTCACATTAACGAGCACAAAAATATTTACTAATTTCAAGAGTTACACGGCTCCTTCTTGTTGCTGCTCCTGCTCCTCCCCCGCACATCTCCCCGCCCCGATCCCAGTGCAAGACCCTATTAGGGGACAGGCCTACACCAGGAGTGCACTTGGGCCATGCAAAGAGCTCAGGACAGGGTGTTTGAAGGCACCCTTCCCCTCACAGGTCTAGTACACCTTTGGTATACGCAGTGTCTGATGGGGGCTCATGGAAATTGCGAGAGGAAATCTGTCCTTTTGAATGTAACTGCATTGTGGGTGTATGGGACAGGCTCGATAAAATACATTTTATAATGAAAATTCTCTGACCTCTTTCACAGAACGTTCCATTAAATCCTCCACGACATTTACAGGAAATGTTACCAGAGAAAACCACACAAATACCATGTATTTTATTGGGAGCTGAATTTAACTTAATCCCTCCTAAGAAAGGAAAATGAAATGAGAGAGTTTTCAGTTCTATCTGACATCAAGTGCATCAAGTTTTCTATATTTAACACACATTATTTTCACACTTTGTTTGGATAGATTTCCCTGCATAGAGCCATCTTAAAAGTTTGGATATGGTGGTTGCCAATATCAGCAGATACCTTGTATAACTCCTCCACTAAAGTAGATAGAGGAACTGATTTGAATGGGTAGTGTCATTGTTCATTGATCCCGGCAACTATAATTGATAGTTTACTATTTCTTAACCTTCGTCCAACTGTTCCCTTTTACATTCTGCCGCTACATTTTACAGTTAAGTGGACTAAGTTATTGTCATGTCAAGTTTTGAAGTTGCATACATCAATTAAACCACATTTCCCATATATCGAGTGTTCTAGAGGTTGGCTGCAAAATGTCACATCAAATTCTTGCCAGCTTTAGGTAGCTTTCCTATTAGGAAAACGAACTAGTTAAACACTCCAGCCAGATGTTCCTCAGAGTATTGCCAGGATGAAGCCTTGATTCACTCGTAGGAGAAGAACTGTCTTCATTTGTTCGGCCAAGTAATGCTATTAGAATCCAGGAGAGAGAATTCTCTGTGCCTTTCACTCCAGAGACTGGAGCACAATAACCTATGCTGACACCTCATTGCAGTACTGAGGGAGTGTTGCACTTTCGGAGCTGCCATTTTTCAGATGAGATGTCAAACTGAGGCTTCATCTGCCTTTTCAGGTGGATGTAAAAGATCCCATGGCACTATTTCGAAGAAGTGCAGGGGGAATTATCCTCAGTGTGCTGGTCGATAGTTATCCCTTAATCAACATCACTAAAACAGATTGTCTGGTCATTATCACTTTGCTGTTTTTGGGAGCTTGCTGTGATCAAATTGGCTGTTGCGTTTCCTACATTACAACAGCAACTGCACTTCAAAAGTACTTCACTGGCTGTAAACCACTTTAGGATGTCCTGAGGTTGTGAAAGGCACTATATAAATGCAAGTCTTTTTCTCTTTTTGGGAGCTCACACATGCTACTCAGTTTACACTCGTGGCATGAATGGTATGATCTCTGCTGCCATGAAGGCAGAATATTATCTCAATGGCGGCAGATTAGGAAAAGGGGAGATGCAACGAGACCTGGGTGTCATGGTACATCAATCATTGAACGTTGTCATGCAGGTACAGCAGGCGGTGAAGAAGGCAAATGGTATGTTGGCCTTCATAGCTAGGGGATTTGAGTATAGGAGCAGGGAGGTCTTAATGCAGTTGTACAGGGCCTTGGTTAGGCCTCACCTGGAATATTGTGTTCAGTTTTGGTCTCCTAATCTGAGGAAGGACGTTCTTGCTATTGAGGGAGTGCAGCGAAGGTTCACCAGACTGATTCCCGGGATGGCTGGACTGACATATGAGGAGAGACTGGGTCGACTGGGCCTGTATTCACTGGAGTTTAGAAGAATGAGAGGGGATCGCATAGAAACATATAAAATTCTGATGGGACTGGAGAGGTTAGATGCAGGAAGAATGTTCCCGATGTTGGGGAAGTCCAGAACCAGGGGTCACCATCTAAGAATAAGTTGTTAACCTGTGGAATTGTCTACCGCAGAGAGTTGTTGATGCCAGTTTGTTAGATATATTCAAGAGGGAGTTAGATATGGCCCTTACGGCTAAAGGGATCAAGGGGTATGTGGACAAAGCAGGAAAGAGGTATTGAGGTGAATGATCAGCCATGATCTTATTGAATGGTGGTGCAGGCTCGAAGGGCCGAATGGCCTACTCTTGCACCTATTTTCTATGTTTCTATGTTTTTAATTTTTAATCAATTATTTATTTTGAAAAAATTGCACAAACAGGAAAATGGCTTTTTGTTGTTGGAACCTTCTTTAGTTCACTTAAGGAAAGGTTCCAGCTAATTCGGTAGTTTGATAAATCAGAGAAGGCATACCTGTGTAGAAATCCCAGAATAAAGCCTTGAAGAGAGAGAAAAAAAATCATGTTAATAGCTGTGCACTTTTAAGGCCACTAAACAATTGAGGCTAATTAAACAGAGGCCTCGACGACTAGGTTTAATTGTTGCTTGGCTAGGGAACTTTGCAGATTGGAATTTGCTTGTCACGTTGCAGACTACAGCTCAGCATTATCCAGCACATTTTAAGATTGATTTGCATCTGTGGCAAAGTACAATGTCTGCGCATGCTAAAAATACTGTTCTAGGTACCAGGCACCCTCTTGTACATTGGTTAAGTGGCCAATAATCAGACCAGAGCCCAGTCTGCCCAATCCCAGCAACAACTAGTCAAACAATCACATTCACTTTCCATCCCCTACTGAAGTTGACATCTTTAAATGTAGTTTTCTCTCTGAATATGATTGAATTCCTTGTATAAAGTTCCAGTTCAATCCCATGCCAGTTATTTCTCTGGTCAGAAGGTAAGAACATTTAGGCCCGGATTTTCCGATCAGAACACATCCAGACAGCAATTCTGGCCACCAGCGTGACCTTGCCCTGACCCAACACATTTTCCTGGGTCAGGGTCATTATCATATGTAGTCCCAACACTATTATTGGGAGCTTGTCTCAGGCAACTGGTTTCAGCTGATTAAAGGGGCAGGCCAGTGATTTTAAAAACTGCGAAGAAAAACATAAGAGAAGTAGATCTGAGAGTGCTGCAACAGAACACAGAACCACCAAGTTTACATTCTCCTACATAAAGGTTTTATTGGCCCAAATAAGGAAAGGAGGGAGCAGCTCCCTGGCACCGAGGGAAGGAAGCCAACAAAAGCAGTGGTCCAAGCACAGTAAAAGGAGGTGCCCTTGTCAGTCAATGCCATCTCAACCAACCCCCACATAACAGCTCAGTGCCATGAGAGGTTCAGTGACCTTACCAAGTTAGCCAAGGTAAGAGGAGGCAGTCACACCTTGCAACAAGCAGTGTAAACAGCAAGGTTCATATTGCAGCCACCTCATTATTCTGAGAATGGGACAAAGAGACTAAATTGAGCCATAAAACTTAGTTCCTTACTGTTTTCGCAACATCTTCAAAAATCTCACCAACTTCTTCTTTATTACAGGTTTCTTCCATACACTCTCTTTCCAGATTCCCTTGCATAAGCTCCTCTGGAAAATGGTTAGCCCTGCGGAGCCGAGGCAGGAAACGCGCAGCAGATGATTTCTGTAAAAATACTCAATAATGCATCCATATTATTAAAAACCTTGTGCCTGTATTCATATAATGTATCATTATGTTGTACCATTGTAATGTGGTTTTCTCTGAAGTGCTTGTGATATCCTGAAGTGTGAAAGACACCATATAAATGCAAGTTCTTCTTTTTTTCTTTTAAGCATGTGAAAAGTCAGGAATCTAGGCTGGAGTTTCACTGGATATGATGAGACTGGGGTGTAAAATATCACAGGATATAGGGCTGTGATAGGGAATCTCTCAAAATATTGAAGGAAAAAATGTAACAAACTTCTTTTCAAGAATTATTTTGGTGCTACAGTACTATGGCCTCAAAAGGTTAATTGAATCATGGTGTTATATATGCAATAAAGGTTCAAACCGAGTACTGTTTAGCTAAGCAAGATACAACCTTGATTCTGCTTTATTCTGGCCCAAAGTGCCTGACTCACAAAATGGCTGGCCTTTTACACCAGAGCAACACCATGTGCATGTTGCTCAGTGACCTCCAACAATGACACCATTTGGTGGCTGCAAACAGCATGTACATACATGACACATGGAATCATAGAAATTTACAGCACAGAAGGAGGCCATTTCAGCCCATCGTGTCTGTGCCGGCCAACCAAGAGCTACCCAGCCTAATCCCACTTTCCAGCTCTTGGCCCGTAGCCCTGTAGGTCACAGCACTTTAAGTGCACATCCAAGTATTTTAAAAATGTGATGAGGCTTTCTGCCTCTACCACACTTTCAGGCAGTGAGTTTCAGACCCCGATGAAGAAATTTCCCTTCATATCCCCTCGAAACCTCCCCCCAATTACTTTAAATATATGCCCCCTGGTTGTTGACCCCTCTGCCAAGGGAAACAGATCCTTCCTATCCACTCAATCCAGGCCCCTCATAATTTTATACACCTCAATCAGGTCTCCCCTCAGCCTCCTCTTTTCCAAAGAAAACAGACCCAGCATCTCCAACCTTTCCTCATAGCCAAAATTCTCCAGTCCAGGCAACATTCTTGTAAATCTCCTCTGCACCCTTTCCAGTGCAATCACATATTTCCTGTAATGTGGTGACCAAAACTGCACATAGTACTCCAGCTGTGGCCTAACCAGTGTTTTATACAGTTCAAGGATAACATCCTTTTTTTTAATATTTCAAAATATACTTTATTCATATAAAAATTTGTACAGTACATTCAAAAGCAGTTCAGTACATTTAGCTGCGGTCAGCAATCCCATACACTACATTTGGGTGCTGACGACAGTTCCGTTCGATACATTTCCTTGCTTTTCAGTTCAAGTACAATTCGGTACAATACATTGTAGTACATTCAACAAATTACATTACATGTGTCACTATACAGTACATGGATAACATCCTTTTTTTTTTATTCGTTGCCAATCTTTCCAATTCTTTGTCAGATCATCTTGTCAGATTACAAACGCCAGAGGTCACCTTGCACACATCAAGGATCACTCTGCGCCAATGCTCTTAGCCAAAAGGCCTAGAGCCACTGCACCATTCCTGGAAGTACTGCAATACCAGGTTCGTGCCATGGAGGTGGATGGGTCAGGCCCCCCACACACCTCCGTGGAGGTGGATGGGTCAATCCACCCCACCCACCTCCTATTTCCAAAAAGCATAGGAGAATCACCTTCCTGATCCAGGGAGAACCACGTTGGGGTCAGGTCAGTTACGCATGATCTTAGCCAAAAGGCCGAGAAGCGATGTCCTTTTTTTAAAAAATTCGTAGCCAATCTTTCCAATTCTTTGTCAGATCATCTTGTCAGATTACAAACGCCAGAGGTCACCTTGGGCCCATTCAAGGATCACTCTGCGCCAATGCTCTTAGCCAAAAGGCCTAGAGCCACTGCACCGTTCCTGGAAGTACTGCAATACCAGGTTCGTGCCATGGAGGTGGATGGGTCAGGTCCCCCACACACCTCCGGAGGTGGATGGGTCAAGCCACCCCACCCACCTCCTATTTCCAAAAAAGCATAGGAGAACCACCTTCCTGATCCAGGGAGAACCACCTTGGGGTTATGGTGGTTACTCCCCTGTCAGGTCAGTTACGCATGATCTTAGCCAAAAGGCCGAGAAGCGATGTCCTTGCTCTTGTATTCCATGCCTCGACTAATAAAGGCAAGTATTCCACATGCCTCTTAACCACCTTATCTACCTGGCCTGGTACCTTTAGGGATCTATGGACCTGCACCCCAACGACCCTTTGTTCCTCTACACTTTTCAGTGCCGTACGATTTAATGTGTATTCCCTTGCCTTGTTAGAAATTCCCAAATGCATTCCTTCACACTTATCTGAATTGAATTCCATTTGCCACTGTTCTGCCCACCTGACCAGTACATTGATATCTACCTGCAGCTTCCTTCTTCATTGTCAATCACACAACCTATTTTAGTGTCATCTGCAAACTTCTTAATCATACCTCCAACATTCAAGTCCAAGTCATTGATGTATACCACGAAAAGCAAGGGACCCAGCACTGATCCCTGCGGAAACCCCACTGGATACAGCCTTCCAATCACAAAAACATCCATCAATCATTACCCTTTGCTTCCTGTCTCTGAACCAATTTTGGATCCAACTTGCCACTTTGCCCTGAATCCCATGGGCTTTTACTTTCGTGACCAGTCTTCCATGTAGGACTTTATCAAAAGCCTTGTTAAAATCCATATACACTACGTCATATGCACTGCCCTCACCGACCCTCCTGGTTACCTCCTTGAAAAATGTATTCAAGTTAGTCAGACACGACCTTCACTTAACAAATCCGTGCTGATTGTCCTGGATTAATCCATGTCTTTCCAAATGAAGATTTATCCTGTCCCTCAGGATTTTTTCCAGTAATATTCCCACGGCTGAGGATAGGCTGACTGGCCCGTAATACTCGGTCTATCCCTTTTTCCCTTTTGAAACAATGTTAGCAGTCCTCCAGTCCCCTGGCACCACACCTGTAGCCAGAGGGGACTGGAAAATGATGGACGTAGCTTCTGCTATTTCCTCTATTGCTTCTCTTCACACCCTGGGATACATTTCATCCGGCCCTGGGGATTTATCCACTTTCAAAGCTGCTAAGCCCCATAACACTTCCTCTCTCACTATGTTTATTTTGTCCAATGTTTCACATTCCTCCTCCCTCATTGCAAAGTGTGCATCGCCCCTCTCTTGTAAAAAGAGATGCAAAGTATTCATTAAGATTCATACCCACGTCTTCTGCTTGCACACACTTTGTTACTGCTTGGTCTATGACCATTACATATTACATTTTATGCACATTGTTAATTTTCTTCGTATGTTATGAAGTGTTCACTTTTACCTATTTTAACACACAAAATGTTTGGTTCCTGCCCACTGTGCTAGGATCAGGATGGGTATCGCCCAGAATTTACATATTGGGGCCCTGATTTTAACTGCAGGCGGGTTTCTGGCGGGTGATTGGCAGGGCGATTTAGAAATGCACCAGCTGCAGCAGGAAACAGGCCCAGGTGATTTTAACTCCCGGGCCTCAGTAACATGTTGCCATTCCGCTTCCCGTCTGTCTCTGCGGACAAACAGGTGGCCCGTGGCTGCCCATGGGCATGCAAGTAGATGTTGTTGAGTATGGAGAAAGAGTCAGACTGAACACTGTGAGCTCAAAGTAAAGTGTGATCTTAGTCTTTTATTGCAGGTCTCCAGAGTGTCCCTCCTTAAATACCTGTGCTCCCAAGGGATTATAGGATCCCTTGGGACTCCAGGGGATGAGCCCTCTGGTGGCTGTACAGAGTAAATGCAAGTTTACATATATAACAACACTCCCCCCCCCCCGCAAATCTATAGTGTAACTATTGACAATATGAGTCGATCTGGGGCCCTTCTTGCCCTAGTTGATCGTCTCGGTGTGAAAGCTGGTGTTGTTGAATCATTTGTTGGGCCCTCACTGGGCTGCTGTGCAGCAGGCCTTGCTGGGCTGCCTGGTGTGTTGGGCCTTGTTAGGCTATTGTGGATGATGGGTTCTGCTTCTTGGTCAACCGTGGTGCCGGTTGCCACTGGTGTGTATGTTGGGGGATCAAAAAAGGTAGGCTCCAAGGTGGCTTGCTCAGGATAGTCCATGAACCTGAGTTTGATTTGTTCCAAGTGTTTCCAATGAATGAGTTCATTTGAAAGTTTGACCCGAAACACCCTGCTCCCCTCTTTGGTCACGACAGTGCCGGGAAGCCACTTGGGACCTTGTCCATAATTCAATACAAATACAGGATCATTGATTTCAATCACGCATGACAGATTTGCGCTGTCATGGTATGCACTTTGTTGAAGCCGCCTGCTCTCTACCTATTCATGTAAATCAGGGTGAACTAACGAGAGCCTTGTCTTAAGTGCTCTTTTCATGAGCAGTTCAGCAGGTGGGATCCCAGTGAGCGAGTGGGGTCTCGTGCAGTAGCTAAGCAGGACTCGGGATAGACGAGTCTGCAGTGAGCCTTCAGTTACCCTTTTCAAGCCTTGCTTGATGGTTTGCACTGCTCTCTCTGCCTGATCATTGGATGCTGGTTTAAATGGGGCAGATGTGACATGATTGATCCTGTTACGGGTCATGAATTCTTGAACTCAGCACTGGTAAAACTGGCCCGTTGTCACTCACCAGGACATCAGGTAAGCCTTGAGTGGCAAACATGGCCCCCAGCTTTCAGTAGTGGCAGCGGACGTGCTAGCCGACATTATCTCACAATCAATCCACTTGGAGTACGCGCCTACAACCACAAGGAACATTTTACCCAAGAACAAACCTGCATAGTCGACGTGTACCCTAGACCACTGTTTGGAGAGCCAAGACCATAAACTTAGCGGCACCTCCCTGGGTACATTGCTTAACTGCGAGTATGTATTACATCTGTAAACGCAGGAATCTAAGTCCACATCGATACCAGGTCACCACATGTGGGATCTGGCTATCGCTTTCATCATTACGATGCCTGGGTGGGTACTGTGGAGATCATTGATGAAGGTATCTCTGCCCTTCTCGGGAACCACAACTCAATTGCCCCACAGAAGGCAGTCTGCCTGTATAGACATTTCACCTTTGCGCCGCTGGAACGGCTTTATCTCTACCTGCATTTCCACTGGGACACTGGACCAGCTCCCGTGAAGCACACAGCTTTTGACTTGAGATAATAAGGGGTCCAGGCTCGTCCAGGTTTTGATCTGCCGGGCAGTGATGGGTGATTGCTCACTCTCAAATGCTTCCATAACCATGGCTAGATCTGCGGGCTGCGCCATTTCCACCCCTGTGGTGGGCAATGGCAGCCTACTGAGAGCATCGACGCAGTTTTCTGTGCCTGGCCTGTGGCGGATGGCGTAGTTGTATGCGGACAACGTGAACGCCCATCTCTGGATGCGGGCTGATGCGTTGGTATTTATCCCTTTGCTCTCGGAAAACAGGGATATAAGTGGCTTATGGTCAGTTTCCAATTCGAATTTTAGCCCAAACAGGTATTGATGCATTTTCTTTATCTCATAGGCACACGCTAATGCTTCTTTCTCAATCATACTGTAGGCTCTCTCAGCCTTAGACAGACTCCTGGATGCATAAGCAACCGGTTGCAGTTTCCCGAAATCATTAGCTTGTTGCAATACACACCCGACGCCATATGACGACGCATCACATTCTAGTACCAAACGCTTACATGGATCAAACAACACAAGCAACTTTTTGAGCATAACAATTTTCTCACTTTTACAAAGACATTTTCTTGGCTTTTGCCCCAAAACCATTCGTCCCCTTTTCGTAGTAAGACATGCAATGGTTCTAACATTGTGCTGAGACCCGGTAAGAAGTTACCAAAGTAGTTCAGGTGTCCCAGAAACGACCACAGCTCCGTCACGTTCTGTGGCCACGGTGCATTCTCAATTGCCTCTGTCTTCGTGTTGGTGGGCCTGATGCCGTCCGCCGCAATCCTCCTTCCCAAAAACTCCACTTCAGGTGCCAGGAAAATCCACTTTGCGCGTTTTAACCTGAGCCCCATGTGGTTGAGTCGACTAAGAACCTCCTCCAGGTTCTGCAGATGCTCGACTATGTTCTGACTTGTGACCAAGATGTTGTCCTGGAAGACCACGGTGTGCGGGACTGACTTCAGTAAGCTTTCCATGTTTCTCTGGAATATCGCTGCCACCAATCGGATTCCAAACGGGCATCTGTTACAAACAAAAAGACCTTTGTGCGTGTTAATGTAGGTGAGGGCCTTCGATGATTCCTCCAGTTCCTGCGTCATGTAGGTTGAAGTCAGATCCAGCTTTGTGAACGTCTTTCCTCCCACCAGCGTTGCAAAGAGGTCATCGGCCTTTGGAAGTGGGTATTGGTCCTGCAGGGAGAAACGATTGATAGTTACTTTGTAATCCCCATAGATTCTGACGGTGCCATCTCCCTTGAGGACTGGGACAATAGGACTGGCCCACTTGTTGAACTTGATCGATGAAATGCCCTCTCTTTGCAGCCAGTCTAACTCGATCTTTACCCTTTCTCTCATCATGTAAGGTACTGCTTTCGCCTTGTGATGGATGGGTGGCGCCCCCGGAATTAGTTGGATCTGCACTTTTGCTTTTTCTAATTTCCCGATGCCTGGTTCGAACAGCGAAGGAAATTTGTTTAAGACCTGGGCACACGAAATGTTGTCAGCGGGCGAGAGCGCTCGGACGTCGTACCAGTTCCAGCACATCTTTCCCAGCCAGATCTTGCCGAGCAGCGTAGGACCATTGGCCGGTACCACCCAGAGTGGTAGCTTGTGCACCACTCCATCATAGGAGACCTTTATGGTAGCACTGCCGATTACAGGAATCAGTTCTTTTGTTTAAGTTCTTAGTTTCATGCAAACTGGAGTTAAGACTGGCTTTGAGGCCTTGTTGCACCACAATCTTTCAAAAGTCTTTTTGCCCATGATGGACCGGCTCACACCTATGTCCAGCTCCATTGACACCGGGAGTCTATTTAGTTCAACATTCAGCATTATCGGGGGACAATTCGTGGTGAATGTGTGCACCCCATGTACCTCTGCCTCCTCAGTCTGAGGCTCTGGTTCGTCGTGATCCTCCGTGGATCTGTCCTCCTCTGCAACATGGTGGTTTGCAGTTTCACAGGATTTGCAGCTCGCCTGCACGTTTGTTGGAGGTGTCTCATTGTTCCACAGCCCTTGCAAACGTACCCTTTGAATCGGCATGAATGGAAACGATGATCACCCCTGCAGCACCAACAAGGTGTTAATGGCCTTGCATTCATCACCCTTGATGGTGGACTCTGAGACATCTGCGGACGTGCAGCTGCAGGTATGTGTGACCTGCCCTGTACGTTACGATTCGAAAACAACATCACTTTGTTTACAGTACTTGTAGCAGCACTTGTGTGCTGAGAGATTTGCTTCGTATTGTCACTGGTGGCAATGAATGTCTGGGCTATCGCTATGGCCTTACTCAAGGTTGGGGTCTCTACAGTCAAAAGTATGGTTTCGTGGCCAATGCCAAGAATGAAAAAGTCTCTGAGCATGTGCTCCAAATGTCCTTCAAATTCGCAATGTCCTGCAAGACATCTTAGCTCAGCGACATAACTCGCCACTTCCTGGCCTTCAGACCTTTTGTAGGTGTAGAACCGGTACCTCGCCATCAGACCGCTTTCCTTCGGGTTCAAATGCTCTCGGACCAGTGTGCACAAATCGTTGTATGATTTCTCCATGGGTTTCGCTGGAGTGAGCAGATTCTTCATGAGGTCATTCATTGGTGCCCCACAGACGGTGAGGAGGATAGTCCTTCGTTTGGCAACATTCTCTTCCCCATCTAGCTCATTGGCCACAAAGTATTGGTCGAGTCACTTAACAAAAGTTTCCCAATCATCTCCCTCCGAGAATTTCTCCAGGATGCCCACTGTTCTCTGCATCTTTGGGTTCGCTATCTGTATCTCGTCGCCAGTTTTTAAGTATGCAGAAAGAGTCAGACTGAACACTGTGAGCTCAAAGTAAAGTGTGACCGTAGTTTTTTATTGCAGGTCTCCAGAGTGCCTCTCCAACCTGTGAGGACTCCTTAAATACCTGTGCTCCCAAGGCATTATAGGATCCCTTGGGACTCCAAGGGATGAACCCTCTGGTGGCTGTACAGAGTAAATACAAGTTTACATATATAACAGGTGTAGTGTGGGGGGGTTGTGGGAGGATCATTTCCCATATCTAGGGAGCCTCTTATCAACAAGAGCAGACATTGACGACGAGATTCAACACCGCCTCCAGTGCGCCAGAGCAGCCTTCAGCCGCCTGAGGAAAAGAGTGTTTGAAGATCAGGCCCTCAAAACTGCCACCAAGCTCATGGTCTACAGGGTTGTAGTAATACCCGCCCTCCTGTTTGGCTCAGAGACATGGACCATGTACAATAGACACCTCAAGTCACTGGAGAAATACCATCAACGATGCCTCCGCAAGATCCTACAAATCCTCTGGGAGGCACACCAGCATTAGCGTCCTCGACCAGGCCAACATCCCCAGCATTGAAGCACTGACCACACTTGATCAGCTTCGCTGGGCAGGCCACATCGTTTGCATGCCAGACACGAGACTCCCAAAGGAAGCCCTCTACTCGGAACTCCTTCACGGCAAATGAGCCAAAGGTGGGCAGAGGAAACGTTACAGGGACATCCTCAAAGCCTCCCTGAAAAAGTGCAACATCCCCACTGACGCCTGGGAGTCCCTGGCCAAAGACCGCCCTAAGTGGAGGAAGTGCATCCGGGAGGGCGCTGAGCACCTCGAGTCTTATCACCGAGAGCATGCAGAAATTAAGCGCAGGCAGCGGAAAGAGCATGTGGCAAACCAGTCCCACCCTCCCTTTCCCTCAACGACTATCTGTCCCATCTGTGACAGGGACTGTGGTTCTCGTATTAGACTGTCCAGTCTTCTAAGGACTCATTTTAAGAGCGGAAGCAAGTCTTCCTCGATTCCGAGGGACTGCCTTTGATGATGATGATGATGATGGGAGGGTCTCACGGGAGGGGCCTGGGGCGGGGAGGCCTCAACTTCCCTTGGGCCCATAGGATCCATCCTGCTCCTCCCAGTCTCACAAGGAAATGGAGAAAACTTATGTTAAATGGCCTCGTCTGGTCCAGGGTCCTCTTCTCGCTTGCCTTTACCTGGTGGGTGAGCCACAGTGGCTTTCCCACTCAGGCCAGCGATAAATTAACAGTCAGAGCCCGATGATGTCATTGGACGCTGATCTGCATATGTCACCAAGGACCCTGGCCACTTTTCATGGGCTGCTTAGCCACCCGTCCAGAAGCCTGAGTCCAAATCGCAGACAGTGGGATATGGGCAGCTCCAGGTAATGTCAGTAACCTGGGGCATTTTAATTGCCTATCAGCCCTGTTTCTGCCAGGTAGATAGGGTTAAAATCGTTACTGATCTATCCACAAAAATACTTTTCCAATTGTTTAAGTACCCTAATAGTAACCATTCCAAACACCATCATTCAATATCACACAAAGCCAGAAAGAGTTATATGTTAAGTTTGAAATCATTAATGTATTTGCAGCAAAAACTTTCCAATTTTTAAGAAATGAAATTGTTATCCTGTTCCTTGATCTCAACTATGCCTCGGGGCATGGTGCAAAGAAGAGGCACAGACAGTCCACGATAGAGAACGAAGAGCTGAGAGTGGCTAAACACCAGCGATCGACAGGCAGTGGGTGCAAGAGTCAAAGTGGCAGAAAACAGATCAGATCATCAATCTGTTCTTAGCCAGGGTTTGACTCACCACCACCTGTGAGAGGAACAGAGGGAGCCTGGGAAAATACGAATAAAAACACGGGAAACAGATTGCTCCAAGAATGATCATGAAAAGAGTTGATACTTACAGTCATTTGCCTGACAGCCAAAGAGAAGCAACAGCATTATCCCATAGTTCAAAATGACTGTCATCTTGCTTTCAAAACGCCTGCTGAAATTTAGCTTCACAGGAATGGTAAGATGTGGTATCGTACACAATAATTCTGCCTCACTCAAATAGATGTTTCACTGTTTATATAGAGTTTTTCTTGTTCCTGATGTATTTTAGTTAATAAATAACCAGTTATTTTAAAAGGTTCTCACAAATATCCACAGAGCACTTATTCTAGTAAAACATTGCCAGTATTGTTGATATCAGCAAAGAATATCAATTCTTTCTTTTTAGTGTAGACATGCATTGTATCTGCATCGCACAGTGCACACAGGATTTATTTTTGATGGCCGGTTTTGCTTTTCTGCGGTACAATTTTCCACTGCGCTGTCCCAATTTCCTGCCGCAACTTCCTGCTGTCCTGCCCAGTTTCCCCCTGCTATTTCAGACCAAGTCAAAACCTATGAACTCAACCACTTCCTGATTTAACACGTCCTGCAGGTAACCTACCCGTCGTGTCTGCAGACTGAGGCAAATATACTTCTGGCTTAAACAGCAGAATTTCCAGTACTACAGGGTTTTACCCTCAATTTATTGGGTGCTGGTAGATGTATTGAAATGACAGGATAATGAGGAAAACACAACTTCTGTCAGTACCCACATCCACTGGTATTTAGTTTACATTTTAGAAGAGCCATAACTCTGCCATAACTAAGTTCCACCTCATGATGGAAATTGGAACATTTCCTGATACTGACAAAATTCCGGGCTTGATAAGAACAAGTAAGGATTCGGTTTATTGAAAAAATGAACTTGAGGTACGTTTGGGGGGGCATTCCTGTATTACATGGGGAGGGATTATCCAATCACAGGTTAGTATTGTGCCAAATTGCTGCCGAGGCTGGAGACACAGATACTCACTCAGAACTCAGTATATAGGAAATTTCACCTAAATGGACAAGTTCAACAGTGACACACAGAGTGATGGGAGTAGTACGGTGGCAACAGCGAGGTAGAAAATAATGTCACAGAAAATGATACAGAAAGCAAATGTGATACTTACATAAATGCAGGCTTTGCACATGAATGTTAATAATATAGATTAAAGTTTTGAGTCTTTAACACTTTGTGTAATGCACTCAGCACTGGTGATGCCAAGGTTGGCAGCTCAGCAGAGCAGGGTGACTGTTTTAAGCTGAGACCGTTTCATTTTCCATAACTGTAACTTCAGCCAACCTCAGCACCTCTGTCAGTATGGCCAAATGATTCATGTTCAAATTTACTTTTTCTTATCACCGTTATTAAATCTTCACATTTTCTTCTTTTCTCCAGGTACTTCACATAAAGAGCAAGAGCCCCTGCCAATAGAGGAAGAAGGTGCATCGGGGGAACTCATCCCTCCTCAGGACGCACCGTCAAACGTTACATCCGTTGCAGACACCATCGGCAAGTAAAATGCAGCAAGGAATGCAAATGAAATTTTATTTTAATATTGTGAGCTTGCATTAGTTTGAAATCTGCTGTATGCTCCAATCATTCACCCGAAGTGGTACTTCTGTTTAAAAAAATAAATCGTATTGCAGCATTATCCTTAAGAGAGAACAATCTGGGAGCCATCCTTATCATAGGAAGTCAAATCCTTGAAAAGCAAAAGGAAGCTGTTCAATTACATCAGGATCTGATTAGTCACAAACAGAGCGTTTTCAACCTGGCAAAGAGAATACTCGAATAAATCAACTTGTAGCTCGGTTAAAGTAATATAAGCTTGAAATGATTCCTATGTTGGTTATTTTGAATGCAATCTTTAACAGATTATTATTAGCTGGTGTATGCTGAATAATTTTTTCAAAAACATTAAAATCTCATCTTTGGAATGAAAGAAGGACACTTTGTAGAATCCTTTGCACTTTACTGTAACGCTATGCCATAGGATTGCAGCAATTCGAAACATTATAGCTGTAATACTGAATTAAAATGCTTGCAATATTTTAGGTGTACAGCATATTTTGTGCTACAGAAATTAACCAGCAATATTTTATGAAGTACTTTACATCGAATTACATAGAATGTACAGCACAGAAACAGGCCATTCGACCCAACTGGTTCATGCTGGTGTTTATGCTCCACACAAGCCTCCTCCCACCCCATTTCATCTAACCCTATTAGCGTAACAACAACATTAACAACTTGCATTTATATAGGGCCTCTAACATAGTAAAATGTCCCAAGGTGCTTCACAGGAGTGTTATCAAACAAAATTTGACACCGAGCCACATAAAGAAATATTAGGGCAGATGAGATGACCAAAATCTTGGTCAAAGAGATAGGTTTTAAGGAGCGCCTTCACTGAGGGAAAAGAGGGGGAGAGGCGGAGAGGTTTAGGGAGGGAATTTCAGAGCTTATGGCCCAGGCAGCTGAAGGCACAGCCACCAATGGTAGAGTGATTAAAATCGGGGATGCGCAAGAAGTCAGAATTGGAGGAGCGCAGAGATCTCAGAGGGTTGTAGGGCTGGAGGAGATTACAGAGATAGGGGCGAGGCCATGGAGGGATTTGAAAACAAGGATGAGAATTTTAAAATCAAGGAGATGTTCAACCGGGAGCCAATGTAGGTCAGCGAGCATAGGGGTGATGGGTGAACGGCCTTAGTTTTCTATTCCTTTCTCCCTCATATATTTATCTAGCTTCTCCATAAATGCATCTATGCTATTTGCCTTAACTAATCCATGTGATAGCGAGTTCCACATTCTAACCATGCTCTGAGTAAAGAAGTTCCTCCTGAATTCCCAATTGAATTTATTGGTGACTATTTTATATGGCCACAAGTTTTGGACTTCCCCTACAAGTGGAAACATTTTTTCTACGCCTACCCTATCAAAGCCTTTCATAATCTTAAATACCTCTATCAGCTCACCCCTCAACCATCTCTTTTCTATAGAAAACAGCCCCAGCTGGTTCAGTCTTGCCTGATAGGTGTAACCTTAGTTCTGGTATCATCATGAGAAGGGGAGCAAAATGGGTACGTTATCCAGAGGCCTGAACTAATAATCTGGAGACATGAGTTCAAATCCCATGGCAGCTTGGGAATTTAAACTTCAGTAAATTAACAATCTGAAATAAAAAGCTAGTATCAGTAATGATGACCGTGAAACTAGCGGATTGTTGTAAAAACCCATCTGGTTCACTAATGCCCGTTAGGGAAAAACAATAATAAGAATAAAGCTGGACGGACCACCTGGCATCAATCTTGGCACCAGCTTCGGACACAACAATGGCACACCCAGCCTAGTCGACCCTGCACAGTCCTCCGCACTAATCATCTGGGGACTTGTCTCAAAATTGGGAGAACTGACCCACAGACTAGTCAAGCAAACAGCCTGACATGGTCATACTCACAGAATCATACCTTTCAGTCAATGTGCCAGACGCCTCCATCACCATCCTTGGGTATGTCCTGTCCAGTCGGACAGACCCACCAGAGGTGGCGGCACAGTGGGAGTCGGGAGGGAGTGGCTGAGGCAGTCCTCAACATTGACTCCAGACCCCATGAAGTCTCATGGATTTGGGTCAAGCATGGTCAAGGAAACCACCTGCTGATTACCACCTACTGCTCTCCCTCAGCTGATGAACCAGTACTCTTCCATGTTTAATACCACTTGGAAGAAGCACTGCGGGTAGCAAGAGCACGGAATGTACTCTGGGTGGGGTACTTCAATGTTCATCACCAAGAGTGGCTCGGTAGCACCAGTGCTGAATGAACTGCCCGAGTCTTGAAGGACCTATCCGCCCAACACGAGGGACAAACCTACTTGACCTCATTTTCACATATCTACTTGTCGCAGATGCATCTGTCAAAAGAGCTTGCCAAGAGCAGTACCAGGCGTATATAAAAATGAGATGCCAAGCAGACGAAGCTGCAATGACTACATGTATGCTAACCAGTGGAAGCAGCATGCTATAGACAGAGCTATGTGATCCCACAATCAACAGATCAGATTAAAGCTCTGCAGTCCTGCCACATCCAGTCATGGATGGTGGTGGATAAAAAAACAACTAATGGTAGGAAGGGGTTGCATGAATATTCCCATACTTAATGATGGCGGAGCACAGCACACGAGTGCAAAGGGCAAGGCTGAAGCATTTGCAACCATCTTCAGCCAGAAATGCCGAGTGGATGATCTATATCGATAGCTCTGGATTTCCCTAGCATCACAGAAGCTAGTTTGCAGCCAATTCAATTCATTCACGTGATATCAAGAAACGTCAAAGCGTACTGGGCACAACAAAAGCTATGGGCCCGTAACCGGTTGGCTTTAGAAATAAAACAGACTATTTTCTTGACTGAAGTACAGGCCCCGAGGTATATGAAACCCTGAAAAATGTGTTTGTTCTCATCAAGCCAAAGGACATGCCACTGACGGATATGCAGCTCTACAGTTCTGAGCCCTTGGAAATTCCTGAAAGCTGTCATTTTGGTATAGTTGATCAATTAATTGATGAGGGTATCAGTGAGTACATTAGAGCTTTAAAAAAGCTATCCATTCACTATCATTTCGGAAACTTTCAGGACTGAGCATTATGTGGGCCGCTTTGTGTTTGGGATTAAAAATGAAGCAATCAGAAGGAAATTGTTGACAACCCCTAACTTGACCTTTGATTTAGCTAGTCAGACAGCTATGTCAATGGACATGGCCGATGAATACGCCAGAGAATTTTGTGCCATTTCCAGTCATCAGACAATGAGGTGAATCGGCTGCAGGTTAACAGTAAAAAGCAGTTGGGCCCCAAGGCCTCAACAGCTGGCCAAGGTAACAGGACATTGAAGTCATGCTAGCGGTGTCTGGGACAACACATCACTCAAAGCTGTCCATATGTGAAGGAAGAGTGCTTCTTCTGCAAGAAAACTCGGCCTCTTGTGAAGGCATGCCAATTGAAAGTAAACCGATGTTCAATGCTAGAAGTTTAAATCGGCAGAAACTACATAGCATTGAGGAGGTTCTGGAGATGCATTTCATCAGGAGCATAAGGGTATCGAACAGCGATTCATGAAGTATCGTCATCCAAGTAGATGTTGCATAAACCAGGATACCCATTGAAATCGACACTGGTGCATCTGTGAGCGTAATACCGGAATCGCTATATCTCAACAAGTTGCGAGATTTTCCATTGGAGAAATTGAAGATCGAGTTGCGAAGCTACTCAGGAGAGCAAATCCCTGTGGTAGGACATATCACCACATTGATGAAATACAAGGATCAGTTTCAGAGCTTACCTCTCTTAGTAGTGGCAAAACACAAGCCTGCCTTGATAGGTAGAAATTGGTTGGGATCACTGAAGCTGGATTGGAATTAGATTTTTTGTGTGGAAACGAGATTTGCATCGAAAGATGACATCAGCAAGCAGTTTCCGAAGGTGTTCCGAGAAACAGGTAGTCCGATCCAAGGCTTCAAGGCGAGTGTCAGAGCACAGAATGACACAAGACCAGTTTACTGCAAGCCATGTCCCGTACCATACTCACTCACGGAGAAAGTTGAACAAGAACTCAAAGGACTAGAAACTGAGAACATTACCTCCAAGGTGGATCTAAGTAATTGGGCTACACTCATTGTTGTTGTACCTAAGTCAGACAGTAATGCTGATGGTATGTCTAGGTTGCCATCTCCATCACAAGTTACACCCAATAGGGAAGAAGTGTTCTATTTTTCATACATTGATGAACTGCCAGTCACAGCTGAAAGGTTTGGCATAGCAACCAAACGTGACCCAGTTATGCCAAAGGTGTATGATTACATAGAACATGGCTGGCCAAACCAGGTATTAGAGGAAGATATTCATCTATACTTCGTTTGTAGGAATGAATCGTCCATGGATAAAGATTGCATCATGTGGGGTGGAACAGTAGTTATTCCAAATACGTTCAGGTTCAAATTGTTAGGAGATATTCATGACCAGCACCTGAGAATGTGCTTGACCAAGAGTTTCACATGCAGTTACTTATGGTGGTCAGGTTTAGATAAAGATATATGGAGTACATCGTTAAGTCAATGTACAATATGTCAATTGGTAAGCAAAAGACCACCATCTGTACCATTACAGCCATGGGAATGGCCTCCCAGGATGTGGCAAAAGTAGATTTTGCTGAGCTAGAAGGACAACAATTGTTAATTGTGATTGGTAGTCATTCGAAGTGGGTAGAGGTGTTTCCGATGCGGAAAATAACAACAAGTAAAACAATAGAGAATTTGCGAAGATTGTTTTCTTCAAATGGCCTTCCAGAAGAAATTGTCTCTGATAATGAGCCGCAATATTGTTCAGAAGAGTTCGCACAGTTCATGAGCAGAAATGGTGTGAAATATACCAAAGTTCCATCATATCACCCTGCTTCAAATGGTGCAGCAGAGCGCACAGTACAAAGTGTAAAACGTGCCCTCATCAAGCAAATGTTGGATCCAAATCCAAAGAAATGGCAGTTGTCATTGGACCACAAACTAACAAATTTTCTAATTACTTTTTGTAATACTCCTCATATAACTACTGGTAGAACATCAGCAGAGTTGTTTCTCAAACAACAGCCACAAACCAGGTATTCATTGTTAAAGCCAAACTTGGCACAGTCAGTAGAAGAGAAACAATTAAGGCAGAAAGAGAATCATGATGGAGGTAGAGTAAGAGAGAGAAGTGTGAAGTTGAATCAGAAGGTGAGAGTGAAGAACCATCACCATAAATGGTTAAAGTGATTATCAGTAAGAATAGTTAAGATATGTGGCCCTTGCACATATTTGGTCAAGATGTTTGATCATGGACAGGTTAGGTTTGTTCACATTGATGATATTCTGCCTACAGATGTGGAAGAAGTTGAAAGTTGGAATGATTCGATTAATTCTGAACAGCCATATGGTCTTGTTACAAGTAGAGTACTAGTAGCAAATCCTACATCAGAAGTACTAGAAACAAATCCATGAGAAAGTCTGAATTTAAGTCTGAGTCCGAGTCAGGCAGAACAGTCTGAAGTCGTAGAGTCCAAATGTAAATCGAGGGTTGCCCTTGGAGAAAAACTCTCCTCAGGCTCAGCCTAGAATGAATCTAAATTCGACACCAAGTTTGGAAAGTTCTGTTCGAGAGCAAAGGTAACCTCTTTGAAACAGAAAACCAGTGGTTAAGTTTGATTTGTAAATATGGAAAAATAAGTCCATATCGTTTGTTGTGTATAACCACGCAAGTTTTGTATGATGATTATTTTGTTATGATTACTTCTTCATTACGGAGGGGAAAGTTTAATAGAGCTCCCCCTAGTGGACTACTGCTCCACCTAGTGGACTACTGATGTACTGCAACTACAATAAAGGGTTAAAGGGTCATGTGCCAAAGTCACATGCTGACAGGTTTTCTGTATTGGAGCCATCTTGTGTAGTGTGTTTTTGAGTGATGTCATGAGAATATATCACAAATGGGAATCAGGGGGAAAACTCTCCACTGGCTGGAGTCATACCTAGCACAAATGAATATGGTTGAGGTTGTTGGAGGTTAATTATCTCAGCCCCAGGACATTGCTGTAGGAGCTCCTCAGGGCAGTGTCCTAGGCCCAACCATCTTCAGCTGCTTCAACAGTGACCTTCCCACCATCATAAGGTCAGAAGTGGGGATGTTTACTGATGATTGCACAGTGTTCAGTTCCATTCACAACTCCTCAGATAATGAAGCAGTCCATGCCCGCATGCAGTAAGACCCGGACAACATTCAGGCTTGGGCTAATAAGTGGCAAGTTACATTTGTGCTACTTCTCCAACAAGTGAGAGTCTAACCACCGGCCCTTGAAATTCAATGGCATTACCATCGCCGAGTCCCCCACCATCAACATCCAAGGAGTCACCATTGAGCAGGAACTTAACCGGAGCAGTCACATAAATACTTTGGCTACAAGAGCAGGTCAGAGGCTCGGTATTTTGGGACGAATGTCTCACTTCCTGACTCTCCAAAGCCTTTCCACCATCTACAAAGCACAAGTCAGTAGTATGATTGAATACCCTCCTCTTGTCTGGATGAGTGCAGTTCCAACAACATTCAAGAAGCTCAACATCATCATGGACAAAGCAGCTCGCTTGATTGGCACCCCATCCACCACCTTAAAAATGTATTCCTCCACCACCGGTGCACCATTGTTGTAGTGTGTACCATCTACAAGATGCACTGCAGCAACTCGCCAAGGCTTCTTCGACAGGACCTCCCAAACCCGCAACCTCTATTACCTAAAAGGATAAGAGCAGCAGGCATATAGGAACACCATCATCTGCAAGTTCCCCTCCAACTTACATATCATTCAGACTTGGAAATATAGTGCCGTTCTTTCATAGTCGCTGGGTCAAAATCCTGGAACTCCCTCCCTGACAGCACTGCGGACTGCAACGCTTCAAGAAGGCAGATCAGCATCACCTTTTCAAAGGCAATTAGGGATGGACAATAAATGCTGGTCTTGCCAGCGATGCCCACATCCCAGGAATGAAAATAAAACAAAATCGTTTTTGCACCTTTTCAGTGCCTCTATATCCTTGTTATAATATGGAGACCAGAACTGTGCATCTAGAGGTGCCTTCCTGGAGCTATCTAATCGAGTACATTATAAAGTGTGTGTTATCAGGTGGTGAGTTATGTGATGTGTTCTCTGTAATGATCAGGAGGTTGTGGTTTCAATCCACCAGCAGGACTTCAGCAGGTCAGTATTGAGAGAATGTTCTTTTGTTGGAGATGGCATCCTTTGAATGAGATTTTAAGCTGAGGTCCTGACTCTTCCGGTAGCTCCAGAAAAGAACCCAGTGGGACACTGCTACCCACATCCAACCACGCTGAGATACAAACTGCCCTTAACTCCTACTCTTTGCTTCTTCCCTGTACAGTTTTTAATCTAATTTGCTAGTTTCCCCAAATTCCATACCCATTAATCTTCTGCAAAAGTTTCCTGTGTGGTAGCTTGTCAAAGGCTCCTTGGACATTCAGGTACAAGTTGCTTTCTCGTACAGAGTGCGGACTCACTGCAAGTGTTAAAAAGGCAGCTGGACAAATTGCTGGCTAAGGCTTATATTACTGTATCCAAAAGATATCTGTGATGTTGGCTGATGTGCCTCATGGTCATCGTGATCTCCTGGAACTTGGTTTAATCGTCTTCAGCACTCGGAGAGCGATTTGCCAGAATTGTCTTTTCCCTGATTTAATTTTGATTTCATTTTATCTGCTTTTTGGCCTCACCCAGGAGATGACATGGCTGCTGGTGGTGTGCAGCATTGGGAGTCAATGCAAGAAACAAGCTCAATGGACTATTTTGTTTAGATGGGAACAGTTACACATAAGCTTTCAGGTGGGTGTCTAACTGTATAACCATTGAATAACATTCACAACCTCCGAGTACATATACTGGAAATCATGCACATGTATTCACTTAAGAAATTTTAATCTAATTTAACATGAAATAAATAGCTGAATTGTAGATAAAAATTTTTTTTTCCAGATTTATTTCCTGAACAGATTTACTTCTGTTCAGCTTCTCTCACAAAAGTAACGTTGGGTATGAAGGAAAACCTTAAAAAATATTGGAGGTGTTAGAGCATTATTTGCAGCAAGTTGGAGGAAATGCTATTGGATGAGGTTGGAGCGCTATACCAGGCAAACACAACGGGGAGAACTTTTTGGGGGGGTCAGCGGGTGTGCTTGGTGGCATGGGAAAAAACACCTCTACCCACAGCGGGTTAGGACCCTGCTTTCAATCCGCCGTCTCGTTCCTTTCCAAAATGTTGGCTCTGTCAGCGCTGAACAGACCCAACACGCAGCAGCAGGAAAGGCAATTCATGTCATTATGACATTGTTAACAGCCCATTAAGAAGTATTTTGAGCTCAACTTTACATTTTACGAGGTTGCCAGGGGGTCCAGGCTGCTCGGGGATCACGTCAGATAAGGTGGTCGGGCGTTGTGTGACCATGGAATCATCTCATTCCATGACAGCTACAAATGTGCTATCAAAGCTCCCATCTCACAGCTATTCACTTTCCAAGCTCAGAAGCTGTGGCTTACTGCATTTGGAAGACAGATAGAGTTTTATGCAGGTTGCAGGTGTTTGGAGTAAACTCTCTATCCAGTGTCACCTCACTGGAGCAACTTCTCTCACCACTGACAGATCGCTTCTGTCATCTCAAGTTCACCTGCCGTCTATTACATCAGCACCAGTGCCCTTGAAACTATCTCACCTTGGTCCTCAGAATCCCACCATCATCAGCCCCAACACCAGGCACACCTGCAACAGCAACAACACCGACCTTCTCCACAATCAACTGATGCTGCACAGGACACAGGTCATCAGCATTCAGGCACATTGCTGCCCGGGATACCAGCGATGGCCTCACCATGGCCACATTTACTTCACTTAATGCTGTACAAACTGGCTGCCACATGATGCGTCAGGTTGGCACCACCCCACACCAACTCCATAAACATCACTACAATGCCCAAGCTATCTTTTTACACTCATCACCATTGCAGGGGTTATTGTTATGTCTCACCATTCACTGCAACTCACTAAGCCACTTCCAAAGGTGCAATCAGAACTGTCCAAGAATGCAAAGTGTTGAAAATAAAGATTTCAATAAAGTGTTGAAAATAAAGATTTCAATATTTGACAGGACATTAACAGAAACATTTTCATGAACATTGCATAAAACACCCAAGTGTTGTAAGTTGGTGTCTGCTGGGCCAGGCTGCATGCAGCTCCCTCCGCTCCCCGGCCTACTCCGATGGTGCTCGCAGGTCGGGGAGCAGAAGGAGCAGCGTGGCGGCATACCACTTCAAGGAGCAGCATGTGCTGGATCAGGAGAGCAGCGGCAGCGACGAGGCCGACTGGATTGGACGTCACCAAGATCCAGGTCGCTGATTGGAGCATGGGCAGCTACTGCAGGAGTGGCGATGCTGGGGCGAAGGAGTGGCGAGGTTGGGCGAAGGCACGGCAAGAGTTCGTAGAGGGACGTGATCGGGGCCCAGGAGCGGCGAGGGCCCTGGGGCAACACGGGCCAGCCCACACTGCGATATGTGTGCGCACTAGGTCCGTGCAGCAGAGCTGGTCTCCAGTCGTCCTGGTTAATCCCTGCCACTGGATCAAGCCCCTGTGGTGGCTGGTGTGCAACGTCCACCACACGTTAAAAAAATCCACACACAGGCATCTTCCACCCTTCAAGATGTAGTTCGAGATCCAGAATATTAGGTCTTTCATTGAAACACCTGTGAACTCATCCCTTTTCGGCATAGAAGCAAGTCATCCTCGTTTCGAGGGACTGCCTATGATGATGATGCTGTTGTGGGATTACAGACCCAAACTATGTCTGGACCAGGGTCAAACAGGGCTGCGTCATCGCCCCAACCCTCTTCTCAATCTTCCTCGCTGCCATGCTCCACCTCACAGTCAACAAGCTCCCCGCTGGAGTGGAACTAAACTACAGAACCAGTGGGAACCTGTTCAACCTCCGCCATCTCCAGGCCAGGTCCAAGACCACCCCAACCTCTATAGTCGAGCTACAGTATGTGGACGATGTCTGCGTCTGCGCACATACAGAGGCTGAACTCCAGGACATAGTCGACATATTTACTGAGGCGTACGAAAGCATGGGCCTTACGCTAAACATCCATAACACAAAGATTCTCCACCAACCTGTCTTCGCCGCACAGCACTGCTCCCCAGTCATCAAGATCCATGGCACGGCCCTGGACAATGTGGACCATTTCCCATACCTCGGGAGCTTCTTATCAACAAGAGCAGACATTGACGACGAGATTCAACACCACCTTCGGTGCGCCAGTGCAGCCTTCGGCCTGAGGAAAAGAGTGTTTGAAGACCAGGCTCTCAAAACTGCCATCAAGCTCATGGTCTACAGGGCTGTAGTAATACCCGCCCTCCTGTATGGTTCAGAGACATGGATCATGTACAGTAGACACCTCAAGTCGCTGGAGAAATACCACCAACAATGTCTCTGCAAGATCCTACAATCCTCTGGGAGGACAGACGCACCAACGTTAGTGTCCTCAACCACGCCAACATCCCCAGTATTGAAGCACTGACCACATTTGATCAGCTCCGCTGGGCAGACCACATTGTTCGCATGCCTGACACAAGACTCCCAAAGCAAGCGCTCTACTTGGAACTCCTTGGCAAACGAGCCAAAGGTGGACAGAGGAAACGTTACAAGGACACCCTCAAAGCCTTCCTGATAAAGTGCAACATCCCCACCAACACCTGGGAGTCCCTGGCCAAAGGCCGCCCTAACTGGAAGAAGTACATCGGGAGAACGCTGAGCAACTCGGGTCTCATCACCAAGAGCATGCAGAAATCAAGCGCAGGCAGAGAGCGTGCGGTAAACCAGTCCCACCCACCCCTTCTCTCAACGACTATCTGTCTCACCTGCGACAGAGACTGTGGCTCTCGTATTGGACTGTTCAGCCACCCAAGAACTCATTTTAAGAGCGGAAGCAAGTCTTCCTCGATTCCGAGGGGCTGCCTATGATGGATGATGGCCGTTGCGGGAACTTGCTGTGAGAAAATTGTCTGCTGCAATCCTACATTACAACAGCAACTACACCTCAAAATTACTTCACTGGCTGTGAAGCACTTTAGGTTGTGCTGAGATTGTGAAAGGCGATATATAAATGCAAGTCTTTCTTTTTTCTTTCTGGGAACTCACACATGCTACTCAGTTTACACTCATGGCTGGAATGATATGGGCTTTGCTCCCTTTTTAATTTTAAATCAATTATTTATTTTGAAATAATTGCATAAGCTGGAAAATTACTTTTTTGCTTTTGGAACCTGCTTTAGTTCGTTTAAGGAAAGGTTCCAGCTAATTAGGTAGTGTGATAAATCAGAGAAGGCATACCTCCAGAATAAATCCTTGAAGAGAGAAAAAGAAATCACTTTAATAACTGTGCACTTTTAAGGCCACAAAACAACTGAGCCTAATTAAACAGGCTTTGGCGACTAGGGTTTAAATATTGCGTGGTTAGGGAACTTTGCAGATTGGAATTTGCTTGTCATGGTTACAGCTCGGAATTACCCAGCACTTTTAATATTGATTTGCATCTGTGGCGATAGTACAACATGCTAAAAATACTGTTATCAGCACCAGGCACCCTCTTGTGCATTGTTTAAGTGGCAATTAATCAGACCAGAGCCCAGTCTGCCCAATCCCAGCAACAACTAGTCAAACAATCACATTCACTTTCCATCCCCTACTGAAGTTGACATCTTTAAATGTAGTTCTTTCTCTGAATATGATTGAATTTCTTGTATAAAGTTCCAGTTCAATCCCATGCCAGTTATTTCTTTGGTCAGAAGGTAAGAACATTTAGGCCCGGATTTTCCGATCAGAACACATCCAGACAGCAATTCTGGCCACCAGCGTGACCTTGCCCTGACCCAACACATTTTCCTGAGTCAGGGTCATTACCATATGTAGTCCCAACACTATTATTGGGAGCTTGTCTCAGGCAACTGGTTTCAGCTGATTAAAGGGGCAGGCCAGTGATTTTAAAAACTGCGAAGAAAAACATAAGAGAAGTCGATCTGAGAGTGCTGCAACAGAACACAGAACCACCAAGTTTACATTCTCCTACATAAAGGTTTTATTGGCCCAAATAAGGAAAGGAGGGAGCAGCTCCCTGGCACCGAGGGAAGGAAGCCAACAAAAGCAGTGGTCCAAGCACAGTAAAAGAGGTGCCGCTGTCAGTCAATGCCATCTCGATCAACCCCCACATAACAGCTCAGTGCCATGAGAGGTTCAGTGACCTTACCAAGTTAGTCAAGGTAAGAGGAGGCAGTCACACCTTGCAACAAGCAGTGTAAACAGCAAGTTTCATATTGCAGCCACCTCATTATTCTGAACACCTGAGATCTTCCCAGTTATCTGAGCAGGGAAAGGATGAGAAAGAGAAGACGGCAGCGAGAATGGGACAAAGAGGCTAAATTGAACCTTAAAACTTAGTCCTTACTGTTTTTGCAACATCTTCAAAAATGTCATGAGCTTCTTCTTTGTTACAGTTTTCTTCCAAACATTCTCTTTCCAGATTCCCTTGTTTACTCTCCTCTGCAAAAAAGTTAGCTCTGCGGAACCGAGACAGGAACCGCGCAGCAGATGATTTCTGTAAAAATACTCAATAATGCATCCATATTATTAAAAACCTTGTGCCTGTATTCATATAATGTATCATTATATTGTACCATTGTAATGTGGTTGGCTGTGAAGTGTGTTGTGATATCCTGAAGTGTGAAAGACACGATATAAATACATGTTCTTTCTTCTCTTTCAAGTAAGTGAAAAGTCAGGAATCTGGGCTGGAGTTTCACTGGATATGATGAGACTGGGGTGTAAAATATCACAGGATATAGGGCTGTGATAGGGAATCTCTCGAAATATTGAGGGAAGACTTGTGACAAAGTTCTTTTCAAAAATTGTTTTGGTGCTAAAGTACTATGGCCTTAAAAGTTTAAATCAATAAAATAAGTAAACTGGTAGTCATTTATTTATTTATTCAGCTTTGGTTAGCAGTAGAGTCAGTTTAAAAAAGACCCAAGTAACGAAGTTTCCCACAATCCTGTCAAATATACCCAGGCTCACTATCATCTGCTCAGTTATAACATGAGCTTTGTTGCTCCGGAACCTCGGTCTATGAACTTTACATATTAAATGTTATTTTATGTTAATTTTATTTGGGCATTATGAAATTTTCATTTTAACACATTACCCAGTTTAACATGCAAAATGCTTGGCTCCTGCAGACTGTGCTATGATCAGGATGGGTATAGCCCGATACCCAGAATTTGCATATTGGGGCCCTGATTTTAACTGTAGGCGGGTTTCTGGCGGTTGGTTGCCAGGGAAATTCTGGCAGAATTGCCCTGGCAACCTACCTACCTGGCAGAAACAGGGCTGGTAGGCAGTTAAAATGCCCCAGATTACTGACATTATCTGGAGCTGCCCATTTCCCACTGTCTGCGATTTGGACTCAGGCTTCTGGATGGGCAGCCCATGTAAAGCGGACAGGGTCCTCGTTGACGTATGCAGATCGGCATCCAATACACCAATGGCCCCTCGAACCTGCTCTACCATTCAATGAGATCATGGCTGATCTTCTACCTCAATTCCACTTGCCTGCACTATCCCCATATTCCTTGATTGCCTTAATATCCAAAATCTATCGACCTCTGTCTTGTGTATGTTCAACGACTGAGCTTCCACAGCACTCTGGGGTAGAGAATTCCAAAGATTCACAACCCTCTGAGTGAAGAAATTTCTCCTCATCTCTGTCCTAAATGGCCGACCCCTTTTTCTAAGACTGTGACCCCTGGTTTTAGACTCCTCAGCATCCTCCCTGCATTAACCGTCAAGCCCTGTAAGAATTTTGTATGTTTCAATGAGATCACCTCAAATTCTTCGAAAGTCAAGAGAATGTAGACCCAGACTATTCAATCTCTCTTCAAAGTACAGTACCCCCCCACTTCCCAGAAATCAGTCTGGTGAATCCTTCGATGCACTCCCTCTATGGCAAGTATATTCTTCCTTAGATAAGGAGACCAAAATTGTACACGCTATTCCAGGTGTGGTCTCACCAGGGTCCTATATAATTGCAGTAAAACGTCTTTACTCTTGTATTCAAATCCTCTAGTAATAAAGGCCAACATACCATTTTCTCTCTTAATTGCTTGCTGTACCTGCATGTTAACTTTCAGTGATTTGTGTACAAGGACACCCAGGTCCCTCTGAACACCCACATTTCCCAATCTCTCTCCATTTAAAACATACTCTGCTTTTCTATTTTTCCTACCAAAGTGGATAAGTTCACATTTCTCCATGTTATATTCCATTTGCCCCGTTCTTGCCCACTCACTTAGCCTGTCTATATCCCCTTGAAGCCTCTTTGCATCCTCTTCACAACTTACATTCTCACCTAGCTTTGTATCATCAGCATACTTGGATATATTACATTTGGTCCCCTCATCCACATTATTGGTATATTTTGCAAATAGCTGAGTCGAAGTGGCAGAGAACGGATTAGATCACCAATCTGTTCAGAGGGAGCTTGGGAAAATACGTATAAAAACACGGGAAACAAATTGCTCCGAAAATTATCACGAAAAGAGTTGATACTTACAGTCATTTGCCTGACAGCCAAAGAAAAGCAACAGCGTTATCCAAAATGACTGTCATCTTGCTTTCAAAATGCCTGCTCAAATTTAGCTTCACAGGAAAGATAAGGTGCAGTACTGTACTAAATAATAATGCCTCACTCGAACTGCTGTTTCACTGTTTATATAGTTAGCGATTTTTTTTCTTGTTCCTGATGTATTTTAGTTCATAAATAACCAATTATTTTGAGGGGTTCTCACAAAAGTTCACAGAGCACTTATTCCTGTAAAACAATGCCAGTATTGTTAACATCAGCAAAGAATATCAATTCTTTCTTTTTATTGTAGACATGCATTGTATCTGCATCGCACATAGGATCTATTTTTAATGCCGGTTTTGCTTTTTTGCGGTACAATTTTTCACTGCATTGTCCCAATTTCCTGCCATAACTTCAGCGGAAGATTGAACATAAAAACATAAGAAATAGGAACAGGAGTAGGCCATACGGCCCCTCGAGCCTGCTCCGCTGACCATGGCTGATCCGATCATGGACTCAGGTCCACTTCCTGCCCATTCCCCATAACCCCTTATTCCCTTATCAGTTAAGAAACTGTCTATCTCTGTCTTAAATTTATTTAATGACCCAGCTTCCACAGCTTTCTGAGGCAGCAAATTCCACAGATTTACAACCCTTCTGAGAGAAGAAATTCCTCCTCATCTCAGTATTAAATGGGCGACCCCTTATTCTAAGATTATGCCCCCTAGTTCTAGTCTCCCCTATCAGTGGAAACATTCTGTCTGCATCCACCTTGTCAAGCCCCCTCATAATCTTATACGTTTCGATGACTGTTATATATGTGGACTTGTATTTACTCTGTACAGCCACCATAGGGCTCATTCCCTGGAGTCCCAAGGGATCCCATAATCCCTTGGGAGCACAGGTATTTAAGGAGGCGTCGCAGGTTGGAGAGGCACTCTGGAGACCTGCAATAAAAGACTAAGGTCACACTTAACTTTGAGCTCACAGTGTTCAGTCTTACTTTTTCTCCATACACAACAACTAGCGACGAGATACTGGGTATCGGGCCATACCCATCCTGATCATAACACAGTCTGCAGGAGCCAAGCATTTTGCGTATTAAACTGGGTAATGTGTTAAAATGAAAATTTCATAATGTCCAAATAAAATAAAAATAAAATAACATTTAACATGTAAAGGTCATAGACCGAGGTTCCGGAGTAACAAAGCTCGTGTTATAACTGAGCAGATGATAAAGAGCCTGGGTATATTTGACAGGATTGTGGGAAACTTCGTTACTTGGGTCTTTTTTGATTATAAACTGACTCTACTGTTAACCAAAGCTGAATAAATAAATAAATAAACAAATAACTACCAGTTTATTCATTTTATGAGTACTTCTGCTCCTATTTCTTATGTTCTTATGACTCTTGCACCCACGGCTTGTTGACCGCTGGTGATTAGCTACTCTCAGGTCTGCATTCTCTATCGTGAACTGTCTGTGCTTCTTCTTTGCACAATCCCCCAAGACACAGTTGAGATCAAGGAGCAGGAATTAAAAATTAATGGTTTTTTTGAAAATACATTAATGATTTCAAACTTAGCATATAACTCTTTTTGGCTTTGTGTGATACTAGAATAATTGTATTTGGAATGGTTTCTATTAGGGTACGTAAACATTTGGAAAAATGCATTTTGTGGATGGATCAGTAATGATTTTAACCTTACCCACCTGGCAGAAACGGGGCTGATAGGCAGTTAAAATGCCCCAGATTACTGACATTATCTGGAACTGCCATATCCCACTGTCTGCGATTTGGACTCAGGCTTCTGGATGGGCGGCCAAGCAGCCCATGCAAAACGGACAGGGTCATCGTTGACGTATGCAGATCGGCATCTAATGACATCATCGGGCTCCGACTGTTAATTTAACGCTGGCCTGAGTGGGAAAGCGTTCTGATGGCGAGGTACCGGTTCTACACCTGCAAAAGGTCTGAAGGCCAGGAAGTGCCGAGTTGTGTCACTGAGCTAAGACGCCTTGCAGGACATTGCGAATTTGAAGGACATTTGGAGCACATGCTCAGAGACTTTTTCGTTCCTGGCATTGACAACGAAACCATACTTCGTAAACTTTTGACTGTAGAAACCCCAACCTTGAGTAAGGCCATAGCGATAGCCCAGGCGTTCATTGCCACCAGTAACAATACGAAGCAAATCTCTCAGCACACAAGTGCTGCTACAAGTACTGTGAACAAAGTGATGTTGTTTTCAAATCGTAACGTACAGGGCAGGTCACACATACCTGCAGCTGCACGTCCACAGATGACTCAGAGTCCACTATGAAGGGTGATGAATGCAAGGCCATTAACGCCTTGTTGGTGCTGCGGGGGTGATCATTGTTTCCATTCATGCCGATTCAAAGAGTACGTTTGCAAGGGCTGTCGAACAATGGGACACCACCAACGAGTGTGCAGGCAAGCTGCTAAACCTGTTAAACCTGTAAAACACGATGTTGCAGAGGAGGACTGATCCACGGAGGATCACGACGAACCAGAGCCTCAGATAGAGGAGGCAGAGGTATATGGGGTGCACACATTCACCACGAATTGTCCCCCGATAATGCTGAATGTTGAACTAAATAGAGACTCCAGGTGTCAATGGAGCTGGACACGGGCGTGAACCAGTGCATCATGGGCAAAAAGACTTTCGAAAGGTTGTGGTGCAACAAGGTCTCAAGGCCAGTCTTAACTCCAGTTCGCACAAAATTAAGAACTTACATGAAAGAACTGATTCCTGTAATCTGCAGTGCTACCACTCTGGGTGGTACCAGGCGATGGTCCCACGCTGCTCGGCAGGAGCTGGCTGGGAAAGATACGCTGGAACTGGGACAACGTCCAAGCGCTATCACCTGCTGATCACACTTGTGTGCCCAGGTCTTAAACAAATTTCCTTCGCTGTTTGAATCGGGAAATTCCAAGGAGCAAAAGTGCAGATCCACCTAATTCCAGGGGCGCAACCCATCCATCACAAGGCGAGAACAGTACCGTACATGATGAGAGAAAGGGTAGCGATCGAGCTAGACCGGCTGCAACAGATGCCCATTTGGAATCTGATCAGCGGCGGCGATATTCCAGAGAAACATGGAAAGTTTACTGAAGTCAGTCCCACACGCCATGGTCTTTCAGGACGACATCTTGGTCACAGGTCGGAACACAGTCGAGCATCTGCAGAACCTGGAGGAGGTTCTTAGTCGACTCAACTGCGAGGGGCTCAGGTTAAAATGCTCAAAGTGCCTTTTATGGCATCTGAAGTGGAGTTCTTGGGAAGGAGGTTTGTGGCAGACGGCATCAGGCCCACCAATGCGAAGACGGAGGCAATCGAGAACGCACCGAGGCCAGTGATGGAGCTGCGGTTGTTTCTGGGACTCTTGAACTACTTTGGTAACTTCTTACCGGGTCTCAGCACGCTGCTAGAACCATTGCATGTCTTACTATGAAAAGGGGGCGAATGGGTTTGGGGCAAAAGCCAAGAAAATGCCTTTGTGAAAGCAAGAAAATTGTAATGCTCAAACAAATTGCTTGTGTTGTATGATCCATGTAAGCGTTTGGTACTAGCATGTGATGCGTCGCCATATAGCATCAGGTGTGTATTGCAACAAGCAAATGATTTCGGGAAACTGCAACCGGTTGCTTATAAGAAACATAAGAATTAGGAACAGGAGTAGGCCATCTAGCCCCTCGAGCCTGCTCCGCCACTCAACAAGATCATGGCTGATCTGGCCGTGGACTCAGCTCCACTTACCCGCCCGCTCCCCATAACCCTTAATTCCCTTATTGGTTAAAAATCTATCTATCTGTGATTTGAATACATTCAATGAGCTAGCCTCAACTGCTTCCCTGGGCGGAGAATTCCACAGATTCACAACCCTCAGGGAGAAGAAATTCCTTCTCAACTCGGTTTTAAATTGGCGCCCCCGTATTTTGAGGCTTTGCCCCCTAGTTCTAGTCTCCCCGACCAGTGGAAACAACCTCTCTGCCTCTATCTTGTCTATCCCTTTCATTATTTTAAATGTTTCTATAAGATCACCCCTCATCCTTCTGAACTCCGAGTAAAGACCCAGTCTACTCAATCTATCATCATAAGGTAACCCCCTCATCTCTGGAATCAGCCTAGTGAATCGTCTCTATACCCCCTCCAAAGCTAGTATATCCTTCCTTAAGTAAGGTGACCAAAACTGCACGCAGTACTCCAGGTGCAGCTCACCAATACCCTGTACAGTTGCAGCAGGACCTCCCTGCTTTTGTACTCCATCCATCTCGCAATGAAGGCCAACATTCCATTCGCCTTCCTGATTACCTGCTGTACCTGCAAACTAACTTTTTGGGATTCATACACATGTACCCCCAGGTCCCTCTGCACCGCAGCATGTTGTAATTTCTCCCCATTCAAATAATATTCCCTTTTACTGTTTTTTTTTTCCAAGGTGGATGACCTCACATTTTCTGACATTGGCCAAACCTTAGCCCATTCGCTTAACCTATCTTAATCTCTTTGCAGCCTCTCTGTGTCCTCTACACAACCCGCTTTCCCACTAATCTTTGTGTCATCTGCAAATTTTGTTACACTACACTCCATCCCCTCTTCCAGGTCATCTATGTATATTGTAAACAGTTGTGATCCCAGCACCGATTTCTGTGGCACACCACTAACCACCGATTTCCAACCTGAAAAGTACCCATTTATCCCGACTCTCTGCTTTCTGTTAGCCAGCCAATTCTCTATCCATGCTAATACATTTCCTCTGACTCCGCGTACCTTTATCTTCTGCAGTAACCTTTTGTGTGGCACCTTATCGAATGCCTTTTGGAAATCTAAATACACCACATACATCGGTACACCTCTATCCACCATGCTCATTATATCCTCAAAGAATTCCAGTAAATTAGTTAAACATGATTGCCCCTTCATGAATCCATGTTGCGTCTGCTTGATTGCACTATTCCTATAGTTACCTGCCTTTTGTCTGCCCCCTTTTTTAAACAGAGGCGTTACATTAGCTGCTTTCCAATCCGATGGTACCTCCCCAGAGTCCAGAGAATTTTGGTAGATTATAACGAATGCATCTGCTATAACTTCCGCCATCTCTTTTAATACCCTGGGATGCATTTCATCAGGACCAGGGGACTTGTCTATCTTGAGATCCATTAGCACTACCCCACTAGTAATAGTGATTGTCTCAAGGTCCTCCCTTCCCACATTCCCGTGACCAGCAATTTTTGGCATGGTTTTTGTGTCTTCCACTGTGAAGACCGAAGCAAAATAATTGTTTAAGGTCTCAGCCATTTCCACATTTCCCATTATTAAATCCCCCTTCTCATCTTCTAAGGGACCAACATTTACTTTAGTCACTCTCTTCTGTTTTATATATCGGTAAAAGCTTTTACTATCTATTTTTATGTTTTGCGCAAGTTTACTTTCGTAATCTATCTTTCCTTTCTTTAATGCTTTCTTAGTCATACTTTGCTGTCGTTTAAAATTTTCCCAATCTTCTAGTTTCCCACTAACCTTGGCCACCTTATACGCATTGGTTTTTAATTTGATACTCTCCTTTATTTCCTTGGTTATCCACGGCTGGTTATCCCTTCTCTTACCGCCCTGCTTTTTCACTGGAATATATTTTTGTTGAGCACTATGAAAGAGCTCCTTAAAGTCCTCCACTGTTCCTCAATTGTGCCACTATTTAGTCTGTGTTTCCAGTCTACTTTAGCCAACTCTGCCCTCATCCCACTGTTGGCCCCTTTGTTTAAGAATAGTATGCTCGTTTGAGACACTACTTCCTCACCCTCAATCTGTATTACAAATTCAACCATATTGTGATCACTCATTCCGAGAGGATCTTTTACATGGAGATCGTTTATTATTCTTGTCTCATTACACAGGACCAGATCTAAGATAGCTTGCTCCCTTGTCGGTTCTGTAACATACTGTTCTAAGAAACAATCCCGCATGCATTCTATAAATTCCTCCTCAAGGCTACTCCGTGCGATTTGATTTGACCAATCGATATGTTGGTTAAAATCCCCCATGATTACTGCCGTTCCTTTTTCACATGCCTCCATTATTCCCTTGATTATTGTCCGCCCCACCATGATGTTATTATTTGGGGGCCTATAAACTGCGCCCACCAGTGACTTTTTCCCCTTACTATCTCTAATCTCCACCCACAATGATTCAACATTTTGTTCATTAGAGCCAATATCATCTCTCACAACTGCCCTGATATCATTCTTTATTAACAGAGCTACCCCACCTCCTTTCCCTTCTTGTCTATCTTTCCGAATTGTCAGATACCCTTGTATGTTTAATACCCAGTCTTGGCCACCCTGCAACCACGTTTCTGTAATGGCCACCAAATCATATCCATTTGTAATGATTTGTGCCGTCAACTCATTTACTTTGTTTCGAATGCTGCGTGCGTTTAGGTAAAGTGTTTTAATACTAGTTTTTAAACCATGATTTTTAGTTTTGACCCCTCCTGCAGCCCCTTTATATTCATACATATTGTCCCTTCCTATCACCTTGTGGTTTACACTTACCCCAGTGCTACTCTGCTCTGTTGCCTCCTGCCTTTTGCATCCTTTCATGGGGTTCTGTTCATCTGAGCTCTCACCCACTCTAACTAGCTGAGAGCCCTCTCCTGGGTTCCCATCCCCCTGCCAAGCTAGTTTAAAGCCCTCCCAACTGCACTATCAAAACCACCCGCGAGAACATTGGTCCCGTCTCTGCTGAGGTGTAACCTGTCCGGCTTGTACAGGTCCCACATACCCCAGAAGCAGTCCCAGTTGTTCAGGAAACTAAAGCCCTCCCTCCTACACCAATGCCCCAGCCACGTATTTATCTGACTGACCTTCCTATTTCTACCCTCACTAGTACGTGGCACTGGCAGTAATCCCGAGATTACCACCTTTGAGGTCCTGGCTTTCAATCTTACTCCGAGCTCCTAAACTCCGCTTTCAGGACCTCACCCCTCTTTCTACCTATGTTATTGGTACCAATGTGGACCACAACCACTGGCTGTTCCCCTTCCCTACCCAGAATTTCCTGCAGTCGCTCAGTGACATCATTGACCCTTGCACCAGGGAGGCAACACACCATCCTGATGTCACTTTTGCTGCCGCAGAAGCGCCTATCTGCTCCCCTAACTATTGAATCTCCTATCACTATAGCCCTTCCCGTCTTCTTCCTCCCCCGCTGTGCAGCTGAGCCACCCACGGTGCTGTGGACTTGGCCCTGGCTGCACTCCCCAGAGGCATCATCGCCCTCGCCAGTAGTCAGAATAGAGTACCGGTTGGAGAGCGGGATAGCCTCAGGGGACTCCTGCACTACCTGCCTCGCCATACTCTTGTGTGCGACGGTCACCCATTCTCTATCCTCCTGTACCCTTTTAATCTGTGGGTGACCAACGCCTGATACGAGCTATCCCCGTACCTCTCATTCTCTTGGATGCTCCTCAGTGCCTCCAGTCCTCGCTCAAGCTCCGAGACTCGGCGCTCGAGTTGGAGGAGCTGGAGACAATTCCTGCACATGTGGTCATCTCTGTTGCGGGAAGCATCCAGGAATTCCCACATGGCACAGATGTTGCATTCTGTTTGAATGAGCTGCCCTGCCATCCCACTAGTTACCCTTAAATTACCCAGCAAAAACACTGACTCTCACTACACACACTAAACAGCTATTTAGTAATTTATCCTCTTATCTATTAGAACACAAAATCAAAGAGATATACTCACCAGCCGATCAGCCAACCACTTTCCAGCTTGGCTGTGACGTCACTTTTTGATTTCTTGTCCCTCCTCCCCGCACTGCTCGCTCACCGACTGCCGCTGGGCCTTTGTAGGCCGCTGACCCCGGACTGCCGCTGGGCCTTTGTAGGCCGCTGACCCCGGACTGCCGCTGGGCCTTTGTAGGCCGCTGACCCCGGACTGCCGCTGGGCCTTTGTAGGCCGCTGACCCCGGACTGCCGCTGGGCCTTTGTAGGTCGCTGACCCCGGACTGACGCTGGGCCTTTGTAGGCCGCTGACCCCGGACTGCCACTGGGCCTTTGTAGGCCGCTGACCCCGGACTGCCGCTGGGCCTTTGTAGGCCGCTGACCCCGGACTGACGCTGGGCCTTTGTAGGCCGCTGACCCCGGACTGACGCTGGGCCTTTGTAGGCCGCTGATCCCGGACTGACGCTGACGTTGCTCCTCCCCGCACTCTGACGTCACCTCTCGATTTCTCACCCCTCTATCTTTGTCTGCAGCTGGTTGGGCTGGTCTCTGGGCCTCCGTCTCCTACTCTCGCACTCCTTATCAGCTGCTTTAGTGTCAGCACTGGTAGGAAAAACAAAGCAAAACAGCACCTGCCACCCCCGCTTGCCCGAACTCACCCACTTACCAAACTCACAAATGCCACTTTATGCTGCACCACCCAAGAGTCTGTCTAAGGCTGAGAGAGCCGACAGCATGATTGAAAAAGAAGCGTTAGCGTGTGTCTATGGGGTAAAGAAAATGCATCAATACCCGTTTGGGCTAAAATTGGAATTGGAAACTGACTATAAGCCACTTATATCTCTGTTTTCCGAGAGTAAAGGGATAAATATCAACACATTGGCACGCATCCAGAGATGGGCGCTCACGTTATCCGCATACAACTACGCCGTCCGCCACAGGCCAGGCACAGAAAACTGCGCCAATGCTCTCAGTAGCCTGCCATTGCCCACCACGGGGGTGGAAATGGTGCAGCCCACAGATCATGGTTATGGAAGCATTTGAGAGTCAGCAATCACCCGTCACTGCCCGGCAGATCAACACCTGGACAAGTAGGACCCCTTATCTCTAGTCAAAAGCTGTGTGCTTCACGGGAGCTGGTCCAGTGCCCCAGTGGAATTGCAGGAAGAGGCAGACTGCCTTCTGTGGGGCAATCGAGTACTGGTCCCCAAGAAGGGCAGAGACACCTTCATCAATGACCTCCACAGTATCCACCCAGGCATCGTAATGATGAAAGCGATAGCCAGATCCCACGTTTGCTGGCCCGGTATCGATGCAGACTTAGAGTCCTGCATTCACAGATGTAATACATGCTCGCAGTTAAGCAACGTACTCAAGGAAGCGCCGCTAAGTTTATGATCTTGGCTCTCCAAACCGTGGTCTAGGGTACATGTCGACTATACAGGCCCATTCTTGGGTAAAATGTTCCTTGTGGTTGTAGGCGCGTACTCTAAGTGGATTGAATGTGAGATAATGTCGGCTAGCACATCCGCTGCCACTACTGAAAGCTGGGGGCCTTGTTTGCCACACACGGCTTATCCGATGTCTTGCTGAGCGACAATGGGCCACGTTTTACCAGTGCTGAATTCAAAGAATTCATGACCCGTAACGGGATCAGACATGTCATATCTGCCCCAGTTAAACCAGTGTCCAATGGTCAGGCAGAGAGAGCAGTACAAACCATCAAGCAAGGCTTGAAGAGGGTAACTGCAGACTCGCCTATCCTGAGTCCTGCTTAGCTACCGCACAAGACCCCACTCACTCACTGGGATCCCATCTGCTGAACTGCTCATGAAAAGAGCACTTAAGACAAGGCTCTCATTAGTTCATCCTGATCTACATGAACAGGTAGAGAGCAGGCAGCCTTAACAAAGTGCATGATAGCGCAAGTGTGTCACGCGAGATTGAAATCAATGATCCTATATTTGTTTTAAATTATGGACAAGGTCCCAAGTGGCTTCCTGGCACTGTCTTGGCCAAAGAGGGAAGCAGGGTGTTTTGGATCAAACTTTCAAATGGACTCATTCACCGGAAACACTTGGACCAAATCAAACTCAGATTCACGGACTATCCTGAGCAACCCACCTTGGACCCTACCTTTTTTGATCCCCCAACATACACACCAGTGGCAACCGGCACCATGGTTGACCACAAAGCAGAACCCACAGCAGCCCTGCAGGGCCCAACACACCAGGCAGCCCAGCAAGGCCAGTTGCACAGCAGCCCAGCGAGGGCCCAACAAATGATTCAACAACACCAGCTTTCACACTGAGACAATCAACCAGGGCAAGAAGGGCCCCAGATCGACTCACATTGTAAATAGTTACACTATTGACTTTGGGGGGGGGGGGGGAGTGTTGTTATATATGTGGACTTGTATTTTCTCTGTACAGCCACCAGAGGGCTCATTCCTCATAAGTCAACCCCCTCATCTCCGGAATCAATCTAGTGAACCTTCTCTGAACTGCCTCCAAAACAAGTATATCCTTTCTTAAATCAAAACTGTATGCCGTATTCCAGGTGTGGCCTCACCAATACCTGTATAACTATAGCAAGACTTCCCTGCTTTTATACTCCATCCCTTTTGCAATAAAAGTCAAGATTCCATTGGCCTTCCTGATCACTTGCTGCACCTGCATACTAACCTTTTGTGTTTCATGCACCAGGACCCTCATGTCCCGCTGTACTGCAGCACTTTGCAATTTTTCTCCATTTAAATAATAACTTGCTCTTCGATTTTTTTTCTGCAAAAGTGCATAACCTCACACTTTCCAACGTTATATTCTATCTGCCAAATTTTTGCTTGTCTATGTCCTTTTGCAGGTTTTTTGTGGCCTCCTCACACATTGTTTTTCCTCCCATCTTTATATTGTCAGCAAACTTGGCTATGTCCTTTCATCCATGTCAATATAGATTGGCGGGAACCCTAAAGAAACACGCCTGTTCTGCCGAGTTTTCCGCTGCAATTTCAGACCAAGTCAAAACCTGTGAACTTAACCACTTCCTGGTTGAACACGTCCTGCAGGTAACGTACCCCCCTCGTCTGCTGGCTGAGGATAAGGCAAATACAATTCTGGCTTAAACAGCAGAATTTCCAGTAAATCAGGTTTTTATCCTCAATTTACTGGGTGCTGGTAGATGTATTGAAATGACAGGATAATGAGGAAAATGCTTCTTGTGATTACATCCGTTTCCACTGGAATCGAGTTTGCGTTTTAGAACTGCCATAACTCTGCCATAACTAAGTCCTACCTCTTATGACAGAACTATTCTCCTTTTGACCACCAAATAAAATCAATGATTTATGGACCTTGGAAATTTGAAAATTTCTTGGTACTGAAAAAATTCTGAGCTTGGTAAGAACAAGTAAGGACTCTGTTTATTGAAAAAAATGACCTTTAGAGGCACGTTTGGGGGGACATTCCTAAGTTACATGGGGAGGGAATATCCAATCACAGTGCCAAATTGCTGCCTATGTTGGAGACACAGATACTCACTCAGAACTCAGTATGTAGGAAATTTCATCTAAATGGAAAAATTCAACTGACACACATAGTGATGGAAGTGGCGTCATGGCAACAGCGAGGTAGAAAATAATGCCACGGAAAGTGATCATAGAATCATAATAATTTATAGCACGGAAGGAGGCTATGCAGAAACCGTTACCAATATAACCGGCGGCACATTTCCAACATGGAGTGAGTGCGGACACGTTGCTCAACATATTGTGTGCTTAGGAGCTCGATGTAAAATGGGTGTAGCATCTTCAAATTTACAACATCACATTTTGTTACAGATGTAAACCAATCTTAAAAAAGAAAGGCAAATTGCTTTTTTAGACTGGGGAGGAACCTATGGATATGGGGAATGGTAGTATTGTAGTTATGTTATTGGACTAGTAATCCTAAAGTCTGGACTAATTATCCAGAGACATGAGTTCAAATCCAACCACGGCAGCTGGGGAATTTAAATTCCGTTAATTAAATAAATCGGGAATAAAGGGCTAGTATTAGTAATGGTGACCATGAAACTGCTGGATTGTTGTAAAAACCCATCTGGTTCACTAACATCCTTAAGGGAAGGAAATCTGTCGACCTTACCCGGTTTGGCCTATGTGACTCCAGACACACAGAAATGTAGTTGACTCTTAACTGCCCTCTGAAAATGGTGGCTCACCACCACCTTCTCAAGGGCAATTAGGGGTGTGCAATAAATGCCGGCCTTGCCAGTGACGCCCTCATCCCATGAATGAATTTAAAAAAAATCAGTTACCAGTCTACAGAAAAACAATTATTGACATTCGATGTCCCTATGAAGAAATAGCCTTTAATTGACTTTGAGACCTGTCTGTTTACAGCAAGTGGATTTTATAGACTTAAAGGAATATGGCTCTACCTTGGCCGCAGAAGAACAAATTGGGGGAATTTTCCAGGAGGTCAGCGGGCGTGTTTGATGGTGGGTCGGGTGGAAAAATGTTTATTTTTGATAACGGGTCAGGATCCCACTGTCAACCCGCTGCTACATGCCTTTCCCAAATATTAGGTCAGTCACCTTACTTATTCTTACCAAGCCCGGAATTTTGTCAGAACCAGGAAATGGTCAAATTTCCAAGGTCCATAAATCATTGATTTTATTTGACGGTCCAAAGGAGAGTAGCTCTGTCATAGGAGGTGGGACTTAGTTATGGCAGAGTTACGGCTCTTCTAAAATGCAAACTAAATACCAGTGGCAGTGGGTGCTGACAGAAGTTGTGTTTTCCTCATTATCCTGTCATTTCAATACATCTACCAGCACCCAGTAAATTAAGGGCAAAAACCTGTTTTACTGGAAATTCTGCTGTTTAAGCCAGAATTATAATTGCCTCAACCTCAGTCTGCAGGTGAGAGGGGTAGGTTACCTGCAGGACGTGTTAAACCAGGAAGTGTTTGAGTTCACAGGTTTTGATTTGGTCTGAAATAGCAGGGGGAAACTGGGCAGAACAGGTGTGTTGCTTCAGGGTTTCCACCAATCTTCCGTTGAAGTTACGGCAGGAAATTGGGACAGCGCAGTGGAAAATTGTACTGCAGAAAAGCAAAACCGGCCATCAAAAATAGATCCTGTGTGCACTGTGCGATGCAGATACAATGCATGTCTACACTAAAAAGAAAGAATTGATATTCTTTGGTGATATCAACAATACTGGCAATGTTTTACTGGAATAAGTACTCTATGAACTCTTGCGAAAACCTTTCAAAATAACTGGTTATTTATTAACCAAAATATTTCAACAACAACAAAAGTGCTAACTATTTAAACAAGGAATCATCAATTAGAGTGAGGCAGAATTATTTTGTACAGGCATTTTGAAAGCAAGATGACAGTCATTTTGAAATATGGGATAATGTTGTTGCTTCTCTTTGGCTGTCAGGCAAATGACTGTAAGTATCAACTCTTTTCATGATAATTCTTGGACCAATCTGTTTCCCTCTGTTCCTCCCACGGGTGGTGGTGAATCAATCCCTGGTTAAGAACAGATTGATGATCTGATCTGTTCTCTGCCACTTCGACTCAGCTATTTGAAAAATATACCAATAATGTGGATGAGGGGACCAAGTGTAATATAACCAAGTAATGTAACCCAAGAATCAGTGCTTGCACCTCAGCGATTTACAATCTATATTAATGACTTAGATGAAGGGACTGTGTAATGTATCCAAGTTTGCTGATGATACAAAGTTAGGTGGGAAAATACGCTGTGAGGAGGAGACAAAGAAGCTGCAGAGAGATATAGACAGGTCAACTGAATGGGCAAGAACATGAAAAATGGAATATGGGGCCCAAGTTTCGGGCCGCGCCTAAAACGTCGCAGCCCAGACCTGGACGCCCGTTTTTCGCGGCAGAAAGTGCGCCTAAAAAAAACTTACCTATTCTCCGGCTCCCTGCAGGTCCTCTGGAGCTGGGCACGGCGCAGTACGAGCTGTAGGGGGCGGAGCCAGGTCCCTGCACTGAAAACAGTGCCGGGACCTCTGTGCATGTGCAGTAGCTCCAGGTGCCCAAAACTGTGGGAGGGGCCCGAAGCACGCAGCCCTTAGCCCTGGCCGAATGGCCTCATTGGGGCTGCGTGAATAAGGCTCCTCCCACCCGACCGGACCGACCCGACCCCCGCTCTCACCCCCCTTCCAGACCTCCGCGACTCTCTCTCCCCCCCACCCCCGGCCTCCGCGACTCTCTCCCCCACCCCCCCGGACCTCCGTGACTCTCCCCCCGCCCCCCCCGGACCTCCGCAACTCTCCCACCCCCCGGACCTCCGCGACCCTCCCCCCCCCCCCCCCTGGACCCTCCGCGACCCCCCCCCGAGACCCGACGCCACCTACCTGTAATCCAGCGAGTCTTGGGCCCAGCCGTTCAGCCTCCTTTTCTCCCTTCCCCCCACCCCCTCTCCTTCCCTCCCCCCTCTCCTTCCCTCCCCCCCTCTCCTTCCCTCCCCCCTCCTTCCCTCCCCCTCTCCTTTCCTCCCTCTCTCTCTCCTTCCCTCCCTCCCCCCTACCTCCTCCTCCCCTCCCTCCCTCCCTCCTCGCTCCTTCCCTAACTCCTCTCTCCTTCCTCTCTCCTTCCCTTCCTCTCTCCTTCCCTCCCTCTCTCCTTCCCTCCCTCCTTCCCTCCTCTCTCCCTCCCTCCCTCCTCTCTCCCTTCCTCCCTCCTCTCTCCCTCCTTTCCCTCTTCCCCTCTTCCCCCCTTCTCCCACTCTTCCCCCCTCTACCCCTCTTCCCCCTTCTCCCCCTCTCCTCCCCTTCTCCCCCTCTTCCCCCTCTCCTCCTCCCCCTCTCCTCCTCCCCCCTTCTCCTTGCCCCTCCTTCTCCAAACCCCTCCTCCCCTCCTCCCACCCTCCCACCCCTCCTCCTCTCCCCACCAACCTCCTCCCCACCCACCCCCCTTCCCCCTCCCCCCACCCCCTTCTCCCCCCTCCCCCCCCACCCCCCTTCTCCCCCTCCCCCCCCACCCCTTCTCCCCTCCCTTTCCCCCTCTCCCCCGCTTCTCCCCTCCTCGTCAGAAACACAGACACTGACAGACAGAGAGTGAGAGACACACACACAGACAGATAGAGAGATAGAGACACTGACAGAGACAGACTTTGGGGGGTGGGGGGGGGTGCGTCCCAGCACGCTGTTGGAGGACTCCCAGTGCTGCAGTCAGTAAGTAGAAAATGTTTTATTCATTGATTTTTATTAATTTTTTTTGATTGATTTATTGGTTGATTTATTGATGTATTTATCACTTATTATTGATGATGACTCTTTATTTGTAAAACTGAAGTGTTAATGTTTGTAAACTTCCCTTTAAACACCCCCCCCCCCCACCACCCCCCCGCCCCATGCCTAATTTGTAACCTACTCCTGATTTTCTAAAGTGTAGACAAGGTTTTTTCGAACGTACAAAAATCTTCACTTACTCCATTCTAAGTTAGTTTGGAGTTAGTTTTCACTGCCTAAACTTTGAAAACAGGCGTAAGTGGCCGTAACAGGCGTAATTTTGAAAAAAAATTCTGTTCCAAAGTGAAATTGTTCTAACTGACTAGAACTGGAGCAAACTAAATGCCGAGAATTCAAATTTCTAAGCTAGAACATAGAAACAATGGGCCCAAGTTTCCACATGATTTGCGCTTGATTTTTAGGAGCAACTGGTGGAGAACGGACTATCTTAGAAATCGCAATTCTCCACATTTTTTTTTCTGCAGTTCTAGTCAGTTAGAACAGTTCCACTTTGGAGCAGAATTTTTTCTTCAAAAGGGGGCGTGTCCGGCCACTGACGCCTGATTTCAAAGTTCCCACAGTGAAAACGTACTCCAAACTAACTTAGAATGGAGCAAGTGAAGATTTTTGTAGAACTGAAAAAACCTGTTCCACACATTAAAAAATCAGGCGCAGGTTACAAATTAGGCATCCAGAACGAGGGGGGGGGAGAAGGGAAGTCATTAAATTCTACAATAAATCCTTAGTTATACTTATACAAATATTATACAAATAAATCCAACCTGAATAAAAATTTATAAGCAAAGAAAAGATTAAATAAACCATGTTCCTACCTGTGTGAAAGTTCTTCAGGCAGGCCTTTAGGAAGCAGTTTGGCGTCGGGACCGAAGGCTGAACGGGCCGGGCCCGAGATTTCGGGCAGGGCCCGTCCCCAGCACCAGAGGTAGGTGGCGTTGGGTCGGGTCGGGGAGAGAGGTTCGGTTCGGTTCGGTTCGGGTCGGGGGGGGGGGGAGAGGAAGAGGGAGGGAGGGAGGTCAGGTCGGGGAGGGAGGTCAGGTCGGGGAGGGAGGTCAGGTTGGAGGGGGGGGGGAGGTCGGGGAGGGGGAGGTCAGGTTGCAGCCAGTCCGGGGGCGGGGGCAGGAGTAGAGTCGGGTCGAGTCGGGTGGGAGCGGGAGCGCCTGCGGCAGACGCAGACGGGTTGAGTCGGGTCCGGTCGGTGGGGGGGGCGGAAGCAGGAGCGGCAGCGACAGACGGGTTGAGTCGGGTCCGGTCCGGGGGGGGGGCGGAAGCAGGAGCGGCAGCGACAGGCGGGTCGAGTCGGGTCCGGTCCGGGGGGGGGGCGGTGGGAAGCAGGAGCGGGAGTTGGCAGGAAGCAGGAGCTGGCCGTGGGAGGAGCCTCATTCACGGAGCCCCAGTGAGGCCATTCGGCCAGGGCTAGGGGCTGCGTGCTTCGGGCCCCTCCCACACAGTTTCGGGCTACTGCACTTGCGTGCCCACTGTTTGCAGCACAGGGACCTGGCTCCGCCCCCCTACAGCTCCTGCTGCGCCGCGAGAGGGCCAGAGGACCTGCAGGGAGGTGGAGAATACGGAGGTTTTTTTTAGACGTACTTTGTGGCACGAAAAACGGGCGCCCAGCTCGGAGGGGCACCCGTTTTTTATCGTGTGGAAACTTGGGCCCATAGAAACATAGAAAATAGGTACAGGAGTAGGCCATTCGGCCCTTCGAAGCCTGCACCGCCATTCAATGAGTTCACGGCTGAACATGCAACTTCAGTACACCATTCTTGCTTTCTCGCCATATCCCTTGATCCCCCTAGTAGTAAGGACTTCATCCACCTCCTTTTGGAAATATTTAGTGAATTGGCCTCAACAACTTTCTGTGGTAGAGAATTCCACAGGTTCACCACTCTCTGGGTGAAGAAGTTTCTTCTTATCTCGGACCTAAATGGCTTACCCCTTATCCTTAGACTGTGACCCCTGGTTCTGGATTTCCCCAACATTGGGAACATTCTTCCTGCATCTAATCTGTCTGAACCCATCAGAATTTTAAATGTTTCTATGAGGTCCCCTCTCATTCTTCTGAACTCCAGTGAATACAAGCCCAGTTGATCCAGTCTTTCTTGATAGGTCAGTCCCACCATCCTGGGAATCAGTCTGGTGAACCTTCGCTGCACTCCCTCAATAGCAAGAATGTCCTTCCTCAAGTTAGGAGACCAAAACTGCACACAATACTCCAAGTGTGGCCTCACCAAGGCCCTGTACAACTGTAGCAACACCTCCCTGCTCCTGTACTCAAATCCCCTCGCTATGAAGGCCAACATGCCATTTGCTTTCTTCACCGCCTGCTGTACCTGCATGCCAATCTTCAATGACTGATGTACCATGACACCCAGGTCTCGTTGCACCTCCTCTTTTCCTAATCTGTCACCATTCAGATAATAGTCTGTCTCTCTGTTTTTACCACCAAAGTGGATAACCTCACATTTATCCACATTATACTTCAACTGCCATGCATTTGCCCACTCACCTAACCTATCCAAATCACTCTGCAGCCTCATAGCATCCTCCTCGCAGCTCACACTGCCACCCAACTTAGTGTCATCCGCAAATTTGGAGATACTACAATTAATCCCCTCGTCTAAATCATTAATGTATAATGTAAACAGCTGGGGCCCAGCACAGAACCTTGCAGTACCCCACTTGTCACTGCCTGCCATTCTGAAAAGTAACCATTTACTCCTACTCTTTGCTTCCTGTCTGACAACCAGTTCTCAATCCATGTCAGCACACTACCCTCAATCCCATGTGCTTTAACTTTGCACATTAATCTCTTGTGTGGGACCTTGTCGAAAGCCTTCTGAAAGTCAAAATATACCACATCAACTGGTTCTCCCTTGTCCACTTTACTGGAAACATCCTCAAAAAATTCCAGAAGATTTGTCAAGCATGATTTCCCTTTCACAAATCCATGCTGACTTGGCCCTATCATGTCACCTCTTTCTAAATGCGCTGCTATGACATCCTTAATAATTGATTCCATCATTTTACCCACTACTGAGGTCAGGCTGACCGGTCTATAATTCCCTGTTTTCTCTCTCCCTCCTTTTTTAAAAAGTGGGGTTACATTGGCTGCCCTCCACTCGATAGGAACTGATCCAGAGTCAATGGAATGTTGGAAAATGACTGTCAATGCATCCGCTATTTCCAAGGCCACCTCCTTAAGTACTCTGGGATGCAGTCCATCAGGCCCTGGGGATTTATCGGCCTTCAATCCCATCAATTTCCGCAACACAATTTCCTGACTAATCAGGATATCCCTCAGTTCCTCCTCCTCACTAGACCCTCTGACCCCTTTTATATCCGGAAGGTTGTTTGTGTTCTCCTTAGTGAATACCGCACCAAAGTATTTGTTCAATTAGTCTGCCATTTCTTTGTTCCCTGTTATGACTTCCCCTGATTCTGACTGCAGGGGACCTACGTTTGACTTTACTAACCTTTTTCTCTTTCCATTTCTATAGAAACTTTTGCAATCCGTCTTAATGTTCCCTGCAAGCTTCTTCTCGTACTCCATTTTCCCTGCCCTAATCAAACCCTTTGTCCTCCTCTGCTGAGTTCTAAATTTCTCCCAGTCCCCGGGTTCGCTGCTATTTCTGGCCAATTCCTTGGCTTTAATACTATCCCTGATTTCCTTTGATAGCCACGGTTGAGCCACCTTCCCTTTTGTATTTTTACGCCAGACAGGAATGTACAATTGTTGTAGTTCATCCATGCGGTCTCTAAATGTCTGCCATTGCCCATCCACAGTCAACCCCTTAAGTATCATTCGCCAATCTATCCCAGCCAATTCACGCCTCATACCTTCAAAGTTACCCTTCTTTAAGTTCTGGACCATGGTCTCTGAATTAACTGTTTCATTCTCCATCCTAATGCAGAATTCCACCATATTATGGTCACTCTTCCCCAAGGGACCTCGCACAACAAGATTGCTAATTAATCCTCTCTCATTACACAACACCCAGTCTAAGATGGCCTCCCCCCTAGTTGGTTCCTCGACATATTGGTCTAGAAAACCATCCCTTATGGACTCCAGGAAATCCTCCTCCACCGTATTGCTTCCAGTTTGGTTAGCCCAATCTATGTGCATATTAAAGTCACCCATTATAACTGCTGCACCTTTATTGCATGCACCCCTAATTTCCTGTTTGATGCCCTCCCCAACATCACTACTACTGTTTGGAGGTCTGTACACAACTCCCACTAACGTTTTTTGCCCTTTGGTGTTCTGCAGCTCTACCCATATAGATTCCACATCATCCAAGCTAATGTCCTTCCTAACTATTGCATTAATCTCCTCTTTAACCAGCAATGCTACCCCACCTCCTTTTCCTTTTATTCTATCCTTCCTGAATGTTGAATACCCCTGGATGTTGAGTTCCCAGCCCTGATCATCCTGAAGCCACGTCTCTGTAATCCCAATCACATCATATTTGTTAACATCTATTTGCACAGTTAATTCATCCACCTTATTACGGATATTCCTTGCATTAAGACACAAAGCCTTCAGGCTTGTTTTTTTAACACCCTTTGTCCTTTTAGAATTTTGCTGTACAGTGGCCCTTTTTGTTCTTTGCCTTGTGTTTCTCTGCCCTCCACTTTTCCTCATCTCCTTTCTGTCTTTTGCTTTTGTCTCCCTTTTGTTTCCCTCTGTCTCCCTGCATTGGTTCTCATTCTCCATTCTACTCCACTTGATACTCCATTCTAAACCAGTTGCTCCAAAAAAACAGGAGCAACTCAGGCCGAAACTTGGCCCCATAATGTGGAGAAGTGTGAAGTTATCCACTAGGAAAAACAGAATAGTTATTGAATTAATAGAGGCTGGAAATGTTGCCATTTAGAGGGGCCTGGGTGTCCTTGTACATGAATCATTAAAATGAAGATACAGCAAGCAATTAGGACAGCAAATGGTATGTTAGCTTTTGTTACAAAAGAGTACAAGAGTAAAGAAGTCTTACTACAATTATACAGTGCATTGGTGAGGCTATACTGTGTACAGTTCTGGTCTCCTAACCTACGGAAAGAGATACTTGCCTTAGAGGGAGTGCAACGAAAGTTCACTAGACTGGTTCCTGGGATGAGGGGATTTCCCTATGAGGAGAGATTGAGTAGGCTAGGCCTATATTCCCTCGAGTTTAGAAGAATAAGAGGTGATCTAATTAAAACATAAAATTCTTAAGGGGTTTGATAGGGATAATGCTGAGAAAATGTTTCCCTGGCTTGCGAATCTAGAACATGGGGTCACAGTCTCTGAATAAAGGGTCAGCCATTTAGAACTGAGATGAGGAGAAATGTCTTCACTCAAAGGGTTGTGAATCTTTGGAATTTTCTACCCCACAGAGCTGAGGCTGCTCAGCCATTAAGTATATTCAAGATAAAGGTCGATACATTTTTGGGAACTAAGGGAATTAAGGGACATGGGGATAATGCGGGAAGGTGGAGTTGAGATAGAAGATCAGCCATGATCTTATGAAATGACAGAGCCGGCTCGAAGGGCCTAATGGCCGACTCCTGCTCCTATTTCTTATGTTCTTATGTCCTTTGCACCATCCCCCGAGGCACAATTGAGATCAAGGAACAGGATAACAATTTTGTTTATGAAAAATTAAAGGTTTTTGCGCAAATACATTAATGATTTCAAATTTAGCATATAACGCTTTCTAGCTTAGTGTGACACTAAAATAATGGTAATTGGAATGGCTTTTATTAGTATTATATCTGTAATGCATTTATGAATGACTCCACGAGACAATGTGTTGTACACAAACTGTAGTGACTTTGGTCCTTTATTCCAAACTCCAGAGTGAGGCAGCCGCATGGTGGTTCCCCTTTTATACAGCCCCTGCCACCAGGGCAGGAAACCCCAGTCTCCACCAGTTGCACCCTCTAGTGGTGCCAGCATGTGTATACACAGTGTAAACCTTATTGATAGTACATCAGGTAAACAAGTCTCCATCTTATGCAACTATACAGTGACTACATAGAGAGTATATCTATAGTCTGCATATATAACATCACTCTCCCCCAAGTCCTTTGTGCCAATTACCTTTGCACTATGTGCTCTGGTTTAGCTCTCCCCAGACTTAAGTGCCAATAACCCTTGCACCTTGGCTTGGCTCTCTCCCTGTTAATCCCCAAGTCCTTTTGCCACAACATTGGGTAGTGGTTACCAGTTTGGATGGTTCGATGATGCAGTGGAGGTTCCAGTGGGTTCTGGGTGAGATCCATGTGTGTGTCCATGGCTACATACATCCATTCCCCCCACCCCCCCCTCCCCCCACAGCTGGCCCAGCACATTAACATACAGGATCAGCCGCAGTGCAATTACAAAGAAAGGAAGAAAAAACATTTTTTTTTACAGTTTGTATCGTGACACCTTGGTTCAGTGACTTACATTTGCAGGTATACACTCCATACACTACGGGATGGCGGGACTGACATATTAAGAAAGACTGGATCAACTGGGCTTGTATTCACTGGAGTTCAGAAGAATGAGAGGGGATCTCATAGAAACGTTTAAAATTCTGACGGGTTTAGACAGATTAGATGCAGGAAGAATGTTCCCAATGTTGAGGAAGTCCAGAACCAGTGGTCACAGTCTAAGGATAATGGGTAAGCCATTTAGGACCGAGATGAGGAGAAACTTCTTCACCCAGGGAGTGGTGAACCTGTGGAATTCTCTGCCACAGAAAGTTGTTGAGGCCAATTCACTAAATATATTCAAAAAGGAGTTAGATGTAGTCCTTACTACTAGGGGGATCAAGGGGTATGGCGAGAAAGCAAGAATGGAGTACTGAAGTTGCATGTTCAGCCATGAACTCATTGAATGGTGGTGCAGGCTCGAAGGGCCGAATGGCCTACTCCTGCACCTATTTTCTATGTTTCTATGTTTCTTCTTGGGGCTGAGCTGCCTCTCTGGCCAAATCCTGAAACTCCCCGCTGGATTCAAAGTCATCTACCAACTCCTCTGTAGACGGTGAGTCGTATTTCTTTTAAACATATGCTGGAGGTGGCCCTTCGTGTTACAGGCTTTGCATACGTACTCAGCAAACCGACACTGGTGAGCCCTATGGTTTCCTCCACAATGCCAGCATGGTGCTACTCAATTAGCACTCCTTGACGGACTCTGAGTTCTGGAACCCTGAGATCTGTGCTCTCTGCCCTGGGCAGAAACACGTTCTATAGTCTTGCCTGTGAAAGGCACCATTCTGTGTACAGGGAGTTAGGTGTGACCCTTACAGCTAAAGGGATCGGGGGTATGGAGAGAAGGCAGGGGTGCGGTACTGAGGTTGCATGATCAGCCATGATCAGATTGAGTGGCAGTGCAGGCTCGAAGGGCTGAATTGCCTGCTCCTGCACCTATTTTCTAAGTTTCTATGTAAGTACTTGCCAGGTTTGAGTCCACAGGATGAATAATTTTCTTGGTGCTGCAAATCGAGGTCATGAACGCCTGACTGATGCCGATTGCCTTTTGCAAGTTGACTGTGGTGTCAGCAGATAATAGCTTGTGAAGGAGGCCCTCGTGGCCAATTCACATAACAAAGATGTCTCGCAATATTTCATTGAGGTGCGTGCCAAAATCACACGGTGCCGCAAGTCTCCAGTCGGTAGCATATTTTGCAATCTACTGGCCCTCAGGTCTGCGGTGGGAGTAGAATCTGTGCCTGGCCGTGAGGATGCTCTCTTTAGGTTTTAGTTGGTCGCGAATTAGTTCAGTCAGCTCCTTGTATGCCTTATCCTTGGCCTTCGTGATTGTCAGCAAATCCCTGATGAGGCGGTAGACCTCGGGCCCACAACTAGTCAGCAGTATAGCCTTGCGCTTCTCCGCCAATGTGTCCGTCTCCCCTGCCAGGTCGTTTGCCACGCATTATAGCTCGAGCCTTCTGTGAAGGCATCCCAATCATCACCCACTGCAAGTCTTTTAGTGTGCCAAAGGTAGCCATAATCGTGTGAAAGTCCGTATTCTCGTCGCCAGTTATTACGACTGTACTGTACTTATAAATGACTCCATGAGGCAATGAGTTGTACTCAAGCTGTAGTGACCATGGTCCTTTATTCCAAACTCCAGAGTGAGGCAGCCGCATGGTGGCTCCCCTTTTATACAGCCCCTGCCACCAGGACAGGAAACCCCGGTCTCCACCAGTTGAACCCTCTAGTGGTGCCAGCATGTATATACACAGTGTAAACCTTGATAGTACATCAGGTAAACAAGTCTCCATCTTATGCAACTGTACAGTGACTACACAGAGCGTATAGAGAATACATAACAATTAGGGTGCATAAACAATTGGAAAAATGTATCTTGTGGACGGATCAATAACGATGTTCACCCTACTACCTGGCAAAAACAGGGCTGATAGGCAGTTAAAATGCCCCAGGTTACTGACATTACCTGGAGCTGCCCATATCCCACTGTCCGCGATTTGGACTCAGGCTTCTGGACAGGCAGCTAAGCAACCCACGCATATTGGACAGGGTCCTCGTTGACATATGCAGATCGGCGTCCAATGACATCATCGGGCACCGACTGTTAATTTTAACGCTGGCCTCAGTGGGAAAGCCGCTGTGGCTCACTCGCCAGGCAAAGGCAAGCGAGAAGAGGACCCTGGACCAGACGAGACCATTTAACATAAGTTTTTTCCATTTCCTTGTGAGACTGGGAGGAGCAAAATGGATCCTATGGGCCCAAGGGAAGTTGAGGCCTCCCTGCCCGAGACTCCCTCCCCTTTCGCTCCCACAACCCCCCACACTACACCTACTTGCATGCCGACGGGCAGCCATGGGCCACCTGTTTGTCCGCAGAGACAGGTGGGAAGTGGACTGGCAACATTTTACTGAGACCCCGGACTGTTTCCTGCTGTTATTGGTGCATTTCTGAATTGCCCTGCCAATCACCCACCAGAAACTCGCTTGCAGTTAAAATCAGGGCCCCAATTTGCAAATTCTGGGTATCGGGCCGATACCCATCCTGATCATAGCACAGTGGGCAGGAGCCAAGCATTTTGCGTGTTAAAATGGGTAATGTGTTAAAACTGAACATTTCATAACATATGGACAAAATTAACAATGAGCATATAATGTAATATGTAATGGTCATAGACCAAGGAGTAACAAAATATGTGCAAGTAGAAGACGTGGGTATGATTCTTAATGAATACTTTGCATCTGTTTTTACAAGAGAGGGGCGATGCACACTTTGCAATGAGGGAGGAGGAGTGTGAAATATTAGACGAGATAAACATAGTGAGAGAGGAAGTGTTAAGGGGCTTAGCAGTTTTGAAAATGGATAAATCCCTAGGCCTGGATGAAATGTATCCCAGGCTGTTAAGGGAAGCAATAGAGGAAATAGCAGAGGCTCTGACCATTGTTTTCCAATCCTCTCTGGCTACAGGTGTGGTGCCAGAGGACTGGAGGACTGCTAATATTGTACCTTTGTTTCAAAAGGGAAAAAGGGAAAGACCAAGTAAGTACGGGCCAGTCAGCCTAACCTCAGTGGTGGGAATATTATTGGAAAACATCCTGAGGGACAGGATAAATCTTCATTTGGAAAGACATGGATTAATCAAGGACAGTCAGCATGGATTTGTTTAGGGAAGGTCGTGTCCGACTAACTTGATTGAATTTTTCGAGGAAGTAGCCAGGAGGGTCGATGAGGGCAGTGCATATAATGTAGTGTATGTGGATTTTGATAAAATCCTACATGGAAGACCTGGTCACGAAAGTAAAAGCCCATGGGATCCAGGGCAAAGTGGCAAGTTGGATCCAAAATTGGTTCAGAGACAGGAAGCAAAGGGTAATGGTTGATGGATGTTTTTGTGATTGGAAGTCTGTATCCAGTGGGGTTCCGCAGGGCTCAGTGCTGGGTCCCTTGCTTTTTGTGGTATATATCAATGACTTGGACTTGAATGTTGGGGGTATGATTAAGAAGTTTGCAGATGACACTAAAATAGGTTGTGTGATTGACAATGAAGAAGAAAGCTGCATACTGCAGGAAGATATCAATGTACTGGTCAAGTGGTCAGAACAGTGGCAAATGGAATTCAATCCGGATAAATGTGAGGTAATGCATTTGGAGATTTCTAACAAGGCAAGGGAATACACATTAAATCGTAAGACACTGAAAAGTGTAGAGGAACAAAGGATCCTTGGAGTGTAAGTCCACAGATCCCTAAAGGTAGCAGGCCAGGTAGATAAGGTGGTTAAGAGGCATGTTGAATACTTGCCTTTATTAGTTGAGGCATGGAATACAAGAACAAAGTTATGCTTGAACTGTATAAAACACTGGTTTGGCCACAGCTGGAGTACTGTGTGCAGCTCTGGTCACCACCTTACAGGAAAGATGTGATTGCACTGGAAAGGGTGCAGAGGAGATTTACAAGAATGTTATCTGGACTGGAAAATTTTGGGTATGAGGAAAGATTGGAGATGCTGGGTGTGTTTTCTTTGGAACAGAGGAGGGGAGACCTGATTGAGGTGTATAAGACTATGAGGCACTTGGATAGAGTGGATAGGGAGGACCTGTTTCCCTTGGCAGAGGGGTCAACAACCAGGGGGCATATATTTAAAGTAATTGGGGGGGAGGTCTAAAGGAGATATGAGGGGAAATTTCTTCACCCAGAGGGTGATCGGGGTCTGGAACTTACTGCCTGAAAGTGTGGTAGAGGCAGAAAGCTTCATCACATTTTAAAAATACTTGGATGTGCACTTAAAGTGCCGTAACCTACAGGGCTACGGACCAAGAGCTGGAAAGTGGGATTAGGCTGGATAACTCTTGGTCGGCCGGCGCGGACACGATGGGCTGAAATGGCTACCTTCCGTGCTGTAAATTTCTATGGTTCCATGATTCAATTAATCTTTTGAGGCCATAGTACTTTAGCACGAAAATAATTCTTGAAAAGAACTTCGTCACATTTCTTCCCTCAATATTTTGAGAGATTCCCTATCACAGCCCTATATCCTGTGATATTTTAAACCATAGTCTCATCATATCCAGCGAAACTCCAGCCTAGATTCCTGACTTTTCACATGCTTAAAAGAAAAAAGAACTTGTATTTATATGGTTCACACTTCAGGATATCACAACACACTTCACAGCCAACCACATTACAATGGTACAATATAATGATACATTATACGAATACAGGCACAAGGTTTTTAATAATATGGATGCATTATTGAGTATTTTTACAGAAATCATCTGCTGCGCGGTTCCTGCCTCGGCTCCGCAGGGCTAACCATTTTCCAGAGGAGCTTTGGGAAGGGAATCTGGAAAGAGAGTGTATGGAAGAAATCTGTAACAAAGAAGAAGTCCGTGAGATTTTTGAAGATGTTACGAGAACAGTAAGGAACTAAGTTTTACGGTTCAATCTAGCCTCTTTGTCCCATTCTCGCTGCCATCTTCTCTTTCTCATTCTTTCCCTGCTCAGATAACTGGGAAGATCTCAGGTGTTCAGAATAATGAGGTGGTTACAATACGAACCTTGCTGTTTACACTGCTTGTTACAAGGTGTGACTGCCTCCTCTTACCTTGACTAACTTGGTAAGGTCACTGAACCTCTCATGGCACCGAGCTGTTATGTGGGGGTTGATCGAGATGGCATTGACTGACAAGGGCACCTCCTTTTACTGTGCTTGGACCATTGCTTTTGTTGGCTTCCTTCCCTCGGTGCCAGGGAGCTGCTCCCTCCTTTCCTTATTTGGGCCAATAAAACCTTTATGTAGGAGAATGTAAACTTGGTGGTTCTGTGTTCTGTTGCAGCACTCTCAGATCGACTTCTCTTATGTTTTTCTTCGCAGTTTTTAAAATCACTGGCCTGCCCCTTTAATCCGCTGAAACCAGTTGCCTGAGACAAGCTCCCAATAATAGTGTTGGGAGACCACCCTACACATGATAATGACCCTGACCCAGGAAAATGTGTTGGGTCAGGGCAAGGCGCTGCTGGCCAGAATTGATGTCTGGATGTGTTCTGATAGGAAAATCCAGGCCTAAATATTCTTACCTTCTGACCAGAGAAATAACTGGCATGGGATTGAACTGGAACTTTATACAAGGGATTCAATTATTTTCAGAGGAAGAACTACATTTAAAGATGTCAACTTCAGTAGGGGATGGAAAGTGAATGTGATTGTTTGACTAGTTGTTGCTGGGATTGGTCAGACTGGGTTCTGATCTGATTATTGGCCACTTAACCAATGTACAAGAGGGTGCCTGGTAGAACAGTATTTTTAGCATGCGCAGACATTGTACTTTGCCACAGATGCAAATCAATATTAAAATGTGCTGGCCAATTCTGAGCTATAGCCTGCAACGTGACAAGCAAATTCCTATCTGCAAAGTTCCCTAACCACACAACAATTAAACCCTAGTCACCGAAGCCTCTGTTTAATTAGCCTCAATTGTTTAGTGGCCTTAAAATTGCACAGCTATTAACGTGATTTTCTTTTCTCTCTTCAAGGATTTATTCTGGGATTTCTACACAGGTATGCCTTCTCTGATTTATCACACTACCTAATTAGCTGGAACCTTTCCTTAAATGAACTAAAGAAGGTTCCGACAACAAAAAAGCTATGTTCCTGTTAATGCAATTATTTCAAAATAAATAATTGATTTAAAATTAAAAAAGGAGCAGAGATCATTTCATTCCAGCCACAAGTGTAAGCTGAGTAGCATGTGTGAGCTCCCAAAATGAAAAAAAAGACTTGCATATATATAGCGTCTTTCACAACCTCAGGACATCCTAAAGTAATTTACAGCCAGTGAAGTACTTTTGAGGTGCAGTTGTTGTTGTAATGTAGGAAACACGGCAGCCAATTTGCTCACAGCAAGCTTCCAAAAACAACAACATGATAATGACCAGACAATCTGTTTTAGTGATGTTGATTATGGGATAACTATTGGCCAGCACACTGGGGATAATTCCCCTGCTCTTCTTCAAAATAGTGCCACCTGAGAGGGCAGATGACGCCTCAGTTTAACGTCTCATCCGAAAGATGGCTGCTCCAATGGCAACACTCCCTCAGTATTGCAATGCAGAGTCAGCCTAGATTTTTGTGCTCAATTCTCTGGAGTGAAAGGCACAGAGAATTCTCTCTCCTGGATTCTAATAGCACAAATTGGCCAAACATATGAAGATAGTCCTTCTCCTACGAGGGAGTTAAGGCTTCATCCTGGCAATGCTCTGAGGAACACCTGGCTGGAGTGTTTAGCTAGCTCATTCTCCTAATAGGAAAGCTGCCTAAAGCTGGCAAGAAGGTGAGGTTTGACATTGTGCAGTCGACCTCTGGAACACTGCAATAATATATGGGAAAAGTGGTTTAATTGATGTATGCAACTTCAATACTTGACATGACAATAACCTAGTCCATTTAACTGTAAAATGTAGAGGCAGAATGTAAAAGGGAACAGTTGGACGAGAGTTAAGAAATATTAGACTATCAATTACAGTGGCCGGGATCAATCGACGAATGCGCAACCCATTCAAATCAATTCCTCTATCTACTTTCGTGGAGAAGTTATATCTGCTGATATTGGCAGCAGTTATTTCTAAACTTTTAAGATGGGTCTGTGCAGGAAAATCTATCGAAATAAAGTGTCAAAATGTGTGCTAAATGTAGAAAACATCATGCTGCACTTGATGTCAAATGGAACTAAAAACTCTCCAATTTAATTTTCCTTTCTCAGGAGGATTTATCTCTGTGTAAAAATGGTGCTACTTGTGTGGCTGTCTAAAGGAAGGTTCTGTGAAACAGGTCAGAGAATTTTCATTACACAATGTATTTTTATCGAGAGAAAAGGCTACCGTGCCATTACATATGCCAGATTTCCTCTCAGAATTCCCATGGGGCCCCCGTCAGACACAGCATACACCAGTGGCGTACTGCACTTGCGAGGGGAAGAGTGAGTGCCCTCCAGTTTCCTGTCCTGAGCTATTTGCGTGGCTCAAGTGCACTCCTGGTGTAAGCCCGTCCCCTAATAGGGTCTTGCACTGGGATACTTGCTGGGGTGTGGGTGGGGGTGAAGCTGGAGCGGCAACAAGAGGGTAGCTGTGCAGCTCTTGCTCACTAGCATTGGGGCCCTCTGGGTACCGTAGGAGTACTGCAACCGAAAGGAGTCGAGGCTATAAGATTATCGCGGGAGTAGGGGCGAGGAGATTTGTTAAAATGAATGACTGAACTGGGCTCTTGAATGGCCAAGCTGCCCCCAGCGCCTCTGCAGATCCTCCTGTCTGTGGCGCCCCCTCCATTGGAGTGCAGCAAGGCCGGATGAATAGGAAAGTGAGGCAGAAAGTCTGAAACAGCCCCTTTCCCCCCCCCCTTCATTACAATATCCACGCTGGGCTTGTGACTACTCCAGGTGCAGGTCGAGCGAATTTGAGGAAGCCAGAGACCTGATGCAATGGGTTTCAACCGCATTTTCTCTTTGCTGTGCCTGAGAACTGAGTCTACCCCAGGCGCAACAAAGAGGGACGTCTCCCCTAATGACTCTTGCATATTTTCAGTACAATTCTTAAGACAAAAAAGCACCGGGATATCATAATACAATCTTGCACCTGTTTCCTTCCTGCATTCCTTTCACACTCAGAGAGGAACTGCTAGATTGTGAAGTGTAAATGGTTGTTGCTGCAAATCTATACCATCTTTGTTGATTTGGCCAGCATGGGGCAGATGATCCAGTAAGATCCAGGCCCTGAGTGTGCCTGTACAAAAATGAACTGACCGTGCCAGATAACGCTAGGCCGCTTAGAACAAAATGTCTGCCGTCTTGGGCACGTGTTGTGTTGGGACAACTATAGGCAGAATGTCAGGTTCTAGCAGCCAGTAAAGGCCTGATGGCTGCTCCCTTTGCACCAGGCAGCTTTTCAATGTGAGGGGTAGTGGGCACAGGGAAAGGAGCAGATTGGGCAATGGGCAGGGGAAGACAGGGGGCATGGAGTAGGGGCACTGGGGCCACTAGGCAAGGGTACCCGGGATTTTTTTTAATGATGTAGTCCGACCTCACTTTGAGCGCCCAATCCTTACAGGCTGCTCCAGCCACTAATCAGCCTAGCACCCGCCTTGCGTGCAGGCACCCAGCTCTCTCTGTGCTTGACACTTGCACTGGGGAATGCTGAGCACTTTGCGCATTGTAGGCCTCAGGCTTCTGCGCCCAGTAATACAAGAAATGGGCCCCTAACGTGCTGAAATGCATCAACATCCTGCCATTAGAGTATCTGCCCATATATTTAAGCTACTAATATCGTAGGACTGAGGTCTCCAACACTTGTGTCTTCGTGGGTGGCATAGATGCTGACCCAGTCATATAAACCGGGTAACTATGGTAACTGAAAGGAGTATTTCATACGTGTACTCAACAAGAGTAACAGTCACCAGAATAAGTTGTAGTTAGCTACCAATATTTTATAATTTTTTAAGTAAATATTTTTGTACTCACTAATATGAGGGGTGTTAATGCTGGGAAATGGAGCTTTCCAGGTTAGGTATAGCATAGCTGGATACAGAGCAAAGTTTCCTCTGTTGCACTGCAATGCCATGTTTCAGCCTCCACATAAGGAGAGCACCCTGTACTACACCCGTGCATCATTTTGTCCATCTCCCACACATCTCACCCTGTGATCTTTCTGAGTGAGGCAGATTTGTGCCATTGGCCTGTGTCCACTAGGAATTGGATTTAGCTTTTTCAAATGTCTCGCATAGGCACGATGGGACAAATGGCCTCCTTCTGTGCTATTTGATTCTATGAAGCCTAACCAAAGGATCCCGAAGTCAGCAGGGACTTTATTCTGATCATTCTGGATTTGAATCCAGCTCTCAGAGGTCAAAGGCCAGCATCTAAACCACTGCACCATTTATTTCTGCTCAAAAGGGTAAAATGTTATTACAGACACAGCAAATCATGTGGTTCATAATCAATGTGTGTTCATATTATTTCAGATATTAATGAGTATGAGCTCGTGCACTCTTGCCCACCAGGAACTATGTGTGTAGATGGAATCAATAAGTTCACCTGCAATTGTCCAGTTGATGGGTGCAATGGTTGACAAACACCTCAAGATCTCTGAATAACAGGATTTCAATTAAAAGTACAGATGAACTTGCAGTCAATGAAAAAATAAGACATTTGTTTCCTAAAGTCAAGAATTGCCTGTGATTACAGATGTTTTCTGGTTCTGGTGATTGCATGATGATTATATGATGCCTGTGATTGCTACAGCCTTGGGACAATATAAATACAAGTTGTTTTTGTTATTGTACAGTTGTATGATAGCTAAATCAGTTGTCAGTGCAACAAGCTTCTAATATTCTTCGAGGAATAATGCTATGTATACAACGTGCTTCATGTTAATATTCAGCATCAACACTAAAGGGCAGGATTTTCGGCTTTGATGTTTTTGGGGCGGTAATGGTAGTGAGGCGGTAAAGTTGGCGCCCAGGAACAGTTTGCACCTCAGTAAGTAAAATTGGTCAGCTGGGCCCTGAGTCAGGGGGCGCAGCACTAAGTGAGGCGTTATACACCTCTTTTAGGGCGTTGGATGGGAAAATCCCGAGCTAAAAAGACGGGCCGGGAGCGCTCCGAGACACACCTGGGGGGGGGGGGGGGAAGGAAAAAACCTTTTAAAAAACCCACAAAAACATTCCCGAAAGATTGCCCATGCCACCACATTAAAAATCACAAAAAAAATTAAAAGAAAAAACAATCCCACTTACTTGAATTCCCTGGCGTTCACTGTGGGTGCGCATTGGGGCATACGGGTCGGACTGAAGTCAAAACTCGCGCCGGTGCTCTTCTGGGCGGTGCTGCTCAGCACTGCCACGAAACTATACCCGAGGATCGCTGTGGGCCGCTGGAGGCTGACCGCCCAGCCAAAACGCCTCACCACCACTATTGCCGTCGCTTCGCGGCAAAATGGAGCGGAGAGGAACCGAAAATCCGCCCCTTCATATATTCCTGATTTAAGTAAAATAACTTCAGTTTAAAATGTAGCATTGTGTGATGGACCATTGTTATTCTACCATATTGTAGAAAAATTATTGTCTATTATACGCTGAAAATTATTATAGTTCACATCTATAATTTCATCCACCTCAGAAGATTAAATAAATTGATTAGAGCACACAATAATGCAAATTGTATCTGTCTTTTACAAAAATCCTGCTTTGACTTCTTTCATATAGTTTTGATATATTTTCAGTTCCAATCATAGACAACACTAAGTTTGGAGGAAGAAGGTGGGCAAGTTGAATGAGGCAGCCAAGGAACTACAAAAGGGGTTACATGCAATGGGCTGGAAATTAGGTTCCGGCCATTTTGAGGCATTATTCCTGGCAGGGTGGTAAGTATAGCGCCCTCTAAAAGTGTGTGCCTCCTACTGGGAAATTTGTTTGAAATGCAGCAAAAGGGAAAGGGGGCACTAAATCAGGCGTTCCACACCCGTGTTCGGGCATTGTAACCGAAAAGCTCAGCGCTAAAATGGAAGGCGAAATGCACATGCTCCGAGGCCTGTAATAGATCCCGGGCCCAGCTGATTCTTAAAGGCGCGGCATACAAAGTCTGTGCATACACAGTTCCAACTGTGCACTCTGAGCAGAGCGGAAAATGGAGGAGCAGGAAGATCGCCAGCGTACACACCGCTTCTCAGCCACGGCTGCTGAGGCGTTGATAGAGACTGTTGAAAGGAGGTGGCATGTGTTGCAGTTTCCCGGAGGAAGGAGGCCCATCCCACGAGTTCATCGCAGGCTTTGGAGGGAGGTGGCCCAGGACGTCTCAGCTAGAGACACGGTGCCGCGAACTGCGACACAATGTCGGAAGAAGTTCAACGATCTCACGAGGCTCGTCAGGGTGAATACCCTTTATATTAATGCACCAATGCCATGATGTGAACCTCACTGTCTCACACAATGTAAAGTGTTTGCAGCACTTGTCCCTTCTCTGTGTTCCAGGCCATGGTCTTGGTTGGTGAAGCCACCTGTAAAGTGAGGCTCAGTTCACCAGCCATGCCCTTCTTGTTCCCTCCTCGCACTACCCTTTGACTCTTGATATGCGTTTTCAAAACGTCAGCCTGATCCGTAATCCTAGATGGCTCTCACCTCATCCCACCGTTCCCACATGCACTGTGCGCAGCCACGCAGATTCTAATGGACATCTGTACACTTCCAGACAGTAGAAGCTAATCTACTATGGAAAGCACATGTGCCACACGATGGGCTGCACACTCACTTACACCACCTTCTTTTTCTTATTGCAGGCAAAATTGGCTCATAATCATCGGGAGCAGCAGCGCACCGGAGGTGGGGCGCCTGATCAACAGGACCTCACTCAGGTCGGGGAGCGAGTGTCCGCCTTCCTGGGCACACCAGTTGGCATGGTGGAGGGTGGCAAAGCAGAGCACCCTATGGATAGTGACGGTATGTGAATAGCGTTTGCGACTCATGTGAGTTCCATGACCCTTGATATCAATTGGCCTACCCCCTTTACATATAAATGTCCAATGCCCCCTACCCTGCTGCTAATCACATGTCTGTTGCTTTGTGCTTAGAGATGATGAGCTGGAAGCATGGCAGCCTGTCCCTAATCCTTGTACATCGGCCGATGGGGGAGATGACAAGGGAGTGGACGACAGTTTGGTCACCGGGCGTGACACTTCATCAGTCCCACCAAGTGGGGACACCACATTGGTCGAGGATCTTGAATTACTGAGGTTTGAAGAGGCTCCTGGCTCCATTAGCCTACAGCAACACCCAGCACGAGGGGAGGCTCGGAGGTCAGCTCCCTAGAGGGTGAGTTGGCCCAGGAGTCCTGCTGAGACACAGGCGGACGGGGACCTGGACATGGAGGCTATGTCCAGGGAGTCCATGCAAATGCATGGGTGCATTGGAGAAGGTCCTGCAGAGCATGGATGCACTTGCTGTGAGGTTGGGGAAGGCCGCCTCAAGCACTGCCTGTGCCTCAGGCAGTCACCAAGCCCATCCTTACCCGCTCACAGAGGAAGATGGACTCAACGAGTGACAGTGGAGTCCCAGAGTGGATGGTGCGTGCCATTGTTGATGTGGTCGCTTCACAGGCCCAAGCCATGCAAGGACTTTGTGATGCTGTCAGTGATTGCTGGCATGAACTCGCAGACTGCTGCGTTTCAGGCTCACTGTGCTCTGAGTCAGTCGCAGAGTGATAACATGCACACACTGACCACTGCCATTCTCTCTGTGGTCCCCACAGTTGGACGGGAAACTGACCGTGCCGAAGCAGACCAGCAATGTGTGCTCACACATCTTGCCCTGGATGCTAACGCTCCGCCCCGGGTGCGCAGCAGTGGGCCGCTGGAAGTGGAAGGTGCTGTCTTTCCTCAAGATGACAGCATTCCATCTCCCACCACTGCCACTCCGCCTTTGCACCTACCGCAGTCTACACCTGAGCCACCCGAGACTGCTGCTGCTGATGCTGAGGCAGTGGAGACCGCAGTTAGGCCTTCAAGGCCTTCTAGGCCCAGAGCTGGTCCAGGGCGCCCTGCTGGGCCGCCTGTACTGTCTGCCCCACACACACAGACTCAAGTACTGTAGGCACTGAGGCAACATTGAGGAAGAGCACTTGGGTGAAAGATTTCTAAATCTCCGGTATTAAATTGACAGCAAGACCAATTCTTTTAAAATAATTCGGAATAGTTTATTAAACACACACATATGCATATTTATCAGCAGTCGTCAGCTATCCTACGGATCTAGTTAGTTACAACAGAGATACGATGTTACAATAATGATTTATAAAAAGGTATAGAAAGGTGTACGTCACTTCCCTCTGGCAAAGCACACGGCCTGCTCCTTTATTGTAGAGAGGTCCTGTCCTTGCCGTGTGTTTAACAAAAGAGACAGAGCAATCTTTGGCTTGAGTTTTTATATCTCTTACGGCCATTGTTTCTCAGGAAGCCTCAGGATTGGGTCTTGGTTCCAGGGCCGTACCTTATTGGCTTCTCCTCATACATGTGTCTGTCTGGAGGGCTGTGACATTCCTTGATTAGGACAATGTCTTTCCAATACACATCTTTAAGCTCTGTCCAGCCAGAAGACAATATACACACAGAACATGCTGGAAGTCTGTGAGCGTCCATTTTGTCTCTTTCAAAACTGTCTTTTCGTAATCTCATTTTAAAATATTTATATATATATATATATATATATATATATATACAGAATCAATTTTGCCATTACTGAATACTTTTATTCTTACAAACTGTGGGACGGGGGTAAAGGTAAGGGGATGGCAAATGTCAGAGGAAGTCAGAGTGAAGAGTTTGCCCATCATGGACAGATGTCCTCATCATGTAAATGTAATGTTGGAAAGTGTGAGGTCATGCACTTTGGCAGAAAAAAATCAAAGAGCAAGTTATTATTTAAATGGAGAAAGATTGCAAAGTGCCGCAGTACAGCGGGAGCTGGGGGTATTTGTACATGAAACACAAAAGGATAGTATGCAGATACAGCAAGTGGTCAGGAAAGCCAATGGAATCTTGGCCTTTATTGCAAAGGGGATGGAGTATAAAAGCAGGGAAGTCTTGCTACAGCTATACAAGGTACTGGTGAAACCACACCTGGACTACTGTGTGCAGTTTTGGTTAAGCGTAAGGCCTATGCTTTCATACGCCTCAGTGAATACATTGACTATATCCTGGAGTTCAGCCTCTGAATGTGCGGGTTTGGGAGGTGCTGCTGTAGAAGCCTTAGCGAGTTGCTGCAGTGCATCTTGTAGATGGTACACACTGCAGTCACGGTGCGCCAGTGGTGGAGGGAGTGAATGTTTAATGTGGTGGAAGGTGTGTCAATCAAGCGGGCTGCTTTGTCCTGGATGGTGTCAAGCTCCATGAGTGCTGTTGGAGTTGGACTCATCCAGGCAAGTGGAGAGTATTCCAGCACACTCCTGACTTGTGCCTTGGAGATGGTGGAAAGGCTTTGGGGAAATCAGGAGGTGAGAGACTCGCGGTAGAATAACCAGCTTCTGTGTTTCTGACAAACTGAGTTTGTGTCCTCTGATTTCCCTGGATATGAAAGCTTTTGTTGCGTTTCACCCATTTTTGATCCCACGAGTAGTTCAAAAGATCCAAACATACCGTCTGAAAGTCGTACTGATGACGGGAAGTCACTGTAAGTGACTGACATTACTACAGTGTATCCTTGCAAGATGCTGTTGATGTCTTAATCCTGACCACAGTAGGCAAGGTAGGAGTTGCCATGCATGGTGTAGTACTGTTGATGCTCACTGACATGATAACCTCCTGTCACTACTGTTGTGCTGCATTCCTCTGCCCCAAACACAGTCCTCACGGGCAGTACCATTCTTGGGATCTCTCCCGCAATATTAAAATTAAACTGATCCTGGAAAATTTGGTAAAATGAGCCCACTTTTCATTCAGCGAGTGCTGCTCTGCCATTTCACCACTTGGGTTTTTGCCCGAGTGCAAAATTCTGCCTATATGTATGTGAATTGTACATAAACCCCGATTATTTGCCAGGTTACTGCCCAATTTCAGGCAAACATGGAGCAGGCAACGGTGGGAAGTCAGCAGGACAGCTATTCTACCAGTGAGCCTGGTCACTTTGGGAATTTTCTGCTGGAAGTGACGGCAGCTGCTGATTATGTCCACTCAAATATGGGGAGGCATTTTCAAAATTACACAGTAAAGTGGAGTCATCAGATGTCATATTTTCCATCATTACCGCCAGAGCACTGCTGAACATAAGTGACACGAGCATGTAACTGTTGTCCAGTGATGCCACGGTGGGTGGGGAAACATTTACTTTTGGAAAGGCCCCCTAAAGGAGTGTAATTGATTGCGGGTCAATCTATTGCACTTGCAGCCCTGAAAATGTAAACTTGTTCCAAAAAACTGAATGTCCTCTTCAGGTGTCCCACAGGCAGTTAGCCCTGCTGAACCTGGTGATAAAGCAGTGTGACATACAACATATAGGGCCCAAGTTTCCACAAGAAAAAAAACGGGCGTCCCTCCGAGCTGGGCGCCCGTTTTTCGCGCCTAAAACGGCGCCAAAAAAAATCCTCGGTATTCTCCACCTACTTACAGGTCCTCTGGCCCTCGGCGCATCGCAGCACGAGCTGTGGGGGGGGGGCGGAGTCAGGTCCCGGCGCTGAAAAGAGTGCCGGGACCTCTGCACATGCGCGCTACAGTCGGCACGCAAGTGCAGTAGCTCCAGGTGCCGAACTGTGTGGGAGGGGCCCGAAGCACGCAGCCCCTAGCCCTGGCTGAATGGCCTCACTGGGGCTCCTCCCACGGCCAGCTCCTGCTCCCTGCCCCCGACAAGACCCGTCACCTGCTCCCCTCCCCCCCCCGACCCGACACCCGCTTCCCCCCCCCCCGCCGACCAGACCCGCTTCTCCCCCCCCCCGACTGACCCGACCCGCGCTCCTGTTCCCCGACCCGACCTGACCTCTCCCTTTCCCTTTCCCCCCCCCTCTGTCCCTCTCTCTCCCTCTCTCTCCCTCGCTCTCCCTCGCTCTCCCTCGCTCTCCCTCGCTCTCCCTCGCTCTCTCCCCCTCCCGCTCAGCGACACGAACGGCTGCAGAATTCTCCCTGGCTGAAGCACTTTCACACAGGTAGGAAGATGGTTTTTATTTAATCTTTTCTTTGCTTATAAATGTTTATTCAGGTTGGATTTATTTGTATAATATTTGTAGAAGTATAAATAAGGATTTATTGTCGAATTTAATGAGTTCCCTTCCCCCCCCCTCCCTCGTTCTGGACGCCTAATTTGTAACCTGCGCCTGATTTTTTAATGTGTAGAACAGGTTTTTTCAGTTCTACAAAAATCTTCACCGGCTCCATTCTACTTTAGTTTGGAGTACATTTTCATTGTGGAAACTTTCAAATCAGGCGTCAGTGGCCGGACACGCCCCCTTTTGAAGAAAAAATTCTGTTCTAAACTAGAACTGTTCTACCTGACTAGAACTGCAGAAAAAAAAATGTGGAGAATTGCGATTTCTAAAATAGTCCGTTCTCCACCAGTTGCTCCTAAAAATCAGTTGCGAATCATGTGGAAACTTGGGCCCATAGGGACAGGTTGTCAACCTTGGCTTACTGCTAGCACCCTCACCTGAGTCAGAACATTGTGGATTCCAGCCCCACTCCAGAAACTTGAGCACAGATTCTAGTCTAGTCTTTCAGTGTAGAATTGAGGGCGTTATACACTGTCGGAAGTGCTGTCTCTCAGATGAGACATTTAATTGAGGTCCTGTCTGCCTTTTCAGGTGGATGTAAAAGATTCTATGGTACTTTTTGAAGATGAACAGGGGAGTTCGCCTGGTGTCCTGGCACTGTTTATTACTCAATCAACATCACGAAAGTAGATGATCTGGTCATTTATCTCAGTGCTCTTGTGGGACCTTGCTCTGCGCATTTTGGCTTCCACATTTCCCATTACAATAGTAACTATACTCCAAAAGGAATTTATTACCCATAAAACATTTTGAGACATCCTGAGGTTGTGAAAGGCGCTATATAAATGCAAGTTATTTCTTTCTTTAACAAAAATTCCAGTGTATGAATTTACACCATGTAGCTGTCAGTGCACAAATATTCAAACTTTATACATACTGTTTATCCTGTGCGAGTGGATAATTCCACTTCTAAGAATTACATGGACCTTTTAAATTACGTATTAGGTAATGTATCATTGAAATCAAACCCAAACAGCATTTCTTACCACCATTAACGACAACTGGATGGACCAACTTGGTCAGGAGAATGCTGATAAGTACACCAGGGAGAAAAAAAATAGGTTATGCTGATAGGATCAGATGAAGAAGGGTGGAAGGAAAATCGTGTGGAGTATAAACACTGGCATAGTGGGTCAAATGACCTGTTGATGAGCTTTACATAGGATATACAGCACAGAAACAGGCCATTTGGTCCAGCCAGTATATTCCACTCGAGCCACCTCCTGTCTTTCCTCACCTAACTTTATCAGTATAACCCTAAAGGTGGGACTAACAAATCTAGAGCCCCCAGTGACATACAGGGTAGGATAAAGAAAAGAGGGAAGCTTATGACAGATACCGAGGGCTCAAAACTGCAGAATCTCTAGAGGAGTATAGAAAGTCCAGGGGTGAAATTAAAAGGGATATTAGGAAAGCAAAGAGAGAGCATGAAAAATTCTTGGCAAGTAAAATCAAGGAAAACCCAAAGAT